>NC_142481.1:47677500-48302500 GCF_049115385.1 Moschus berezovskii
TTCTTTTTCTTGGGGATGTTTTTGATCACTACCTCCTGTACAATGTCATGAACCTCCGTCCATAGTTCTTCAGACACTCTGGTCTATCAGTCTAATCCCTTGAATCTATTTGTCACTTCTACTGTATAATCATAAAGGATTTGATTTAGGTCAAACCTGAATGCTCTAGTGGTTTTCCCTACCTGCTTCAATTTAAGCCTGAATTTTGCAATAAGGAGTTCATGATCTGAACCATAGTCAGCTCACAGTCTTGTCTTTGCTGACTGTATAGCACTTCTCCATCTTTGGCTGCAAAGAATATAATCAATTTGATTTCAGTATTGACCATCTGGTGATGTCCATGTGTAGAGTATTTTGTTTTGTTGGAGGAGGGTGTTTGCCATGACCATTGTGTCCTCTCGGCAAAACTCTGTTAGCCTTTGCCCTGCTTCATTTTGTACTCCAGGGCCAAATTTGCCTATTACTCCAGGTATCTCTTGACTTCCTACTTTTATATTCCAGTCCCCTATGATGAAAAGGACATCTTTCTTTGGTGTTAGTTCTAGAAGGTCTTGTAGGTCATCATAGAACCATTCAACTTTGTGTCTTCAGCATTACTGGTTGGGGCATAGATTTGGATTACTGTGATATTGAATGGTTTACCTTGAAAACTAACAGAGATCATTCTGTTGTTTTTGACTGCACCCAAGTACTGCATTTCTGACTCTTTTGTTGACTATGAGGGCCACTGCATTTATTCTGAGGGATTCTTGGCCACAGTAGCAGATACAATGGTCATCTGAATTAAATTTGCCCATTCCAGTTCACTGATTCCTAAAATGTCGATGTTCACTCCTGTCATCTCCTGTTTGATCACTTTCAATTTACCTTGATTCATGGGCCTAACATTCCAGGTTCCTATGCAATTATGTTCTTTACAGCATTGGACTTTACCTTTATCCCCAGTCACATTCACAACTTTGCGTTGTTTTTGCTTGGCTCCGTCTCTTCATTCTTTCTTGAGTAATTTCCTCACTCTTCTCCAGTAACATATTGGGCACCTACTGACCTGGGGAGTTCATCTTTCAGAGTCCTATCTTTTTTCCTTTTCATTCTGTTCATGGGGTTCTCAAGGCAAGAATACTGAACTGGTTTGCCATTCCCTTCTCCTGTGTACCACGTTTTGTCAGAACTCTCCACCATGACCCGTCCATCTTAGGTGGCCCTACGTGGCATGGCTCATATTTTCTTTGACTTAGACAAGGCTGTGGTCCATGTGATCAGTTTGATTAGTTTTCTGTGATTGTGGTTTTCATTCTGTCCACCATCTGATGGATGAGGATAAGAGAGAGACTTACAGAGCTTCCTGATGGGAGAGACTGACTATGGGGCAACTGGGTCTTGTTCTGATGGCGGGGGTGAGGGGGGGGTTCATGCTCAGTAAATCTTCAATCCAATTTTCTGTTAATGGGTGGGGCTCTGTTCCCTCCCTGTTGTTTGACCTGAGACCAAACTATGGTGGACGTAATGAAGATAATGGTGACCTCCTTCAAAAGGTCCCGTGCACACACCACTGCACACAGTGCACACAGCAGGCCACCACTGGCCCACACCTCCACTAGAGACTCCTGGACACTCACAGGCAAGTCTGGGTCAGGCTCTTGTGGAATCACTGCTCCTTTCTCCTGAGGGCAGGTGCGCACAAGCTTTTGTTTGTGTTCTCCAAGAGTCTGTTTTCCCAGTTCTGTGTAAGTTCTGTAATCAAATCCCACTGGCCTCCAAAGTCAAATTCTCCAGGAGTTCTCAGTCCCTTTGCCAGATCCCCAGGTTGGGAAATCTGTTGTGGGTCCTAGAACTTTCTTAACTGTGCAAGAATTTCTTTGGGATCTTTGTTCTGCAATTTGTGGGTTGTCTGCTCGGCAGCTCTATGGTGGGGTTAATGGCGATCTCCTGCAAGAGGATTTGTGCCACAGGCTGTGTGACCAGGTAACTGTGCCCAGAGCCCCTGCCCCTGCAGAGGCCACTGCTGACTTGGACCTCCACAGGAGACTCAACACAGGTCTGGCTCAGTCTCGGTGGCTTCTCTGGGTCCTGGTGCGCACACAGTTTTGTTTGAGTCCTCTGAGCGGATATGGGGTTTGATTCTAAATACGGTTGCACCCTTCCTACCATCTTACTGGGGTTTCTCCTTTGCCCTTGGATGTGCAGTATCTTTTTATCAGGTCAGTTCAGTTCAGTTCAGTTGCTCAGTCCTGTCGGACTCTTTGCGACCCCATGAATCACAGCACGCCAGGCCTCCCTGTCCATCACCAACTCCCAGAGTTCACTCAAACTCATGTCCATCGAGACAGTGATGCCATCCAGCCATCTCATTCTCTCCCCGTCTCCTCCCACCCCCAATCCCTCCCAGCATCAGACTCTTTTCCAGTGAGTCAACTCTTTGCATGAGGTGGCCAAAGTATTGGAGTTTCAGCTGTAGCATCAGTCCTTCCAATGAACACCCAGGATTGATCTCCTCTAGAATGGACTGGTTGGATCTCCTTGCAGTCCAAGGGACTCTCAAGAGTCTTCTCCAGCACCACAGTTCAAAAGCATCAATTCTTCAGTGATCAGCTTTCTTCACAGTCCAACTCTCACATCCATACATGACCACGGGAAAAACCATAGCCTTGACTAGACGGACCTTTGTTGGCAAAGTAATGTCTCTGCTTTTTAATATGCTGTCTAGGTTGGTCATAACTTTCCTTCCAAGGAGTAAGCAGACACTAAGGTACATCTCTCTAAATAAATCTACTTCTTACTTATCACTTTGCCTCTCACTGAATTCCTTCTGTTCTTGTCTCAGAAATAACTGAGCTTCGTTAAGTTCTTAGACCAGGTATGCAATCTCAATTAAAAGACAGTTGGTTCGAGACCCAGCCTGTGTGTTCAAGTCCCAATCTGAGTTTGGTTGGATTCAAATCTCATCTCAGTGTGTGGTTTCATTCCATGTGAGATGTGTGGTTTATCCTTGGTGAGCCACCTGCACCCCCTTATCAGATGCAGTCACTCATCAGCACCCATCTATGTGGAAGTGCAGACTGGTGTCAAAGAATCTTTCATGTTTTTCATAATAAATAAGAAATACGGATTTTATGAGAAATCTCTTGGTTTTGAAATGTTGACTCTATTTGTATTTAAATATGCAATAGACCAACCAAAAAGCACCTTGCAAAAAGTCTGTGGGCTGCTTGAGATCTCTACTGTAGCTACTGTAGCTTGCAGAACCTTGCTACTCAGAATGTGGTGTGAAAACCAGCAGCACTGGCATCTCCCAGGAACTTACTCAGAATACAGAATCCCAGGCCCACCCCAGACCTGATGAATCAAAAGCTGCTTCTTAACAAGTTTTCTAGGCAGTTTGCTTGCACATGAAAGACTAAGAAACCTTGGCTTAATTCACTTGTTCATAAACTGCGCTGCGATTTGAAATCATCTGAGGAACTTTAAAAAGTACTGATATCTCTGCGTCCTACTCCCAGAGATTCTGTTTTAATTAGTTCAGGATGCAGCCTGGAAATTTTCCTAAGCGCCCAAGTTGATTTTAACATGAAGCAAACGTCAAGAACTGCTGCTGGACCACAGACCCCTGCTTCCTCTCACCTCCCAGATAACACATCCAGCAGTACACTCAAAACTTACCTGCTCTGGCCTGTGAGTTGGTGACCCTGACTGGAGTCTTAGGACTTGACAAGAGTGGCAAATCAAAGGTCCACAAATAATGCCAGAATACAGAAGAATTCTTTTTTTTTTTTTTTGGTCAAGAACAATGTTTCAAAAAAAATTTGATCTGATGGGCCTAAATTAGAAGACAGTACTTTCCTAAGTGCTGACAAGAAACATCAAGTGTGAACATCTTAGAAAACTAAACTATTATGGCCAAAAGTACTCAATTACACACTACAAAGATTCCAAATACACAAAGCTAAGCGAAGACCTGAACCTTAAATGATCTCAGTCATCTGAAAATTCCAGTCCTTTGAAAATGTAGTCAAATGAGCAACAATAGCAAAACAATCAAGGTTGAACACTGAGAAAATGAACACCTAAAATTAGAGTACAGGAAATATGTGTTCTTTTCCATTCTGAGACCTAATCATGCACTCTGATCATAGCTCCCACAATCTAGCAACTAAAACAAGCTTTTGTGTTTGTTCTGAGTGTGTGTGTATAAAGTTCTACCAGTGCAATCAACTACAAACAAGAAAACAAGCCCACAGTTCTTTACACTCCCTGTGCCCAGGCTCTTTGCAATATGATGTGGTTTCTCCCCTTAAAAGGGAGAATCTATTGCCACCCTTTGATTCTGGACTTGCCTTGTAAATTTCTTTGGCCATTAGAATAGACAGAAGTGATGTCCATTTCTGAACCTAAGCATCAAGAGGCTTTGTTCATTGCTTCTCTCTTTTAGGCCCCTTCTTCTGCAATGTGAGCAAGCTTAATTGGCTGAATTCAGAGAAGACCCAAGGCCTTCCTAAACCAGCTCATAGCCAGCTGACTCTCAACATTTGAGAAAAACCAACTAAAATCAGCAGAGTCATCTACCTGCCCCACCACTGGACAAAGATTCATTAGCAAGCTTGTGTGTGTGCATGATAAGTCGCTTCAGTCATGTCTGACTCTTTGTGACCCTATGGACTGTATCCCCAGGCTTGTCTGTCCATGGGATTGTCCAGGCAAGAATATTGGAGTGGACTTCCATGCCCTCCTGCAGGGAATCTTTCCCACCCAGGGATCAAACCTGTGTCTCCTGCAGCTCCTGTATTACAGGCAGCTTCTATACCACTGAGCCACAAAGGAAGCCCTGAGTAAGCCTAGCTGCTACTGCTAAGTCACTTCAGTCGTGTCCGACTCTGTGTGACCCCACAGACGGAAGCCCACCAGGCTCCCCCGTCCCTGGGATTCTCCAGGCAAGAACACTGGAGTGGGTTGCCATTTCCTTCTCCATTGTGTGAAAAGTGAAAGTGAAGTCGCTCAGTCGAGTCCTACCCTTAGCGACCCCACGGACTGCAGCCTACCAGGCTCCTCCATCCATGGGATTTTCTAGGCAAGAGTACTGGAGTGGCTTGCCATTGCCTTCTCCGAAGCCTAGCTAAGACCAACAAATTCATCCATCCAGCCCACAGAGTTGTGAATCATATAAAAGCTTGATTTGTTTTGGAGTGCTTTGTTACACAGAAATAGCCAAGTGGCACAACCATCCTAGAGAATTTCAACTAGACATTAAAATCGCAAAGAAACAACTAGAAGCAGCTAAGCTAAACTAGAAAAGACTAAGGAAGGTGACAAAGTTAACTACATGGGAGATGATTTCTCTATCCTTGTCAACCAGGAGTGCACAAGAGTTCCCTTCTCCACATGCCCACCAAAACTTATGTCTTTTTGATAGTAGGCATCCTAACAGGTGTGAGGTGATATCTTATTGTGGTTTTGCATTTCCCTGATGATTAGTGACGCTGAGCATCTTTTTATGTATCGGTTGGCCATTTGCATGGAAGATCTTGCTTATTAAATACTCCTTGAGACACATGTTCTGGGCTTCCCTGGTGGTTCAGTGGTAAAGAATCCACCTGCTAGTATAGGAAACATGAGTTTGATCTCCAAATCAGGAGGATTCCCTGGAGAAGGAAATTGCAACCCACTCCAGTATTCTTGCTTGGGAAATCCTATGTACAGAGAAACCTGGTGGGCTACAGTCTACAAGTCACAAAGAATTGGACACAACTTAGGGACTAAACAACAACAACAGAAGTATGTTCTGGATATCTGTCTCTTTGTTCACACACACACACACACACACAATGACAATTCTATAATTGTCTTATCAAAATCATCCCCATCGCCTGAGAGTCTCAGGAGAGAGACTATATAGCTCTCTGTGGAGAGAGACTATACAGACCTACTGTGTAATAGGTCACTGCTGACATTTCTTCATATCACCTTGAACTGGACACCACCCAGGACAGACGACCTCCCAGAGAAAGAAATGGTTCCGAAGGTTATCAGTGAGTTGGGAGCAGCCCAGATATGTGATCAGGAACATGCAAGGAAAGTAATTTTCAGTAAGTTCCTGTGAATAGCAATTCTTAGAAAGCTTTCTATGGGATGCCATCTGGACGCATAACCATCACCAGGATGAAACAGCACCGGCTTCCACTCTCACTGTGCACATGTCTTACAATTCTCTATACTCCCAAGTTTTCTGAGTTTTTGTTTTAAAAATTAAGGGAAACTTTATCATTTCATATTTGGTTTTCAATACAATCGTAGCACACTTTCTAAAGTGCCAAGTAATGTAAAAGTAATTTACATGTGAGCAAGGGATATGCCAGATTTTTAGGATATTTTCCTTCTTACTTCCGAAATTGTGCTCTGACTAATCTAGTAGTAAAATTAGTTAAATATTCAACTAGGCACAAGCTGCATGATTAGAGAGGATGGCTGTGAGAGCTGGAAGGAAACCAGGCTGATTTAAAATTTATCAAGAGATCATTTAATTCCATGCAATGAGCATTTCCTGCACTGCCAGGGAACTGGTCATCATTATTCATTAAGACACAACCCACATGGAGCTAGATTAAGGAGTGATCATTCAGAGACCTCACTAGTTTTTACATACAAATGAGACCCCATGGTCTTAACAGCACAGACCAGCCTCCAGATGGCAATTTCACCTTGCAGGTCATTAAAACAAACCTGTCCTTGGAGCTTTATCCAGCAGACAACACCTCGCCCCACTACATTTCAACCTGAAATGTGCAGCACGTTGTATGTGGCTGCCTTGATTAGAGTACACCAATCACCCAATTACACGGCATGATTTCTCAAGACTCTCTTGAAACAAACCCCTAGTAAACCAGGAGGAAAATCAAATTGAAGGAAGCCCCAGGATTTCAATAGGCTTTAACCACAAAGGCTTTTATTTGTTTCTAGGTGAATAAGGGGTGGAAGGGAAACAAGGTTCTTTACTTTTAGCCCAGTCTTTCCTGGGCAGGGACGCAGCTCAGCAGCAGAAGGTAAATGTGCCTGGTGGGAAAGCCTCCTCTGGCCTTTCATTCTTCCTTTCCCTCTAGGCTGACCAAGCAGGGTGCTTTCACCTTGGTTACTAACACATAAATCGAGAGGAAGCAGCTCACTTCACTGACTGCATTATTAACTAGCAAGACTGTTCTTTACATTTGATAAAGTGACCTGCAAAACAGATCTTTTGCGGAAAGCATACATCCAAATGTCTCCTTACGAATAAAAACCAAGTGTCCATGAAAAGACTCCTCTTGAGAAACATAACTAGCACTTTTTGGATTCCTGGCCTCAGGCTGACACAACACAAAGCACTGGGTGCCAGTGTTAAATGTATTCTCAACCTCTCTAGCGGGACCTTGAAGTTCAGATGGGTCTGTCCTTTGCTTATGGACAGGCAGGAGAGGCAGCACAGAGTAAGAAATGATGCTGGACAATTTGATAAAACAAGCTCAGCTTCCAGTTCTTTCCAGAGGACAGGGAGACAAGATTGGGAGCATGGACACTGGAAGCAGACCAATTGGAGTCTGAATTCTAATTTTACCCCTTTTGATCTTGGTAAAGCTCTTAAACCGCCCCCTACTCTGAGACTTAGGTTCTACTGAGGTAGAGATACTCCCTTTTATCTGCTAGATGAAGTCATAATTCATGCCAAGTGTCCAGCACAGGATATGATGCATGAAGAGCATTGAGCCAATGCTGGTTATTATTATTTATCATACTATTTTCCTTGATTTATTCTCCTTTCAGTCCCTTACTGGTTTAGCTCGAGAGCTTTACCTAAAACAACTTCCAGCAGATGGAAATGAGAAGCAAATGGAGATCACGTGCCATGATGATAAGGCAGTAATTAAACAGAAGTTACCACCTAAATTCAACTGGGCAGGAGGGATCAGGTAGGAAATCTGGTCTATCCGTTTTTTTTTTTAATTAAATTTTTTTTTTAATTTATTTTATTGGAGGCAAATTACCTTACATTAATATATTGGTTGGTTTTGCCATACATTCACATGAATCCGCCCCGGGTGTACATGTGTTCCCTTTCTTGAACCCCCCTCCCACCTCCCTCTTCCCCATATCCTCCCTCCATGTCTTCCCCATGCACCAGCCCCAAGCATCCTGTATCATGCGTCGAACCTGGACTGGTCACTTATGATAATATACATGCTACAATGCCGTTCTTCCCAACCATCCCACCTTCACCCTCTCCCACAGAGTCCCAAAGACTGTTCTATATGCCTATGTCTCTTTTGCAGTCTCGTATACAGGGTTCAGGTTACCATCTTTCTAAATTCCATATATATGCGTTAGTATACTGTATTGATGTTTTTCTTTCTGGCTTACTTCACTCTGTATAATTGGCTCCAATTTCATCCACCTCATTAAAACTGATTCAAATGCATTCTTTTTGATGGCTGAAAAATACTCCATTGTGTATATGTAGCAAAGCTTTCTTATCCATTCATCTGCAGATGGACATCTAGGTTGCTTCGTTTTTTATCAGAGGAAGAATTGTGCTTGTGGTGATGCTGGAGCTGGAGGCAAAAAGTGTGGGGTTGTGAGGAAATGGGAGCCTCGACACCTATGGCTTTCACTTTGATTAAGACTCCATTCTTTGCACCACATCCTTCAACGAGAGGAACACTGAATACAGGCTGTGGTCCAAGAGACCCAATTTTGATCTGCTGACTCCCAGAGGCAGCCATCTGCCACATCTGATTGGGGAGCAGAGGTAAAATTACATTGCTGCAGCATCACTTCCCTACTCCCTAAGAAACCCGGTGAAGGATGGCAGGCTGTGGCCACTTAGAGGACAGTCCATTCCGTGTTAATGGAGCAGAGACAAGAGGGACAGCAAAACCGGGAGAGATGCATTTTATGTTTTTTCATGGAGGGACCTCAGGGAAAGACAACATCCCATAGCAACACTGGTAAAAAAAAATCAGAACCATGTTAGTATGGTGACATCTCTATCAGTTTCCCAGACCAGAGGAACAAGGACAATTTTGAAAAGAAAAGAGCAGCCGGAAATAAGAAAAAAGACTTCCGCATGAGATCACTGCCAAAACGCAATTCACCCACAGCATGGAGATGAAAGCCTTCATAGAGACAGAAGACACAGCTGGAGCAGGAGCAAGGGGCCCTTGGTTGTATTCCTTCCCAGAAGCACTGGGGAGGCAAAGGGTGGTGGTGATCTGCACAGGTGGTACTCCTCCAGCAGTTTTTTTTCACACTTTATGTTGACATAGAAGAGAGACATTAGAGGGCATAAGTGTGAAAGCAAGACCACAGAAAGCACAGAGAAAACTGCCCAAAGGGGGCATGTGCTTACTACCGGCCCTCTCCGCAACCAGTTCTTCCCATGTTAGCACCTGCTGACACTTGTGGCCCTAGCCCTGCTGTTACTGCTGGAACTTAAGAGATTTATTTTCACCTACCAGCTAGGTAGGTGCTTGTTCTGCCTCTGAAATGTTCTGAGGTGGATTCATTCAAGGCTTTGACAGCAAAGATGCTGGCAGTGTGCTGTTCCTCTCCAGTGAGACACAAGAAAGTAAACAAACCCAGACTTGGGAAATGGGGATTGGGGACCACCTCACTCCCTTCCTCCAGCATTTTACGAGTGAGCCTGCAATGGCTCAGGAAAGCTGACTGAGTTCCATAAAGTCACACACCCTGTTCAGAGGTGGATATGGGACTAGAAACTATGCAGCTTTAGAGGAATAAGCCTCTTCATTGTTAGCAAGTTCAATACTGAAGTGTGTGTGAATTAATGGGTATCTCCTTTATTGAAGGCATGAAAATCAGGATGATTTTCATACAGTTGTGACAGCTCGCAAGAATCAAAGTCCTTCCCATATCTAAGAGTCTACCAACCCAAAAAACAACCCCCCAAAAACAAACAAAACAGTGGAAAAACTGATTGTCAAAGCCAGCAGGGTTTGCAGAACAGTGTGGACTCGATCACACTCAGCCATGAGAAGATTTGAGGAAGAGAGTCCAGGAGGAGGAAGCTGCCAGTGCAAAGGACCTGAGGCAGGAAAGGAGCAAGTTAGTTGTGTTCACAGACCAGAAAGAAGTCCAGAGTTGCTGGAATGGAGTGAACAGAGAGGGTCGGGAGTCTACCCCAAAAAACAAACAAAACAATGGAAACACTGAGTGTCAAAGCCAGCAGGGATTGCAGAACAGTGTGGACTCAGGGCAGCAGATGCAGCTGGATGACTGTGAGGTGGCTGGGCAAATTCTCAGAGGACAGCAGCTGGAGTTGCCTAGAGCAAAGAAATTAGAACTTCCAATATACAAGGCACCTTCTCAGCCTGCTTAGCTCACACAAAGGTAAGAAGGGGCGAGGAGGGGGAATGATGCTACGATGTTGGCACTAGATCACATGGAGTGTCACTTTCACGTACGTTACATCACAGCAAGCCAGCTGTGTATTGCTCCCCCTATTTTACAGAGAAGAGCCTTCATCAGTGGCAGAGGAGTCAGTGTAATGTGTCTGTGTATACGCTTCCTCTGCTGCTGCTGCTGCTAAGTCACTTCAGTCGTGTCCGACTCTGTGTGACCCCATAGACGGCAGCCCACCAGACTCCCCCGTCCCTGGGATTCTCCAGGCATCTGCTACCCCACAGTTTAACCAGAAAAGGATAAATACATAGAGAAACTCAGGTGTGCTCATGAAGCTGACATTTCAACAAATTAAAGGTTGGGAAAAGGAAATAAACATTCTCTGCTGTTTGCATGCATTGCATAGCACAGGGATGGGTGTGATCTTGAATGCTCCTTCGCTCTCCTTCTGAACCAAAGGGGCTGCTGGACTCCCTCATTAAGCAGGGGGCTGGTCATTTGCAGAGTATAGATTTGGAACCTTTCCCAAGACACAGTTTAAGAAGTCTGGGTTCTACTCTGTAAACAATGGGGAGTCAAAAAAGTGTTTCTGGGAAGAAGAGGAACTGGATTAGACATGATGCTTACCGTGGAGCTAGTCCAAAAGGATTAAACTCAGGTTTGAAAATCTGGTGGGAAGTGGTAGTTGGAGCATCAAGATGAGAGGTGATAAAAGCGGAAAGAGAAGATGAATGGAATTACTTTAGGACCCTACCTTTGGACAGCCTGCATGGTTAATTCCCATAAATGTGGTTATATGATATGGTTCCATTAGTCTAGAATCTCCTAGAAATAATGGCTTTGAGCTAAAGGGCTGCTGGAGCTGGACTCTGTACCCCAGTGGGCAGCTAGTGAGGAAATCTTCCTGGGAAGGGAGGTGCTGGAGGCTCTCAAGCCCTGGAAAAGTGTCTCCTGCTTCCCTTAGCCAAGAAAGGCCCATCACCAAGAGCATTTCTTCCAGTCACATCGGCCAAAGAGTGGAGAATGAATAGGGAGGTGTGTTTTGCTATTTCATTATCTGAGTCCATTCCTCCCCTCATGCCCAGGTTCTAATCCAGCGGTGGGGTTGAACTACTCAGGTCTCCCTTGCTAGTTTCCTGAAAAATAGGCAGAGTCATATCTTAATTTGAAGGGACTGTTATGAAAACTCTTTGATAAGTAACGTTTTTATAGTGCAAGAATAGATTTTAAAATTGTCAGTCCTGTTACCCAGACAATCCCTGAGCTTCACTCAGGGCTAATCCCATGCCCTACTTTCTCCACTGATCACAAACAGAAAAGCTGGTTAAAGATATGTTTCTTCCTCCCATACCCAATTATTACTACCTTGGTTCTAGCTGTCAAGAGACCTTGCTAAAGGAAGGAATGCCATAATTCAGTATTAGCTCAAAAGAAAACACTAGTGGGAATTGAAATCACAAGTAGACAGAGAATAAAGTAGAACCAGAATTCATCACGAAGCCATTTTCGCCTCCCACACTCCTCTATGACCCAGACAAGAACCCTTATTTGTAAAGAACATAAAGATTTGCCCTTGTTATGGTTGGCTGATGCTGTTTTTAAGTGTTGGGCTGTACATTCCTCTCCTGGAAAAGAGCAGTGTATTTAGAAATGCTCTGATCTTTTATGTACAATCAGCAGAAAAAAATTATAATTTAGCTCACTTTGAGGAAATGATGTTTGGATCAGACTCCAAAAGCAGAAGATACGGATAATTGGCAATTCTCTGCCTCTAAGAACTGTGATAAATGTCACAGAAGAGCCTTGGCCAGCACTTCAACAAGAGGTCCCTGGGAAGCCCTTAGGCTTCCCCTGATGGAGACGGAGAAGGGCAGCTTTTGGAACTGGCTAGTTGGCTTCAGGCGCCCAGCATTTCAGTTATAGCAGTTTTGAAAGTGGAAAGTGAACTCTGCAAATGTAACCAAGCCATCTTAATTAAGGCCAGAGCCTCTTCATTAAAAAGAAATAGTACTTGAGTTCAGAAATCCAATATAAGTTGCACAATGAATTGAAAATGATGGAGTGCACTGGCTAAATATGCAGCTAAAGACATGTATATTTTAGTTGCCTTGTCTTCAAACTGGCCTCAAATTAAAGGCCAAGTGGCTGACCAGAGGGGCCAAGGGCAGTGGTTGACAGTGAGAGCTAGGGACTCTGGCGCTCAGATCAGATGCTGCACAAACCCTCAATGACCTTGGCCTTACCCAGGTTCATCCCTCTTTGTTTCCAATCCTGCAATGGGTTCCCCAAATTCTTCCTGATTCCAAGGCATTCATGTCAGCCCCCTGCCTAAAACCCTCCAATGTCTTCCCACAGCACTTAGACTGAAAGGCAAACCCCAGCCAAGGCCTGCAGGGCTCCCACCTGGTTTAGCCTCAACTCCACCTTCCCCATTCATATCCTCCCGACCCTCTCTGTTCACTCCATTCCAGCAACTCTGGACTTCTTTCTGGTCTGTGAACACAACTAACTTGCTCCTTTCCTGCTTTAGGTCCTTTGCACTGGCAGCTCCCTCCTCCTGGACTCTCTTCCCTCAAATCTTCGCATGGCTGGTTCCCGTCCTTTGGTCCACATGTTACCTGTTCTTGGAAGCCTTTCTGACATTCCCTATATATGCAGTCCCTCTGTGACTATCTAATCACTATCCTGTTTTGGTCTTTTTTACTCATCAAACTCTGACATTACTGTGTTTGTTTATTTGTCTGTTTCTCCACATTAACATATAAGGCCCTGGAGAACAGAAACTTCACTTATCTTGTTCACCACTAGATCTCTAGCACCTGTAACAGTGTTCAGTTGCTATGCTTAAACAAATGAATGAATCTCTCAGGACACTCACAATAATGAAAAATCTAGAAATAATTCTTTAAAAAGCTCCACAATCATGTGAACACATGTGGAAATGCATCAACCTGGCAATCTTCCCAGAGAATTCTGTGTTCCATCACTGCAGCTCCAGCCTCCCCTCTGCTCCTGGCTGGCACCTGACAGAAAACAGAAGTCATTTGTAGGAAGTCACTTAATAGCAAAAAGCAGGTTCTAATTTTCACTCCCCAGAACCATTTACATTCATTGGTACTTTTCACCCAGAGATGCATCCTGCAGTCAGTCCCACTAAAATCTTACATAAACAAGCCACAAGAGGCATCAGTCGGAAAGTCTTTTAAATAATGTTTCAAGCAGCCTGAGCACAGACAATAATTTCAAAGTCAGAGAGACACCACTGCTTGGGTGAAACCTGGGATGGAAAAGAGAAACTGGAACTGGCCTCTCCTTCTGCAGTCCACTTATCCACCTGTTCTTCTTACACTTCTATTTAGACGTTGTCTAGGGTGCCACATACACCCAAAGAACACAAAGAAGGTGATTTACCAGTTAGGATGCAAATTGTGAGTGTGTTCACTGGAGCGTATTTTGTTTCATCTTGAGTCGGTGATCCAGAAAGGAAAGTAGAAAGAGATGAACTAAATGCATCTACTGTGCTTGCTTCCCTTTAAAGTAATTCTAAAATTGTCGTCGTCATTGTATTAGTTGCTAAGTCGTGTCTGACTCTTTGGGACTCCGTGGACTGTAGCCCACCATGGGATTTCCCAGGCAAGAATACTGGAGTTCGTTGCCATTTCCTTCTCCAGGGGATCTCCCCAACCCAGGAATCGAACGCACATCTTCTGCATTGGCAACCGGGTTCTTCACCACTGAGCCACCTGAGAAGCCCAATCCTAAAATTACAATCGTAAAATTTTAAAAAGGTAATGGTCTCTAGAAATAAGGGTGTGTGGTCAGTCTGAATTCTCTCGTGTGGCTCCCTCCCTGACTCACTGATTTCTATTGGTTACAGAATTTCCTCAAGGGTTCAGAGCTGTGCACAGACCCTAGTGTGGGGACTAAGACCCTTGATGCAATTTGGCTGTTTCTGCAGGTGTAGAGCTGGGCTGGGGCTGCCGGAGAAGCACTTCCACAGGGAAACTAGAAAACTCAAGGACTGATGGGCTTAGAGCCTCTCAATTTGGTGCCATTGCTTCCCTCTGCAGTATGACAGAGGCTTAAGGGCATTTACATAAAAAGCATTAAACTAAGCTGGGTGGCTGACCTTTTTTCCCCTCAATCTAAGTAAAGACCATCTAGAAGGCCAGACCTGCTCAGAAGGGCAGCCCTGTTTTAACCTTCTTCACCACCATTCAACTAATATTTAAGCACATGCCACATTCAGGACATTCTGTTGGGTGCTATGGATTCAATGATAAACAAGATAAACAAGTTTCCTGCCTCCTCTAGAGCTTTTGTTCTAGTGTAAGTTTGTCTTTTTCTTTTCTAATGCAGCTTTATTTCGATATAATTCACATAACATACAATTCACTCATTTTGGGTGTATAATTCAATGGCTTTTTATATATTCATGGAGTTATTCAACCATCACCACAGTCTATTCTAGAGCATTTTCATTATTTTAAAAGGTAGTGTAGGTTTTAAAGGAGTTAATCTCTTAGTCAGTTATGAGCTGCAATTGGGGCCACTGCTTCTCCTTTGGGAAAATGAAGTGGGTAACAGGAGGAGCTCTCTGGTCTCAGGATGCCATGACAGCTCCCAGCAAAGTGACCCTTAAATTGTGAACTGATGGATCAGTAGGGTATAGCCAGGCAAAAGGAGGGAAATGAGGACGGGCAAAGTAAACTAAAGCAGAGGCTTTGTGGCGAATCTGAGGAACTGAGGTAAGAATTTTGAATTTCATCTTAGAAAAAATGGTTTTCTAATTTTAAAGAGTTTTAAGTCTCCCTGCTCTCCCTTCTCCCACTGCCACGCCCACCCCGACCCCCGCCACCACCACCACCATGGTCAGATTTTCATTTGAAAACTATTGATAAATCTCTTACTGATGGCTGGAGAATGGATTGGAGGGAGGCAAGTGTGAAAGCAGGAAGGCAGTTAGGAACCAGCACAGAAGTCCAGACACAAGATGATGGTGGCCTAAATTAAATGGGTGTTGGCCATGGATGTGAGATTTTTTAGGACCTGAATTGAAAGACCTCGATAATTGATTGACTATGGGAGTGATGAATCCCAAGTAAGCTGGTACATCTGTGAATATGGTCATGGAGAGAAAACTAGAAGAAAAAAGATTTTAGGAGTTAGGAGAGAGATCATTACACATTTGATACTGGATAGATTGACAATGAAGTGTCCATAGACTGAGCTGTCAAATAGTTGAATATGAATCTGATATCGGAGGTGAGATCTGGGCTGAATATACAAATATGGACTGTTGACCACCGATGCCCTCCCAGGGTGAGACCACCCAGGGAGAGACCACAGAGTAGAGAAGGGAGTCTTAGACAAAGCCAAGGGGAACAACTTTTTAAAAATTGAAGTATAGTTGATTTACAATGTTGTGTTAGTTTCTGGTATACAGCAAAGTGATTCAGATGTGTGTATATATATATATATATACATACAATTATTCATATTCTTTTCCATTATGGTTTATTATAGATATTGAATATACTTCCCAGTGTGTACATGCATGCTAAGTCACTTCAGTCATGTCTGACTCTTTGCAATCTTATGGGCTGTAGCCCACCAGGCTCCTCTGCCCATGGGATTTTCCAGGCAAGAATGCTGGAATGGTTGCCATGCCCTCCTCCAGAGGATTTTCCTGACCCAAGGATTGAACCTGCATCTCCTACATTGGCTGGTAGGTTCTTTACCACTAGTGCCACCTGGAAGGACCTTCTTATTTATCTATTTTATATATAGTACGTTGTATCTGCTAATTGAAAACTCCTAATTTACCACTCCCCCTCTTTCCCCTTTGGTAAACTTAAGTTTGTTTTCTATGTCTGTGAGCCTGTTTTGTAAATAAGTTCATTTGTATCATTTTTTAAAGATTCCACATATGTGACATCATATGACATTTGTCCTTCTCTGTCTGACTTACTTCACTCAGTATGACAATCACTAGGTCCATCCCTGTTGCTGCAATGGCATTATTTCATCTTTTTATGGCTGAGTAGAGATGGTTGGATGGCATCACAGACTCGACGGACGTGAGTTTGAGTGAACTCCGGGAGTTGGTGATGGACAGGGAGGCCTGGCGTGCTGTGATTCATGGGATCGGGGAGAGTCGGACACGACTGAGCGACTGAACTGAACTGAGTGTTCTATTGTGTATATATACCACATCTTTATCCATTCATCTGTTGATGGGCATTAGGCTGCTTCCATGTCTTGGCTATTGTAAATAGTACTGCAGTGAACACTGAGGTGCATGTGTCTTTGTGAATTATAGTTTTGTCTGGTTATATGCCCAGGAGTGAGATTGCTGGATCATGGTAACACTTATTTTTAAGGAACCCCATGCTATTTTCCATAGTGGCTGCACTAATTTATATTCTCACTAATAGTGTAGATGGGGGAATGCCAACATTTTAATGGTGGGTAGAGGAGGATGAGCTGGTAAAAGAGGGTGAGAAAGAGCTTGCAGGGAGGAGAAGGTAAACCAGGAGAGTGCGGCGACCAAGGGAGAATGGTGCTTTGAGGTGGGAGAGGCTATTTGTTTAAACACTGCTGAGAGATGAAGCCTAAAGAAAATGTCCTTTGGACTTGGTGATGGGAAAATTTTTAGTGACCTTAGTGAGTCATTTCAGTGATGGACAGGGAGAGGGGTGAAAAAAAAAAGGAACATGTGCAGAAAGTTTTGAGATATTTGGCTTGAATGGGAGGAGAAGGATAGTGTGGATGAAGGGTCAGGTGGGGCAAAGAAGGAAGGTTTAAGATAGGAGCTGCTGCTGCTGCTGCTAAGTCACTTCAGTCGTGTCCGACTCTGTGTGACCCCATAGACGGCAGCCCACCAGGCTCCCCCATCCCTGGGATTCTCCAGGCAAGAACACTGGAGTGGGTTGCCATTTCCTTCTCCAATGTGTGAAAGTGAAAAGTGAAAGTGAAGTCGCTCAGTCATGTCCGACCCTCAGCGACCCCATGGACTGCAGCCTACCTGGCTCCTCCATCCATGGGATTTTCTAGGCAATAGTACTGGAGTGGCTTGCCACTGCCTTCTCCGTAAGATAGGAGAGATGTAAGCAAAAGGCAATGCTAATAGGAAGGATAAGAGGGAGCAAGGAGAGACCTACAGATCGTACATGTTTCCTTAGTTAATACTATGCCCCTTTGCCTTGGGTCTCTTAAAGAATAAATGCATAATGCATTTTAACCAAATGCATAATGCATAATGCATTTTAACCAAACAGTTGCCAACTAAACTCCTGTCAAGGATATAGGGCACTGGGCCAGAAGTAGAAGGAATTGTGTTAGGATCACCCTCCACCTCCATAACAGAGAAAATTAATGGCATTGCCCTGCCTACCTTTGAGAAAACCACTTGACTAACTGCTGACTCTGCTAGTTTTTGTTATTTACTTCCCTGTTCAACAGAAGTTGAAAAATCACTTGTATTATTAATTTGTGTAAAACCTCTAGCTACAGAATGTGACTCTAAAGCTATTTTTACAAAGCAAAGTTAGAATTCTCAGATTTTTGCTTTCAAATGACTATAGTCATTCATCAATGGTTCTCATAAACATCAAGCTTACAATGTTTTTTACCTTTCATTTTCTAGATAGGGTAAACACGTACGGTTTACTCTCTCACTGCACAGTCATACATAAAATTACCAAAAGAGCCCTTAGTCCCTTTCTTATTTTCAGATAATCAGACAATTACCTCTCCCTTTAGGAAAATCTCCATTCATTTAAAATATTTATTATCCACTCTCTTTTCTGTCAATCAAGAAGCATTTATCAACTTCTGCTACAAGTTTAGCGCTGTAGTGGGTAGTGGGTGGAGACACTTATTGAGCCTTTGCTGAATGTCCTGGGTTCTAAGCAGAAGACGCTTAGTTGGACTGGGGACTCCATTTCAAGGGGAAAGGAAGCTGCAGTGCAGCACAAGCCAAAGCAGCAGAAGTGGAAGAAAATTTCCATTCTTTCTTATTTACAGTAAAAAAGATTCTTTCCCCACTGGGGATACTATTTCGGACTTTTCTTAGCCATTATTGTCATTCAAAAAATAGATGATAGATGCTGCTGCTGCTGCTAAGTGCTTCAGTTGTGTCCGACTCTGTGCGACCCCATAGACGGCAGCCCACCAGGCTCCTCCGTCCATATGATTTTCCAGGCAGGAGTACTGGAGTGGGTTGCAATGTAGGCAGATAAAAAATAAAATAAACCCAAATCAGGTTTTTAAAAAGGTGAGGAAAGTAGCAACTAGCCCAGATCTGATAGTATGCAGATTTTTGTTCTGACCTCAGCTCTGCCACTGAGTTTGCACAACAGTTTAACCTCTGTTTCCTCAGCTGTGAAATGGGAGTAATAATAATGCCTTCCTCACATAATTAGTGTTAGGGTTAAATGCGATAAATCATACCATGAGCTTAGCAGAGGTGTTTCCAAAGCTACTGATGGACATTGTGGGGCGTGTCCCAGGTAAATCCATAGGCAGGCTCTGGGTACATGGCTCCCCAGATTTTCAGTCATCTCCGGGTGTGGCAGACATCCTTCTTCTGGGCTGAGATCTGAGTCTTAAACTATTTTCTCTCTTTGTTCCATTTATGATTTTGTGACTACAGACTGAGACGGGCAGGCAAGCAGCTCCACTCCCTGCTGAGGGTCTTCCTCCTGGTTCAAGCCAGATGTCAAGTGGACAGTTACAGAGAAACAAAGTTGTCAGGGTTGTGGCAGTGGGAACAGGAAGATGTCAGATTCTGAAGACAGAAGTAAGAAGACAATGGGACTTGGCAATCAATGATAGGACAGTTAAATATCACCACAGGTTTGGGGAAATTGCTGACGCCCTAGAGAAGAGAACTTAAATCCAGAACGGGGACGTGTCTAGAGTGGGGAGGAAAAACAAGTTCTACATAATTTGGATAAGAAAGGTTTTGACAAAAGATGGTAGGACAGATGAGTATAAATTTCTAGTGGACAAATAAGAGATACAGTGTATATTTATACCTACACATATGTATGAGTTATGAGGATAAAGGTGATAGCTAAGGCAGGAGAGTAGAGCCACTCTTTGAAAGACAGCAAGAAACACAGAAAGTGGAAGTTTAAAGCGAAGGGACTGATGCACACAGTAACACAGATGGAAGGTGGATTGGTACAAAGGCAGAGTTGAAGGGACACTCACAAATATGTAGCCCGACTCCGCCACTTTAAGGGTAAAGAAACTGAAGTTCAGATAACACTGGTGATTCATTGCATGGTCCACATCATCCAGAAAACGGGAGGTCACAGGCCTAAGTTCTCGGATTCCCAGTTTTTGTCCATTCCCACAGTTTTAGGCAAGAGACTGGGAAATGGCTATGAGCAAGGTGAACGCTGATTAATACCACCAGAATGAAACTGGTAAGCATGAAGATCTAAACTGGGGTAAAGTCAACTTATGAGTCAAGGAATTATGAATACTAAAAAAGTGAGTGTCCTCTGTCCTTTGACATAAATCAGTGAGAAACAACAAAACAATAGAAAGCAAAACCAGAAAAATATCCTAAAATGAAATGGAACCTTGTTATCTGGGGGCTGATTAATGATTTCCAGGGCTGGAGAATCATTTCCCTACTTTATTCAGGATAAGGAAGTGGCAGAAAAAATTGGGTTCCAACCATTTCTTTTTCACTTGAATTCATCATGCTTCTTGTCAGTCCTGAATCATGCATGAAGTTGACCAGAAGGAAAACTTGATTCACACTGACAAACTTCTAGGTCATAAGCTGTGACAACTTGCAATATCTCCATGAAAAAAAAAAAATTGAATCTGAAGGTCTAGAAATACATGTTGCATGAAGGATTTCTGATTATAGCAGCCACTTTCAGTCTCAGAAAAAAACAGTTCTCTAAATGATCAGTCATCTCTGAATCAGTCATCTCTACTGGAGTTGGCTCAGCCAGTATTGGAGCCAAAATTGCCACTTAAACCTGCCCCTGTGTGTTCCTCTGGTGGCTCAGCTGGTAAAGAATCCACCTGCAATGTGGGAGACCTGGATTCCATCCCTGGGTTGGGGAGATCCCTTGGAGAAGGGAACAATAACCCATTCCAGTATTCTGGCCTGGAGAACTCCATGGACTGTATAGTCCATGGGGTCGCAAAGAGTTGGACACAACTGAGCAACTTTCAGTTTCACTTTCAAACCTGCCCCTGTAGTTCACTGTACTGAGAGCACAGATGGGAGGGTTAATTATCCGCCTTGCTTTGTATTTCTCTACCAAACACAGGAATGTGGCCGGGTGGACACTTGATGGTGAGAGACCGATGTTATTGACTTTTTTCATTCTCATTTTATCATAGGCTTGAAAGAAGAGTAAAGCACACTCACGCTGTGAACTTTCCTGCTTATTTGGTACCCTTCAATGCCAACAAAGGTCCGTCTAGTCAAGGCAATGGTTTTTCCAGTGGTCATGTATGGATGTGAGAGTTGGACTGTGAAGAAGGCTGATCGCCGAAGAATCGATGCTTTTGAACTGTGGTGCTGGAGAAGACTCTTGAGAGTCCCTTGGACTGCAAGGAGATCCAACCAGTCCATTCTAAAGGAGGTCGATCCTGGGTGTTCATTGGAAGGACTGATGCTAAAGCTGAAACTCCAATACTTTGGCCACCTCATGCGACGAGTTGACTCACTGGAAAAGACTCTGATGCTGGGAAGGATTGGGGGCAGGAAGAGTAGGGGACGACAGAGAATGAGATGGTGGATGGCATCACTGACTTGATGGACATGAGTTTGAGTGAACTCTGGGAGTTGGTGATGGACAGGGAGGCCTGGCATGCTGTGATTCATGGGGTCGCAGAGAGTCGGACACGACTGAGTGACTGAACTGAACTGAACTGAATCTTTTTGAAGCAAGGAGGAGGATTAGCCAGGTTCCAGAGTAAATGTTTCTCTTGGAGCAACAGGGGTTCCAGCTCCCTCATTTAGGGAGTTCCCTTGGGTCCACACTATGTTGTTTATAAGGTGCATCACAGAGGAACCCATGCTTTTGTGAAGTGGGCATATGGTTGCAGGACAGCAAGAGAGTCCCCAGCCCTACCTCAGATTTCTCAGATCTTGAGAAACAGATGAGCTTGTTTCTTCAAGAAGCATTTTTGAGCCAGTCAAGTAACAAGGTTGAGAATTTTCTAATGTTAATATGTATCAAAAATTTATATCTTAAATTTCATCTGCCTCTGTGAAATAATTATTTCATCTTCTGAGTGATAATATTGTGATCTGGATTCTGATTGTTCAGACACTTACTAATTGTGGGGCCTTGGATAAGATGCTTAAACTCTGGTCCTCAGTTTCCTTATATGTAAAATGAGGCCACTAATCGTACCTATTTCATAATATAGAGCTAAAATACTTAAAGCACTAAGCCTAGTGCCTAGGAAGTTAAATCCTCAGTAAATACAAGCTATCATTAGAACCCTTTATTACTCCATTAACTAATCATCTAGTTATCTAACACTTTCTTCAAAAAACCACCTCTTAGATTTATTTTGTTATTGATTTAATTTCTGTTTCACTTTGTCATTTTCTTTTCTTGTGCTTTATTTAATTTAAATTTTTTCTTGCAATGAGTATTTAATTCATTTATTTCCATTCTCTCTTATTTAGTAGTATGTTTAAAAATATGAATTCTTGTCTAAATATGGTTTTAGCCTTCTTAAATGTAGCAATTTGATTATAGCATAGACATTATGAAATTTCAATTTCGGTTTCAAATTTAAAAGAATTTCAAAATTTCCAAGAGTCTGGCTTTTATCCTTTCTATTTTGGTTATGAAATTAGAATTTTTTCTCTTTATTTTACATAAATGAATGCAGTCATTATTATTTCTAATTTTGAAATGCTTGGAGGCTTTCTTTGGCACCCCAAATTTGGTCAGCTTCAAAATATTCAGGGGAACCAGAAGGTGAGATTTCAGATGTTTGAATAAGAATTAAATATTTATATATTAGTCATTATACTATTCCCATGATATCATTATTTGCTTGTAGATTTCATTTGTCTATATTTTTGTTTCTCTTTGCATTTTCAGACACTTGTTTTTTGTATGTATCTTGATACTTATGCTGGTTAAACAGTTCTTTGTGTCACATTCTTTCTGTCCAAATAACTGGGATACTTTTTATCTTTTGACAGAATACTGACTCAATAGTCAATGATGGGTGTTCTAGTAAGCAGAGTATGTGTGTTTCAGAGATAGGCCCACAGTTAGAACAAGACTGAAGCTCTTTGGCTACTATATTCGCCTTAGTCCTTGTCATCCCAGCCCGCACGACGAACACAGAAGGGCAAGAAGGGAGGTTTATGGGCCAGGTCTGTAAGTGGCACTCACTAGTTCTGCCCACAACCCACTGGGGAACATTCCGGGAATGTCACAAGGCCACACTCCGTGAGACAGATAGCATGTATGGTATATCTGAGCAGCCATATGCCCTGCTATAATTGTTACCATGAAGTGAAGAATAGATTTTGTGATAGACAGCTAGCAGTTTCTACCACGATGGGATTTTTTGGTACATTGAATCAGGCCACTTGTATTCTAGCTTCAAACTTAATGCTTTTTTTACTTTTAATTCAATGTTGTCTAGTAGTAAAGAAGACAGTTACACAGTTAGTTTTAAATGGATCCAGAGACTGTCATTTTTCATTTTCTATCTGGTCAATTTTCTGAACATGCCCCACCTTCTGGTAATTTAAAATTACTTTTGTATTTCAAATGGTAAACTTTTAAAATGTTTATTTCTTGATTTATTAACTTTAAAAAAATGAAGTGAATATTGACATTTTGCTGTGAAAGATGAGGAAATTCACTCACTCAAGCTTGCTCCTTAGTTCCACTGAGTTTTATTAGCAAGATCTAGAATTTTTGTCCCAGTCCATTAGTCAGAGCCTTCCCTGGTGGTTCCCCTGGTGGCTCAGTTAATAGAGAATCCATCTGCAATGCAAGAGACCTGGGTTTGGTTCCTGGCTGGGGAAGATCCCCTGGAGGAGGAAAGGGCTACCCACTCTAATATTCCTGCCTGAGAAATCCCACAGACAGAGGACAGAGGAGCCTGGACGTCTACAGTCCAAGGGATCAAAAGAGTCAGACGTGACTTAGCAATTAAACCACCACCACTACCATCATTAGTTATATTATTTTAAATTGTGACGTTTTTCTTTCATCTTTACATTCTTTTCTGTAAATGCATATTGCTTTAATTTTATATTTTAATTAATTGCTTTTATGTATCAAGTTTTCTACTCTACTCTTCACATTGACGCCCCTTGGTTGACTGGATTTAGTAAAATATTATTTTCAAGAAAGTTTCATAGTTGTTACAACTCCTGAGTTATTGTATATTTAAGAAATCTTCATTTGCCTTTATAACTGACTGGGAAAAAATTTAGGTTGTGCTTTTTGTGTAACATTGAACTGGTATAGAGAAATTGAGTCCTAGAAGATGATAGATTTGTTTTGGTCTAAACTTCTCCAAGATGTTTCAGCATTGCTCATCTTGTATCAATTTTTTTCTGAAACATGGTGTGTCATCTTTATCTTTTAGTTCTTCTTTATTTAGGGAAAACTTCATGATAGCTTTGAATTTTCATTTTTCCTGTATCAATCATAGCCCTCTCTACCTATGGATATCAATTCTGTTTATGTTGGATCAAACTTGTTCTCCCCCAATCTCTTTTCTATTTGCATTTGAGAGTGTTAACAGCCTCAGTAGGGAGGCCAGAAGTCCCCAAGCTGCAGGAGGAAATAAACTGCAAGTGGCAGACTGTTTTCCCTTTTCTGTTGATGACACCTAGTTCTGCCTGAACTTATTTTTCTCAAACATTGAGCTAACCAACTCATTTTTCTTATGGGGATGTTTTTCTTATGCTATGTTAATGAAACTATGTATTTGCTTTGGAATCTGCCTTTCTTCAAATCAGTTCTGCCTAAGACTAATCTTTTATTTTTCTTTTCTCAAATCTTGGGCTGATAATGGCTCAACAAACCAGTATTCATGTCAATTGTTTTATGACTGGGGATGACACACCTTGTGCCATTTTATATTAAAAATGCATATTGTGGGAAAAGGGCCTAGTGAAACTCCCTCAGCCTTGAGGTGTCTCTCTTATCTGATTGGCAGCTCACTAACAGACACAGCTACAGTCCATGGGGTTACAAAGAGTCGGACATGACTGAGCGACTTCACTTTCACTTAACAGACACAGCAAGTGGGCACTCTTTCTGTCCCCTTCTGATGTCTGTGTCAGAAGCTTTCCTGATCTCTATTATACTTTAATAAAATTTTGCTACACAAAAAGCTCTGAGTAATCAAGTCTTGTCTCTGGCCCCAGATCAAAATCCTCTCCTCTGGAGGTCATGAATCCTGGTATAGCACATGGCTCACAACTGCAAACTTTCATCTTGGGGCCTCATCCGGGATCTTTAAGACAAGGTAAGGACACTCGGAGCTCTAGTTTTTTGTTCTCCTAGTAAACACAGTTTCTACTTTACTAACTCTGTGTTGTGCCTGTGTGAGTGATCGAAAGTTTGAGATGCACAAAAGTGTGAAGCAAGTGTTGTGTCCTAATCTGCGGTTCTGTGGTGACCTCATACAGCTTATGGAAGAAACCCTGATGGGGGATTATACCGTCCTGCTAATATCAAGAGACACCCAACGTCTCCTCTGGGGAATGACCAGAGATGGATGAAGCATATGGACTGAACTCTCTTTTCTTGGTCAAACTTTTCAATCTCTTTGACCATTTCATAACTGCTTGAGGAAGTAGAACTACTAACCTAATAGGTCAGATCACAGATTTTCAAGGGACTTGCAATCCATGCTATTACTATGTACTTTTACTTAGACCCCAAGTTTAGAAGCTCCGAGCCTTGCTAGGAGCCGAAAGTTACAAGAGCATGTTCAGGAGTGAGGTGGAGCTCTAGCTCCAGGAACATGTCTCAGGCTAGGGGTCACTCTCTTGGCTTCTTGCCTCAGGGGTCAGCGACCTGAAAGTGAGTCTTTATCACAGTTGTGCCTCTGATCTATATGGATAGAAGCACTGCTGGTGAACATGAGGTTTTTGAAGACACAGATCAGGAATTTCAGGATCTAGTCAGATTGGAAGTGCAATGGGCTTCTTCCTTTGATAGCGCTATCTCTTAGCAGAACAGAGGAGGCTCTCCAGTGGCTTTTGTCTCAACTCCTTAAATATTCTTTCTGTAGAATCTGTGGGAATGAACTGGAAGGTTTGGCCCTAATAGCTTGAGGACAAAAGTCACTTTTTCCTTACTGTCCAACACTTCACCTCCTCTTTTGTAATCACACACGCACTGGAGTGGTGTGGTGCCACTCAGAAGAGACTCCTTGGGTTTTATGTTCGCCCCTTATGACCCACTGCTTCTATTGTGGTCAGGACCGTACTCAGGAATTGTACAGGCACATGAAAGATGGATGCTTCCCCTAGTAGTCCTAGCTTGGTAAACATTCTGGAAAGCTACTCTGTTGCACTTTGGGTGGCATCAGAGGAGGAGCAGAAATCAGACAAAGGTTGTAAAGGGGAAGAACTGGATATCAATCTGGGATGCCATCAGGTCTACCCCCGGTACATCTCGGGGATGAGGACGGTGCCTGCGTCAGTAAGGGACAGACTAAGTCTGACCAGGAAAGGAAAGCTTTGGTAGAAAGTCTGTCTCCACCGCCATCCAAAGCAGGGAGAGACGCCTCCAGCAGAAAAGGGAGCTGGATGCTGCTTTGTTCTGTCTTACAGATGGGAACTAGCAGCAGTTCCAGAACCACCTCTTTAGGGTTTAACCTTACTTTGAGATATACTATATCCTGAGACTAACTCCTGACTCAAAAACTTGAGTTTGGGGAAAAGCTGTTGCCTATGGAGATGAATGTCTCGATAATAAATTAGCAAAAAAGGAGGAGGACGGGATAGCAGCCTTCATTACCGGGAATCAGACAGTCCCCACAACAGAGTCATACCGAGACCATAACATGGGCAAAGGAAGATGAGATCAGAGTCACTTTGTCGGGACTCAAGCGGGTGCACTTAGACTGTGAACTATGCCAAGTTGGCAAACACACACACAAAAAAACGAAAAACAAACAAGGAGAGAAGGAAGCTCTAGATAGACTGTGAGAAGCCCTTCACAGATTCACCAAGATTGATCCCAAAAGTGCGGAGGGAGGAATGATCTTAAAAGATAGATTTCTCACTCAGTCGGCTCCAGATAGCTGCCATAAGCTACTAATGCAGGTGTATGGACCATATCAGCCTTAGATAACCTGTTAGAACTGGCTCAGACAGTTTATTATGGCAGGGAGGAGAAGAGGCAGAAAAAGACCAGGAAAGACTAAAACCCCACTGATGGCTCTCAAATCTGCTCTGAAACAGCTGGAAAGAAAAAGCCCAGAGGGACCCAGGTGAAAAGGGACGAACTTACTGTTACTGTGGAAAGGAGGGGCACCTCAAGCAGGATTGCTCTCAGGCATCTAAGCTGCCCCTAGCTTCATGTCCAGTCTGCAAAGGACCACACTGGACAGGAGACTGCCCTCAGAGGCATAGGCCCCAGGTATTGTCTTAAGACAATCAGGACTGAAGGTGCTGGGGGTCCCCACACAAGCTCCCATCCTAATTACACCCGAGGAACCCCAGGTATTAATAGTGGGGGACAATCAGTCAATTTCCTTATTCTGTGCTTACTAAAGCCCCTGGCCCACTTTCTCCCTGATCCACTGCCATAATGAGACTGTCTGGATGAGCCAAATATTATTATTTCAGTTGCCCTAAGGGCCTCCCTGATAGCTCAGTTGGTAAAGAATCCGCCTGCAATGCGGGAGACCTGGGTTCGATCCCTGGGTTGGGAATATCCCCTGGATAAGGGAAAGGCTACCCACTCCAGTATTCTGGCCTAGAGAATTCCAAGGACTGTATAGTCCATAGGGTCTCAAAGAGTCAGACACAACTGTGTGACTTTCACTAAACTACAACAGAGACTGTGCTGTTTTCACAGGAGTTTCTGATCATGCCAGAGTCTCCCTCACCCCTTTTGGGAAGGGACACACTGAACAAGGTCCAGGCCTCTATTTTCATAAATTTTGAGCCTGCTCTTTCTCTCCCATTAAGCAAACAGAATGTAAATCCTAGAGTGTCGGCTGATGGAAAAACTGTGGCTTGAGCACAAAATGCTATACCTATCATTATCAGGCTCAAAGACCCTCACCTATTTCCACATCAAAAACAGTATCCTCAGGCTCCAGGCGGCGCAGACGCGAGAGACGCCCGGCTCCGGCGCAACCGACCACGTGCAGAATCGTGGCTGAGATGAGCTACCCCGCTCCCAGGGTTAGGGCGGTGGCCAAGAGGAGCTGTACCACGTTCAGGAGGCGGTGGCTGCTTGGGCACCGGAGGGCTGAGAGGAGCTGATCCACATTCAAAGCAGGAGGGGCGGCCTTGAGGAGATACCCCTCGTCCAAGGTAAGGTACAGCGGCTGCGCCTTGCTGGAGCAGCTGGGAAGAGATACTCCATGACCAAGTGGAATACAAGAATCCAGTGTTCTGGGGAGGAAGGAACAAGATGGCGGAGGGATAAGACGGCAAGACCACTTTCTCCCCCACAAATTCATCAAAAGAACATTTGAACGCGGAGTAAAGTCCACAAAACAACTTCTGAATACTGGCAGAGGACATCAGGCTCCCAGAAAAGCAGCCCATTGTCTTCTAAAGGAGAGAGAAGAAATCCAGTTCCACCCACCAGAACACCGACACATGCTTCCCTAACCAGGGAACCCGGACAAGTCACCCGTCCAACCCCACACACAGTGAAGAAACTACATAATAAAGAGAACTCCACAAACTGCAAGAAGAGGGAAAGGCCACCCCAAGCAAAGCAATATAAGCAAGATGAAGAGGCAGAGAAATACCCAGCAAGTAAAGGAACAAGATAATTGCCCACCAACACAAACAAAAGAAGAAGATATGGGGAATTTACCTGATAAAGAATTTCAAATTTTGATAGTGAAAATGATTCAAAATCTTGAAAGCAAAATGGAGTTACAGATAAATAACCTGGAGAAAAGGATTGAGAAGATGGAAGAAAGATTTAATAAGGACTTAGAAGAAATAAAAAAGAGTCAATATACAATGAATAATGCAATAGATGAGATCAGAAACACTCTGGAGGGAACAAACAGTAGAATAACAGAGGCAGAAGACAGGATAAGCGAACTAGAAGATAGAATTGTAGAAATAAATGAAACAGAGAGGAAAAAAGAAAAACGAATTAAAAGAAATGAGGACAATATTAGAGACCTCTGGGACAATGTTAAATGCTCCAACATTCGAATCATAGGAGTCCCAGAAGAAGAAGACAAAAAGAAAGACCATGAGAGAATACTTGAGGAGATAATAGTTGAAAACTTCCCTAAAATGGGGAAAGAAATAATCACCCAAGTCCAAGAAACCCAGAGAGTCCCCAACAGGATAAACCCAAGGCGAAATACTCCAAGACACATATTAATCAAATTAACAAAGATTAAACACAAAGAACAAATATTAAAAGCAGCAAGGGAAAAGCAGCAAATAACACATAAGGGGATTCCCATAAGGATAACAGCTGATCTTTCAACAGAAACTCTTCAGGCCAGAAGGGAGTGGCAAGTCATACTTAAAGTGATGAAAGAGAATAACCTACAGCCCAGATTACTATACCCAGCAAGGATCTCATTCAAATATGAAGGAGAAATCAAAAGCTTTACAGACAAGCGAAAGCTGAGGGAATTCAGCATCACCAAACCAGCTCTCCAACAAATGCTAAAGGATCTTCTATAGACAGGAAACACAGAAAGAGTGTATAAACTTGAACCCAAAGCAATAAAGAAAATGGCTACGGGATCGTACTTATCAATAATTACCTTAAACATAAATGGGTTGAAATTTTCAAAAAGGCTAGGAAACAATTCTCATAGCCATCAATAGTTCAGTGTTGAGTTCATGAATAGTTTTTAAAGTTTGGGACAAACTGTAGTATTTGCTATTTGAAGTACTATTTGTAATTGGCATATTACGATGTAACATTGGTCTTCATTTCCAACTTAAAACGCCTAAAAATGCCTAACAGGTTTTTAGATTTGTGAATTTTAGTTGAAATGTATTTTACGATGTTACTAAACCTGCAGAAATATTGAAATATTTCAGAGAACTTATTCACTGTACATTTAATTTATTTTATTTATAAAAGTTATGAACTGTAGAAAGTTTTACTTGTTGGGTCAAATGCTTGTTGCTTCAAATGCTTGTTGCATTTGAAGTGCTAGTTACAAGAAAATCAAATACCTTCAATGTATAAATGCTATTAAGTTTTTAAAGGACTCTGGAGTATAAGTAAGTTTGTTTAAAGAAATTTAGTCTGTTCAACTTGAAAAAAAAATAAATAAAATTGGATTATTTGATTTAAAATAAAAAAAATTAAAAAAAAAAAAACCAGTATCCTCTAAAAGCTGAGGTTAAGGAAGGGTTAAAGCCCATCATTGAGGATTTAAAGGAACAGGGGCTATTAATTTCCTGTGACAGTCCATATAACAGTCCTATTTTGGGTGTGAAAAAATCAAATGATAGAGACTAGTTCAAGATTCACAAATAATAAATGAGGCTGTGGTTCCTTTACACCCTGTGGTGCCCAATTCTTATAGACTATTTTTTAAGACTATTGAGAGGATTTTTGGACATCACAGGCTATTGCCACATTTGGATTGGTTGTTATGGGAAACTTGCCTGGCCTTTATATAAACTTATAACTAAAATTCAACAAGCCCAAACCGACAGGCTGGTTTGGTTTCCAGATACTCAAAGGGCTTTTTAGGCTCTTCAAACTGCTCTCCTGCAAGTTCCCACTTTGCATTTGCCCACAGGGTCCGAGTTTAGTTTGTTTGTCACTGAAATTAAAGGTATGGCCTTGGGAGTTTTAACACAACTCCGAGGGCCTCACCAGCAACCTGTAACTTATCTAAATAAAGAATTTGAGTACCTAAAGCTCTTAAGTTTGCTAATGGATGAATCTTACTGTACTGACTTCTCATGGTGTGAAGGAAATCTTAAACTCTAAGGTTCATATTTGGATGACCGACAGTTGGTGTCTTAGGTATCAGTCAATGCTGTTAGAAGGACCAATAACTAAACTTAAAGGTTGTGGAAACTTAAATCCTGCCACTTTCCTTCAAGGAAAGTGATTGTTCCCAATTTCTAACTTTAAACTATACAGCTCAGAAAGACCTAATGGATATCCCATTAAACAATTCTGACATGAAAATATTTACAGATGGCAGTTCTTTGTTTGGGATGGGAAGCAGAAAGCAGATTACTCGGTGGTGATGGCAGAACAGGTTTTAGAAACAAAGTTTCTTCCCTCGGGATATGAGTGCTCAATTAGTGGAGCTTGTGGCTCTGACCCAGACTTTAGAATTAAACAAAGGGCGGTGAGTAAATATCTATACTGATTCTAAGTATGCTTACTACTTTGCATGCTCATGCTGCAATATAGAAAGAAAGACAGCTTAAAACAGCAACAAGAGAAACTATTAAACATTTCAAAGAGATTGAAAGACTTATAACTACTGCCTGTTGTCCTAAAGAAGTAGCTGTTATGCATTGCAAAGGACGCAACAAGGAAGGGAGGAAAGTAGCCCAGGGTAATCAACTGGCTGACTGCCAAGCCAGAAAAGCGGCACTTTGTGAACCCCTTCATTACAGGCACGTTTGACCTGGTCCAGTCCTGTTGAACAGGACAAACCTCAATATACTGAGAATGAATTAGAAAGATATGAGAAAAGAGGAGCAAAGATTACTGATAAAAGATGGTTACAGTTTGAGGATGGATGATTAATAATTCCTAAAAATACTCAATGAAAAATTCTTAAAGGTTTACACTAGAGTTTTCCTAAAGCTTTGAAAATAACTATGTAACTCAACTTTCAGCTTTTCAGCAGACATTACAGGAACTCTGGGAGGTGACTCCAGACACAGCCTCTGAGTCAAACAAACTGCTGTTGGAGTCAGGAAACTAGGTCCTGATAAAGACATTGGGATCAGGGGGGCAGTCTCTTAAGCCCCTCTGGAAAGGCTCTTTCTTATCAGGTTATTCTTTCTTCTCCCACAGCTGTCAAGGTGCCAGGAATGGATTCATAGGTGCATCCTGACCCAAACTAACAATGTCATTTTATGTCTTTATTCTCTATGCTTTTGCTTTTCACTTTGCAGATGGGCCTGATAATCTATGTGGGTCTGCTTCTGCTGACTCCAAAAATCCTGAGTCTGCCATTTGACTCTCAAGACAACATCTTCCTCTCCTGGGCTCATTCCTAAGCCACATTCCACAATCGGTCTAATTGCTGGGTCTGCAGACCCCTGCTCATCAGTGAAAGGCTTCCCATAGTGGGTGTCTCCACTTCAGGGAAAGGATTTTCTCTAAGACCGCCTTCACCAACAACAATCATATGTGATGCCTCTTCTTAATCTGATGACATCTAACAATCCTAAAATGGACTGCTGTAACGCTTTGCTCCTTAACTATGGACATAACGTGACTTTTACCTTTGCGGATTGCTCTGTTTTTGCTGTTTGCTCCCTGTATCTCTGTGTAGCTGGATTTGTTTCTAGCCGCATGATGGCTTTTAAGTTATAAATGGTTGTTCAGACTCCTATGAGTGTCACAGCCTCCTCCAACTACTACTTTTGGCCCTTGGATCAGAAACCCTCAATATGACGGTTAGGAGAACGTGTTAACCTCAACAATTTAGGGACAATGCCCCTTACCAGCTCAGAAACAGTTATGGAATGAAAATGCCACCCCTTTTCCTTGGCAACATAATTTTCCTGAAAGAAAAGGGGGGAATGAGAGTAGGGAGGCCAGAGGTCCCCAAGTGGCAGGAGGAAATAAACTGCAAGTGGCAGACTTTTTTCCCTTCTCTGTTGATGACACCTGGTTCTGCTTGAACTTAACTTTTCTCAAACCTTGAGTTAATCAATACATTTTTCTTATGGAAATGTTTTTCTTAAGCTATATTAATGAAACTGTGTATTTGAGTTGGAATCTGCCTTTCTTCAAATCAGTTCTAAGACTAATCTTTTTTTCTTTTCTCAAATCTTGGGCTGACAATGGCTCAACAAACCAGTATTCATGTCAATTGTTTCATGGCTAGGGATGACACGTCTGTGCCATTCTATCTTAAAAATGCATATCGTGGAAGAGGGGTCTAGTGAAACTCCCTCAGCTTTGAGGTGTCTCTCTTATCTGATTGGCAGTTCACTAACAGACATAGCAAGTGGGCACTCTTTCTGTCCCCTTCTGATGTCTATCTCAGAAGCTTTCCCTTTCTCTATTATACTTTAATAAAACTTTGCTAAACAAAAATTCTCAGTAATCAAGTCTTATCTCTTGCCCCAGATCAATATCCTCTCCTCCAGAGGTCATGAATCTTGGCATAACACATGGCTCACAACCACCAACGTTCACATTCACTGTGCTTATCTCTCTGATCTGCCAGTCTCCCAGATGAAGAAAATTAAAATGCCCAATCCCAGTGTCTACTTCCTTCCTTGAGGAGCCAGATTGTGGCAGTCATGTGGTTTGCACACTGCACAATGGTGCCTCACTGAGAGGGCAACAGGGTGCCAAAATGCAGTTTATGCTAGGTTCTCTGAGCCACTTGTCCTAGACTGGCATAGGTACATCTCCTTAGAGAAAGGATCTTCTTTGCACAAAGGTACTAAACCTTGTGCTAAGGTTCACAGTTTTACTTTCCAAGATAGAGTACTTTTATGAATCTGGCTGTGTGTGCCAGTCACTCAGTCGTGTCTTACTCTTTGTGACCCCATGGACTGTAGCCCACCAGGCTTCTCTGTTCATGGAATTTTCCAGGCAAGAATACTGGAGTGGATTGCCATTCTCTTCTCCAGAGGAACTTCCCAACCCAGGGATTGAACCCTGATATCCTGTATCCCAGGCAGATTCTTTACCATTTGAGCTACAGGGAAGTCCTATGAATTTGGCTGCATACTACAAATATGAAATTGAAGGAGGAAAGGAACAGGCCAAGCTGATTCCATCTTGAAAAAGAAGGAAGCTCCATCTTACATTCCCAGTGAAGTTTGGACTATACGCCTGCTTGCACTTTCAGTGAACTTTGGACTATGTGCCTAGTAGCCATGGGGACAACATACCTATGGCCGAATTGGCCTCCTGGACTGATAAACAGCAGATTCCACCAAGATTTCCCATTGCCAAAAAGAATGTAATAATCTCCTATGTAGTCAATCACCTTTGTAATCTTTATGTCACCCATTGGTGTAGGCTACAATGTATAACCGGCTGACCTGTCTGATTATGAATCATGGCTGTAACCCGATGTATCTCTCTTTAACATTTTCCAGGCTAGGTTTAAGGAATTTGGGGATGTGGGTTTGAGCATGTACACCTAAGGTATATATGATTTTCACAAAAGTCGGCTGGGGACCCTGGGGTCCCTGGCCTGGGGTCCCAGACCTGCTGGTGTAATAAATGACACTCTACTATCCATGCTGTCCTTCTGAGTGAATTTGTTTCCCAGAGGGTTTGGCAATAACATTTGGTACACTGGCTGGGAAACTCCTCACTTTGAGGAGACAAGTCCTGTTTGGGGCCACACCGAGGCCTCGCGGCTCAGATCTTCTAGAGGAGGGAAGGTGCCTCGCCCTTCTGGAAAGATTCTGTTTCTCGACTCCTGGACCTTCCAAGTTAAGTGGGCAGTGGATGGCAGCAGGGGAATCGAGCTCCTAGCTAAGGAAGTTTCCCACCCTGCAGAGTGGAAGAGGGGGCCTGATCAATCCCTGAGAGAGAGTAGGGAATGCACAGACCGGAAATGTCAAGGGAGGTGGCGGAGGTAGTGTCCACACGGTCTTAAGTTAAATTTGTCAGGCGGTCACAGAAGGCTTTTTGAAGAAAATTGAATGTCACGCGATCTTGGGACTAATCATTGCCAGACCATTGTGAGAGAGCTTTGGGGGGAAGAAACTTGGTCTTTGCGTCATATTCTGCTCTCCCCTAGGAGATGTCCCATCCGCTGTGGAATTCTTAATTCCCTCAGAATTGTAAGGCTAGAAGGAGAGGGACACATAAGTGAGTACGAATTGGCTTTTCCAGAGATGGCCTGAGACGTGGGATATTTAACCCATATGTGTTTTCATCTGCACCTGATAAAGCCCACCAAGGCAAAATGGACTATAAAAGTCAAGGGAGAAACAGTCTTGGACCATGTAGTCACGTGGTGTTCTGGTTTGGCTGTGCCGACAGCAGGTGAAGACACGCCAATCCCCCTTCTCCCTCTGGGATCTGGCAGGTAAGGCTCTTCTCACCCCAATTAGGAAGGAGGCAGAATGGCAATTTAAATGTTTCATTGAGTTGAAATATCAGAAGTGCATAGGGTACCGAAAACGTCATACACAGAATGAAAAGGAAAGGTAGAAGAAGGTCCGAGAAGGTAAGCAAGATGGGAGAAAATGCATCTAAGGCAACTGTACTGGAGTGCATGATTAAAAATTTTAAGAAGGGGTTTGGAGGAGACTATGGGGTGAAGATGATGCCTAATGGCCTCCACATACTCTGTGAGGTCTAACGGCCCTTTATGCGAGTTGGGTGGCCACCAGAAGGCATCATGAAATTAAAAATAGTGGAAGCAATCTATACAACAGTCACAGGAGAGCCAGGACATCCAGATCAATTTCGACTTATTGGCTTATGGTTAGGGTTAGCTCAAGAGTCCCCTCCTTGGATGAGATTCTATATCAAGAAAAAGAAAGGAACAATATTAATGGCACAAAAATTGACTAACGATAAAAAAGAAATTCTGCAGGATTTGGACGGGGACAACTTGCCCCCATCCCCATACTGGATGATGATGTGCCTGCCACCCAATGCTCCACCAGGGCTGGAGGCCACCTTAATGCCCAATCAAAGGCCAGGTGAAGTTCCTGCAGTAGCCGCTGCTTCTACGCCGACTGTCCTGGAGATCATAGAGACACCGTTTCAGCAGGCTCTGATCCCGGAGACTTCTGGTCAATGCCTCCAGGATTCCAGCTCAGCCGGACCTCCTAAATTGTATCCACCTCTCCCAGTGAGTACTGATGGGAAGGGGGAAGGAAACACAGCAATTAGACAGAGGCTGCGCTCCGCCAAGGAACAGGGGGAAAGAACCCCAGTACAGATGCCCCTCAGAGAGCTACAACAGCCTCCAGTTCAGGATGCATGGGGCACTACCATCAGCCCCCTGCAGCCTATTATTACCCGTCATTTTCCTCTACAGATACATTAAACTGGCAGAAACACTGTCCACCGTACTCGGGGGAACCACAAGTCATGATTAGGCTAATAGAGAGTATTTTTTGAACCCAGTGCCCTACATGGGATGACATAATCCAACTACTAGTCTCCCCTTTCAGCACTGAGGAAAGACACAGGATCCCAACTGAGGCCAGAAAATGATTAAGAGAAATGGCACCTGAGAGTACCACCATGGTGGGCAGAACTAGCCACCCCCGATAGAGGCCCAACTGGGACTGTAACACAGAGGAAGGGAGGGGCCGCCTGGAGAGATGTCGGGCGGCTATTTTACAAGGCCTCAAGAGGGGGGCCCGAAAACCTATGAATATGCAACACCTTCCAAAGTGATTCAAAGGGAAACAGAATCACCCTTGAGTTCTATGAAAGACTGTTCGAGGCCTACAGACTTTACAGACCAATAGATCCAGGGACCTCTGGGTCTCAGATGGTGATAAATGCAGCCTCTGTGTCTCAAGCCTACCCTGATATCAGACGTAAACTTCAAAAGTTGGATGGGGTATTGGCCACGACTAGCTCACAGATAATTGAGATCGCTGATAAGGTATTCAGAAATAGAGACATGGAGTCTAAGAGGAAAGCTGAGAAAAGACAGAAAGAAGATAGTAAGAGGACAGACCAGAGGATCATGGTACTGGCCGTGGCTTTGGGAAGGCCTCTTCCTGGGCCTTCCCCAAAGCCCAAATCCCCTCTGAGTGGGGGCCAATATCCCAGCGAGCCCTCTACAAGAAGGCCCACAGCCACCCTGCAACAAAACCAATGCGCCCGATGCCGGGACTTCAGTCGTTGGAAAAATGAATGCCTTCAAAATAACAGGGAAAAAATAATTGGCATCAGCTGTTATAGGGCTGGCTGGACTAAAGACTGAATAGGGGTGCCAGGGGTCAAAGACACAAGGTCCCTGAGAGCCCATGGTGAAACTAAAAGTAGGGGACCAAATTATTGACTTTATGGTGGACACTGGGGCAGAAATGTCAGTGGTGACTGAGCCAGTAGCAGCCCTCCTTTCAATAAAGGCCACTGGCATAGAAAACCAGAGAAAAGATTATCAGACAATTCTGTTTACCCTGGAAATGCCAAATGGGGGGGCATCAAGTGACTCATGAATTCCTGTATATTCCTGAATGCCCAGTACCCCTTTTGGGGAGAGACTTGTCGTCTAAATTGGGGGCACAAGTGATCTTTCCCCCTCAAGAAAGACCTACTCTCCAGGTGTGGGTATTTATTATTTAAACTACCTATCTACCCTCCCTCTCGGTAACCCCTCAAGATGAATCGAGGTTAGATGACCCTCCAGAAGGAAATCTGGATGGACTAGACAGCCGAGGGAGGGAACTAACCCGATGATTCCCCAAGGTTTGGGTGGAAAATTAACTCCCAACCGCCACCCTGGGCTTGCCATACATCAAGCTCCAGTGGAAATAGAACTCAAACGCGGTGCCATCCCAGTCAGAAAACGTCAGTACCCACTGCCACTAGAGGCTCGAGTTGGCATTTTGTCACACAGACTGAAACAGGCAAGCATCCTGACTGAATGCAAGTCAGCCTGGAACACACCAATCCTACCAGTCAAGAAAGAAGGGGGACAGGACTATAGACCTGTGCAGGACCTCAGACTGGTCAACCAGGCCACCGTGACTCTACCTCCCACCGCTCCTAACTCCTACACTTTACTTAGCCTCCTTCCACCCAGTGCTAAGATCTGTACTTGTTTGAATCTCAAGGATTCCTTCTTCTGCATATGCTTTGCCCCGGTTTCTCAACCCATTTTTGCTTTTGAATGGAAAGACCCAGCAGGGGACACCAAACAACAGTTCACTTGGACTCGCCTCCCACAAGGATTTAAGAATTCCCCAGCCATCTCTGGGGAAGCCTTGGCTTCCAACCTGGACTCAATCCAGCCAGAGAAGTTCAGATACTGGTTGCTACAATATGTGGACAACTTGCTGTTGGCTGTCAAGAACGGCGAAGACTGCTGGAAAGGGACCAAGGTTTTACTGGAGCGGTTGATGGAGTCTGGCTACCAAGTTTCAAAAAAGAAGGCACAGATCTTCAAAGAGGAGGTAAGATATTTGTTCTGAGAGAAGGGACAAGGCTGTTAGACCAGTTCAGAAAAGAGGTCGTTTTGAGAATCCCACAACCAAGAACCAGATGACAGGCCCGAAAGTTCTTGGGAGCCACTGGGTTTTGTAGGATTTGGATTCCGGGCTATTCCAAGATGGCCCAGCCGTTATATGAACTCCTAACTGGACCAGAAGCCTTTTGAGGAATTAAACCTGGCAATCACATCAGCACCCGCCTTGGGCCTGCCAGAACTTGCTAAGCCATATACTCTATATGTGACTGAAAAGGACAAGGTGTCTATGGGACTGTTGACCCAGATTGTGGGGATATGGGACAGACCCATGGCTTATCTCTCAAAATGGCTGGACAATGTTGCCACCGGGTGGCCGGGATGCTTACGGGCAGTTACTGTGGTTGCCTTACTGGTCAGGGAGGCAACCAAGCTGACTTTGGGGCAAGATTTGATCGTAAAAGTCCCCCATGAGGTCAACAGTCTCCTGTGAGGGGACCCCCATAAATGGCTGTCGACATCCCGGATCACTCAATACCAGGGACTGTTATGTGAGAACCCCCATGTTACTACTGAGCCTTGTCAGGCCTTGAATCCGGCCATTCTCATTCCTGTGGAAGAAGGTGGCTGAGCCCTCACATGATTGCAAGGAAATCCTAGAAGTTTATGCCAGCAGACCTGACTGGATCCAGATTGGGTCCTGTACACCAGTGGCCTGATGAAACAAGGACAGTGACTGTAGGGATATGCAGTAGTCACAGAAGAAACCATCGTGAGGCTAGCTCTCGGCCATCACACTGGTCTGCTCAACTGGCAGAAGTATATGCTCTAACCCGGGCCCTCCAGCTGTCAAAAGATAAGAAGACAAACATTTACACAGACTCCAGGTATGCTTTTGCTACTTTTCATGTACATGGGGCTTTATATAAAGAGAGAGGTCTTTTGACAGCCAATGGAAAAACAAGGAAGAAATCTTGACTCTGTTGGATGCTGTATGGGAACCTGAAAAGGTTGCAGTGATACACTGTCGGGGGCACCAAAAGGAAGACACCCCACAAGCACAGGGAAACCGACTAGCAGATAAAGCCGCAAAACATGTGGCTGAGAAATTTGGGGCTGCTGGTGGGGGATCTATCAGAATCTTTGTACTCTCAAAAATGTCTGAGTTAACTTTGACTCTCCCACAGTATATCCTGGCCCAAGATCAGCTGGCTGAAGCAGAAAGAGCCACCACAAATGAAAGGTTGGTGGGAACTGCCGGATGGCAGGTCGCTGGTACCCGAGGCATTAACCCCCCACACTGGTGTCTCAGGTTCACCAGGTAACCCACTTGGGACATGACAAAATGGAAGAATTAATTCGAAAATATTTCTTAATTCCATGACTTTCCTCCTTATGTAGACTGTTCTGCTTACTCACACATCAATGCTGCCCCTGGACAGAAACAGAAACCTCCAGGAATACAGTTAAAAGGCACTCTACCCTTTGAACATTTAGAAGTGGACTTTACTGAGATGAAACCCTGCCGACACTGTCATTATTTACTGGTCATGATATGTACCTTCTCAGGATGGGTAGAGGCCTTCCCCACCCAAACTGAAGAAGCAAATGAAATGGCTTGCTGTCTGCTTCGAGAAATAATCCCCAGATTTGGGTTCCCAACTAGTATAGGATCAGACAACGGCCCTGCCTTTGGTAACTGACTTAATTCAACAGGTATGTAAAGCTTTAAATATCAAGTGGAAATTACATATGGCATATAGGTCCCAGAGTTCCGGAGTGGTGAAAGAACCAACAAACTCTTAAAGAGACACTTTAATGAATCATAGAGACCGACTGTTCATGGATAGACTTGCTTCCTGCTGCTGCTGCTGCTAAGTCACTTCAGCCGTGTCCGACTCTGTGTGACCCCATAGACGGAAGCCCACCAGGCTCTGCCCTCCCTGGGAGTCTCCAGGCAAGAACACTGGAGTGGGTTGCCATTTCCTTCTCCAATGCATGAAAGTGAAAAGTGAAAGTGAAGTCGCTCAGTCATGTCCGACTCTTCGTGACCCCACGGACTGTAGCCTACCAGGCTCTTCCATCCACGGGATTTCCTAGGCAAGAGTACTGGAGTGGGTTGCCATTGCTTTCTCCTGCAGCCTTACTCAAATTAAGGGTAACCCGCATTCCCACGGTTATTCTCCTTATGAAATGGTCTATGGGAGGCCCCCTCCCCTAGTAAGACAGGTATAGGCAAATCTGCCACAGGTAAGGGCAGGTGGGATTTCACAGCAGATGGAACAACTGGGTAAGGTAATGAATCAGGTAACTAAGTTTGTACAAGAAAGGGTGCCGGTCCCCCTTGGGGAACAGATTCACGAATCTGTGCCCGGTGATCAGGTGTGGGTCAAGGACTGGAAACATGACTCCTTGGCCCCACGTTGGAAGGGTCCATAAACTGTTGTTCTAACCAGCCCTACGGCAGTTATAAAGTCGAAGGTGTCACTCCCTGGATCCACCACACGAGGGTGAAGAGAGCATAACATGCAGACCCGAGGAAAAGAGTGGATTACACAAAGGAACCCCACCGATCCCCATGAAACCAAGATCATCTTAAAGCAGAGGAGATGAAGCTCTACAATCAATTGCTGTTTCAAGGACTTGCCAGCATTCTCTCGAGACTACCTATAGTTTCAGCACAAGACAAGGTTTTCATTTCATAGGCACATTCCTATGTTGACTTCCATAAAAAATCTAACTGCTGGGTATGTGGAGCCATCCCCATGTCTGTCATGGATGGACTCCCATGGTGGGTATCACCTCTACAGAGGGGTGATACGCCTAGCTTATGTGTTTTTTTGCATCAGGCAAAACAACAAAAATTGAGTATAGAAACTGTAATCACAGCAGCCACTACCTGGTATAATTAAAAAGGCCGATGATCTGATGAATGGCCATGGGATACATTTTAATTATACTCTTAGAAAATGCTTATCAGTATTACATGACAGCCATTAAGTGCAAATTAACTGATATTTTGACCAGTTTTACTAGATATGGGATGAAATCATGTGGATTACTCCAGAAAAGGGACAACTTGTTAGGATAGCTAAAATTTGCGGGGAACAAGATGTGTACACTATTGTATATAAAAACCGAACGATAGATAAAAAGAATTTAAAACCAATGGGCTTTCTATGGACAGAACAGTGCTACAAGACCTATAAAGTTACTTATGATTCAAGTCAATCCATCCAATGGCCCGGGACAGACTGGGGATTCAACCCCAGAACCAGGCGGATTGCTTCCAATGGCACCCATTGGTTATGTGGGACTAAATTATGGCCTTGGTCGTCCCCAGGATGTATAGGGATGTGTACTTTATGTCTGGCCTTTGCCAATGGAAACATCAGGTCAACAATACAAGAGCCTTTAAATTTACCCTCCCTAAGGGCCAGAGGGTCACGATCGTTTTCCATTGGTATAATTATTTGACTGCTATATTTGTTCCCTCATTGGGCACTACAGACATAATGATTAGAGTTGAAGCTCTAACAAATTTCACCCAAAGAGCCCTAAATGACAGCCTAAGAGCTATTCAAGCACTAAATACTGAACAAATACAAATGAGAAAAGTGGTAATTCAAAATAGAATGGCTTTAGACATACTTACAGCCACTCAAGGAGGGACCTGTGCTATAATCAAAGCTGAATGTTGTATATATATTCCTGATTTGTCTGGCAATATATCAGTCGCTCTAGATGACATGAAGGATCAAGTAAAAGTTATTTCTGATGATAATCTTCCTTTTTGGATTTCTGTTCTATTATAGGTAAAGGGTGATTGGTGGAAAACTATATTAACAATTGTTATAGTTGTTCTGTTTATTCTGTTATGTGGACCTTGTATTCTCCAATGTGTTGTTAACTTTGTATCATAGAGGATGACTTCATTTACCCAAATATATACCAGGAAACCTAAAATGCACTACATCTCAATGAGTGATGCTCGCACTGGAAGTTGAGAGCACCAAGAGGGGAGAATGAAGGAGGAAAGCAACAGGCCGAGCTGACTCCATTTTGAAAAAAGAAGGAGCTTTGGACTATACGCGTGCTTGCACTTTCAGTGAACTTTGGACTTTGTGCCTAATAGCCACGGGGATAACTACCTACTGCCGAACTGGCCTCCCGGACTGATAAACACCAGATTTCATACCAAGATCCCCTGTCGCCAAAAAGAATGTGATAATACCTATGTAGTCAGTCACCTTTGTAATCTTTATGGCAGCGATTGGTATAGGCTCCAACATATAACCAGCTGACCCTTCTGATTATGAATCATGGCTGTAACCCGATTGTATCTCCCTTTAACATTTTCCAGGCTAGGTTTAAGGAATCTGGGGATGTGGGCTTGAGCACATACATGTAAGATATATAAGGTTTTCACAAAAGTCGGCTGGGGACCCTGGCTAAAGAGGAAACTCTGCCTCGGACCCGCTGGTGTTATGAACAGAACTCCACTATCTACACTGTCCTTCTGAATGAGTTTGTTTCCCGGAGCGTTTAGCTATAACAAAAACAGTTGTAACAGCACAGAGAGACCACATTTAAATCAAGAAGAGCCTGGACATATTGTAGTATATGAATCTGGCTGCATACTACAATGCTTCTGGGCTCTTCTTGATTTAAATGTGGTCTCTCTGTGCTGTTACAACTGTTTTCACATTGTGTTGACTCTCCTACTTTTATATGCCATCTATTTAATATGCATGTTCATGAAGTACTTTTATCTGACCCTATATTTTAGAGTTCTGGTAAAAAAAAAAGTTTACTTAGGTATTCTATAAATGTTGTTTGGTATCCATTAGGCACTGCAAGCTTATCATATATTGGAGATGATATCAAGGTGATTTCACACTCTGATTTTTTAAAACTGAAATATGATCTTTTCAGACTTAAATAAAATGTAAGGAAATCTGGAAAACATCATGTTTCTCAAAATGATGTTCTGGAAATGTAGCTGAATTTGATATTGAGTAGTTTCCAACAGACATTGCTTGTACAATAAACTTACACAATAAATCTGCCATTGTGATAGAGGAAGCTTTAAATTAGATTTAAATCTTGTCATGCCTGGATAAATGTGCTAATATTTTCAGTCAGTCTCTAGTACAGCTGTTAAAACATTTTGGCTCTGAAGGCCAAATGAGACTTCTAAAATTCATGAGTTCTGTGTTCTAATTCTTCTTATTTTTTGCTCTTCTAATTAGAAAACAGACAATGGCTTCTGTAGAGGGAACATAAAGATTTATTAATCCAAACATATCTTTCAGAACAACAGATTTTGAATTTCGTCAAAACACGAAATCTATACTCACGTCACAGATTCTGAATGCCTTCAGTAGTAGAAAACTTCAGAATTCTGCATATGTAACATCTAAGCAGGAAGTTAAAACTCCTATGAGGATTTGCAAATGGTGTTTGCTTTCAGTTAAGACAGTGGCAGATTCCAGCAACTTTGCTCGGCTAATCAAATTTTTTAATTCTCAAAAATACAACATAGTTCATTCCCCCTATATTTCAGCAAATATTAAACGAGTTTTTTATTTCCAGTTGCCCTAGCTATTGTTAGTCTCCAATTCTTTCCATGGGTTTCAACTTTAAGTTGATGCTTTTTTTCATGTTTGTTTTATAAACTAGCTGGTTATCTTTTCATAAACTCTCTTCATATATCAAGTGTTCTTTGCCATGTTCCTCTCCTTAACATGTTCTTGACAATCAACAAAATGAAAAGATAACCTACTGAATGGGAGAAAATATTTGCAAATCATGTATCTAATAAGGGACTAACATCCAAAATAAAGAACTCATACAACTCAATAGCAAAACAAAAAAATGTCTAAAAAATGAGCAGAAACTCTGAATAGACATTTTCCTAAAGAAGACATATAGATAGCCAACAGGTACATAAAAAGATGCTTAACATCACTAATCACCAGGAAAATGCAAATCAAAACCACCATGAGAAATCTCACATTTGTCAGAATGATTATTATAAGAAAAAAAAATAAAAATTTGATTATTTTTCCTTAACATAAAAAATGGAGTTAACAGTGCTTTATTATTTACCCTGAAGAAGTACTAAAGATTAATTAGATTTGCATGGAGTAATCTGAACTCACTGAAAAAAACAATATTTCAGTGGGGAAAATTAGCATGCATATAATATACATGTATTAAATATACTCATAGAGTCTATTCCTATTTATATGTGTATGTATATTAAATTTCTATAAAATTTGTATACATATTATATATGTATATTGAATTTGTATACACTCTCAAATTAGGTGAGAGTGAGAAAAGTGGATCCTAATGCACTGTTGGTGGTAATATAAATTGGTGCAGTGGTCACTATGGAAAACAGTATGGAAGTTCCTCAAAAAATTAAAAATAGAACCATCATTCAGTTCAGTTCAGTCGCTCAGTCATTTCCGACTCTTTGCAACCCCATGGGCTGCAGCACGCCAGGCCTCCCTGTCCATCACCATCTCCTGGAGCTTAACTCAAACTCATGTCCATCGAATCAGTGATGCCATCCAACCATCTCATCCTCTGTGGTCCCCTTCTCCTCCCGCCTTCAATCTTTCCCAGCATCAGAGTCTTTTCTAATGAGTCAGTTCTTCACATCAGGTGGCCAAAGTACTGGAGTTTCAGCTTTAGCATCAGTCCCTCCAATGAATATTCAGGACTGATTTCCTTTAGGATGGACTGGTTGGATCTCCTTGAAGTCCAAGGGACTCTCAAGCATCTCCTCCAACACCACAGTTCAAAAGCGTCAATTCTTTGGTGCTCAGCTTTCTTTATAGTCCAACTCTCACATCCACTACTGGAAAAACCATAGCTTTGACTAGAGAACCATCATACAATTCAGCAATTCCATTCCTGGGTATTCACCCAAGGAAAATGAAAATGCTAACTCAAAAAGATACCTGTTCATTGCAGCATTACATACAATAGCCAAGAGAAGGAATATCCTAGGTATTCATTGATGGATGAACAGATAAAGCAATATTCTACAGCATATTGGAGGTGGTTTAGTTGCTAAGTCGTGTCTGACTCTTGTGACCCAATGGAATGTAACCTGCCAGGCTCCTCTGTCCATGGGATTCTCCAGACAAGAATACTGGAGTGGGTTGCCATTTCCTTCTCCAAGGAATCTTCCCAACCCATAAATCAAACCCAGGTCTCCTGCACTGCAGGCAGATTCTTTACTGACTGAGCTATGAGGGGAAGACCTACTGCATATTATTCAGCCATAAAAGAAAAAAATCTTGCCATTTGCTTCAACATGGATGGACCTCGAGAACATTATGCTAAGTGAAGTCAGTCAGAGACAGAGAAAGACAAACACTGTATGATCTCTTATACGTGGAATCAGAAAAAAAAGAAAAAGCAAGCTCATAACTACAGAGAACAGATTGATGGCTGCCAAAGGTGGGGGCTGGGGGGGGGCGGGTAAAAGGGGTCAAAAGGTAAAAAGAATAAAATAAATATGATACATTCAGTTCAGTTCAGTCGCTCAGTCGTGACCAACTCTTTGTGACCCCATGAATCACAGCACGCCAGGCCTCCCTGTCCATCACCAACTCCCAGAGTTCACTCAAACTCATGTCCATCGAGTCAGTGATGCCATCCACCATCTCATTCTCTGTCGTCCCCTTCTCCTCCCGCCCCCAATCCCTCCCAGCATCAGAGTCTTTTCCAGTGAGTCAACTCTTCGCATGAGGGGGCCAAAGTATTGGAGTTTCAGCTTTAGCATCAGTCCTTCCATGAACATCCAGGATCGATCTCCTTTAGAATGGACTGGTTGGAGCTCCTTGCAGTCCAAGGGACTCTCAAGAGTCTTCTCCAGCACCACAGTTCAAAAGCATCAATTCTTTGGCGATCAGCTCTCTTCACAGTCCAACTCTCACATCCATACATGACCACTGGACAAACCATAGCCTTGATTAGGCGGAACTTTGTTGGCAAAGTAATGTCTCTGCTTTTTAATATACTCTCTAGGTTGGTCATAACATTACTGAGCAACAAAAACAACCAAAAAAATAAATAAATAAAAGAAGAAAAAAGAAGCAGTATATGGTTTTTTATGGATGCACAAACCTAAAAGCAGGATGTAAGTAAATTATCGATTTCAACTCAAGTCACTTTCCTCTTTAACCATAATATTACAAGAAAACTTACACTGAAATATAAGTCATATTTTAAGCAATGCCCATGCTCACATGTTACCTGTTTCGTGTACTTATATGGGAAGGGGGTGGGGGTAAGGAGAAAAGAAAAGAATACAGTAAAAAACACATTTATATTACTCTAAGCCATTTTTTGTACGGTGAAATTATTTTTTCTTCTCAAGAAAATGTCATTTCTTTTTCTTAACACACATTCCAGTCATTTTAACTGGATATTTTCTCAGAGAGGCAAAACTCACAAAGGAGTTCCCTGAAGTATTTTCACTATAGTAAATAAGCAAACAAAAAAGGACAAATCTATATATGCATGTGTTTTTCAAGAAAAAATTAAATACATATGTATAAATATAAATTGAATATACATACACATATAAAAAGGAATGGAATCTATATATATATTTAATATACATGTTATATGCATGTTAATTTTCCCCGATGAAATATTGTTATTGATGTTTTTTCAAGGAGTTCAGATTACTTGATGAAAATCTAATTAATCTTTAGTACTTCTTCAAGGTAAATAATAAAGCACCATTAGCTCCATTTTTTATGTTAAGGAAAAAGAGAATAAAATTTGTAATAATAGAACAAGCTTTTTTGGTCACTCAAAAAAGATACAGCAAACATACAGAGTTCACAAAAAATATAATGTGATATAGTTCTTGCATGTGTGTGCATGTACATACAGTTAGCTCTCTGTGTTCCACTCCACAGTTTCAACTATGGATTGAAAATAGCCAGAAAAAAAATTCCAGAGTTCCAAAAAGCAAAACTTGAATTTGCAGCATATTGGCAACTATTTACACAGCATTTATATTGTATTAGGAATTAGAAATAATCTAAAGGTGATTTAAAGTATATAGGAGGATGTATTCAGGTCATGCAATTTTATATAAAGAACTTTAGTATCCGTGGATTTGGGGATCCATGAGGGTCCTGGAACTAATTCACTGTGGACACTGAGGGGTGACTGTACAGTCTGACTTTAGTATTTAAATACATTCACACTGCCAAATATAAGTTGTTCTAGCTCTTTTAAGTTATTGACCATTGGAGATAAAACACTTATTTCAATGATACCACTCCTATTATGTTACCAGTGGAATTTTCTTCAGAGACAAATTCATGTTCTTTATTTCATCAATTTCTCTGAATCAAATTACAAACAATTTGAATGACTAGTGAGGAATTCTCTTTGAGCAATGCGCACTCACAGCATTTACAGCTTGCAGAAGTGGTTTGTAATCCAGTAAGATGATGGTTCTGGACAGAAACCAGTGATTGGCTTGGAATCAGAGACAGTGCAATCACAAAAGATAGCCTAAAGCCAGAATTCTTGCAGAACCTTGGAGAACTCCTCCTAAACTGGGTCATTTCCCATAGTCTGAATCAACAGTTGCTGGCTTCTCCCTTGTGGATTTTATCTGGAAATGTGGCATACTAACACTACAGTCCCATTAGAGAGAAGAAAAATCAGAGTCTGTGATAGATTAATGAAATATACATAGATTCTATATTAGTTAAAAGTACATCGATTCTGTACTGTAAACACAAATCTCAATTCTTTTCATACCCTAAAAATGGAGGAATTTATTACATAATCTGGACAGTGTAATTTATTTCTTAATATTCATCTATTTAGCTGCATGGGAGCTTAGTTGTGGCCCATGGGCTCAGTGGTGGCAGCATGTGGACTCTCTAGTTGTGGCATGTGGGCTCTGTAATTGTGGTGCACAGGGATCTTAGTTTCCCAGCCAAGGATCAAACCCCCGTCTTCTGCATTGCAAGGTGTATTTTTAACCACTGGACCACCAGGGAAGCCCTTGGACCTTAGTATTCTTAACTGAAAAACTAGGATAACAATTTCCGTTTCATATGATCAGTATACAAATTTGAGTGTATAATTCATGTGAATCACTTAGTACATAACAGATTCTGAAAATATTTTTCTCCCTGATTTCTTAAAACAAAAAAGTTCTATAAGGTAAGATTTGACCTCATTTTTCTCAGTTTTGCCAACCAGCACACTCTGCAACTGTACATCAAAGTTATGAGGAATGTGCCCGACTCCAGATTTTTTCATGTGCTCCTGCATCCATTTATTTGATATCAACCTGACTTGTCACTTAAGCTACTTGTCCTTTCTGTCTTAGATCATTTCAAGACTTTATAAATGGCTGCATTTTTTGTGACAAGTTCGACTTTTCAGGTGAAACTCCCATAAGACTAGTGAGAAAAATTACTCCCTTTGGGGTCAGGGCTCAAATTAATGGGCTTCACTGAAACATTCAGTAAGGAAATAAAGCATGAAATTTGAATGTATAACCTACTTTATATTTTTATTAACATTAGCTTAAGTAAATTTGGTAACAAAACATGTGTAATGGTAGATACCATAGATTCTCTTTCATCTCCCGATCAATTAAATGAAAATATTCAGGAGTAATAAATTCAATACTGTGAATAATGAGAACAAAGAATGTATTCAGATATATTCATTAATTCAGAAATAAAATTTAATGATTTTTAATTTTGTTTTTATGAGTACAAACTAGGTTAACAGTCCATACTTATTTTTACTAAGGGCACAAAGAAAATACTTGATAAGGTATAGATTTATTACTTTAGTCCAACCCCTACAGTTAGCACAAATACAAAACTATAATAATGCTTACAAGGTAAAAATTGTACAATAGCTCTGTATTCTAAAATATTACCAATAATGCAGTTTGAGGATAAAAATACCAGCTGGTTGACTTTGCTTTTATGATGCATATTAATATCTTGTTCTAGAAGCATGTTACTTAAAAAGAATTCACCATTTTTTCAATATGCTTTCATTCCCGGTATGTATTATTAGTTGAAAAATTCATTTAATTGGCAGTAAGATGGGAATTTAACCCAAAATGAGCAAAGGCTCAATTTGAAGAGCTATGTAATCAGAAAACATGCAGTGGTAAACTTTCAATTAATAAACTATTACTACTGCTCAGTAAAGATTATTACTGTAGTTGACATAATCATGAGAACTTATTTTCACTTGATTACAAGTATTTTTTACCATTAGATTGGTTATGGCATGCAAGAAGTCCGATAATTCCACCAAGGGTGTGGCGACCACTTCACCAGCATGGTCGGCCCACACATTAATGGCTGCCTTGATTAAGCTTAAACACAAACAACACACTGCTGGAAAACCCGTTTTAACAAAGTCTCTACCACTTTCTTCACTAGCTAACCAGACACGGGTCATCATTGCTTGGCTTGACTTCTCCTTCCAGCAGCAGATTCATCACAACCTTTGTCAAATAGCTGCATGTTCCTCTTTTTCCCAGGGGGGGAGTGTTGTAAAAGGAAGTCATGTCATCCTAACAAAAGAAAATAGTAAGTGAGTCATCTGAGTTTTTGTTTATAAAGAGTTGACAGGAAAAATCAGTGTCAGCCGAGAGGGAAAAATAAATTCACAGGAAGATTTCCTTGTGGAAAATATAAGCTTCTTGAATTTTTATTTTCCTGAGGCATCTTCTCAGCATATAAAACAAAGACAGGCATTTTCAGTATTCTCCTTTTTGCTGATAATTTTTATTTATTTGGGGAACCTTTTTATGGATGAGAATAAAATATTAAACAGACAGCCTGGACAGAGCTATATTAGGTAGCACACAGCACCAGTGTAGCCTGTTACTCATCCCCATCCTTCCAGAATCTAATTTTATAGCCTTCTGGAATCCATGGCTTCTTTCTGGTAAAACGCACTTTAACTGCTAACTACATAAAGGAAATTTATCTCTTCTTAGATATCTTTCTAGTCAGAACTTCTTAGCTGAATTGACTAATAATTGACTAAAAAGTAACATTAATTCCTCAAATAAATCAGACTTCCTCATGTTTTGTACTCTGTATATCTGTTTTGTAAGTTAAATGATAAGGGATTTAGGGATACTTTGAAGAATTGAGAAAAAAAATTCTACAAAAAGCTATTTTCTCTACTTACTTGTTTTTCAACTTCCTTTAGTCGACTCTCATCTTTTTGAAATTCATGAAATGCTTCTTTTACCAGTTTGTCAAGATCTACTTTGTCTTGAAATTCTAGCTCAGGGTTTCTTTCCAGTACAATGGATACGACCATTAGTAACTAGAAGAGACAGACATCGAAAGCCAATTATATGAACCATAAAAGTGACATAGTCTGCGTATGTTTTCATTCTTTGCTCAGACCAATGGATGGTCCTTGTATTCCACAGCCTATTCTGTACAATGATAAGTGTTAGGATCATCTATGGATGGAATCTTCCTAACTGTGCAAATTAATAGCATGAGTTCTGTTTGGAAATCTCATTTTTTTTTCATTGTCTGTATCCCTGTAGCTATATGGAAATGTTTCTCAGTCACTTAAATAAAACTGATAACTTAGAAAAATGACTTTTCTAATCCTGTCAAGAGTACATAGTGCCCTATAGTATTCAAAGTGTCTGAACTGCCTCCAGTCTTTAGACCTTCATGCTTGGTGGCAAGGAAGCCACTGTTTGGTGGATCAAAATAGGGTCCAGTGGTGCAGAGGCTGCCTCAGAAAGCAAGGCAGATGAGTACAGTGGAGATTTTGGATCTAGGCTCACAATCAAATGACTTGAAGTCTAGCATGCCAAAATGAGTATAATTCTCTGACATCACAGTATTTCTCGGGGGATAGTCATGTTTTAAACAATACACTTAAGTGTGATTCTTTATGACATGAGCACTATTTGGTTTGTATAAGCTATCTTAGTTTAAGGCATCATCCTATTGTTTGGCTACCCTATACATTTATTCTAAGTAGTAATGTTCATTTTATATGACAAACTGTAATATGAAAAATTGTATCTGAGTACATAATGCTTGGTAAAGACTTTCTGATGATGATTATGGTTCCTAGTTTGTACATGGAACAGGATAAAGATATAATTTCCAACTTGGGAATCTTTCTGATATACTTTATTGAAATGTTTCCCAACTAGTACCTGAAAGAACCAAAGGAAACACTAAGAAAAAATCCAGGAGTCACAATCCAGAAGACCTTGGGGCAGAGCTTTAGCCAAAAGAATTTGAAATTTTCTTCAAGTTCTAAAGGTAAATTTCTTCTGCAAAGAGAATGACGACATTTTACGGGTATCTATAGGCATGAGATACCAGGAGGTTAACTGGACAAAGAAGGCAATTGCTCTTCTAAAAAATCCCACCTTCACCGCAGTCTCTGTCTCACTCTCACAAGCTATGAAACTGATTGGCTGATACTCTTACCCTAATTCTGGCCTATCATGGATGAGGCTGACTCTCACTCAGCTGACTGTAATCCAGACACGCTGGATTTTAGGAGGTGCCACATTCAGTTCAGCACTCACTGAGAGCTTCTGTATCAACAGGACATATTACCCATCCTCAGGAAACATAGAGTCTGATGGAGACATTCCCAGAGAAACAAAGTGAGGATGAGCTATACATTATATCCATTCAAGGGAACCTCTGTGTATTTGATATAATACTTTAAAATGGCAAAAAAGTATGTGTACCTGTGCATGCACAGGTGTGTATATTTTAGCATTTAACTTTATATGCAGCAATGATGATATACAAAATTACATGCTTTCTCTGTTCCCAGAGATGTCTGGAAAGGTGTCCCTCAAAATAATAGTGATGATCTAGTGTTAGTGGATATAGGGATGTATTTTGCTTTGCTTTTCTATAATTTTCTCAACTATTGAACTTTTCTACAATAGTCACGAGTTATTTCTGTAAACAGGAAAAAACAAAAATAAGACAAACAGAAAAAGGTCCCATCCTCTCTTTTACGGTACTGTTGACGCACTTACTGTGGGGGCAAGTGTGTAGCTGAGAAAGCTGGCCAGTCAGTCTTTCTACCCCGATGGATTTAAGATGTTTGAATTGTTCGTGTGCCTCAACTCAAGAGTCAAGGATGGCCACCTCCTCCAGGACTCAACTGGAGATCTGGGTTAGGTGAGGAGTGAATTCCTGGCCTCTTAAGCAGTTTTCTTTATACTGGTTTTCAGGGAGCAGACAGAAAGCACTTCTTCAGCAATCTACCTTTTACGATACAAACCTCTACGACAATCTGTCTGTATTTTGGCTGGTCAATATTTCCCAACATGTCTTCAACAAGAAGAGAGAAATTCATCTCATACATGGTCATATCTGACAGGGTTGGTTGCTGAAAAAAATAACTCAACATTAAAATGTTGCATTGTTACACTTTGGTTCCCGCTTAACAGGAAAATTTCATTCGCTATATCTTTTTCAGCTTCTACAAAACCTTAGAGAGCATTTTCAGCTATATGACTGGATTTTATATATGTCAAACTACTTAAGCTAACCAGCTGACTCTTGTGATAAATTAAACCTCCTGTTTTTAGTAGTTATCTTTCCTATATTAATGTATTTAGGGAAAAGAGACTGTATTAGAAAACTACTTCAATACACAAAAGGAATGGCCAAAAATTGAACAACACATAAGAATACATAATGCTTTCAGAATTAACACAACAAGTTATGCTTGCTGTCAGACTTCGGCATTTAAGTCACTTGCTACTCAATTAACATCATTTCTGTGGCAGGTCCTTCTGAACTGGCAGCATAAAAATGCACACAAATAACTGAAACAATATTATGTGCAGAAATGGCAAGCAAACACAGAAAAAAGCAAAACAAAAAAAAATTTTCTCTAATCGACTCTTTATATTTCATTTAAAACAAGAGTGTTGTAAAATCTTCCATATACTTTCCACAAACCAAATGAAAGCAGAAAATAAACTCAAGCAAAGAACAAATCTTGACATGGTGGATAATCTTCAAAGGATGGAAAGAAAGGCTCTAAATGTTAGGCTTGAATGATGGAAAGCAGATGGAGTCACCAGAATTATTACCAGAGATGAAGAGATGACGAGTCATACTTATTTGCCTTTACCTCAGAGCATGATCTACAGTGAATTTACTCATACCCTAGAACATGTGTATCTATTTACGATTCAAAATGGGACTGAGCCCATTGTCTCCTTTCAATTAAGTGACAGCAATATTATTTTGCTTGGTGAATGCTTCAGTCCTATATTCAATATGGTCCATCTATTGCATTTTGTATTCAATACAATCCAACATATTGTCAATGATTATCACAGGTAGTACCTAATTTAGGAAAAAATGAAGCTGGTGCAGGCACACCTTGTTTTATTGTGCTTTACTTTACTGCACTTTGCAGATTTTTGTTGTTGTTGTTCATTTTACAAATTGAAAGTTTCTGGCAGCCCTGTGTTTTTAGATGATAGTTACTAATTTTTAGCAATAAAGTACTTTTAAATTAAGGTATTTACATTGTTTTCTTAGATATAATGCTATTGCATGCCTAGCAGACTATAGTATAGTGTATACATAACTTTAATATGCACTGTACAACCAGAAAAAATTATGCAATTTGCTTTACTGTGATCATCTGGAACCAAACTTGCACTATTCGAGATATGCCTGCAATTATAACTGTTTAGATGTCTAGCAATGAGATTAGTGGGGTTACAGAAGGAAAGGAAGATCTTTTCATGGGTCCACTTCAATGTCCTTTTAATATATCTCATTTGAAAACTCAGCATAGCTAGTATGCAATATGATAATTAAATCTAAAGAGGTTACCTTATTTTCCAGTCTCTGAAACAAGTGGAAAGTGAGAAAGTTAAGAGAAAGCAGAGAAGTTAAGAGAAAAGGCTCAGAAGCCAAGCTGCTGGGAAGGGGGTCACACTAGGTCAGGTGCTCCCTAGATGTATGACTTTGAGAAAACCACTGAGCTGTGTTTCAGTCTCCTCATCTGTCAAAACAGTAGCAATACAGTACCTCCCACAAAAGACAGTTGTAAGGATTAAAGGAGCACTTAGAAAAGTGCCTGGCACTTAAAAATACTTAACATGTTGTCAGCAAGGAGAGAACATGCCCAGGTGATCAGATAATTAAAAGGAAGTCTGGTAGGTATTAGTGCAGGCTGAGAAGGAAACAACAGAAGGTTGCAACAGTCCACTGTGCTCAGACACAAGGCCTAGTAGGAGAAGCAGGACACGAACAGGTGAAGTGGGTTCCCTGCCCACATGAGACAGAGGCGCTGCATACAATGGTCACAGACAGCACCTTGGAAAGGACTGGAGCACCTATACTGACAACCAACAAAAACCAATCGACAGTCTGTGAACAGCATAGAAAATACTTTTAAAAAGTTCTTATTCATTAAAAAAAATAGTAATAGATTCACAAAGTTAAAAAATCTGAACGGTTAAAAGGGATTATCAGTGAAAAGCCCAAGCTGTACCACAGACCACAGTCCCTTTCCCCAAAGGCAAATAAAAGAATGCTATCGATTTCTTGTGGGTTCTTTCAGAAATACCCTATGTACACATAAACAAAATGAGTAAGGTGTGTGTTTTAAGAATATTTTATTCTCACAGATATAGAGATCAAACTAGTAGTTACCAGTGGGGTGAGAGAAGAGTAGAGGGGCAAGATAGGTGTGGGAGACTAAGAGGCACAAACTATGTATAAAATAAATAAATATGCTACAGTACAGGGAATATAACCGATATTTTATAATAACTTTAAATGGAATATAATCTATAGAAATATTGAATCACTATGTTGTATACCTGAAACTCACATTGTATATCAACGATACTTCAACAGAAAAAGAATACTTTGATAAAGACCTTTATCACAAAGAATTTGGCTGATGTTTCAATACTGTAGACAGATATAGTGCTCCATTTCTAGAAGGCCTAATTATTCACGTTTGTGCATAAGAAGAGTGATTTAGGTGTCAGAATTAAAGAATTAAAGAGGCTGGCCAGTTGATATAACCTGGAAAACCATTTGAAGAAGGGAATACTAATTCATTCAGATCAAAGGTCAATTACCTCTCAGTTAAATAAGTGATTGTCTAATGACCTAAAAGTTACCGTACTTTTCACGCTCAATCCAATTCTTAATTAGTAATTTCTAGCCACAACATTACTAAACCACCTTGTTTCTTAAGACTGATTTGGTTTTTGAACGTATGTTTTCCTGTTTGTGAGGTTCCCTGCCACTGGCCTATTGCACTTGGTGGTATTTCTGCCATCGTTGCTATTATTTCTAATCCACTGGATCAGGCTTCTTATTTTCTCCTTTCAAGTATCTAAATATTCTTAGAAAATGAAATAAGTAGAAAGGTCATTTGCAAAGCAGAGAAGGAAAGAACTCCCTGCTCCTTTGTAGTTGCTCAGTCACTAAGTCCTATCTGACTCTTTGCGACCCCATGGAGAGTAGCACACCAGACTTCCCTGTCCGTCACTATCTCCTGGAGTTTGCTCATATTCATGTCCATTGAGTCTGTGATGCTATATAACCATCTCATCCTCTGCTGTCTTCTTTTCTCTTTGGGTCTCTTTCAATTCAGTTCAGTGCAGTCACTCAGTTGTGTCCGACTTTTTGTGACCTCATGAATCGCAGCACACCAGGCCTCCCTGTCCATCACCAACTTCTGGAGTTCACTCAAACTCATGTGCATCAAGTCGGTGATGGCATCCAACCATCTCATCCTCTGTCGTCCCCTTCTCCTCCTGCCCCCAATCCCTCCCAGCATCAGGGTCTTTTCCAATGAGTCAACTCTTCGCATGAGGTGGCCAAAGTATTGGAGCTTCAGACTCAGCATCAGAACTTCCAATGAACACCCAGGGCTGGTCTCCTTTAGGATGGACTGGCTGGATCTCCTTGCAGTCCAAGGGACTCTCAAGAGTCTTCTCCAACACCACAGTTCAAAAGCATCAATTCTTCGGCACTCAGCTTTCTTCACAGTCCAGTTCTCACATCCATACATGACCACTGGAAAAACCTTCACAGTCCAGTTCTCACATCCATACATGACCACTGGAAAAACCATAGCCTTGACTAGACGGACTTTTGTTGGCAAAATAATATCTCTGCTTTTTAACATACTATCTAGGTTGGTCATAACTCTCCTTCATGGCTGCAATCACCATCTGCAGTGATTTTGGAGCCCCCCAAAATAAAGTCTGACACTGTGTCTACTGTTTCCCCATCTATTTCCCATGAAGTGATGGGACCAGATGCCATGATCTTAGTTTTCTGAATGTTGAGCTTTAAGCCAACTTTTTCACTCTCCTCTTTCACTTTCATCAAGAGACTTTTTAGTTCCTCTTCACTTTCTGCCATGAGGGTAGTGTCATAGGTCTCTTTAGAAGTCCCTTTTACTGACACAAAAACAGTGGGGCTGTACCTGGGGCAAATGCCTCCCGGCTACAATGATTCCATTGGGTGTGCGTTCCAGGATCTGCCATACTCTGTCATAGAACCCAGGGGGGGTTCTATTCAAAGAGCCATCGATCTGACGCCTGTTCAGCCAACATCTGTAGACCAAAAGAAAATGCCTCAGTGTTGAAAAACAAGCTTGTTCTGGCAAAAAGCAGTGCTTTTATATGGATTAATTGTTCCAACAGAGTGAGCAATAAAAGCCAAAATCCATCAATGATGCATATCTACCATGTGTTATAGAGGTTATTAAATATTTCATAGTGCAAACAGAACTTGCAGGAAAGGAGAAAATCCCTAAGACTAAAAAATTTAACAGGCAAAATGTTATTCTCTAGTAAGTTTCTTACAGTTCACTTTGTGATCAAATGAGTTTCTAACATGCAACATAGTTCAATTTAAAAACACAGGAACAGTTAATTTCAAAATAAGTTCACCCGGTCCTCACGTGCAATAAAATGTAAGTTCCATGAAGACATGGGCATTGTATATATAGTCTGATTACTCCAATATACCTCTCCAAGAAAGGTGCTTAAAACCACCTGATAAGTGGGTGAGTGCTCAAAAAAGCATGATGTATCTAATGAAACTGTTGTTGTTTAGTCACTAAGTTATGTCTGACTCTTTTGGGACCCCAGGGACTCTAGCCAGTTAGGCTCCTCTGTCCATGGGTTTTCTCAGGTAAGAATACTGGAGTGGGTTGCTATTTCCTTCTCTGGGGGATCTTTATGACCCAGGGATCAAACCCAAGTCTGCACTGGCAAGTTGATTCTTTACCACTGAGCCACCAGGGAAGCCCATCTAATGAAATTACCTTATTTTAAACTTTATATGTTAATTTAAACCTTATATTTAGTTTTCTACTTAAATACAGCTAAAGTACCAGTGCTAAAATATCAGCTACCAAATCTTACACATCATAATAATTAATGAAGAGTAAAAATTCTAGATCTTTTTAATGAATTTAAATTTTAAATCTTAAAAATATAATAGTTACTTCAATCACAAACTGCTAAAGATATAGAATTGCACAATATGAAAAGAATAAACAAATTACATAGAAGTATATTATTACAAAAGCTGAAGATAGGAACAAATATAACTTTTTTATACTTGGTATTAAAACAGGCAGCAGAGGAAAATGTGTCATCAACCACAAGTAACAATCAACAATATTTCTAGGTGTGAAACTCGTTATGCAGGATATAGTGATCAGAAAAAGACATTTTTGTTCTGGTGAAAGAGGATCAAGAAGTTATATCACTACACAAGTGAGGAGGCATCTCTTTCGGATGCATATCTTCTTCTGGTAGGCCCAGATTTGTGTGGCTGGGTTCAGTGCTATGCTAAAGAAAAAACATCCTTTGTGATGTTTTATTTTGGATAATGGGTATGCAAACTGAATATTTTGCATGTGACTCTTCCCCTTACTTCCCTTGTTTGGCAACAACAACAAAAAAGATGTTTTCAGAGTTCTGTGAAGTCTTGGTTAAGACTATAAAAGGAAGATGTTTGCTTAGAACAACATAAAAGGTAGAAATGTGTGAATATTCACAGAGCAGGAATTATTTTAGAAGAATTCTCTTATTTTTATCTTTTGACTTTTTACTTAGAAAAAATTTAGGTTTACGGAAAAGCAAATAAAATAAAATTAAAAAAAAGTTCCTCTATTCAGCCTCCTCTACTTTCTGTCATCTTACATAATCAATAGTACAGCTATCGAAACCAGGAAACAAACACTGGTAGAATACTATAATCTTATGGACCGTACTCAAATTTTGCCAGTTTCACTGCAAATTTTGTTTTGGTCCTGTGTCCCATCCAGGACCCCACACTGCATTTAGTGTTCAGGTCTCCTTAGGGTCTTCTAATCTGTGACAGTTCCTCAATCTTTATCTTTCACGACATTTTAGAAAAGTCAGTTATTTGGTAGAATGTACCTCAATTTAGGTTTGTCAGATGTTTTCTCATGATTAAATTCAGGTTATGCACTGTTTTGCAATACCCAGAAATGGCTATACCCTTTCTCAGCGCATCCTATCAGGGGGTATGTAATGCTGACGGATCTTACTACTGATGATGTTAACATTGAGCATTTGGTTAAGGTGGAGTCTGCTGGGTTTCTTCACTGTAAAGTTACAATTTTTCCTTTTACATTAAAAAGTATCTTGAGTGGAAATACTCTGAAATTATACAAATTCCCATTTCTCAACATACCTCCACACACTAAATTTAGGGGTTCTTGCCTGCAATGGTGATTGCTGTTCTTGCCTGATGGTGATCATTATTCCACCGACATTATCATCATTCCACCTACACTCATTAATTGGAATTCTATTGTGAAAAGAGTCCCTTCTCTCCCATTTGTCTATTTATATCAGCATGGACTTATGGATCTTTATTCTACTGGATGTAATCCAATAGTATCATTATTTATTTTGTTGCTCAAATTGTCCCAGCTTTGACCACCGAGCCTCCTTCACACTATCTCTGGCATCCTTCTAACACACCTCTATAGTTTTTGGAGCATTTTCTTACTTTCTGGTACCACAAGATGTTTCAGGTTTATCTTGTGTTTTTTCTGCCCCAGCCCTGGAATCAACTACTTCTCCAAGGAATCCTGGTTCTTTCCCTTAGAAAGTATTATTTGGAAATCAGTATCTGGGTACCAGGTTTGCTCACTGCTATTGGGGTTTCATTGCTTCTAGGTTCTCTTAGTGGACAGTTAGGAAAGATAAGGATGTATGCTCCCATATGCATATACACATTCTCATTTATTTCTGTATCTACCCATCTTTGTAAAAACTATGAATTCACAGTGATACTTCCAATTCCAATCAAACACCACAGGGTATATTCTAGCCATTCTCCTTTCCTTATTTGTAACTATATATTTCAACAGTGAAAAAAATCTGGCTCAAATTAGCTGCAATATATTGAATTTTTTATTTAATCTCAGTGTGTGTATGTATACGCACCTTATATTGGGTTGACCAAAAAGTTCATATGTTTCTCTATGTCACGGAAAACGAACTTTTCAGCCAACCCAATATATAACACTATGCATGTGTGTATAAATTCCAGAACTGCTAATTCCTATCTCTGTGAGAAAAAAAAAAATTACTATACAGAGTCCAGGATTTGTGTGCAGTTCTTTCTTTGTTTAGCTTTACAGTGTCTAGTCCATGTTTTCCAAAGGTACTTTGGTTAATTCTTGTCTTCCCCTCCCCCTTCAGTGTGGTAATATTATTCATTAGTAATATGGTTAGGGTCAATTGTTACTGTGTATATTCTATTGTTGGTACCTTCCACACCTGGATTAATTTTCATTAATGATTTATGTTTGGGGAATAATTATTTATGTTTTAGAAATATCACTGAAGTTGGAGGTTCAGAGCTATTCAAATGGTTTGAATTTGAAGCACTGCTCTCCCCTCAACCCTACTGCTCTGGATCTATTTTTTCATTCTTTCCACCCTGTTCCCACCCACTCTCTGCAGGTAACCAATTTCACTAGTTTCTGATTTACCCTTCCTGTATTTCTTCTGCAAAAATGAGCAGATATCCTCTTCTTTCTTACATGAAGAGTAGAGTACTATACTCTTTTGTACTTTGCTATTCTCAAATAACAATACAGCCTAGAGATTATTCCCTATCAGTTCATGTAGACTACGCTCGTTCTTTTTAACAACTTCATAATACTCCATTGTGTGGACATCTACCACAGTTTATTCAAATAATTCCCCATGTATGAGGACTTAGGTCATGGGCATTCCAAAATTTGCAGTTATAGATGATGATGCAATGAATAACCTTGTGCATATATACTCACATTGCTGGAAGCAAATCTCCAGGGTGGGTCCTTAAAAATAAGACTAAGACTGCTGGGTCAAAGGGTAAGTGCACATGTAGACTTTTTTTAAGATATTATCAAATTCTCATATAGAAGGGTTGTACTCATCAGCTGTATATGGGAGGATCTGTTTTCTCCACAGCTTCAGCAAATGTTCCCCATACTCTTCAACTTTGCCAGTCTGATAGATAAGAAATGGTATCTCAATGTGTTTTAACTTACATTTCTCTAATTATGAGTTAGTTTGAACATCTCTCCAAATATTTAAGGTCAATTTTTAAAATTTTAAATGAATTGATCAATCATATCTTCTTCCATTTTTCTCTTAGGCATTTTTGTGCTTTATCCCTCAATTTTTAAGAGTTAGTATTAACTCTTTGTAACACATGTATTGCTCCAGCTTCTCAGTTGTCTTTTTGGCATTGTCTATTTTTTTTTATGAAAAATGCTGCTTTTAATTTTTATATAGTTTTATTAATCTTTTATTGCCCCTAGGTTTGAGTCGTAGTTAGAAAGTCTTTCTCATACCAAGGTTACAGAGGAATTTACCCATGTCTTCTTCCAGCTAAGTCATGTCCAATTTTTTGTGATCCCATGGACTATAGTGCACCAGGCTTCTTTGTCTGTGGGATTTCCCAGGCAAGAATACTGGAGTGGATTACCATTTTCTCCTCCAGGGGGTCTTCCTGACCTAGGAATTGAACCCACGTCTCCTGCCTGCATCTCTACAGGCAGGTGGATTGGCATTGGCATTGTCATTGGCACAAGCATTGGCAGATGGATTCTTTACCACTTGAGCCACCTGGGAAGCCTTTAGCACTAACATAGTTTCATTTTTTTAAATGTTTAGATCACTAATCTGTTTGGAATTTATTCTTAAGTATAGTATAAAGTATGGATTTTATTTTATCTTTTCCAAGTGGTTATCCAGTTGTCACATCACTAGTTATTTAAAAAATCCAGCCTTGACCCAATGATTTAAGATGTCACCTCTATCACACACAAAATTTCCACATGTGATTGGGGGTCTATTTCTGGACTTTCTATTCTGTTCAATAGTTCTATTTTTCTGTTCATTTGCCAGCATCACATTATTTTAATTATAAAGGCTGTTAAATATTTTAACTGTCTCTCTTAGGGCAGGTCTTCATGTTTTTCTGGTTATTCTTGCATGTTAGTTTTTTCATAGGAATTTTAGTATTTACTGGTCTAACTCCATAAAACAGCTTGTTGGAATTTTATTGGAATTGTTAGACTTCTTTAAAGTCTTCCTGTTTAAGAAAAAGGATGCTTTTCTTTTTTTTTTTTTATGATTTACATTATTGTATTGGTTCACATCTACTTCTGCAGAAGACTTCTTTCCTAGGTATTTCTAGGCATATAACTATGTCATTTTGGAAAGTAGCAGGCACACAAATAACGCTCAATAACTGTTTGCCTAAGTAATTATATTAAAACTGTTTTTGTAATAAAAATAACTCTTCAATTCAAAGCAATCCAAAATATTTGTTTTACTTATATTCTAAGGTTGGTACAAGTTATGTCTAAGACAGTTTACTCTGAAGAAGATTATAGTCTACTTAAAGAGACAGAGTTACAAGCAAGAATTTAACTAACATTATCAAACCCAAACTTGTGTGCCAAAATGTTGGGAGGAGATGGTGAGTGCTACCAAAGATCAGAAAGGGAATTAACCAAGGTAGAATGAAGTACTACATTCTACACAGAATAATAAAAATTATTACAAACTATACCTGGAAAAAGTATAAAATTCAAATCAATACAAAATTACAACTGAAGACAGACATTTTAATTAGTATCTTTATGTACGCTGCCCATCTAGTATTGACACTTTGCTACATTTTATTTTTTATTAACATCTTACTAATTTCCTACACACATACACACACACGTATAAAATGTTATTGTAAATTCAGAGTGTCCTGTAAGTAACAAAGGACCCTCATTACCTTCCATTCTGTTGAGGCTGGAGAATATCCAATAGAAGCTGTTTTACTTCACTAGGTGACAGTTGATATAAGTCTCTGGCTGGCTTGTTTCCACCACGGATTTGTAATTCATACTCCATAGCATGGATGATCCACCTTAAACAAAACAAGGGAAGCACGAATCAGTAACTCTTAAAATAAAATCACTTTGTGCTTCTCATTGCAATGCCCTTAATAGCATTGACCCATCCAAAGAGGAATGAAAAAGGCCATTTAAATTTCCTGAACTTCTGATAGAATTACTTCCATCAAGATTACGTGACATGATTAGACTGTTAAAAATGAGGCCTGCTCTTGCATATGTGGTAAGGTAGTAAAACATGAAAATAAACTTAAGTTCTTACCAAATGAGACTGATGAGTAGTAGCTGTCACATTACTATTTTCTTAATAATAGATATATGAAAAAATAAATAGGACAAAAATTCATTTTAAGAAATGAGCTGTGATATACTATCATATAAATGCTCCTTTCCCAGGAAGGACAAGTATTTCTGCTGCTGCTGCTAAGTCGCTTTAGTCATGTCCAACTCTGTGCGACCCCATAGATGGCAGCCCACCAGGCTCCGCCATCCCTGGGATTCTCCAGGCAAGAACACTGAAGTGGGTTGCCATTTCCTTCTCCAAAGTATTTCTTACCTATTACATTTATTTTGTAGTCATTCCCGTGTAATTAGAAGGGATAGAGAAGAACCTGACTTTTAAATACAGAGACACAGTTAGTTATAACTTAATTATACTAGTATATTAGAGAACACACTTTATTCAACAGATTTCGGAAGAAACTACTCTTTAATAGATATTTAAATGCTGTTCATAAAAAATATATTTTTATTACAGAAACAGCTTTATTATGATTATTTAGTAAAGTATTTATTGATCACTGTTTGTGTGCCTGATAGTTATATGCCTGGAAATGCCCAAATATTTCATCCTTTTATGTGTAAATAATTTTACTCTTTGAGAAGCTTTTAGTATTTTTATAGTGTCATCTCATTTCATTTCTGTTATTCTGAGGAAAGCACTCAGATAAACCAGTTATGCAAACTGAAGAAAACTCTGGAAATAACACTGTGCCTTAGGGAATCAGAACTCTACACACCATTAGGAAAAGCTAGGGAAATTAGTTTTACACAGCGGAATCCTATACCTTATCCTTAAATCCTTCAGTGAAAAGTGAACAACAGATAGGGACAGGAAAGCTCAGCATCTGGAAAGCACGTGTCTCTATTTACCCAGATTTTGTCTCAAAAGAGGGGCTGCACAGCCAGTGCACAGGCAGAAACATATAGTTGCAGCAGCGAAGATTTAAAGTAGGGAAGCTGCTGCACCCAAATATTTCAGCATCTTTCTCTAGATGCACTCCTTTGAAATACCACCTACAAGGGTTACCACAGGTACAGAGATGAAAAAGAGACGGAAATAACCAAAAATTAAAGTCTTTCTTTCTGCCAAGGCTGGCTTGTAAAACAACACTGATGCATCCTTATGGAGTGACTTTAATGTCTCTCAGTGGAAAAAAAAAAATGGCAGGAAAAATGGTAACAGTTTCCGGTTGAACAGTAAGTAACATCAACCAAGCATATCGCCCTGCCCACTTAGCCAGGCCACAGGAAACAAAGCAGTGTGTCCCTGCTCTGTGACTGCTCCAATCCTTCTGATAAGGCAACTCTCACCTCTTTTTCCTATCCTCTTCACTATTCTTCGTTGTTGCCATTTCTGGAAGTTAGGCATTTAACTAGCCTGCCAGTTGGATACTGAGATAGATTATACAGGCGTGAAGAAATACACAAGGATGGGACATAATAATGTAAAAAATATACTATTACCACTGATAGTACATGACAAATATTTAATACTTGCTCTTTGGTAAGAACAGTAAAGACAACAAGATATTTACAAACAACAAAATACATGTTTGTGAGTTTTCTGATATGTGTAACAGAACTTGTGACAAAGTTAAGATGTACAATTTGCACTTCTCTAATCAGCTGAAAAGAAAAACTGGACTAAACTTATATTTCTGTCAAACACTAGACTTTATTAGGACTTCCTCATAGCTCAGTCGGTAGAGAATCTGCGTGCGATGCAGGACACAGGGGTTCTATCCCTGGGTTGGGAAGATCCTCTGGAGAAGGAAATAGAAACCCACTACAGTATTCTCACCTGCAGAATCCCAAGGACAGAGGAGCCTGGTGGGCTACAGTTCATGAGATTGCAAGAGTTGGACATGACTTAGCGACTAAAATACCAAACCACCAGAATTTATTTACTTGTTCATCTTCACTATTATGAACTACATTTAGTCAAAATGCTAATATAGACATAAAAGTCACAAGGATACAGTTACTACTTTGGATTTTATTTTGACTTTAAAATTGCTTATGAAATTAATTCTTACAACATTTCACTTACTGTAAACTGTTCTGTGAACTCTTTAAAATAAAAAAATTCTTCTTTTAATTTTAAGGTTAGACAGAGTTGTTTTCTATTTATTACTGTATTTCTTTATTTAACATTTAAAATTTACATTTGAGGCAGCTTAGTATAATAGAAGCAACATCAAATTTAAAATTTAAAGACCAGCCTTTTAGTCTCCCCAATCAAGTTAACATCATGAAAAGAAAAATGGGGTGAGGGGTATTGTTTTAGATTAAATGTGACTTAAGAGATGTAACAACTAGTGCCTTGTAGGGACTTCTTTGAGACCCTGATTATTTTTAAAACAAAGTCATTCTGGGAACAACCAGAAAAACACGAATAAAAATATTGTAATATTACAGGCAATATTACAGAATCATTGATAATTTTGTTGGGTGTGATAATGGTATTGTGGTTATTAAGAAAATTTCCTTTTCCTTACTTTTGTTGTTGTTTAGTTGCTAAGTTGTATCTGACTCTTTTGTGACCCCATGGACTGTAGCCTGCCAGGCTTCTCTGTCCAGGGGGATTCTCCAGGCAAGAATACTGGAGTGGGAAAAACCATTTCCTTCTCTAGGGGATCTTCTTGATCCCGGGATCAAACCCACGTCTCCTGCACTGGCAGGCAGATTCTCTACTACTGAGGCATCAGGTAAGCCCCTTTCTTACTTCAGATATATACTTACTAAAATTATGAAGGGTAAAAGCCAAAATGTTTTGGATTTGCTTTATAATCTACAGCAAAAAAAGAAGCAAATATAGTAAATGCAAATTACTAACAACTGTTTTTACTCATTTAAATAATGAGTATATAAGAATTTACCAAATTGTTCTACTATTACACATTGTTAAATTTTGTCAGGATGAAAAGCAAAAACAATAAAGACAGACCTGAATACCAATTCTGTCACTAACCAACTGAGCTCCATTTGCAAGTTATTTTTCAAATGAGAATACCATTACTTGTTTAGCTCATTTTATGAAAGTATTTTGAAGAAAAAATAAGAATGTTATGTTAAAAATTGTTAAAAGGCTTTTGAAATTATAGAGTTCAATTTTTATGTTCAGTTGTTATGTTCAGATTATGTTAGCAAACCCCTTTACTTGACTCTCAGATTCAGGCTGAAAGAAGTGCCACATCAGTTTAACTTTAGGAGGTATCTATCCTCTTTTAAAATAAGTAATTAAAATTTTTTAAAAACACTTTTTAAGGTCTTCCCAAAACTTGAGTTATTAAAACTAAACAATACCTATCACATTTACTTTTTAAAACCTTCAATGCCATAAACAAAGATAGTTGGAGATCTAAAAGTTTTCCCGACTTCTATTTACAAAGTCGCAGCAGTTCTGTGAGCAAATTACAGAAAACAGTACTCAGTAGCCGCCAAAGAAAGGTAACTGTTTTTCATGCATTTGAGCACAAATGAATCTTATTTGTCAGACTGTTTAAAAAAAGATACATTATTCACTAAAAAATATTGGTCAGATTAATCTGTTTAGCTTGGAAGTCTTCAAAAGACTAAAACACAGTTCATATCAAAACAGCTTTAGATATGAACTGTCAGAGACTTCGAGAAAGTAAAAAACCAAGAGAGTAAAATCAAAGTCATTTTAATCCATTTTTAGAATTACTAATACAAAAGGGCATTAATTCCTTTGCATGGGAAAATCCAGCTTCTTACCCTCATTACTGTTGACAAAGTCACCAAACCTGATTTGACAATTCCAGTGTAAAAGCAGTTAATGCAAAATGGGGAAAGCAAGCAAGAAAGCAACTGTGAAAGGTCAAAAGAATGAAGGTTATCCTTGGACAAGATCCTTATAAATTCAGTCTGTCTAAAGAACCAGGGACACGCTCTACTTGCCAATAAGCAAATGAGAAAGAGGCAGATACACATGACTGACCAGATCAACCTTCAAATGTATCATGGTCTGACTTGACAATGAATTCCTTCACACTGCTAGAAAAATGTGAAGAGGCAGACCAGTATTCCTATACAGTACTGGGAGTTAGCTTGTCCTTCTAAAAACTCTGTGGGATGTGAGGTTGGTTAGCATATTGTGTATGTACTGGCATTTTTCTTTCCAACCTGCCCCAATTAAAGATTGAAATAGAAAATAAAGTTCATGGAAATCTGACATCATTGGCAAATCAGAAATAGCTGACATTTTCTGAAAAAAAAAAAAAAAAAAAGCAATAAACAATAGCACTGATCCATAGCAAGAAACAACATTTAAAGTAATTATTTTTAGTTTATTTCAAGATACTGAGAAGTATTTGCCAAGTTCACTGCTAAACAAGTGAATAAAAAACTGTGCAAGCATTTTACTAAGCTATATGATAGGAAATGAGAAAGTTGCAAGAAGGAATATTTCGCTTGATTCCTATTAACACAGAGAGGGTGAAAATTTGATGAGGCAAAGTGAGCTTCCTGTCTGGTAACTGGAGAACAGTCACTGACCCAGCCTACCTGTGATCTAATCACAACAAAATAGAGGTGGAACTGTATCATCTGACTTTCTTACCTCGTTCAGTTCAGTTCAGTTCAGTCGCTCAGTCATGTCCGACTCTCCGCGACCCCATGAACCACAGCACGCCAGGCCTCCCTGTCCATCACCAACTCCCGGAGTTCACTCAAACTCATGTCCACAGAGTTGGTGATGCCTCCAGCCATCTCATTCTCTGTCGTCCCCTTATCCTACCACCCCAACCTTTCCAAGCATAAGAATCTTTTCCAATGAGTCAACTCGTTGCATGAGGTGGCCAAAGTATTGCAGTTTCAGCTTTAGCATCAGTCCTTCCAATGAACACCCAGGATTGATCTCCTTTAGAATGGACTGGTTGGATCTCCTTGTGGTACAAGGGACTCTCAAGAGTCTTCTCCAACACCACAGTTCAAAAGCATCAATTCTTCGGTGATCAGCTTTCTTCACAGTCCAACTCTTACATCCATACACGACCACGGGAAAAACCATAGCCTTGACTAGACGGACCTTGGTTGGCAAAGTAATGTCTCTGCTTTTTAATATACTATCTAGGTTGGTCATAACTTTCCTTCCAAGGAGTAAGCGTCTTTCAATTTCATGGCTGCAGTCAGCATCCGCAGTGATTTTGGAGTCCAAAAAAATAAAGTCTGACACTGTTTCCACTGTTTTTCCATCTATTTCCCATGAAGTGATGGGACCAGATGCCATGATCTTTGTTTTCTGAATGTTGAGCTTCAAGCCAACCTTTTCACTCTCCTCTTTCACTTTCATCAAGAGGCTTTTGAGTTCCTCTTCACTTTCTGCCATAAGGGTAGTGTCATCTGCATATCTGAGGTTATTGATATTTCTCCCAGCAATCTTGATTCCAGCTTGTGCTTCTTCCAGGCCAGCATTCCTCATGATGTACTCTGCATATAAGTTAAATAAGCAAGGTGACAATATACAGCCTTGACGTACTCCTTTTCCTATTTGGAACCAGTCTGTTGTTCCATGTACAGTTCTGACTGTTGCTTCCTGACCTGCATACAGGTTTCTCAAGAGGCAGGTCAGGTGGTCTGGGATTCCCATCTCTTTCAGAATGTTCCACAGTTTATTGTGATCCACACAGTCAAAGGCTTTGGCATAGTCAATGAAGCAGAAATAGATGCTCTTCTGGAACTCTCTTGCGTTCTCCATGATCCAGCGGATGTTGGCAATTTGGTCTCTGGTTCCTCTGCCTTTTCTAAAACCTGCTTGAACATCTGGGAGTTCACGGTTCACATATTGCTGAAGCCTGGCTTGGAGAATTTTGAGCATGACTTTACTAGCGTGTGAGATGAGTGCAATTGTGCGGTAGTTTGAGCATTCTTTGGCATTGCCTTTCTTTGGGATTGGAATGAAGACTGACCTCTTCCAGTCCTGTGGGCACTGCTGAGTTTTCCAGATTTGCTGGCATATTGAGTGCAGCACTTTTATAGCATCATCTTTCAAGATCTGAAATACCTCAACTGGAATTCCATCACCTCCACTAGCTTTGTTCGTAGTGATGCTTTCTAAGGCCCACTTGACTTCACATTCCAAGATGTCTGGCTCTAGGTCAGTGATCACGTTATCGTGACTATCTTGGTCATGAAGATCTTTTTTGTACAGTTCTTCTGTGTATTCTTGCCACCTCTTCTTAATATCTTCTGCTTCTGTTAGGTCCATACCATTTCTGTCCTTTATCAAGCCCATCTTTGCATGAAATGTTCCCTTGGAATCTCTAATCTTCTTGAAGAGATCTCTTGTTTTTCCTATTCTGTTGTTTTCCTCTATTTCTTTGCATTGATCGCTGAAGAAGGCTTTCTTATCTCTCCTTGCTATTCTTTGGAACTCTGCATTCAGATGTTTATATCTTTCCCTTTCTCCTTTGCTTTTCGCGTCTCTTCTTTTCACAGCTATTTGTAAGGCCTCCTCAGACAGCCATTTCACTTTTTTGCATTTCTTTTCCATGGGGATGGTCTTGGTCCCTGTCTCCTGTACAATGTCACGAACCTCCGTCCAGAGTTCATCAGGCACTCTATCTATCAGATCTAGTCCCTTAAATCTATTTCTCACTTCCACTGTATAATCATAATGGATTTGATTTAGGTCATATCTGAATGGTCTAGTGGTTTTCTCTACTTTCTTCAATTTAAGTCTGAATTTGGCAATAAGGAGTTCATGATCTGAGCCACAGTCAGCTCCTAGTCTTGTTTTTGCTAACTGTATACAGCTTCTCCATCTTTGGCTGCAAAGAATAAAATCAATCTGATTTCGGTGTTGACCATCTGGTGATGTCCATGTGTAGAGTCTTCTCTTGTGTTGTTGGAAGAGGGTGTTTGCTATGACCAGTGCGTTCTCTTGGCAAAACTCTATTAGCCTTTGCCCTGCTTCATTCTGTGCTCCGAGGCCAAATTTGCCTGTTACTCCAGGTGTTTCTTGACTTCCTACTTTTGCATTCCAGTCCCCTATAATGAAAAGGACATCTTTTTCGGGTGTTAGTTCTAAAAGGTCTTGTAGGTCTTCATAGAACTGTTCAACTTCGGCTTCTTCAGTGTTACTGTTTGGGGCATAGGCCTGGATTACTGTAATATTGAATGGGTTGCCTTGGAAACGAACAGAAATCATTCTGTCGTTTTTAAGATTGCATCCAAGTACTGCATTTTGGACTCTTTTGTTGACCATGATGGCTACTCCATTTCTTCTAAGGGATTCCTGCCCACAGTAGTAGATATAATGGTCATCTGAGTTAAATTCACCCATTCCAGTCCATTTTAATTCACTGATTCCTAGAATGTCTATCAAATGTCATAAGCAAAGTCCTGTGAATGAGTATCAAACTATGCTAATGAACTCAGAGCTGCAATTATCTCCTTTTCCCTATCTCCATAGGCCTGGTACCTATGACACCAATGGACTTCTCTAAGCATTGGATAGGTGATCCACAGAGGCACCTGTGGGCAATAGAAGACATGCAATGATCATAGTTGCTTACAGAGGGATGACCTGGCAGTATGAAAAGCAGTGATGAAAAAGATTTGATAACATATATCCTCAGGGGTTATCTCCTGAATGACAGACCTAGAGCAGAAAACAGTTGATTGGAGGTCTTTATGGTAATGGGCCTGTCAGGAACTTGATCTATTTCAACCTGAAAGCTGGAGCACAAATCAATAACAAGACAGCAAATCAAATCAGACTAGAATACCAATCCTGTGAGCAGGTTAATTTTGTTCACTGGAGTGCCTGACAGCAGTAATGTCAAAGAAATTGCACTGGCAGGATTAACCTTGGGAAAAAGAGAAAAGAAACATGGTGGTATTGGTTTAAAGCAATTGAGGCAGTGGGTGATATAAATAAATAAAATTAAAAAACAGAAAAACCTGAGAGAGAGAGGGGTTAAAACAGAGATATAAGCATACAAAGTGCAGGAGAATTATGGGTAACATGTACCAAGACCAAGACAAATATATATATATATTTAGTTTATTTTAATTAGAGGCTAATTACTTTACAATATCGTGGTGGTTTTTGCCATACATTCACATGAATCAGCCATGGGTGTACATGTGTTCCCCATCCTGATCCTCCCTACCACCTGCCTCCCCATCCCATCCCTCAGGGTCTTCCCATTGCACCAGCCCTGAGCACCCTGTCTCATGCATCGAACCTGGACTGGAAATATTTCACATATGATAATATACATGTTTCAATTCTGTTCTCTCAAATCATTCCACCCTCACCTTCTCCCACAGAGTCCAAAAGTCTGTTCTTTATATCTGAGTCTCTGTTGCTGTCTCGCATATACGATCATCGTTACCATCTTTCTAAATTCCATAAATATGCATTAATATACTGTATTGGTGTTTTTCTTTCTGACTTACTTCACTCTGTATAATAGGCTCCAGTTTCATCCACCTCATTAGAACTGATTCAAATGCGTTCTTTTTAACAGCTGAGTAACAATCCATTGTGTATATATAGTACCACAGCTTTCTTATCCATTCATCTGCTGATGGACATCTAGGTTGCTTCCATGTCCTGGCTATTGTAAACAGTGCTGCGATGAACATTGGGGTACACGTGTCTCTTTCAATTCTGGTTTCCTTGATGTCTATGCCCAGCAGTGGGATTGCTGGTTTGTATGGCAGTTCTATTTCCAGGTTTTTAAGGAATCTCCACACTGTTCTCCATAGTGTCTGTACTAGTTTGCATTCCCACCAACAGTGTAAGAGGGTTCCCTTTTCTCCGCACCCTCTCCAGCGTCTATTGCTGGTAGACTTTTGGATAGCAGCCATTCTGACTGGCGAGATGGTACCTCATTTTGGTTTTGATTTGCATTTCTCTGATAATGAGTGATGTTGAGCATTTTTCATGTGTTTGTTAGCCATCTGCTTGTCTTCTTTGGAGAAATGTCTCTTTAGTTTTTTGGCCCATTTTTTGATTGGGTCGCTTATTTTTCTGGAATTGAGCTGCAGGAGTTGCTTGTATATTTTTGAGATTAATTCTTTGTCAGTTGCTTCATTTGCTAATATTTTCTCCCATTCTGAAGGCTGTATTTTCACCTTGCTTATAGTTTCCTTTGTTGTGCAAAAGCTTTTAAGTTTAATTAAGTCCCGTTTTTTTTTATTTTTTTATTTTTGTAATTAATTTTTTATTGGAGGCAAATTATTTTACAACATTATATTGGTTGGTTTTGCCATACATTGACATGAATTTGCCCCGGGTTTACATAAGTTCCCCCTCCTGAACCCGCCTCCCACCTCCCTCCTCCCTTTATCCTCCCTCTGGGTCATCCCCGCATGCCAGCCCCGAGCATCCTATAACATGCATCGACTCTGAACTAGTGATTCGTTTCACATATGACAACATATGTGTTTCAATGCCATTCTCCCAAATCATCCCACCCTCACCCTCTCCCACAGAGTCCCAAAGACTGTTCCATTTGTTTATTTTTGCTTTTATTTCCATTACTCTGGGAGGTGGGTCATAGAGGATCCTGCTATGATTTACACAGAGTGTTTTGCCTATGTTTTACTCTAGCAGTTTTATAGTTTCTGGTCTTACATTTAGATCTTTAATCCATTTTGAGTTTATTTTTGTGTATAGTATTAGAAAGTGTTTTAGTTTCATTCTTTTACAAGTGGCTGACCAGTTTTCCCAGCACCACTTTTCTCCATTGCATGTTCTTGCCTCCTTTGTTAAAGATAAGGTGTTCATAGGTGTGTGGATTTATCTCTGGGCTTTCTATTTTGTTCCATTGATCTATGTTTCTGTCTTTGTGCCAGTACCATACTGTCCCAATGACTGTAGCTTTGTAGTAGAGCCTGAAGTCAGGCAGGTTGATTCCTCCAGTCCCATTCTTCTTTCTCCAGATTGCTTTCGCTATTTGAGGTTTTTTGTATTTCTATACAAAATGTGAAATTATTTGTTCTAGTTCTCTGAAAAATACTGTTGGTAGTTTGATAGGACTTGCACTGAATCTATAGATTGCTTTAAGTGGTATACTCATTTTTACTATATTGATTCTTCTGATCCATGAACATGGTATATTTCTCCATCTATTTGTGTCATATTTGATTTCTTTAATCAGTGTTTTATAGTTTTCTATATATAGGTCTTTTGTTTCTTTAGGTAGATTTATTCCTAAGTATTTTATTCTTTTCGTTGCCATGGTGAATGGAATTGTTTCCTTAATTTCTGTTTTCTTATTGCTAGTGTATAGGAATGCAAGGGAGTTCTGTGTGTTAATTTTATATCCTGCAAATTTGCTATATTCATTGATTAGCTCTAGTAATTTTCTGGTGGAGTCTTTAGGGTTTTCTATGTAGAGGATCATGTCATCTGTAAACAGTGAGAGTTTTACTTCTTCTTTTCCAATATGGATTCCTTTTATTTCTTTTTCTGCTCTGATTGCTGTGGCTAAAACTTCAAAACTCTGTTGAATAGTAGTGGTGAGAGTGGGCATCCTTGTCTTGTTTCTGACTTTAGTGGAAATGCTTTCAATTTTTCACCATTGAGGATAACGTTATCTATGGGTTTATCATATATCACTTTTATTATGTTGAGGTATGTTCCTTCTATGCCTGCTTTCTGGAGGGTTTTTATCATAAATGGATGCTGAATTTTGTCAAAGGCTTTCTTTGCATCTATTGAGATAATCATATGGCTTTTATCTTTCAATTTGTTAATGTGGTGTATCACACTGATTGACTTGCAAATATTGAAGAATCCTTGCATCCTGGGATAAACTCCACTTGGTTATGATGTATGATCTTTTTAATACGTTGTTGGATTCTGTTTGCTAGAATTTTGTTAAGGATTTTTGCATCTATGTTCATCAGTGACATTGGCCTGTAGTTATCTTTTTTTTGTGGCATCTTTGTCTGGTTTTGGTATTAGGGTGATGGTGGCCTCACAGAATGAGTTTGGAAGTTTACCGTCCTCTGCAGTTTTCTGGAAGAGTTTGAGTAGGATAGGTGTTAGCTCTTCTCTAAATTTTTGGTAGAATTCAGCTGTGAAGCCATCTGGTCCTGGGCTTTGTTTGTTGGAAGATTTCTGATTGACAAATATTCTTATTTTTTATGTCCATTCAGCCTAGTGAATGTTGACATTTCAGGAAGAATATGGTGTTAAAGCTGACTGAAGCTATCAGTCTCTTTAATCATCAGTTCAGTCTCTCAGTTGTGTCCTACTTTTTGTGACCCCATGGACTGCAGCACTCCCTGTCCATCACCAATTCCCAGAGTTTTAATCATACTCAACATTTAAATGATAGAAACAACAGTAAAAAGTCACATATTATAAGTAAGTCTGAAATGCTTTAATTAATTTATAAGGAAGTGAAAAAAAAATGTTTTGTATAAATCCTTTCCCTTCTTTCTTTTAAAAATCATGCTACAAATGGGTGACTTTAAAGAGTAACAAATCCAACTAATGATAAAAAATTTGACACTCAAGGACTCTATAAATGAATAATTTTCATCAATTTTAAGCAAGTTAAAACCTTTCAGGAATTAATTCAAGGTAAATTTTTTAAAGACTCATAAACAGAGTATGTGCTTGCTGCGAGAAGTATATTAACATGCCCAGAAGCCATTCACTTAAGGAGCTGAGGTCTGAGTGAAATTTAATAAGAATAAAGAGCAATAAAAATATACTAAAAAGATACAAAAATATATATTTTTTTCTTTCCAGAGAGGCACTATCACAACCTCCACTGACAGGAAAACTGCAATTCTCTGAGGTTGTTAAGATATCCCGTGAGTAGAGATAGGGTTCTAAAACCGTTCCATTAATATGATGGAGGAGCATTGTGGGTAGTCACAGGAGGATTTGTGAGTGTCTACCATGTGTTTCATGAAGTCCCACCAGGTGGTGGAGGGGCGAGACCATCTCAGATGGCAGTTGAGAATCCAAAAGGAATTCTGCATCATGGTTTCTATATGAAACGCTTGGGGATCATTCCACTGGGCCTTGAATGAGAATCAACTATGGTGGAAAGGGATACTTCTAGGGTGGATGTTTCTTGTGGGAGCAAGTCTTTGAAAACCTGGAACTGGAAGATAAGTATGTGTGTGTTTGTTGGTGGGGGTGGGTGGGGCATGGGATCCTCCTCCTTGGGATTTGTGGCATGCAAAAAGAAATCCCCAAAGACACTTTTTCTCCAAATGCCACAAGATAGAGGATCTCAAATTACCAAATGTCAGACCAATACTGTCTAAGTTTTATCCTTTACAAAAGACCTTCACATTCCTTGCCTAGAACCCCCATAATCTAATGACGAAGCCAAAGCAGGGACAGCCTCCCTATTTTATAGACATGAGAGCTGAAGAGGGATAGGCAAGCATGAACTCTGGAGTCATTCATCCTAGGTTCAAATTCTGGTTTTTGGTCTTGCAACCAAGGGCAAGTTACTTAACTTTGTTGATATTTTATAGCATCTTAATATATCTCTTGTACTGTGTAAGGGGATAACTTAGAATCAGTTTCAAATCATCCCCATTTTTTTAGTCTCATGAATAAAGGAGGTGATATCTTATTTTTTATGGTTGTTAACTTGGAACTGTTTGGCCTCCTTAGCGTGCCTTGTATTGTACAATACTGAACAGTAACAGTACTGATCCTAGACTGACTAATGACAAAAACCATCAGGAGCTGCTACATGAATACTTGAATATAAAACGGGTCATAAGTTGAAATAAAGAAGAAGGGACTATAAGGTTGAGGTTTTAGAAAAAAACACACACACACAAAAAAACAACACAGTAAGGCCTGTTTCCAAGACAAGAACAATAGTATATGCAAGCGAAAACATACACAATACTTAAGAACGAAGAACAAGAACTTTGAAGTCAGGCAGTATGGGTATAAATCCCAGTTCTTTCACTTATTGATTTGTAAATAAATTGCTCCTTATTAAAAAAAAAAATTAGACTTATCCCAAACTGACAATGTCTCAGTGTTTAGAGCTGACCCTGTGAGTCCACCACATGGGGGAAACACACACAGTAATTTTGGCAGGGACACTCTTAATATCCACAATGGAAATATAATGCCACAACTGATTCCAGGATGAGTTTCAGGATAGTGAATAAAGTTGTCTGGCAAATTTCTTCATGAAGCTTTTTTCTATCATGAGATACTAAGTCACATGCTTCGTTCTGACATTTTTATTTTGGGAGAAAGTTTAAGGAAAAAAGAGTATTTCTCACAGAAGACACTGAACATATAGAACAGAAGATACAAAAATAGGAAGAAAACTATTTTTAGAATAAACTAAACATACTTCATTTCCATGCAGACAATGAAGCTTCAGGTCAGCTTTGAATTCAAGAAAGAAAATCATGTTGGATTTAAGAGAAGACAAATCAGCCTAAAATGCTGAATACACAATAAAGGGAAAACTACTAGAGGCTGAAAAATATAGCATTGTAAGAAACTGGGGAACAGTTAACTTTCACTCTAAACCTTTGCTTAAGTCACAGCAAGGATGACTACTGCTTAAAGAGTCTCCTGAAAAGAACATTTATTACAAAGAATGTGTTTTGGAAGAGCTATAACCTATACTCCTAAGTCAGCCTCAGAGAAATGCCTTAAACTGTGACAATAGAGTACTTTTAATGATTGTATGGATATGAAGAATCACATTTCATGTAGAGACAACTCACAAGAAGACCCATTTCTGCATCCCCACATGTAGTCAAAAGTTGAAGTGGAAAAATTTAGAGCTAACAGAGACCAAACAATCAGGATATAATTCACAGTTCTTATAACTGATTTGGAATACATCCTATTAATAATATTTGAAAGGAACTATTTTAAGGGGTAAAAAGCCAAGTCAAATTCTATGCAGAATGAGTTCACTTCTCAATCAAAAGAAAAAGGAGATAAAGAATAGGAAGCTCATCTGAAATATACTCTAATTGAAATTAGGCAAATAGTTTGAAAACTAGTAACCTCAACTAAAATAAACTTTGCATAATAATGGGCAGCATACAAGTTATAACTAATAGAGGTTTGTGATGATATTTAAATGCACCAGGAGAACTCATTCTTTAAATGACTACTGAGGTACCTCCGAAGAACAATGAATGGAGACACATTTTGAAATGATCGCCACTGATATATCTAGTTTATATATTTGGTCTAGGAGATTTGGGAGCACATTTATGTTTGCTAATTTTTTCACTTTCATGCATTGGAGAAGGAAATGGCAACCCACTCCAGTGTTCTTGCCTGGAGAATCCCAGGGACGGGGGAGCCTGGTGGGCTGCCGTCTATGGGGTCGCACAGAGTCAGACACAACTGAAGCGACTTAGCAGCAGCAAAATAATTTAAATAAAACTGAACAACACAACTTACAAAGTAGAAATCTCTCAGAGAATAACTCACAGTGATTTTATGTATATTTTTCCACACAGACATACACACAAACACACACACACATATATACACATAATAATTTGATAAAAATGGAAAAAATTAGCAACTTTTTTCACTTAATTTATCTTGGATACTTATAAATGCAATCACTTCATGGCAAACAGAAGGGGAAAAAGTAGAGTCAGTGACAGATTTTTTCCTTGGGTTCCAAGATCATTGTGGATGACGACTACAGCCATGAAATTAGAAGATGCTTGCTTCTTGGAAGGAAAGCTATGACAAACCTAGACAGTGTGTTAAAAAGCAAAGACATCACTTTGCCAACAAGGGTCCACATAGTCTGAGCTATGGTTTATCCAGTAGTCATGTACGGATGTGAGAGTTGGACCATAAAGAAGGCTGAAAACCGAAGAATTGATGCTTTTGAATTGTGGGTGCTTAAGAAGACTCTTGAGAGTTCCTTGGACTGCAAGGAGATCAGACAAATCAATCCTAAAAGAAATCAACCATGAATATTCACTGGAAGGACTGATGCTGAAACTTCAATACTTTGGCTACCAGAGGTGAAGAGCCAACTAATTTGAAAAGACCCTGCTGCTGGGAAATATTGAAGGCAAAAGATGAGGGTGGCAGAGGATAAGATGGTTACATGGCATCACTGACTCAATGAACATGAACTTGAGCAAACTCTGGAAGATAGAGGACAGGAGAGTCTGGCATGCTGCAGTCCAGGCATGGGGTCACAAAGAGTCAGACACGACTTAGTGATTGAACAATAAGAACAATTCATAAATGTCAGTGTATTCACCTTATCTTGTTACTTGTAATGGTGGCAAAATATTTTATTATATGGCTAACATCTTATTTGAACTATTTCTTACTGATGGATATCTGTGTTATTCTCAGTGTTTGACTATTTCAAACAAGGCTGAAATGAAGACTGCTCTTAAGTATGTCTAAATTTCAAAAACGAGAATTATTGATCAAAGAGGAATGCAGATAATTCCCAAAAAGCAACTAGTTTTTGATGAAATTTTTTGAAGGAAAAAAATGGGTGATCATTTTACATAAAGTGTTTCATACTCACATCCAAAATTAAAACTAAGAAATGAAAGGGTATCAACCTAGCAATAAAAGAAGAAAGAAAAAAAGTAAGAACAAGAAAGCATGGTAACTAGAAAACAAAATAAAATGGCAAGAATAAGTCAAAATAGAAATGAAATGGCAAAAATATGACATATATATTTCTATTAAAAGATAATCTCAGATGAGATTAAAAGTACATAGAGCATAGATGTTAAATATAAAAGACATACCTAATCAAAATGAAAAAAGAACACTGAAGGTAAATGAATGGAAAACAGTATACCAAGTTAATAACAATAAAAAAAGAAAGCAGTAATATTAAAAAGCAATATGGTAGTAACATTAAACAAAAGGAATTCATTTGTTATATTTTATACAATGTAATGGGATCAGGTTATACTTTTTAAAAGTCTCTATGTCTTAGAGATACATACTGAAGTATTTACAGATTAAATGATATGATGGAATCAGAGGAGACTGTGGATGAGATGAATAGTAGTGAGGTATGACACTGGAAAAGACTCTGATGCTGGGAAAGGTTGGGGGCGGGAGGAGAAGGGGACGACGGAGAATGAGATGGCTGGATGGCATCACCGACTCTGTGGACATGAGTTTGAGTGTACTCCGGGAGTTGGTGATGGACAGGGAGGCCTGGCGTGCTGTGATTCATGGGGTCGCGGAGAGTCGGACACGACTGAGCGACTGAACTGAACTGAACTGAACTGATGACTGAAATAAAATTGGCTATATGATGATATTGTTGAAGCTCAGTATGGGCTTTCTTACACTGTTTTCTATGCTTTTGTAGATATTTGAAATTAAAAATAACTTTTTAAAAATAATTCAATTAGAAAATAAATGACACAAGCAATATTGTATCATTAAAACTACAAGGTAACATGAATAAAAACAAAGCATTAAAATATATAAAGCAAAACTGATAAAAATGCAAGGGGAAATTGACAAATTCATAATCAGGAGAACATCTTATAATTTATTAGCAATTGAAGGTCAAGTAGGACAGAAATAGTAAAGATATTGATTTAATCACAAAATTAGCACACTGTACTCCCACTTACTCACACTCAAACACAATCACATGTATTTGTGCCTGACAGAGACTCACTATGTTCTTTTCAATGAGCCTATGAACATAGGAGTGCATGTATCTTTTTGAATTATACCTTTGCCTGGGTATATGCCCAGGGGTGGGATTGCCAGACTATATGGTATTAATAATTCTATTTTCAGTTTTCACAGGAACCTCTATACTGCTTTCCATAGTGGCTGTACCAACTTACATTCCCACCAACAGTGTAGGAAGGTTCCTTTTCCCCACCCCCTCTCCACCATTTATTTGTAAGACTTTTTAATGATGGCCATTCTGACCAATGTGAGGTGGTACCTTATTGTTGTTTTGATTTGCATTTCTCTAATAATTTGTGAGGTTGAGTATCTTTTCATGTGCCTACTGGTCATCTGTATGTCTTCTTTGGAGAAATGTCCATTATGGTCTTCTCATTTTTCGATTAGGATTTTTTATTGTATGAACTGTTTGTACATTTTGGAGATTAAGCCCTAGTTTGTCACATCATTTGCAAATATTTTATCCCATTACATAGGCTGTCTTTTCTTTTTTTTTTTAATGGCTTCTTTTGTTGTACAGAGGAAGTTTGATTAGGTCCCATTTATTTTTGTTTTTATTTCTATTGCCTTTGGAGATTGACTTTAGAAAACACTGGTACAGTTTATGTCAGAGAATGTTTTTCCCTATGTTCTCTTCTAGGAATTTTGTGGTGTCATGTCTTATGTTTAAGTCTTTAAGTCATTTTGAATTTACTTTTGTGCATGGTGTGAGGGTGTGTTCTAACTTCACTGATTTACATGCAGGGGTCCAACTTTCCCAGCACCAATTGCTGAAGTGACTTGTCTTTTCCCTATTTTATATTCTTGCCTCCTTTTTGAAGATGAATTGACTGTAGGTGTATGGGTTTATTTCTGGGTTCTCTATTCCACTGATTGGCTTGCCTGTTTTTGTATTAATATGATACTGTTTTGATTGTTGTAGCTTTGTAGTATTGTCTGAAGTCTGAGGGAGGTACGTGTATTTTTTCCCTCAGGATCGCTCTAGAAATTCTGCATTTTTATAGTTCCATATAAATTTTTGTATCATTTGTTCTAGTTCTGTGAAAAATGTCATGGATAATTAGATAAAGAATAGCATTAAATCTGTAGATTGCTTTGTGCAGTATTGCCATTTTAACAATATTAGTTCTTCTAATCTAAGAGCATGGGATATCCTTCCATTTCTTTGAGTCCTCTATTGTCACCCTTATTAATGTTTTATAGTTCTCAGTGTATAAAACTTTCATCTCCTTGGTCAGGTTTATTCCTAGGTATTTTATTTATTTATGTTTTGGGGAGGTGCATTTTAAAAGGTTTTTTTTTTTTTTTTTTTACATTTCCTGATATTTCATTGTTAGTATAAATGAATGCAACTGATTCCTGAATGTTAATCTTGTATCCTGCTACTTGGCTGAATTCATTTATTAGACCTAGTAATTTTTGTGGAGTCCTTGTGTACGTGTGTTAGTCACTCAGTCGTGTCTGACTCTTTGTGACCCCAAGGACTGTAGCTCACAGGCTCTTCTGTCCATGAAATTCTCCAGGCAAGAATATTGGAGTGGGTAGACATTCCCTTCTCCAGGAGATTTTGTTGACCCAGGGAGTGAACCTGGGTTTTCCACATTGCAAGTGGATTCTTTACCATCTGAGCCACAAGGGAAGCCCATTGAGTCCTTAGGGTTTTCTATATATAGTAACATGTCTGCATAGAGTGACAATTTTACCTCTTTTCTCCCAATTTGGACACCTTTTATTTCTTTTCCTTGTCTGATTGCTGTGGCCAGGATACATATCCTTTCCAAATATTTCAGAAACAATCTCCAAATTGGCCATATACTAGGTTACTCTATATGCTCAAGTATTACTTGATTTTTTATAATTAGAACATATTTATGTAATATTTGTACAAAAATATGTTTTAAAAAATGAAAGAAAGCACTTAAATGCAGTTGTGGTAGGCCTTTAAAACGTATTACCTTGTTTCATCTCACGTAAAACAGTGAAAGTTGGAGGGAGGTTCAGCCAACTGACCCCAGACTACTAAGATGATGAACACAGGTCAGGACTTGCACTCAGTTCTTCTAGATGCCAGAGCCTGGTCACATACCTTACTGTGCTGCCTCACACAATGCTTGATTAAGAACATTCAAGATTACCAGAGCCTTACTTTCAATTTCTCCAAAGAGAACACTTATGATTTTAAGGACTAAAAAATCAGATTTTGGTGGGAAACAGATGCAGAAGAATAGTCTTAAAAGGACAAAATTTTTATCTAAGTGTGTCTTTTTGACATCTAGCTTTACTAAAAAATCATTTTACTCTTAAGGCTTATCCACTTTATAGGAATTTTTACAAGTATTGTGCATAGTGGCGGGTTTTGTTTATATTTTGTTTTTTAACATGATACAACTGTTTAAACTTCCTTGTGTTTGATTTTATCAGAGAACAGAGTTACTTCACTACTTCTCAGTTCAGTTCAGTTCAATCATTCAGTCATGTCCGACTCTCTGCGACCCCATGAATTACAGCACGCCAGGCCTCCCTGTCCATCACCAACTCCCGGAGTTCACTCAAACTCATGTCCATCGAGTCGGTGATGCCACCCAGCCATCTCATTCTCTGTCGTCCCCGTCTCCTCCCACCCCCAATCCCTCCCAGCATCAGACTCTTTTCCAGTGAGTCAACTTGTCGCATGAGGTGGCCAAAGTACTGGAGTTTCAGCTTTAGCATCAGTCCTTCCAATGAACACCCAGGATTGATCTCCTTTAGAATGGACTGGTTGAGGTGGATGAAACTAGAGCCTATTATACACAGTGAAGTAAGCCAGAAAGAAAAACACCAATACAGCATACTAACGCATATATATGGAATTTAGAAAGATGCAAATGATAACCCTGTATACGAGACAGCAAAAGAGACACAGATGTATAGAACAGTCTTTGGGACTCTGTGGGAGAGGGTGAGGGTAGGATGATTTGGGAGAATGGCATTGAAACATGCATGTTGTCATATGTGAAACGAATCGCCAGTTCAGGGTTGATGCATGTTACAGGATGCTCGGGGCTGGTGTGCGGGGATGACCCAGAGGGAGGATAAAGGGAGGAGGGAGGTAGGAGGGGGGCTCAGGAAGGGGAACTCATGTACACCCGGGGCGGATTCATGTCAATGTATGGCAAAACCAACCAATATAATAATTGTAAAATAATTAGCCTCCAATAAAAAAAAAAAAAGAATGGACTGGTTGGATCTCCTTGCAGTCCAAGGGACTCTCAAGAGTGTGGGGGTCAAATATCAACGGGCTTTTTTCAGGCCACTAGTATTTATTTCTTCATATCACCAGATGTTTTCTCTATGACTTAGGGGAAGAAACACTTTCCTAAATACCCACCAGATCTGAGGCAGCACTTCACTCAGAGAGACTGAGGCCAACCTGAACAATTCTCTTTATGCAAATGCAAAGTATTTACTTACCCAATTCGTATTTTCAGCATGCCACTGAATAATTCTGGGTTATTGGAGATGATCCAGCCAATATGGATGACCAGTTCTTGCTGAATTACTGCCTCCCTTTCATCATGGGTATTACACTTGTAATAGATGATGTTCTTAATCACTCCCGGAGACAAAGGATTAGAGATAACTTCTTCTTCATGCCCAAAAGCACCCAGAGTTACCTATAGGTGGCAGAATTTTATTGTAAAAATTTCCTAGCTACTAATAGATTAAAAAAAAAAAAATTCAAGGCTCAGGATGACTGGCAGGCTGAAATTACTCTATGCAAGCTGGGGAATTAGGTAGAATAACTGCTCCTGCTGTTTATTAAAATGGCCTTCAAAGCATGACTCCCATTGGAGTTCATGATGGTTCAGTCTCGTCTAAAATACAAGGGCAGGTGAGGGTCCCAGCTAGGGGAATGAAGGTGAGTGGATAAAAGCAGGGAAGGAATATAAATAACTATTATGATAAAATTATTCTGGATGACTTTAGGACCAGAAACTCCTCAGAGAACACAGTTTTACTTTAGTGCATAGTCTATACAATTTAGTATTTGAGAGTATGTTCTTCCCTTCTTTTACAGTTTCTCATGTGGAAATTTTTGCTCTTTAACAATACTGTAACTTTTTCAAAGGTAGGTACAAGGACATAGTTGTAGTGAAGACCCACTTTTCCTGGCACACAGTCAGGTACCCAGTGAGTGCTGAAATACTTTTGGATGTATCTCTGGCCTGTGGAGGGGAATAAATAAGGCTGCCCACTAGCCGGCGAAATGAGAAAGCACAGACGAAATGGCAAAGAAAATTCAAAGCCAAAAGTTCTGTTGAGGCTGGGCAAGAGGAATAAATACCCTGCTCCCCCTCTCTCCTCGTGTCTTAGTACTCTGCCACCCAAGAGTCTGCATCCCCTCCTTCCTCCTCATTTCCTCTCTCTTCCTTGTACAGGGCACAATTATAAGAGGCAGGAAAAAGAAGAGGATATCAAAGAGTCCTTGTGATTTCTGACATGAGAGGAGAAAGCAGAATAGAGGTCTTCTGCCCAAATTTTGTGATGGACTAAAAACTGAGAATTGCTAGTTTATTGCAACACAAGTGGTATCAACCAGTTAGTCCAAGTGCGATTACTTTTATTAAAATGTCAGCTTGTAAAAAAAACCAAACAAACAGAAGGTAAGTACATCATTGCCTCTGGAAGCAATGATGACTAAACCACTATTTCATTCCAGAGAGCTTGAGGTGATCTCAAAGTGCAGAAGTAGAAGTGTAGAAGCAGTATTACTTCAGTTCTCAGAGTGGCATTTCATAAATGAACAAATGCAAACTTGGAATGCTCCATTTTCATTTCCTCTTTTAAAAAGGTTAAGATGCAGTCAGTGAATAGACTCCATATACCTGAAACAGGGCTGTCAGCCTTTCAGGTACCCAACTCTGTAACTGACTATTTCCCTGGGAGATGTGCGGGTCTGATGGACAACAGCCCAGTCACAGCCTCAGGATAGGTTCCAAGGTGCTAGGATTTTGATCTGGGGAACAGTCTCAGGATCATAGGCAGCAATCACCCTCCAGATAGTGCACAGAAAGAACATGACCAACCGTAACCTACCTAACCCCTTTCCAACTGCCAGATGCCAGTGACCTCAGAGATCTCTAAAACCTTCTCATTCATTCATATGTCACAGAATTAACTATATTTTCAGATATATTACAGGGGCCTAAAATCCAAGGAAAAATAGCTTCCCAAAGCCTGTTTACTTTAAGAGGTGGCTCAGTCCAAGGCAAAAATAAAGACCTCTGTGGCTGGATTTGAGGATTGCAATGAGAAAAGGCATCCAATAAGTTACTACCTGTGCCTTGGTCTATTTAGCTGATAAAGGAGGATGAAAATTCTTTTAATAATTTGGAAAAAACAGAAAATAACATATATGAAGAGATTTAAATTTTTTCTCTGGAATTTTATTAGTACAATAATTTTTAGTTACTAAATATTACAGAAAAGGATAATCTATTCTTTCAACATTTCAAAACTTTGATGTCAAGATGAAATAATTTCAATTTTAATGAACCAAGAGCCCTGAGATATGAACAATGGGTTGATTCCATCAAAGAGGGTTAAAGTTTTTTGCATTATTAAAGCTTATTATATCCCTAGGTTTATTGTCAGGAAGACATGATAAAGCACACATATTCCCAAAGAAGAGATAGAAAGCACACAGCTTTGCATTCCAATCAAATGATGACTCAGCCAAGTAATTAGAGCTTACAGAGAAACAAAAAATGAGCAGCTATATCCCACTCCACATACCCACATGCACAGGCTCAATTCAATCCACATTCACCAAGTGCCTCTACAAGGCCATGGTGGGCACAAAGGGACGGTGCTGGACAAGACATGGGCCCTGACTTCCAGGGGTTCATGGTCTACCCTGTGAGAGACACACATTCAAATGAACTGGGATCCAGGGCAGATTGTGAAAAGTGTAACAGGCCTATTTTGAGAACCCAGAGGAGAAAGGGACTGCTAGCTGGAGATAGCTTTCTGTGAGGAAGAGGTGGCAAGAGTTGGCCCTGGTGGGAGGGGAGAACCTGGAAGGAGAGGGGCCCCAGAGGGCTGAGAATCTGGGGAGCCAATGCATTTCTAATGGGAGAAGAGTCCTAGTGAAGCAAAAAGGAGAATGTGCCCTTCACTACTCCCTGTCATTGCCCCACCGATCCTAAGCCTGTCTGCAAGTGCTTTAGTAGGTGTCACACCATTTTCTTTGTCAGTATCTTCACTGATCTCGAGTTAACACAGGAGCTTAAAATTAAATCTCTAAGGCACAGCACAGATATTCTGTATCTGTGCTTCTTTAAGACTAGATTTTGCTTGGGGAACGAGCCTTCTGTAGAAATGCCTGAGCCACTGTAAATGTGGTTGTGAGAGGCCTGCAATGCTGAGGCTTGCCAGATTTAAAAGCCAGGGTCCTACCCAGAAATCTTTGTGACTGTGACCGAGAGTCTGAAAATCAGCTACTTACCTGTTTGCCCTGCACTAAAACATTAGTAATGGATGGGGCCAGGCTGTCCACTAGTTTACTTAAAAGACTTGCTGCATGGCGCACCACCGACCTGGGGGCAAAGAAGAGAGCACGCCAGAGGTTGACAAATCTAAATGATGAATGAATGGGCCCCTGAATGGGGGAAATTAAAAAATCTGTACAATTAGGTCCTCACTTAATAATATGGATGAAACACTGACCCCAAGATACTGGACCTAACAAGTGAAATCTTCCAGACTGTAGGACTATCCAGAATTAGGGAGGGATAGCTTCACCCTCACCTCTGCCACCAGCATTATTCCTGCCATTAACAACTTAAAAAGAAAGAAAAGGAAGCCTAACTATCCCTTTGCCGGGGAGTGGTGTAGGAAGAGGAATTGATTATTCTGATTTTGTATTTAAAAATTTATTACTAAGACTGTCACGGGTACATGACACTATTCCTATAACCGCTTTAAATCAAGTTTCCTTTGGTGCCTAGTAACCAAATCCCTGGATTAGGGAATTCACTTAGGACTCAATTTTAGGAAGTGATACAATATACCAGCGTTGTTTTTTTTTTCCTTGCCAGAATGTTGAAGGAAGTAATTCACACTACTATTTTAACATTTCTGAAAAAGTCTTAGACTGTAAGAACAGATTTTTAAGCACAGCACATGCAATACATAAAACATTTTCCCCCCATCAAAAGTAAAAATCCATGTGGAACTTTCAGATGGAGAAAATAAAATAAAAATGTAGGTCTAAAGGCGTTTCCTTGTATTTCAGGATATCCATGGAAGTTGACCTATAAAAAACATGTTGCTTTAATCTCAACATAGATGAACTAGTAGAAAATTCAGTCATCTCTGATAAAGTTAGTGAAACAAACACTTCCTACTTTTAGAGAAGCTTTCACCCACACACTATAAGACCAAAAGACATATTTAACCCTGAGAATGCAAATAAGCCCACACATTTCAAGCAGCTGGAGTTTCGACAATTTGTGCATGTTACCTGTTTCCCATGTACCAGAAAAGTAGTAATGTGTGGGGCTATAGAGGAAGAAAATTTCTGGGTAAATGCAGCCCCGTAGCGTACCGCCAACCTGGGTTTGTCAGTGGAAAGCCATAAAAGGGAAAATACAGTAAATAAAACTTCCAGGAGTTTGTTCTTTTAAACATAACAGTCAGGACTCTAAATGTTTGCTAATGATTTATCTAAAATACAAGTATTAAACATAAAGTAAAAGTAGGTTTGCTTAACCGAAGATTATAGACCAGATTTGAAATTTACTGACTAAAAAGCAACATCTATTTGTTTGCATGCCTGACTGTGCTGAGAATTTACAGTGAAAATCTGAGACTTAACCACAGGGTTATTACATAATTTCTTCTTGACTGGAATAGTATATTTACTATAAAGTTGAAATATTGCTAAGAGATGTTTTGTCTAATCCTTTAATTTTAGAGACTAGAAAACTGAGGTTCATTGAAGTTAAGGGAGTTTCTTATGACATGACACTTTCTTTAGACTTCTTTTTTCAAAATTAGATAATAACGGGTTATTAAAATATATATATGTATATTTATATACTATTAATTTCCAAAATGTTAGATTCTGCTGGTAAAACTGTTAGAATTGCTTCAAAAATGCAAAGGGCATGCATTTAGGCATACCTACCCCATTGTGAATGTAAACAATCTAAGCTCAACTTACCTAAGTTTTCCTCAGTGTCTGGGAAGAGACTACCTCTGCAGAACATATCAGTTACTTTTTATGCAGTAACTACAACCATTAGGATTCATTAAACTTAAGCCATGAGAGAACTATGTTCTAAGTACATTATACTTTGCTTGTGTTTAAACGAAACACTGGTCTCTTCATGACCCTCTAACAGAACAAATTTCCAAAATACAAATTAGAACCTAAAGCACCTTGCTGGGACCGAGGAGGTGCAGGACAGGAAAAAGTCATTAGAACATCATGCCAGTACATCCTCTCCAGGTTCTACTCCTACAGGTGTCTTTACTCCCAGACATGCTTTTAATATCTTGGGAGAGTCAAGATAAAATGCAATGTAGGCAGATCCTTGAAAAGTAGGCACTCACAGTGCTGCAACCTTGGAACTTAAAAGGGAAAATTAGAATGACTAGCCACCTTTAACACTGGTCCATTATCTTTAGGATACTGAATATGATAACACAATTAAAAAAACATAATGATAAGGACGCTAATACGAACCAAAGTTTTTTGCTGCCAGCTCTTCTATAGACTCTCTCAATGTGATCAGAAACAGTACCTAGACATCGGATAATAGAGTCTTTGTTGAAAAAAGCTTTAATTAAATGCATAACATTTATTCTCCTTAAAAAACCTGACATAATTAAATATGTAACCCAAATATATAGTGTGAATATCCCCAGCCCTTATTACTACGCAGTTTGAGTATATGATTTTGATAAATATTTTATTTCTTTAAATTTATTGTTTTCTTAATATATAATCAATATATTTAACAAATAAAAATGTTATTTTAATTTACTACAGAAAATAAAAAAACAGAATATGACAAATTGAACAAAATACTGTAGACTCTGAATAAATATCTCTTAATTTATTTGTTCAAAAAAATGTTGTGATGATTCTGTATATGATCAGAAACCAAACAAGGGTAAAGAACAGAATCTTTATCTTTTTACCCTGAACTTATTTTTATAGCTTTATAGCAAGTTGGATAAAATTATATTCAGATTCTGCAGATGCTTATGATTTTTAATATATAAAGTTTCACAGATTTAAAACATGTAAAGTCTTTTAAATATCTAAATAACAGATGAATATTATTCCCAAGTTTAAAAAATGGTTTGAAAAATAATTCTCTTGACATTTTCATTATAAACTATTTTATATAAATTGTTTTATTTTAAAGCACTACTAAAATACATGTATACATGCTAAGTTTACCCTTCAGTCACGTTTGACTCTTTATAACTTTATGGACTGTAGCCCAGCAGGCTCCTCTGTCCATGGGATTCTCCAGGCAAGAATACAGGAGTGGGCTGCCATGCCCTCCTCTAATGGATCTTCCCGACCCAAGAATCGAACTGGCGTCTCTTACCATGACTGTCACCTGGGAAGCCTACTACTAAAATAACCATTCTGAATTCTAGGTTCCTGATGAAATGTTTGCTTTTTAACGATTCCATTGTTTTAAAGTATAAATTCTGATAAATGTCCTCAATATAACTGGATCCTTTTTACACTTTGAGTTTCAAGATTAATTAGAAACAGGAAAGATTCTGTTTGAAATTTGCTTAGAGTTCTTCTTCTGCCTTTATTAAATTAAAAAATTAAGACTGTGTAATACGATGGACATGAGTTTGAGTGAACTCCGGGAGTTGGTGATGGACAGGGAGGCCTGGCGTGCTGTGATTCATGGGGTCGCGGAGAGTCGGACACGACTGAGCGACTGAACTGAACTGAACTGAATACTCAAGAGAGCTGTCTCTTAGCTACAATAATGTAAAAACTAAGTAGACCTTAGTTTGTTTATCTGAATAAACAATTATGTTTAGTTCACTACCAGAACTATAAACCTTATTAGTTACATTGCTGTTTAGAATATCAACTCAATTTTCTAATTCTAACCAATCAATATGCCTCACTGGACAGAGGACTTTCAGATGAGCCAAAAATGTTGAGTAGTTAGATATTAAATACTTGAAATGTATCTTACATTATTCTGTATTATAAAATGCCAGAAGTAGACCATGATGTAGAATTCAAAGATTCCTTAGAGCAGTGACTCAACATATGAATGTAGATTTCAGGGATAACTGGGTTTCAGCCTTAATGCACAGTGGACACAAACACAATTAAAAAGGACTTATTTTCGTAAACAATCTTGACAGTGCAATTCTATTAAATGCCATATTCCATTCCAAATGGCTGCTGTAGACCATGAAGGAGCCAATTCTTATGGCTATAATGATTCAGTATTGTTCTTAAAAACATACAGAAAACAAAAGTGGAAATAGAAACTGTCAATAAACAAGTATGGAGTCATCAGAGGCTAACAGTCACAGGCAGAATCCAGGCTCCAACATCACTGAGATAATCAGACAAACAAACAAGTATTACTACATGAAAGCAGTTCAGGAGTTCATACATCAAACAGTCTATTCCACTCTAGGGGGTACGAATGAACATTTTCCTTTTAAAAAACTTTTAACTTAAAAATCAAAAAAGAAAGGTTTACTAGAGAAGAAAATAACTTCTAACAATTTAGTGCATGTTCATTATGCATTTTTGACATATGTTCAAAAATAGAGAAGTCTTTTTATTTAAAATGTTCTCTTAGTTAGATACTCTTACCTTCCTTTGTGATGAAGTTGGGGCCTTCTCTTTTGAGCAGTATACCCAGTAGGATGACTTGGCTAGCCAGACAACTACAGTCCTGAAAATATAAATCATTATGAGTAACTGGAATGAATGGGTACAAAAATTACCACAGGGAGTAACTAATCATGAAACCTCATGATGCAAAGAGGAAATATTCTGCTATGCAATTGAGAAAAGATAAAATGTCATTGATATATTACAAGGCATAAGATGACATTATACAACTATTTATTTTAGCTATCTTGGAAACAGTGGGTAGACAAGCAGGCTTCCTGGGGTAGTAGAATTTGATAACCAAATTTTCCAGGAAATAAGATAAGGAATGAATAGAAAATATGTTCTCTATAAGCTAATGCAGGTGACACTGATGCTGTCACCCTCTGAAAGATTTGGCCAAGTCATTTATCTGCTCCTTTTTTGACTTGTTTAGAAATTGGAGAACACGTTGTTACCGACCCATTGTGGAAAGGAGGATGAAAGAAGGGGACATGTGTAGGCTGCTTATTATATGTGCTATGTTTTGTGCCTATTATATCATATCATGTTTATATAGATTTATAGGTAGTAACGATCAATCACAAGAACTGATATCTGGCAGGCTATATATTTAGCCTACTCAAATTTGGATGGTCCAATAAAATGTCACTGTGTTTATAGCTCTACCATCAGAATTATATTTCCTTTGATAGGTACTCTACATCCTCACCCGTCCTCCTCTAACATGCAAATAACCTCAGGGAAGGGATAATACTAGGTTGCTAACGTAATATTCATACGGATGTAGTCATAGGGTTGCTTTCTTCAGTGACTGGAGAGACTCAAAGCTAGCATGTCCTAAACACTGAGACAGGAGAGAAGGCCCAGACTGGGAAAAGAAGAGAAAGGGCACTGAAAGACATCTGGAGATCCCCAGAGCAACGAAACCTCTTTAATGGGCTATTTAATACTTTCATACACAAGTCAACCCATTTTAAGCATCTTAAAGACATTCACGCTAGTATACAGATCATGAGAACTACTGCTCATTACTGCCTCAGTTATAGACAGGCCATCTACTTCCAGGCTAGTTGCTACCTTCCCTGGGAAGACAAAGAGAAATACGGTTTGCCCCTGGCAGCTCCTGCTCTGCCACCCTCACTCAGGGTCACGTGGGAACTGCATCTTCCTCACATTCAGTTTTTGAAGAATTTCATGGGTGGGTTTGTTTCTCCATTCAGTCATGGTAACATCGGGCTTCTGTTCCTGTTCCGGAGCATTGGAGGTGCTGCTTTGTCGTTTGACTTTTGAATGTTTGGGAACTTCTAATTCCTCAAAACTCTTAAATTCTGGAAGCCTAGAATTTAAAAGAAAAAGTTTCAGATTTCCTGCATTCCTAATGTAATCTCAAGAAACACAATAAATAACCTAAAAGAACTTACTCTTCTATTTCACTGATTCGTAAGAAGTCAAGTTGTTCAACCACAGCTCCAGATATTAGTGTCTGAAATGCGATTGAGAAAAGATTCACAACTCTTAAATTTATCAAGCAATAACACTATGATTTATGCACATACTATTCTGTAAGTATACAATACTTTAAAAAAGTTTACTTAAAAAATAGACATGATTGTTAAGTAAATTTTTAAAAATGAACATTCTAAAATCAGACAGATTTTCACCTACAACAAACCCCCCTGAAATAGAACATAAACATCAAGCTACAAGTTCATGAATTATAATAAATAGCAGAATCAGATGAACTGTTTTTTCTTTCTATCCTCTTATTTATAAGTTCAGTTAAAAACTCATAACTTATTAAAGTGCTAAAAGACAAAAATTTGATGCTTAAAAAAACCATGAAATATTAAAACTGTATTCAGAAAATATAATGTGAAATTACTCTTTGGATTTGGCTACCATAATATATTTCAAGGCTATTCAATGATAAGGTACTGCCAAATCGCCATTTTTCAGGATCATGAAGTTATTGATTATCTAGGCCAGTGCTTCTCTATATTCTGGCAACCAATATTTGGTCATTTTATATTCCATTGGGTGTGTGTTGCTCAGTCACGTCCGACTCTTTGCAACCCCATGAACTACAGCCCACCAGGCTCTTCTGTCCATGGGATTCTCCAGGCAAGAATACTGGAGTGGGTTGCCATGCCCTCCTCCAGGGTATCTTCTCGACCCAGGGATCGAACCCGGATCTCCTGAATTGGAGGCAGAAGTTTTAACCTCTGAGCCACCAGGGAAGCCCATATATTACTTTCTCTATTTTCTCCTGTTCCTTTCACATGTGAAGCAACAGGATTTAGGTAATGCTACTCTTGTTGGCTGGGGTTTCCCTGGTGGCTCAGAGGTTAAAGCGTCTGCCTGCAGTACAGGAGACCAGGATTCGATCCCTGAGTTGGGAAGATCCCCTGGAGGAGGAAATTGCAGCCCACTCCAGTATTCTTGCCTGGAGAATCCCATGGATGGAGGAGCCTGGTACTCTATAGTCCACGGGGTTGCAAAGAGTCGAACGCCACTGAGCAACTTCACTTTTCACTCTTGTTGGTTAACCACTAGAGTTGTGCTGCCTTCTCTTCTAGTGAAAATTCATAAAGTAGATGATCAACAAATATCCACTACAAATGGCAGAATGAATATGTTACCAATCATACTAAAGCCTCCTTGCAGAGTCTGAATGAGAAAGGCCAAACATGCAACTAATTTGCACATTTTTATGTGGTCCAGCCACAGTTAGGGTCTGAGAGGAGAGTCTGTGCCTGGGCAGAGGGCAGTGCCAAGCAAAACTGAAGTCTACAGAGTGGTATTTCCTATGCAGACTTACCCCTAAACATCTTGCTCTACAGTTACCTAATTTGTTAGACAAATACTTCCTGAACACATATATGCCAAGTACTATGTTAGGTATTAAGGATATAGCATGAACAAAATGCACATAATACACATTAATTCAGCTCATAAAGTAAATGCTACTCTGAATTAACATTTAAGTTGTAGATTTCATTAATAGTCTACAGAGTTTTTGATTTAAAATATTTAGTTGGTTGCTGCTGCTGCTGCTGCTGTTAAGTCGCTTCAGTCGTGTCCAACTCTGTGCGACCCCATAGACGGCAGCCGACCAGGCTCCGCCGTCCCTGGGATTCTCCAGGCAAGAACACTGGAGTGGGTTGCCATTCAGAGGCTCCTAAATTATTTCTTTAATTGAATTACAGTTGTAAAATATTATATGTTATAGGTATACAATGCAGTGATTCATAATTTTTAAAGGTTATACTCCATATGTAGGTATTACAAAATCTTGGCTATTTTCATAAAAAACTATTGCAATTATTTTGCTAGGCATTAATACTTTAGTTCTGATGATAATTAAATAACAACATTGACAAATATATGTGTCAAATGAAATACATTATTCAAAAAGGTATCCTGCTCACTGCTATTCAATTGTATCCCCCAAGACCCTCTCCAACTGGACATACCACCAAAGACTGTACTCCATCCCATTATTCTGAATCCCTATCTGGCCTTATCTTTGGTTTTGCTCTCCTACTAAAATAAGTCTTATGAGATCAGGAATTCTGTATATTTTTTTTCACCATTGTATCTCCACTGCCTAGAGAGGGCACTCAGAAAGTACCTGTTGAATCAAGGAACCAATATTTACATATTTCTTACGAGAGAGCAGTAGTGAGCAGAATACTCTGGGAATGCAGAGATGAGTAAAGCCTGGACTAATAAGAATTTTCAATTCACACAGGGAAGCAGGCACAAGAAACTAGTTCTACTTAAAATAAGAGCTATAGCAAAGCTCAAGGAAAATGCCACAGAAACACACTGGAAGGAGAAATTAATTTCAGACTTGGAGACTTCACTAAAGAGGTGAGATTGATCTAAGTTATAAAGTATGACTTAGAAGGAAAAAAGAAAAAAAAAACAGTTCTAGAATAGAGTAATAGCGTGAACAGGGATAAAAATAAATCGCATTAAAGATTTGGAAAGTACTCAGTACCCTTGGAGTGGAAAGCAGGACTGAGAATTAGCTGCATGAAGACATGTCCTGGGTGATGAAGCTAGGAAGTGATGCTGAGGCCCAGTGATGAGAGAGACTATAGATCATGGGCTGAAGACATTTGAAAGAGCCTTAAATAAAGGCCCAGAGAAGTACACAGGTGTCATTTCCATTTCCCATACTAAAGAGAAGACAAAGGCTGGTTTGAGGGTGTGAGGGGTTGTTTAACGGGTATAGTGTTTTGGTTTTAAAAGACGAAAAAAGGCTTATTCTCTGGTTTAGACTGTACTCAAGGATTTAGTGCAAAGCAGAGAGCAGAAGATATAAAGATTAAATAATAGTTTAAGTGAAAGACTCATAAATGAATTGATTAAAAATTGGGAAGTTGTCATTTATGTCCAAGATGTAGATACGAACAAAGGCTTCACTGCTTACTAATAAAAAGCTGTTATTCATTGCTCCAACTTTGAAAGTGCAGTGTTGCACAAACTCATGGTCTAGTATCTATGCTGTTAGGATTAAGCCACTTGTGTGGCCTATGTGAAAATAATCTGTACTGTTGTAAGTAACCTATACAATCTGATAATGTACCATTTCATTGTCTTCTGAATCTGCACTGGTAGAAAGCAACAACTGAGAGATATTTCTGATACTATACAGAACAGTACAACACCCCTGGCTCCTTAACCCAACGCTGCTCTCACGACAAGGAAGCAAAATGTACATCCTTCAAGCAGAAGGCTAGATGTTCATTTTCTGGGAACCTGAAAAACCCAGAAGGAAAAAAAAAACCCCAGATATTGGCACCTGGGGTTTTCCCCAGCAAAAATGGTCCTTGCCACTAGCCCACCTTATAAGTAAATTCAGTATGACAATGATCCTTGTTCCCAAACACACAGCTTCCAATAAACTTTTTATTCTTTCACTCTTAAAAATAAAGGGATAGCTGACAAATGACTCCAACATGAAAGACTGAGCCCCCTGAAAACAGAGAAAAGAAACCTGAAACAGATAATGTACAAAGGAAAGATTTCCAAAGCTATCCTGTTAATATTCTTAGAAGGATAAGACAAAATATAATATTCAGAAAAAAAGGACAAGATACTATAAAAGAGAAAATTAAAAACAAGATAGCTAAAACACAAAAATCAGCAGAGGAGCTACATGCTAAATATCAAGGAAATTGCCCCAGAAAGCATTACATACAAAACGACAAAACAAAAAATAAGGGGAAAAGATAAAAACTTAGATAAAAATCAATTGAGTATACAAAACACAAGCAATGGTGAATGAGAATGTAAACATGCCATTTACCAGGTTACTTACATAGGTCCCTCTTTATAAATTTTCCTCTTTCTTACTCAATACTGTACACCTACCACATAAAAGACTATGAAACGATCACAACTTTTTAATGGAAATAAGAAATTTAAGCCCATAATGGACTACAATTTGGATAGTTTATGTTAATGGTCATAAAAGGATGTTAAAAAAGAAAAGTATCCTCTCTGGTCTGAGTGATTCTGCAGAACTTGCCTTTAATGTTCGGTAAGACTTCAAAGCCCAGTGATGTTGAAAGAAAGGAGGCTACTCCAGGCAGAGGAAATGGTGTGAGCAGAAAGGGGCAGAACCTCAAAAAGCTGAGAACACAGTAATTAAGCTGTATTGGCTGAAGCAGAAAGAATGTTTACCAGGAGATAACTGTAGGCAGAGAGGCTGCTACAGCTAATAGGGAACCACAAAGGGATTCTGTTATTTAGGAGCTGTGAAAATAAAGCTATAAAATCTGAATGGAATAAGCATTATCTCCAGGTTGGATGTCACTGTGGGGTAGGGAAAAGAGCACTGGACCATGGAGTCAAAGAACCTGAGATTATACAGGTCATTTCACCACTCTGGCCTCCAGCTTCCTCAGATGCAAAAGTGAGGTAAGAGATGACCTTTTCAAGTCTAAAATTCTGATGGGAAACCAGTGCAATTGCTCAAGCATCAGATTGGAAGGATCAGATGAACAGGGTGGTGACAACGGGAATAGGAAGGCAGACAGAGAATAAAACATTCAGACAAAAACCTTACAAAGAATATAATTAAGAAACATAGTTGATTCTATGGATTAATTGTGCTGGAAAAAGAAACACTGAAATTCAGAAGACTACCTGTAGACGATCAACATGAACTTTGACTCCTCCAACCATTCCTTTCTTAAAAGCTGCCAGCATATCTAATATGGGAGTGAATCGGCTACCTCTGAAAAATATAAACAGATAAAATGTGCATATTAACAACAGAATGAGAAATTAGTAATCTAGTACTACCGTCTATGGGGTCACACAGAGTCGGACACGACTGGAGTGACTTAGCAGCAGCAGCAGCCCTTTATATATGCAAATCATTATCATCCATGCTGAGATGGATATAAAAATGCAAGGAGGCCCTGCTTCCAAAGGGTTCACAGTGATAATGGCAGTGAGATGCATGCACCTCACTTCTTTCATCAACCTACCTTATGTTGTCTTCCCGGATGAGAACAAGGAAAAGTGGACGTCCATGCATTTTCCAGTATTGCTTAATAAACTGGAGTGCATTCTATTAAAACATAAGAATGAGGTAGGATGTAACGGCACAGTATCTTAAGTATCTGAGTTGATCAGGATGCTTAACCATTAGTGGCAAAAAGCCAACAAAACTTGATAATTTCACAATCAAACTTTGGATAAGATAGACTACTTAGGGGCAGAAACGTTCTAATAACACTCAGGTTAAGCTAGAAATCATTTTGACTTTAAACTTTGTTCTTACAAATAATCAGATCACTAGATCACAGATGTCTTAAGGTTGCCTTGTTTGCTTTTTTTTTTTCTGGAGGCCTAACAAATACAGTTCAAGAGTGGTCTCAGGGAAGGAAAATCAACCCAAGGTTATCATCCAGAAGATTATATTACAGTAGGTAGAAGACACTGGGCTGAATCTATACATACCATCAGAAACATGAATAGTTCTTTATTTGACTCAATTTCTATTATCATCATTATCATATCAAACACATACATAACATTTCATTATGTACCAGGCACTATTCTGAGGGTTCTGCATATATTAACACCTAATCCTCAGGACAGTCCTATTCAGTTACACAGATGAGAAAACAGGAACACAGAGAAGTTAACTAATTTGCCCAAGATCACACAGCTGGTAAACAGTGGAGTCAAGATTTTAACAAGTAAATCTGGCTCCAGACTTCATGCTCTGGGCCATGACTCTAAGCTTCTCTACTCTGCAAATGGAAAAGGGAATGAAGAAGATTTTAACTGACTGGATATTATGAGTTAGGTGAGGTTTTATTTGAAATTCTTCATAAAAAAATCATTTTGCTAACTCAAATTTGTTCAAAAAGAGATAAATTTACTGTTATATGAACATGGCTTCCAAAACAGTTCCCCCTCTGCTTTTACTATATATATATATATATCCTTTTACTATATATATATCCTTTTACTATATATATATATATATCCTTTTATTCCATTTGTAGAAGGTAGAGCAAATAAAGTCATACCACTTTATATAAAACAGAATACATCTATTATTCTAAGTCTGCAAGTAGTTTAACTCCCCAAAACTATGCAGATGTTGCTTAACTTTCATATTTGATACTGTGTTAATCCAGCAGCATAGGCCCAGGAGCACTTCATTTAACATATGATAGAATCAGTAGAAACAAAATCATCCCCTTCAATTAAAAGGCATTCTGAAGCTACCTTTATGTCATCTATCAGCAGTAAAACATCTTGAGACATGTAGAAATCACTAAGGTCAAAGATGATAGGGTAACAAACCACAGTCTTTCCTAGAATGCGATAAATCTGTAAGCGATAGTAAAAAAAAGTCATATATCCACACACACATATATACGAAACAGACGAAAGGCAAAGGTACAATACTACAGTCTTAATAAAAATTAAAACTGAAGTTTATTCTGAATAAGCAAATAATCTTATAAAATCTACATAATATCAAGAAATTTTAGTTTCTTCATTGAATCAGTATGCTGATAAAGTAGTCCACCTCTATTATAATGGAAAAAACCTGAGTAAATATTACTACAATCAGATATCTTACTATGCTTAGAAATAACACTGAGATGCGTATTTATTTTTAGAAGAGTTCATGATATCAAACAAAACTAATTATTTACTTGTAGAAAATAATAATGGAGGTAATTAGTGCAAGTATATGATGAAATGTGCAAACGGATGCACAGCAGGTCAAACATCATTCTAGTCTGTGGTATTACAATCTGAACACTGCTCTATAAGGAAATTTCATGAGCACCTTTGATGTACCAAGGCAGCCAATAGGTCTATCTGGCCTTCCGCAGAGTCCTAATTTTTCATTGATACCCAGATGGAAATAAGCCTGTAAGACACAAATATGTAAATCAGAGCCAGGCAAAAATTAATGCTTTTATTTTTTTTGTCCCACCTCGACTACTGCCCTGCTAATTTCTGATTTTTCCAAAGAGGCCAGGGAAACTTTATTCAATGGACTTGCAGGAAAACAAGACAGCCAGTGACATCAACTTAGATTCTGGGGCACTGGGAGATGTGAGAGTGAAACTTTTGAGATCCATTTAGCAATATTCTAAAATTCAGCACTGTTTTTATATTATCATGTCATGAATTTACAACTGGCATGGCTCTAACTGATTTACACAAGAACACAGACAAATGCTTCCTATGTGATAAAACTTTTCACTATTTAAAGTTTAAAAAATAAGGGCCATATAATTTCTACTAGATTTCCACCTTCAATTATTTCCTACCAACAAGAAAATGTCTTTATTGCTTTTTCTGATTATATGAATTTTATGAAAAATTTAATCCATATCCTACAAGGGAATGGTCCTGTTACTCTCACAATCCCTTAGGCAACAACTCTTTCACTTTGGTATGTGTTAAAAGGAGTATAATTTATTGTTTGATCCCTAAGAAACACTGGAAGTATAAAATATGGTTACAAAATTTTAACAGTACATACATAAATATATACCCATACACACACACACATACACACACATGTGCGTATATTTACATAAATGAGTTCATATACTATATAATCTGGTATTCCAGTTTTTTTAAATTAGTATTGTTCTTTTCTACAAAGTAAAAACAGACCTGGAAAGAACTAGATGTTACTCAGTGCCAGAGGATGAGTGCTTAATCCAATTAAGAGGTCTCCTTACCGTATTTTAAATTAATATGGATTCACCTGATGAAGGTAGCTCCCAATTTTTTGTTATTTCAAAACTAATTCAGTAACCACCTTTGGTCAGTGTTGTATTACTTCTGCAGGATAATTTCCCAGACTTGATAGAGTCAAAGAGAATATATATTCTCTTTCAAACATAATGCCAGGTTGGTCACCCTCCAGAAATAATGGACCAATTACATCTACTTTAACAGTGCACAGGCCATTTTTGTCACTCTCTTGGGTCACAATGATATTTCATTTTAGTTTTAAACAACTGTATTCAAATATTTTGTGGTTGACCATCTTCTTATATATTTAATAGCTATTTGTATGTTCTATACATTTTTCCTTTTATCAAATATTTTACTCAATTTGCTTATCTTCAATGTTATGAAATGTGAGAATGACAGCATATTAATTCAAACATCATTTCAGCATGTGGTATTTCAATCAAAAAAATTTTCTGCTAGGAAATTTCACAAGCACCTTTGATGTGCTGGTTGTTTATGCCACCTACAACTAAATTTATTTAAATGTGTCAATCACTTCCTTAATGGCATTCTGGCACTGACGTTACTCTAAGACTGGACTTTCCCTTAAAACTGTTGTAAAATGTTCTGTTTTTTCTTTTAGTAATTTTATATTTAATCATTAAAAATATTTAAATCTTTGATCTGTCTGGAATTTATTTTTGTACCTGAAGAGAGGCAGAAATCTAACCTAAATTTTCTTAAATGTAAAGTAAAATCAGCTGTCTTTACACAATCTACTGACTGTGATTTGAACTGATTCCCAGTATCAACCTCAACGTATACAAAATCAACGCTATCACCAGAGCTCTCTGTTCATTTTTTCATGATCCACACATATATGTCACAATTAGGCCTGTCTCTTCTCCTTCTGACTATTCCGAGAGAATAGCACCCCCTGAGTTGGCACTGTGCCAAGCATACAGATGGTGCTCAGAAAATACTTGATGGATGAATGAGAAAGCAAGTGAATGTCCTCTGGAGCCACATGTACTGTGCATATGAATTCTGGAATAGCAGTGGTTTTAGACAAAGCCAACTAGACAGAAATGTTCTCTATAAAGCATTTTATTGTATAGGCTGCACTATACACAGCACTGTACACATTGTGCACTATACACATTGAAACTGCAATGCACAGCACTAGACGGAGATGTCCTTCCTTTGTATTTACTGAGGTAGAAAGGAAATCTTTAAATACTACTTAATCACATTAAAAACAGTTTCTTTAACTTCCTGAGCCACAGAAGGTCTATGACAATTAGGTAATCAGATGCAGAATGCTCCCTGTATTACAGGATGCAGATAATACTGTCCCTATGTTATATACATTCACACCATTTAATGCACTGAAACATACAATAGGGACAAAACCACCCAGAAACACAGAAATACTTCATTCTCTCGGGTTGGCTAAAACTTCTGTTCAATTTTTCTGTAAGATGACCCTAGTAGCACTTAATTGTCCTTAACTTCATTCAAAACAATTGTTAGATTGCATTGTGACAGCTGTCATATCAGTGTGCATTAAAAAAAAAACAACTTAGCAAACTGGTCAATTTTTGTGTAGCCATTTTAATACTGAGGATGGAAAAAAAAAAAAAGCAACATTTTCAGCCATTATGCTTTATTATCGCAAGAAAAGTAAAAACACAACTGAAATGCAAGAAAATGTTTGTGCAGTGTATAGAGAAGGTGCTGTGATTGACTGAACATGTCAAAAGTGGTTTGTGAAGTTTCATGGTAGAGATTTTCACTGGATGATGTGCCATGGTTGGGCAGACCAGTTGAAGTTCATAGCAATCAAACTGAGACATCAACTGAGAACAGTGTTATACCACGCAGGAGAGAGCCAACATACTCAAAATATCTAAATCAAACACTGAAAATCATTTGCACCAGCTTGGTTATGTTAATCATTTTGATGTTTGGGTTCCATGTAAGTAAAGCAAAAGAAAAATCTTCTTGATTGTATTTCCACATGTGATTCTCAACTTGAATGTAACAAAAATGTTTTGTTTTTAAAACAAATTGTGACAGGCAATGAAAAGTTGATATAATTGTACAATAATGTGGAAGGGAAGAGACTGTGGGGCAAGCAAAATAAAACCACCACCAACCACACCAAAGGCCAGCCTTCATCCAAAGAAGGTCATGATGTGTATGTGGTGGGATTGGAAGGGAGTCCTCTATATGAGCTTCTTCAGGAAAACCAAATAACTAATTCCAACAAATACTGATCCCAGTAAGACAAAGTGAAAGCAGCACTTGACAAAAAGCATCCAGAATTAGAAATGCATAATCTTTCACAGGATAATGGAAGACTGCATGCTTTTTTGATGACCAGGTAAAAATTGCTACAGCTTGACTGGGAAGTTATGATTTGCTGTATCTGTGACATTGTACCTTCAGATTTCCATTTATTTTTGTCTTTAAAAATTCTGTTAATGGAAATAATTTCAATTCCCTGGAAGACTGTAAAAGTACCTGGAAAAGTTCTTTGCTCAAAAAGATAAAAAGTTTTGGGAAGACAGAATTATGAAGTTGCCTGAAAAATGGCAGAGGGTAGTAGAACAAAATGGTGACTGTGTTGTTCAATAAAGTTCTTGGTGAAAATAAAAAAATGGATCTTCTATTTTTACTTAAAAAAATCAAAGGAACTTTTTGGCCAACCCAATAAGTCTTCACTTTGTAACAGAATGCTTGCTACCACATCTGTGATTCCCCAGCACCTTGTACTAACATTTATCATAGTACTGATCAAAGTGGATTATCATTAACAATTTTTTTTCTGTCATCTCACAAGATCCAGAGGTCACTGACTGAGAACACGGGCAGGGTCATTTTGTCTACGTGCCCCTTACAGTGCTCTGCACAGAGTAGGTGTTGCTGATGAAGGAATAAAATGCCACAATCACGTCATCTGGAGCCATGTTGGTCTTTTAAATCTTGACTGCATGTTGTCTGGTAGAGTACAGACTCTACAGAAAGAGTTGATACAAATTAGGCCTGAAAAAACAGATTCAGGTTAATTTGCTTTGAAAGCATGTTTATCAAAGAATAATAACCTTTGTTACCATTCTCTGGAGCTTTCAGTGAGAGATCTTAAAAGTGTATCAGCAAATACAGCCTGTACCTGAATGAGGCACAGTGTTACAGCCTTGGATTTTCAGACCTTCCATGCTGCCTCCTCTCCTTACGTAGGGGATCCTTACTTTCCTCTTGGACTCATTTAGCCTCTTCTACCACGAAACCCAACTTTTCACCATTTACTTCTTAGTGTGATTTTGAAGTGTTACCTCCTCTAGGGTTCCTTGCATTTTCAGCAGTATCTCTTTAATTAGGGCAGAAAAACTCTAAATTTGTTAAGGACTTTTGAAAAGCTGGTGCTTGGGATTACCTCTGGTTTTGTGGCCAATGGGTAAGGTCCAGCTGGTCTGATTAGCAAAAACACCAGGGCCTTGCATTTTCCCTGCAATGTGCACCTCGCTTCTCTAAGCTTTTATTCTTTTTGTAAAGTCAAGGCTTTAATCAAAAACATTTACATAAACCAAACACTTCCACCAAACACCGTGGAAATTTTCCTGTATTGATTTTAACAATTACCAAATAAAGGCAGTGGTTTATTAAATAATTAGTGGAGATCAACAATTTCCTGTTCCTAATGAGCAGGAATATTTCTAAACTCAGGCACTCCTGGGTACATCTGTCGAGCAGTGCATGCAAAAGGCCTCAAAAGTCACCACTTTTAATTCAATCCAATAGGTATGTAACTGTATCAAAGATAAATTCAGTTGTCACTTTATAATTATATTGAGAACTAGCAAACCAAAGAAGACAGGAATCACTTCAGACTCCAAAGAGTAAGGTAAGAGAAAAAGGGGTGTTATTACCAACAATATTTAGGTGAGAACATTTCTTTAATAGTTAAAGGGAAAATCAGTTAAAAATAAAGGTTAATTTGACACACCACTACTAATGTTAAGGCTAATTTGTAACATGTTTCAGTGCCATTCTCCCAAATCAGGATGCTCGAGGCTGGTGTGCGGGGATGACCCAAAGGGAGGATAAGGGGAGGAGGGAGGTGGGAGGGGGGTTCAGGAAGGGGAACTCATGTACACCCAGGGCGGATTCATGTCAATGTATGGCAAAACCAACCAATATAATATTGTAAAATAATTAGCCTCCAATAAAAAAAAATAATAAAAAAGAAAAAAAAAATCCAACAGTTTTAATAAAAAAAAAAAAGGCTAATTTGTTACTTAATTGGTCAGTCCAGGTTAGTAACAACACTTTAGCAAGGAGTGGAAATTAACAAGACCTGTGAATATAATGCACACACACAATGCAACTGCTTTTTAGTAACAGTGTTTGATAAAGTGGGTCTTTCAATCAAAGACTTTTGGATCAATGACCTTATTTTAGAATTGGGTTTTAGCTATGCTTTTTAACTATAAACTAAACATCATGCTCTAGTACCTCCACAAAGGAGACAGTAAAGAAGCAGCACTTACTTTCACCAGCTCCTGCTGGGCCCAGATCTGAATGGGTTCCACCTGTTGAGGAGTTTGAGTCTGAATACCATATGTGTTGAGGAAAACTTGAAGGCTAGAAAACAAAAGGAAAAAAAGATATTGCATTTATTAAAAACAATGATGAAGGGGGAGGAGAAAAGGTGAGAGACTGTGCTAGCTGGGAACGTTTATTATCGTTTGTTAAATATCAGCAAATGTCATCTGCACTGAAATCCACAGGCCCTCTTTGGTGTGGGGGTGGTTTCTTCACAGAGCATCAGATGTGAGCTCTGGTGGCTGGCAGTGAGATAAGTACTAACTTGGGGGATGATCCCCATAATCTGTTTGCATTAATTTCTCAAAACTACATGCTTGGCAACACTGGCACAGGTCACAGACTTTAATATTTGCACCAACTAAAAATTGTTTTTAAATATGAAAAGAATGTTGTTCTGACACTTAAAGTGACATTAGTGACATCCTGGAAACCTTGTCAAAGGGTCTAGGAAACTAATTTCTACCACCATACACAATATTTTAAGCCTAAAGCAATCAACCCCCTTCCCTCTCTGTCAAAAGAACATACCACCCATCTTGATTTCATACCGTTGGCTTTCCGCTATGAGTGCTACATAAACAACCAAATCATTTTCCAGTGGACCCTGTAATACAGAATAAGAGGGGGGGAACATTTTAAAAGATCTGATCATCACTGACAATAACGAGAACCAAGGACAACATTAACCATCTCTAAGCAGTTCATTAAAATGATGGACACCAGCTGGCTCTAAGCAGTCTCCTCTCCTTCCTTGCTCTCCATTTCCTACTAATCAATTTGATGGTGTAGACAGAGTAATGGAATACCAAGGAATAGAAAGCCATAAATCTCACCACTGCCAGAGGGCCAGAGAGGCTAGACTTTCAGGGCTATTTTGAATGATGCATAAGAGTAGTTTAGGGACTGAGAGTCATTTTCCATCATTTAACTATGAAGGGAAGAGTAGGAACTAAAAATAAAAACCCAACTTACATATTCTCTAAAAAAAGTGACCATGAGTTAAAATTGTTCATTCGACATTTTCACCACAAAAAGTTTTTCCCTTTTTTTGTTAGCCAATTTTCCTTGGGCACTTTATGTATCAAAATAGCTTTATTCTAATATATAGCTTCTACAGTAGAGAATGAACTACCCAGTTGACTATATAATTAACACTGTGTTTGTTAAATATAAGCTGTTGGGCTTAATAGTTCTAATCAAACATAGTGTTGGACATTTACTATTCTTTTTTGTGTGGAAAAGAGTCACTGTAGCATATATTATGCACTGTTTAAATGAACCCAATTTTGAACTTGTATATAATTAAGAAGCACCAATAAACTACAGTATTAGGAGGCTCTGAAAATACTGATCGAACATAATTTCTTTATAGTAATGAATCCAACATTTCCAATAGTATGCTGTAAAATGTTTGATTTACCGTCAGTCAGCTCCTCTCTATGGTATTCAATATGCCACTAGAATTTATGTATGTTAGAATGCAAGAAACACCAGAATACATATATCAGCAGTAAATAACATACAGTAGAAGGATGGTTCTCAGAATCATCATGAAAATGCCATTTTAGGCAGTCCTCAATGTGATTTAAAAGAACAGATGAGAGAAAATATAATGGAACAACCCCACAAAAATAAATACACATTAAAAATGCTATAAATTCTATTTTTATTTGATAAAAACTTTAAAAGTTGATGTTACTCAAAAAGATGAGAAAAAGTAGTTATTCAGAGTCTCAAGATTTCTAACAAATGAAAACATTAAAATTTATTTTTCTTGGATGAAATTTATTCATCAAAAGGAGAAGTAAACTTACATTGGGCCATTATCTATAATCTTGAGGATAGTTAGAGTTTTTAAATAAAAACTCTAATACATCTATTAGAATACAGACATTATTCCAAATATAAAAAAGGTAGCTTGTAGATCCTAATTGGTGATTTGGTATCTTCTTTTCGAATCACAGGCCTGTTTAGGACAATGTTATTTCTATTTGCATGACAGAGCACTCAGATCTAAAATGCCTACTACAACATGTTGAATCAGAGTAAGCATCTGGTTAGGGGACTATTTGACGGTTGAAGAACACTTGTATTGTGAAAACAGCATTTAAGACCCTTCCAATTCACAAACCATTTACCATAATGAGCTTAGGTTTTTAACCCGAGCCCAAGTAGGACCCTTCACCCCATTTCTTTTCACATAAAGAATTTTGCATGGCCAGTCCCACCACCACAATTCTCTTCCTTTCAGTGACAAAGTTGGAACGACTTTTCTCTATATTTTCATAATTTTCTTCAAATCACCAAAATTGTTGTCTAAACCAATGAAGTCTCTCTGAAAACTTCCTAGTAGTAATTAACACATTCTATTTCTGAATGGTATTATTCTTCAAAATATTATAATACTTTCTGCTTTTAGGTTCACAAAGTATGTAAGAATACACACATACATATTCGAAGGGCTCCAAGGTGGCACAGAGGTAAAGAATCTATCTGCCACAGAGTAGGAAACAGCAACCCATTCCAGTATTCCTGCCTGGACAATTCTACGGACAGGAGAACCAGGCTACAGTCCATGGTGTCGCAAAGAGTCGGACACGAATGTGCAACTCAGCATGTACCCATACATACTCAGTGACTCCTCTCACATAGAATATACAATGTCCTATGCTTCTGAACTGTGGTGTTGGAGAAGACTCTTGAGAGTCCCGTGGACTGCAAGGAGACCCAACCAGTCCATTCTAAAGGAGATCAGTCCTGGGTGTTCATTAGAAGGACTGATGCTAAAGCTGAAGCTCCAGTACTTTGGCCACCTCATGCGAAGAGTTGACTCACTGGAAAAGACTCTGATGCTGGGAGGGATTGGGGGCAGGAGGAGAAGGGGACGGCAGAGAATGAGATGGCTGGATGGCATCACCGACTCAATGGCGGTGAGTTTGAGTGAACTCCGGGAGTTGATGATGAACAGGGAGGCCTGGCGTGCTGTGATTCATGGGGTTGCAAAGAATCGGACATGACTGATTGACTGAACTGAACTGAAAGTGATTGTTACTGTTGCCATGGTTACTTTTCAATCCTGAATGTTGCTACAGAAATGAAAAGAGATGGGACTTCCTAGTGGTCCAGCGGTTGAGAATCTGCCTTCCAATGCAGGAGATGTGGGTTTGATCCCTGGTTAGGATCTATTAATAAGATCCTTCATGGTACAGAGCAACAAAGCCCAAGCAAGCCACAGTTAGTGAGCCTGAGTAACTAAGACCTGATGCAGCCAAAAAAAAAATTAAAATAATTATTAAAAAAATGAAAAGAGAAGATTAAGGTATTTTATCAATTACTTTAATGATTAAGGTATTTTATAAGGGAAGGCTTACAGGATTTTGGTGACAAAATCGGTGCAAATTAGACTATCTCACCCTCTTCCACCACCATCTCCGACATGCATACACACAGACACTGTTTAAACTCTCCACTGAATTCCTATTGTTCACAGAATAAGAACCAAACTGCTTACAACAGCCTACAAGTCCTTACATAATCTAGCTCCAGCCTACTACTTTCTCATTCTCTTCTCTTCTTCACCACATTTTGGCTACATTGGGGTTTCTCTGTCCCTTGAACATGCCAACTATGTTCCTATCACAGGGCCTCTGCTCTTGTTGCACTTTTGCTTGGAATGCTTTTCCTTTAGATTGTTGCATGAGGTCCTCTTGTTATGCAGGCAGGTCTCAACTATCATCCCTCCTTAGAAAGGCCTTCATGTTCTACCACGGCAGCCCTGCTCTATTACTTTAGCTTATTTGTCTGCTTAACAGTACTTGTCATTTCTAGAAATTACTTGATTTTATTTACTTATATATTCACTGTTATTCATCCCTACCAGAAAACAACTCCCTGACGACAGGCAACTTGATCTATCCTGTCTATCACTATGGTCCCAATGCCAAGAAAAATGCCTGCCACACAGTAGGTGCTTACTATCTGATTAATGACTGCCCAGGCAAGTTTCTCTATGTTCTTCTGTGTTTATGTAAAATAAAAAAATGAGAATAATGGTATGTAGGAGGCCTAACACAAAGGCAGAGGATCAAACAAAAGAGGGCCAGTAGAAATATTTACAAACTTTGATCTGCTAAACGAATGATATTTATACTATTATTTGCTGTGTGACTATATCAATTAACCTTGCTAAGCCTCAGTTTCCTCACTGGTAAACTGGGATAATAAAAGTATCTACTTTATAGGGTTTCGAGGATAACACATAACATACATAAGCATTTAACTGTATTGGACATATGCTCTTTTTTCTCAATATAATACACATACTTTATTTTTTTATTGAAGTGCACAACAATTTAAATAATGCATAACATTATTTAAATTATAGTTATACAATATAGTGATTTATAATTTTTAATGGTTATATTCCATTTATAGTTATTATAAAATATTTGGCATATACTCTAAAGTGTTTAAAAAACATTAGCCCTTTTATCAATCCAGTAACATGACCACAATCCTGGATCACTGCTACAGGCTTTCTGGACTTTCTGCTTCACATTTGCTTCTGCCTATCTTTTGTACTTTATGGTCAGATTAATTTTCTTACATCAGTGATTTTCACAACGGAAGTGGTCAAAAAATATTTGTTGAGTGAAAAAGAACAGGGAAGGAAGGGTGGGTGAGTAACAGATTTTTATGTCATGTTTAGGATATCACTTTATACTCCAAAACCAGTATTTCCCAAATAAAGCCCCAACTTCCTGATGATCTTCACAACTTCACTGCTCCCTGCAGTTCCCTGCTTGTGTCCCCTCTGTTTGCTTTAGAACACTCCATTAAACAAACAAACGTCATGTTCATCTCAAGTTTCTGTCCACCGTCCTACCTTTGGACTGTTCCTTTCTGCTTATCCAGTTTCTGACTCACTCTTTCAACCTGGTCTCCTCCATAAAGTCCCACAAACATCAGGGTGCTAAGACTACAGTCTATCACAAACAGCAGATGATGTCTGTAGGAGTCACCTGTCTTCTCTCTGCAGGGCTTTCTGCAAGCTTATGAGTGGTCTGTATTACTACAGAGTGCACCTTTGAGGAACCCCTCATGCTCTTTTCTCACTTAGCATGTACCCAGCACCTTATACCTAAAGAAGGCAGTTGGCACTTATTTGGTAATCTGGAAGAATATTTTTAAAAATAAATATTGTTACATTTTTATTAACAATACAAAAATCTTCCCTTCAGCATAAAAAGAAACATTTGCAAATTTAAACAGGATATTTCTAACTCAGGGAAAGAAGCCTAACTAAATGCACACATGTTTTTAATAAGCAATTAAGGAATGTATGGGCTTTCCTGGTGGCTGGGAGGTAAAGAATCTGCCTACCAAAGCAGGAGATGTGGATTTGATCCCTGGGTAGGGAAGATCTCACTGGAAAAGGAAATGGCAACCCACTCCAGTATTCTTGCCCACATAACATAAAATTTACTATCTTTATCAGTTTTAAGTATACAGTAGAAGAGAAATTTTTATAGCATAGCTTTCCCATGAGCTGGGCACTACCTATCTTGCTCAAAATTTTAAACCATGGTAATTAAAACATGCATGTACATCTGTCTAGATTCTAGTTTTCAAATTACGCAAATCAGGTCAAAGTAACAAGGCTAGATTTTCAGCTAGGAGTTATAAATAAAATTGTAAAATACAACTTTCAAAGGGTATATAGAGAAACTTAAATGTGAATGTACCCTAATGGTTTCCCTTCCCCTCTTCTTTTTCAAATTTAATCTTAATAATTAATTAATATGATTCAATTATTTGGATCATAGAAAAAGCAAGAGAATTCCAGAAAAACATCTACTACTGCTTCATTGCAATACTTTGGCCACCTCATGCGACGAGTTGACTCACTGGAAAAGACTGATGCTGGGAAAGGTTGGGGGCGGGAGGAGACGGGGACGACTGAGAATGAGATGGCTAGATGGCATCACCGACTCTGTGGACATGAGTGAGTGAACTCCGGGAGTTGGTGATGGACAGGGAGGCCTGGCATGCTGTGATTCATGGGGTCGCAAAGAGTCGGACACGACTGAGCGACTGAATTGAACTGAACTGCTTCATTGACTTTACTAAAGCCTTTGACCATGTGGATCACAACAAACTGTGAAAAATTCTTACAGACATGGGAATACCAGACCACTTCACCTGTCTCCTGAGAAAGCTGTACGCAGGTCAAGAAGCAACAGTTAGAACTGGACATGGAACAATGACTGGTTCCAAACTGGGAAAGGAGTATGTCAAGGTTGTATATTGTCACCTGACTTATTTAACTTATATGCAGAATACATCATGCGAGATGCTGGCCTGGATGAAGCACAAGCTAGAATCAAGATTGCCAGGAGAAATATCAATAACCTCAGATATGCAGATGACACCACCCTTATGGTAGAAAGCGAAAAACTAAAGAACCTCTTGCAGAAATTAAAAGGGGGAGTGAAATAGTTGGCTTAAAACTCAACATTCAACATTTCTCCTGACAATCTCATTTCCAGCTTGTGCTGCATCCAGCCCAGCATTTCGCATGATGTACTCTGCATATAAGTTGAATAAGCAGTGTGACAGTATACAGATTGGACTACTCCTTACCCAATTTGGAAACAGTCTGTTGTTCCATATTCAGTTCTAACTTGTTTCTTGACATGCACACAGGTTTCTCAGGAGGCAGGTATCAGTTCAGTTCAGTTCAGTTCAGTCGCTCAGTCGTGTCTGACTCTTCGTGACCCCATGAATTGCAGCACTCCAGGCTTCCCTGTCTATCACCAACTCCCGGAGTTCACTCAAACTCATGTCCATTGAGTCAGTGATGCCATCCAGCCATCTCATTCCTGTCATCCCCTTCTCCTCCCGCCCCCAATCCTTCCCAGCATCAGAGTCTTTTCCAGAGTCAACTCGTCGCATGAGGTGGCCAAAGTATCAGAGTTTCAGCTTTAGCATCAGTCCTTCCAATGAACACCCAGGACTGATCTCCTTTAGAATGACTGGTTGGATCTCCTTGCAGTCCAAGGGACTCTCAAGAGTCTCGTCCAACACCACAGTTCAAAAGCATCAATTCTGGTGGTCTGGTATTCCCATGCCTTTAAGAATTTTCCTGTTTGTTGTGACCCACACAGCCAAAGGCTTTAGCGTAGTCAATGAAGCAGAAGTAGATGTGTTTTTGGAATTCCCCTGCTTTTCCTATGATCCAGCGGATACTGGCAATTTGATCTCTTGTTCTTCTGACTTTTCTAAATCCAGCTGTACATCTGGAAGTTCTTGGTTCATGTACTGTTGAAACTTAGCTTGGAGGACTTTGAGCATTACCTTGCTATCCTGTGAAGTGAGGGCAACTGTACCATAGTTTGAACATTCTTTGGCATTGCCCTTCTATGGGATTGGAATGAAAACTGACCTTTTCTAGTCCTGTGGTCATTGCTGAGTTTTTCAACTTTGCTGGCATATTGAGTGCAGCACTTTAACAGCATCATATTTTAGGATTTGAAATAGCTCTGCTGGAAGGGATTAGATCTGATAGACAGAGTGCCTGAAGAACTATGGACAGAGGTTTGTTACCTTGTATAGGAGGCAGTGATCAAAACCATCCCCAAGAAAAAGAAAAGCAATAAGACAAAATGGTTGTCTGAGGAGGCCTTACAAATGGCTGAAAAAAGAAGAAAAGTGAAAGGCAAAGGAGAAAAGATATACCCATTTGAATGCAGAGTTCCAAAGAATAACAAGGAGAAATTAGAAAGCCTTCCTAAGAACAACGCCAGAGAAGGCAATGGCAAGCCACTCCAGTACTCTTGCCTAGAAAATCGCATGGACAGAGGAGCCTGGTGCACTGCAGTCCATGGGGTTGCTACTAGTTGGACACGACTGAGCGACTTCACTTTCACTTTTCACTTTCACACATTGGAGAAGGAAATGGCAACCCACTCCAGTGTTCTTGCCTGGAGAATCCCAGGGACGGCAGAGCCTGGTCGGCTGCCATTTATGGGGTCACACAGAGTCAGACACGACTGAAGCGACTTAGCAGCAGCAGCAGCAGCAAGAACAATGCAAAGACATAAAGGAAAACAATAGAATGTGAAAGACTAGAGATCTCTTCAAGTAAATTAGAGATACCAAGGGAACATTTCATGCAAAGATGGGCACAATAAAACACAGAAATGTCATGGACCTAACAGAAGCAGAAGAGATTAAGAAGTGGTAAGAATACACAGAAGAACTGTACAAAAAATATCTTAATGATCTGGATAACCGTGATGTTGTGATCACTCACTTAGAGCCAGACATCCTGGAGTGTGAAGTCAAGTGGGCCTTAGGAAGCATTACTATGAACAAGGAGCAGAGGCATGAGCAAAACCCTTTGTGTTCCACCAAGAGTCACTGTACATTGTCTTGAAATCAGGTTTGAAGAAAACTAAACTCCAAGTGGTATGGACAAAACACATATTTTCTTATCTCTTTTTCGATAAATTTATTTCTTAAATTCTTGGCAATTAAATTTCTTCTATTAAATAATGTATACAGTATGTAAAAAACATAACTCTTATTTTTGCAACATTGTATTAAGCCCTGGTCTAAGCAGCTTTATTTTTAACATGCTCTAGAAAAGACTCTGATGCTGGGAAAGGTTGGGGGCGGGAGGAGAAGGGGACGACAGAGAATGAGATGGCTGGATGGCATCACCGACTCTGTGGACATGAGTTTGAGTGAACTCCAGGAGTTGGTGATGGACAGGGAGGCCTGGTGTGCTGTGATTCATGGGGTCGCAGAGAGTCGGACACGACTGAGCGACTGAACTGACTGACTGACTGACTGATGCTGCATAAAACAATATACTGTGGCTGGCTGGAATGGATCTTTTACTGAAAGAAGAGCATAGGAGGAGGGAGAGAAGAAAAGAATAAAAGAAGCCAACAAAAAAACAGGTCACACCCTACACAAGCTGGTTGTGCCTCAAGGGCAATGCATTTGAAACATTCTCTGCCTCTGCTGCTGGGGCCTTATAGAAACTTATTTATGCTCATTAGCCTTCATCAGTAGGTCCTGCCAACATCCAGCATTGTTTCATTACACTCATTTTTCAGCAAAACCTCATTAGCTGAAGTAACCAGGCAGATGCTTTATATTAATACATCTCAATTTCAACTGGAGACACCATAGTCACAGTACTTTTTCAACAAGAGCCAAAAAACAGGCTACAGCAGTTTGAACACAGGCACATCCTGACTCCCACACCCTAGCATCTTGTTCTGACATTTTCAACCAAGCCAAAGTAGTTACACGGAGAAAATTAACGGGGAAGCAGAGGAAAGGCAAGTGGAAATACCTGACAAATAACAACAATGAGCATAGTTAAAAAGCTAAACCTGGCTTAAGAGTGAAGCTGACCAGGGATAAAATGGCCCTTAAGGACCCTGTATTTATATACTGAATTAGTGATTATACTAGCTTTTAAGAGGAAAACAAATGAATATTAAAAAGTATTCCCAGACCTCAGACATATATATAGTTTCAAATGTCTGAATGAATAAATCAGGCAATGTTTTTGGAAAGCAGTCCTTTCAGTGACTGCAATTATCTTGGAAGAGAACAGTAATCATCACTTTGTCACAACAAATTGATTTGTAAAACCGTTTTCACTCCTGTCTAAGCACATGCTGTAACTGGATGCTTCTGTATTTTTATTTTAAAGAAATGACCGTGCTAAAGGTCTTATCTATTTCCTGGAAATAATGATAAAATGACTATATGGACCCAGGTGGAGAAACACTGACTCGTGGTGTTCACATACTAGAGAACTGCCAAGTGCACAACTCCAAGTATGAGTAGAAATGAACAGACAGGCCACATGGACCTTCAGCACAATGTGAAAGCCACCTAAGAAGAGAGGCTTTGAAGGGTAAAAAGTACAGAAACCTGTGCTACTTTCTCTTTCAGCAGTAGATGCTCTTCCCAAGGACAAAAAGACTTGGCTAATTAAACAGAGAAAGGAGAAACTGTGATAAGTTTTATAGCTGTTGGATTAGTGATCAAACAGTTACACAGAGGAATCCAGCAAGCTCTAGAATCCCATGAGCTTTTAACTGTATAGAGCCATCTTCACTGGTTGAGGCCAGATTATTTCTAGAGTGGATTCTCAGTGAGGACCTGACTGCAGAGGACACATGCTACCGTTGCTCTCAGCAGAGTAAATCTAAATGTCCTCCATATTGATGAGATCACAACTCAACAAGTCTGTGTACTAGAAATTCTCCTGCCTTAGATGGTTTATTTACCTGTTCACTCATCCAGGCATCATGGTAGGCACCAGGGATAGCAGAAAGACTGATTCAATGTTATTCCTATTCTTTAGGAACTCACCATATAACAGACAAGGCAAACCATATATGGAGTTGAGTAGAACAGTAAATACAGTGCTATTAACCAGTGCTTTGAAGGCAAGGGAGGGAGTAGCTAATTTAGTCTCAGAGAATGGAGGAGGACTTTATAGAAAAAGGTATCTGAGCTATAAGAATAAAATGGATAAATGTGAAGGGTGATACAATATAGTAACTGGAGATAGGCCTACTTTAGATTGATGGTCAGAAAATAATTCACCTGGAAGATGTCATTAAATCTGAGACTGGATTCAACAGCAAAAAGGAACAAGATCTAGTAACAAATACTCAGGCAGAATGAATAGCAAAGGCCCTGAGAAGAAAAGACTTGAAGTGTTTGAGGAACTAAAAGGAAACTAGGGTATTTGGAGCACAACAGGCAACCCAGAGGGTGGAGTTAAGGCCCAAAAGGGCCTTCTAAGGCAACAAGGGATTTGGCTTTCATCTAAGTAGAATGAAAAGCCACTAAAAGAGTTTCAAACAACAAAAAGACTCAATGTAATTTACATTTTTAGAACAACAGTAATAAATACATATATAGTGCCTACCGTAGGTCAGCTTCTGCCCAAGCATTTTATCTATATTAACTTACATTATAATGGCTACTATATAGACATGGTTTGCAGAAGGGAGAGTGGGCACAAGGAGATTCATGGAGGGCTGCAGTTGATAGATCAGAGTGGTTGGAATGAAGAAGGAGCAAGTGAAAAGATTTCAGGAATATTTAGGACATAGAATTGACAGGACTGGGGCTGGGAGGGGGAGAAGTAGTGACATAGATAGGTACTGAGCAATCAAAAATTACTTCTAAGCTTTCACAAAGTTCAAAGAAGGGAGTGTTCAATGGTGTTGAATGTCTGAGGACAATGAGGCTAAACTCTGAAAAGAGATCAATGGATTTTTCAATTAGGAGGTTATGAGTAACCTTCTGCATGTGATTTTAGTAGATCAGTGGTATAAGCAGTCAGGCTGCATATAGGTAGTGATCGGAAGCTGAAGAAATGGAGATCATACAAATATTTTTCTAAGATTTTTGAAAGAAAGAAAGAAGTGAACATGACAGAGGGGCACAATTGAGGATTTTTTTTTTTTTTTTTTTAAGGTCAGGGATAATTAAACATCTCTATAGTTGGGTGAGTTAATACCTGCAATTCAAAAGAAAAGATCTATTCATTACTAAAGGCATCTCAACATTATTAGAATACATCAGTCTAGCTTCTTCTTATTGAAGTATAGCTGAATTACAATATTATATTAGTTTCAAGTTTACAACACAGTGATTCAAAATTTTTATAGATGATACTGCATTTAAAGTTATAAAATATTGGCTATATTCCCTGTGAAGTACAATATATCCTAATAGTTATTTATTTTATACATAGTAGTTTGTATCTCTTAATGCCCTATCTTCATTAGCCTAGTTTTAATCTTTATTATCACAGACACTCCTGAGAACTTAAAAGTCTTTCTCCTACTTTTAACAATTTTTACGCAGTTGTAAGGAAGGGCTCATGCTTGGCTACACATAATGATTTCTTCATTGCCACCTTTAACTCATATATTTAGGCTAATTTTATTAGTTTCTTCAGTTTCTGATTAATGATAGAGGAGTCATAATCAGTGTTCAGTTGTCTGGCCTTGCCACAGTGTTCCTTTCGCTCTCCAAACCACAGGCTCCCAAATGAAAGATGTTTTAAATAAGACTGAGGAAATAATAAAATGCTCACAAAAATAATTAAGAACAACTAAATCTGAAGATTTTTTCATGAAAATTCATAAAATTTATCAAATTATATGAAATTTATATGCTTTATATGAATATTGCCTTCTTGTAAGCCACTCAAAGTGACTTTCAAAAGATATATTTCCTAGGCATTATATTCTGACATCTCTAATTTAATAGTCTTAAGAAGTATGGGATGCAACAGGATAATGTAATCTGAGAAAATGCAACAGGCACTTAAGTTTTATTTATGCCAAATCAAAACCATCAATATAGGGCTAATTTTTAAAGCAGAACTTTCTTACATATTTTTTAAAAAGCACTTGTCCAAATTAAAACACTGACTTGCATATGTATAGGGGCAGTCTTAATAAAAAAACATACAAAGAGATAAAAGGAATTTAACAGGTCAAATACTCAAAATTTAATTTTTTAAAAAATTGAATATAATCTAAAACATATATTCAAATGGCTCCTTACTTAATGAAGCTAATCCTTCCTTTACATTCTTTCCAACTCTTCACAAATTCAAATCTTAACTTCTGCAAAACAGCCTAACAATAATGTTTAATCAGCAGACATTATAAAAGTTCATATAAGAAGTATTTTAATATATAATAAGCATTAATAAGGTCAAACTCTGAGTACTAAAAAACCAAAAATAAATGAAAAACTTTCCAACATAGGCAAAAACAAAGGGATGACAGAAAGTAAACATGGTTTCACATTCCTACTGGTTAATAAGTGATTAACTGTTGGCCTAGCTATAGAAGCACTATGCTACTTATTGTGTGGAAGATGCAATAGTAAAAGACTATCTCTCTTAGTCATAATTAGGGACAATGAAGACATAGGAAAACAACATTAATAAGTCCCACTGACAAGGATTCTATATTTAAACAAACTTTAGTCAAGCTTCTGAACCTCCTCGTAGGCTCATCAGTGAGCTATCTTACAAAACTCAGTTTCAGCAAGAATCCTAAGTCAATTTAACTAGAACCCTCACCATCAATATCTGTTTACCTTCTGTATCTGTTCATATTTCTCATCTGTTTCCATCCCCCGAGTGATATCTGATCACCCTGGACTGTCTTAAGCAAAGAATCTTGTTGGCTGCTGGATTGGTTTAAACAGAATCCCCCTCACCTGTGATATTTCCTCTGAGTAATTTTCCATCCACTGACCCCTACCCTGCTCCTTGGCTATAAATTCCCTTTAGCCCATGCTGTATTTGGAATTGAATCCAATCTCTGTCCCCACTGTAAAATCATACAGCAGTGGTCTCTATACCTATTGTGATGGTCCTGAATAGTCTGCCTATCATTTTTAGTGTCACTGAATAGTATTTTCTCTAATTTTGTTGTTGTTGTTTAGTTGCTAAGTTGTGTTCTACTCTTTGCGACCCTGTACACTGTAGCCTGCCCAGCTCCTCTGTCCATGGGATTTCCCAGACAAGAATATCAGAGTGGGTTGCCATTTCCTTTTCCAGGAAATCTTCCTGAGCCAGGGATCAAACCCATGTCTCCTGCATTGGCAGTCAGGTTCTTTATCGCTGAGCCATCAGGGAAGCCCATTTTCTTTATTTTTTTTTATTTATTTTTTTTATTAAGAATCTGTCTTTATTTTGTCAATTTCTTAAGTACAATTAATGAAATGATACTGATTGTTAACAGATACAAAGTATGATCTAGTTCTACAGTTAAACATTATTGGAAAGTAGAATGCATTTTGGGATCATTGCATATACTGCTTTATTATATAAGAAATATGAAATATGGAGTCTGACATTGTTCAAGTAAAAAATTCAGTGCTGATATTTAATAGCTATAGACATTAATGTACTTAACCTTCTTGAATTCTGTATTTCTTTTTTTTTTTCCAATTTTATTTATTTTTTTCAAGTTGAACAGACTAAATTTCTTTAAACAAACTTACTTATACTCCAGAGTCCTTTAAAAACTTAATAGCATTTATACATTGAAGGTATTTGATTTTCTTGTAACTAGCACTTCAAATGCAACAAGCATTTGAAGCAACAAGCATTTGACCCAACAAGTAAAACTTTCTACAGTTCATAACTTTTATAAATAAAATAAATTAAATGTACAGTGAATAAGTTCTCTGAAATATTTCAATATTTCTGCAGGTTTAGTAACATCGTAAAATACATTTCAACTAAAATTCACAAATTTAAAAACCTGTTAGGCATTTTTAGGCGTTTTAAGATGGAAATGAAGACCAATGTTACATCGTAATATGCCAATTACAAATAGTACTTCAAATAGCAAATACTACAGTTTGTCCCAAACTTTAAAAACTATTCATGAACTCAACACTGAACTATTGATGGCTATGAGAATTGTTTCCTAGCCTTTTTGAAAATTTCAACCCATTTACGTTTAAGGTAATTATTGATAAGTACGATCCCATAGCCATTTTCTTTATTGCTTTGGGTTCAAGTTTATACACTCTTTCTGTGTATCGTGTCTATAGAAGATCCTTTAGCATTTGTTGGAGAGCTGGTTTGGTGATGCTGAATTCCCTCAGCTTTTGCTTGTCTGTAAAGCTTTTGATTTCTCCTTCATATTTGAATGAGATCCTTGCTGGGTATAGTAATCTGGGCTGTAGGGTATTTTCTTTCATCACTTTAAGTATGTCTTGCCACTCCCTTCTGGCCTGAAGAGTTTCTGTTGAAAGATCAGCTGTTATCCTTATGGGAATCCCCTTATGTGTTATTTGCTGCTTTTCCCTTGCTGCTTTTAATATTTGTTCTTTGTGTTTGATCTTTGTTAATTTGATTAATATGTGTCTTGGAGTATTTCGCCTTGGGTTTATCCTGTTGGGGACTCTCTGGGTTTCTTGGACTTGGGTGATTATTTCTTTCCCCATTTTAGGGAAGTTTTCAACTATTATCTCCTCAAGTATTCTCTCATGGTCTTTCTTTTTGTCTTCTTCTTCTGGGACTCCTATGATTCGAATGTTGGAGCATTTAACATTGTCCCAGAGGTCTCTAATATTGTCCTCATTTCTTTTAATTCGTTTTTCTTTTTTCCTCTCTGTTTCATTTATTTCTACAATTCTATCTTCTAGTTCGCTTATCCTGTCTTCTGCCTCTGTTATTCTACTGTTTGTTCCCTCCAGAGTGTTTCTGATCTCATCTATTGCATTATTCATTGTATATTGACTCTTTTTTATTTCTTCTAAGTCCTTATTAAATCTTTCTTCCATCTTCTCAATCCTTTTCTCCAGGTTATTTATCTGTAACTCCATTTTGCTTTCAAGATTTTGAATCATTTTCACCATCAAAATTTGAAATTCTTTATCAGGTAAATTCCCTATATCTTCTTCTTTTGTTTGTGTTGGTGGGCAATTATCTTGTTCCTTTAATTGCTGCGTATTTCTCTGCCTCTTCATCTTGCTTATATTGCTTTGCTTGGGGTGGCCTTTCCCTCTTCTTGCAGTTTGTGGAGTTCTCTTTATTACGTAGTTTCTTCGCTGTGTGCGGGGTTGGATGGGTGACTTGTCCGGGTTCCCTGGTTAGGGAAGCATGTGTCGGTGTTCTGGTGGGTGGAGCTGGATTTCTTCTCTCTCCTTTAGAAGACAATGGGCTGCTTTTCTGGGAGCCTGATGTCCTCTGCCAGTATTCAGAAGTTGTTTTGTGGACTTTACTCTGCGTTCAAATGTTCTTTTGATGAATTTGTGGGGGAGAAAGTGGTCTTGCCATCTTATCCCTCCGCCATCTTGTTCCTTCCTCCCCAGAACACTAGATTCTTATATTCCACTTGGTCGTGGAGTATCTCTTCCCAGCTGCTCCAGCAAGGTGCAGCCGCTGTACCTTACCTTGGACGAGGGGTGTCTCCTCAAGGCCGTGCCTCCTGCTTTGAATGTAGATCAGCTCCTCTCGGCCCTCCGGTGCCCAAGCAGCCACCGCCTCCTGAACGTGGTACAGCTCCTCTCGGCCACTGCCCTAACCCTGGGCGTGGGGTGGCTCATCTCAGCCACGATTCTGCACGTGGTCGGTTGCGCCAGAGCTGCCCATTTTCTTTAATACCATGCAGTAAATGTGCACTTTCACCATGGTATACATGGCTCACCAGCCCACACTTCAGGACATCTGAATTCCATCCTTGAATATATACCTGTGTGACCTTGGACTGTCACTTTTTGAATCTCAGTTTCCTGCCCTATTTTGAGGGAATAAAACAAGATGCTCTTGATAATCTTAATGTTCTCTTAATATACTTTTAATATTATATCATGTATGTGGAGTACAGTCAATAAACATATGGTTTTATAGTTTATATAGATACATTTGAATAAGAAAATAAAACATTCCCCAATCTAGGCCAAGGTCTATAACAATACATTCAGATCAAGTGTGTGTTAGGAAAGTTTCTAGAAAGTGATTTTCATTTTTATGATTTTTATGTAGGTATGAAAAATGGTTTTATCTTATAATCTCTTGCCTTATTTTCATTAACTAATGAATTCTACAGAATATAACATATTTAATTTAGGAACAGAAAAGTAGGTAGAGACCTTTAGATGGAAAGCAATTTAGTCATATCAGCAGTTTCTTAAAAATGTAATTCATGTCAGTGTATGGCAAAACCCACCACAATATTGTAAAGTTTAGCCTCCAATTAAATAAATTAATTAAAAAAACATTAAATCTTAAACAGCCCTTATTAGGCTGAAGTGAAAGTCATTCAGTTGTGTCTGACTCTTTGTGACCCTATGGACTATACATCCATGGAATTCCCCAGGCCAGAATACTGGAGTGGATAGCCGTTCCCCAACCCAGGGATCAAACCCAGGTCTCCTGCATTGCAGGCGGATTGTTTACCAGCTGAGCCACCAGGGAAGCCCAAGAATACTCGAGTGGGTAGACTGTCCCTTCTCCAGAGGATCTTTCCGACCCAGAGATCGAACCAGGGTCACCTGCATTGCAGGAGGATTCTTGTCTCCTGCATTGCAGAAGCTCGGTTCTTTACCAACTGAGCTATCAGGGAATCCCACTATACTTCTAGAATAGAAATTACCACATTAAAGAGACAGGAAACTTGATATAGCCAAAGAAATGTCATGTACGCATTTGAAAGAACATTTTATAGAAATAATATGAAAAATATCTATGATAGTGTAAGTCCAGTTCCAGTCCAGTCCAGTCCAGTTCAGTCGCTCAGTCGTGTCCAACTCTCCGCGACCCCATGAATCACAGCACGCCAGGCCTCCCTGTCCATCACCAACTCCCGGAGTTCACTCAAACTCATGTCCACAGAGTCGGTGATGCCATCCAGCCATCTCATACACTATTACCATTTAATTACAACCACATTGTTATAAAGTAGTATCTCTATTTAATAGAGGAAGAAAGTGAGGCTTAGAGAGATTAATTAAACCTTCCAAGGTCACAGAGTTAGTAAGTAGAAGAAATCAGTTTTAGAGTTAGGCCTGTATAATGCAAAGCCACTATACTATACCACCTTCTTAAAAATAAAATGTATTACATACATATGTAGTATTCTTTAATAATTCTTCATTAATTTGAAAAATGAGAGATCAAGTGTATATGTTTTTAGCTCAGTTCAGTTCAGTTCAGTCACTCAGTCATGTCCGACTCTTTGCGATCCCACGAATTACAGCATGCCAGGCCTCCCTGTTCATCACCAACTCCCAGAGTTCACTCAAACCCACCTCCATCGAGTCGGTGATACCATCCAGCCATCTCATTCTCTGTCGTCCCCTTCTCCTCCTGCCCCCAATCCCTCCCAGCATCAGAGCCTTTTCCAGTGAGTCAACTCTTCGCATGAGGGGGCCAAAGTATTGGAGTTTCAGCTGTAGCATCAGTCCTTCCAATGAACACCCAGGACTGATCTCCTTTAGAATGGACTGGTTGGATCTCCTTGCAGTCCAAGGCACTCTCAAGAGTCTTCTCCAGCACCACAGTTCAAAAGCATCAATTCTTTGGCGATCAGCTTTCTTCACAGTCCAACTCTCACATCCATACATGACCACGGGAAAAACCATAGCCTTGACTAGACGGACCTTTGTTGGCAAAGTAATGTCTCTGCTTTTTAATGCTGTCTAGGTTGGTCGTAACTTTCCTTCAAAGGAGTAAGCGTCTTTTAATTTCATGGCTGCAATCAGCATCTGCAGTGATTTTGGAGCCCCCAAAAATAAAGTCTGACACTGTTTCCCCATCTATTTCCCATGAAGTGATGGGACAAGATGCCATGATCTTCGTTTTCTGAATGTTGAGCTTCAAGCCAACCTTTTCACTCTCCTCTTTCACTTTCATCAAGAGGCTTTTGAATTCCTCTTCACTCTCTGCCATAAGGGTGGTGTCATCTGCATATCTGAGGTTATTGATGTTTCTCCCGGCAATCTTGATTCCAGCTTGTGCTTCATCCAGCCCAGCGTTCCTCATGATGTACTCTGCATATAAGTTAAATAAGCAGGGTGACAACATACAGCCTTGACGTACTCCTTTTCCTATTTGGAACCAGTCTGTTGTTCCATGTACAGTTCTGACTGTTGCTTCCTGACCTGCATACAGGTTTCTCAAGAGGCAGGTCAGGTGGTCTGGGATTTCCATCTCTTTCAGAATGTTCCACAGTTTATTGTGATCCACACAGTCAAAGGCTTTGGCATAGTCAATGAAGCAGAAATAGATGTTTTTCTGGAACTCTCTTGCTTTCTCCATGATCCAGTGGATGTGGGCAATTTGATCTCTGGTTCCTCTGCCTTTTCTAAAACCTGCTTGAACATCTGGGAGTTCACGGTTCACATATTGCTGAAGCCTGGCTTGGAGAATTTTGAGCATGACTTTACTAGTGTGTGAGATGAGTGCAATTGTGTGGTAGTTTGAGCATTCTTTGGCATTGCCTTTCTTTGGGATTGGAATGAAGACTGACCTCTTCCAGTCCTGTGGGCACTGCTGAGTTTTCCAAATTTGCTGGTATAAATACGTACATGGTTTAGTAAATACGTACTGACTTTCATTCTAAATTTGGTTTAGTAAATAAGTACTGACTTTCATTCTAACTTTAGAAGCTTTAAGCTTTTATACTAAAAAACATTCCTTTCATATTGGCATTTTCTCCAAAGACTGACAAAGTAGATCAATCCATTTTAATTGGTATTTTAAATATGCTAGTTACCTTCTCAGATTCAAAGCTTGGGTATCACTGAAAATGATAAATGTGAACCTGAATTCTCTCAAGGGTGCTTCAACATACATGATCTACTCTATCATGATGATATGCCATAAATGTAAAATACTGCTTCAAGAGGCTGGCCAAAAATACTCATATTTTATTCAGTACAATGGCAAAAAAATACCTGTAACTCTCTAAGGACCTTGTAAGAGCACAGTGCTCCTCAAGAAGTAGGCTCCCAAGGCAGCTCCTTGTAATATGAGCCATTAAATAAGAGACGGTTGCATTGGAGAAGGAAATGGCAACCCACTCCAGTGTTCTTGCCTGGAGAATCCCAGGGACGGGGGAGCCTGGTGGGCTGCCATCTATGCGGTCGCACAGAGTCGGACATGACTAAAGCGACTTAGCAGCAGCAGCAGAATAGACATAAAGAGTGCACTTTTCTTCAAAGATCAAAAAGACCTTTAAAACTTTTTGAAGATTCAAAAATAAGAAAAAAGGGAAGTAGGAAAGTCCCAGGTAAATTCATTAATTTATTTATGTTTATGAATAAACAGGATTCTGTTCTCAGAGTAAAATGCCAGGAATATAAGTAGGCTCAGTGTGTTGAATCATGCTGCTGCTGCTGCTAAGTCACGTCAGTCGTGTCCAACTCTGTGCAACCCCATAGACGGCAGCCCAACAGGCTCCTCTGTCCCTGGGATTCTCCAGGCAAGAACACTGGAGTGGGTTGCCATTTCCTTCTCCAAGGCATGAAAGTGAAAAGTGAAAGTGAAGTCACTCAGTCGTGTCCGACTCTTAGCGACCCCATGGACTGTAGGCTACCAGGCTCCTCCGTCCATGGGATTCTCAGGCAAGAGTACTGGAGTGGGTTGCCACTGCCTTCTCCGGTGTTGAATCATGAGAGGGCACAAATTGATACTTGTAGTAGATTCATTAAAACAATACTAGATCATAAGTATTAGATCAAACATAAGTACTAGATCAAACAGGACCCAGCACATCCTTATTCTGGATAATAAACCTTGTTTTCTTGCTTTGGACTATTTTTCTTCTTTTACATTTCAGCCATTACTATAAGATTTTTCATCTTGTAGATGAAATCTTTCATTATATCTCATGCCTATTATTGGAACTTTTAATTTTAACAAGTCCAGTGGGTTAATTAGAATGATGTTATTATACTTAATCTTTTTTTTTAACTTCAAATTTAACTTTTCTCAGGTCTGGATGCCTTTGACAAAGCATTTAATTTTTATTGGCTCTGGTATAAATACTAGTTAATAGGAGCCTTTTATTTCCCTTAAAGACTGAAGACAGTATTCCTGAAGAGAACTCATATGCAGACTAGGCTTTCAGAAGCATTTCTGATGCCTTGACTATTTTATGCTGTTTCATTATGATAATCACACAAACTTCTGCTCAGCACTCAAATTCATTCCCATGCTTGTAGATAATTTTGGGTTTTTGGTCCCACAAAAGCACTTTCTTTCTTTGCCAAGCTAATGAAGTAGAGTTTTTTTTTTAATCCTTTAAGTAGAAATTATGTCTCAAACTAGTTAAACTATTTCAGAGCATTAGAATGAACAAATAAAACTGAGCTTCATGCAAAATTTCCCTAAATCACCTAAGATTAATAAACCTTTTAAAACTGTGAACATATCTGAAACAAGAATGTAAAAAAGGGAAGCAGGTATAAATCCATATTTAGCTGTGCTATATACATATCTACTAAATTAGGGTAGGCTTATAACCTGTCTTGAATTGCAGCACACTTACTTCCTGAACAGATGGTCTCCCACCATTTAATCACTCTTTAACTCCCTACAATCTGGCTTCTGAGCACACTATCTACTAAAATCACTCAAAAGTTACCAGTAACCTAGATCATGGAAGCCAGCAACGAAAGTGCTAGACAGAGATTCATGAATAAGATTCAGCCAAATAATTTCACAGATTAGAGAACTACCCTTCATAAATGCTAAGAGACCTTCTCCAGATTACACTAAGGTGAATCATGCAAGGTCTAAACACCAGCACTTGAATTTCTGCCAATGCTGTGCTGTTCTCCCTAGCCAACTAGGCAGTCAGCTTTCTTGAACCACTGTCTCAGAGTTAAAATCCTTTACACTTTCAATCCAGTGACACTGTTTTACCTTCTTGTTAGATCCTTATCATGCCCTTCCTTGAACATCCCTTTACTCAGCTATCTGCATTACCCGTACCCTGACTTTCCAAAATTGACTGCTCTCAGAGTTTCAGTTCCTATCATGAGCCATGTGCAAGAGCAACACAACCTTGTAACTTTCCATTAACTGCAGGGTTAATGGAAACAACTACCATGTTTCTATGAAATCTCTACTATTTATATTCTTGAATATTAAAATAGTATTTTCAGATCAGTTTTTTTCCTGACTCTTCCTTTGATAGTAGAATGGCTTACTTATATAAAATTTCTACTGTACTCAGTGTCTATTTCAAGAAACAAGTTCAATTTTTTGTAAATTGCTATAAAAATGAAGAAAAGAAAACCAATTCCTGGCTGGTCTTATTCTATTGCCTGTTAAACATGTTAGTTTCAGATTGAATCCTGCAAACATTTAGAAAGATATTAAGTTTGCTTTCCTATTGAACCAGGAATCTTCTGTATGTCGAATAGTATAACACATACTTCAAAATAAAGCCCATTTGCTACAGAACTCCAGAAAGCCCCCAGCTGCTACAAAAGGATGTCCTTTTAGCGTTACCTTATCCCCAGTGGAAAACCATAATGCAGAATACAATGAATATGTGAAATGTACACAGTCAGCTGCTTACAATTTCTTCCCAATACGAATGAGTAGCAAAGGTTTGAAACAAACACAGTCTCCAAACAACTTTTCTCATGTTAACACGATTAGAGGCTCTGTAGTGTGAACAGTCTAAGTCTCATTCACAGCTAATCAGCAGATAGATGGCATCAGAATTACCTAGGCAACAGAAAATGATGGGCTCCCCTAATAGGAACAAGTTAGGGTGAAAGAAGGGAGGGCAAACTCTCAAATAAAGCAGCTTATAACCTCTGAAAATTATTTTCCTTTGGATAAGGAAGAAGGAACTCCTAGACCTGAGGACTTGGTCTCATCTCAGTACTAACAGGGAAGAAGAAAGTGACAATTACACCTTTTAAACATGATAAATGATATATATTATGAATCTCAACATACATTTTGCACAGATATAACACCTTTCCACTTTATTTTTCAGATCATTTCCACAAGCCTCTCAGTGTCCTAAAGCACAAGTGAAATGAGTTTTCTGTGATGTGGTATTAAGGTAGGTTGTTCAGGAAGCAAAATATTTCCTCTTTTAACTCCTTCATACCATTACAAAAATCACTGCTTCCATGCTTGACATCCCTTTCACTTTTCCTTCTTCAGTTTACAACTTTGTATTGGTTCTGCCACCTGACAACTGTACGACCTTGGAAAAATTACCAAACCTTTCTGAGACTTATACTATCAATCTATAAAACAAGTATAATAATATTTATTTCAGAAAAGCATTAAACTCTGACATAATACATATAAAACAGTTTGTACAATGCCTATAATCATTAGATGCAAAAATCAATAGTGGTTTTCTATTTCTCTCATTTCCTTTCTCTAGTCCTGTCAAATACCAAACTAGTCTTAATAGAAGACAAAGAAGAATAAGACACATTCCCTACTCTGAGGACCCCTGCCAGAGAGGCAGGCATGTAAACCAACTACAATGACATGACAAATGTTAAAACAGAGAAGGAAATGGCAACCCACTCCAGGATTCTTGCCTGGGAAATCTCATGGGCAGAGAAGACTGGCAGTCTATATGGTCACAAAAGAGTCGATTTATTTTCAGGGAGGAATTTACAGGATGATTAGATAATATGATCTTTTGCATAATTTATCTTTTCCAAATCAGACATGACATAGGAAAGTAGAGCAGGCACTATTACTCTATCTACAAGAAAAAAAGAACAGATTAACAGTTTGGTGTAAATTATTCTCTTTCACACGTTTCTTTACCAAGTTGGAAAATTTTGGTATTTAATTTACTTGGTTTGCATCTACTTAGCTTGCATCTACTTGGGGCTATCACAACTGTTCAGTGAACATCTACTCTGCTCAAATCCCAGTGTTAGGTTCATCAGCCAAGATCTGAAGAAGCACAAAGTGTGGCTGGAGAAAAAGATACTTAAGAGAAACAATGAGAAACTAGCATGCGAAGTGAGGCTTCTAGTTCTAGACAGTGGTGTGAGCACTTACACCACTGAATTCTTATTCCTCTGCAGATCCCACAGAAATGACCATATAGATGTTAAAAATAAACAAAAAAGACTAAAGCCATAGCAATAAAGAGAAAAGAGGGCAAAAAATAAGACATTTCAACACATTTCTAGTGTAAAAGATGGCAAACAGAAGTGCATTAATGAAGAAAGCAGAGCAGAGGAAGCCTATATCGCCAAACTATACCACTTAGAGCATCACCACAATGCTGCCGGAGTATGGGAGCTGATCCACCAAACACAGAGGTTCCAGAGCGGCACTTGGTTTGCAGATATAATGGAGGGCTTATGGGAGAAGTGGGGCATGACACAGAACTGATTAAAGGCCACAGTGGCTAGCCTGAGGCCCCACACAAGAACCACCATCAGCAATAAAACGAAGTTCTTTTCTCTCTTTTTAAATATTTTACATTATCTTTTACTTACTTATTTTTGGCTACATTGGATCTTCATTGCTGCACATGGGCTTTCTCTAGTTGTGGTGAGAGGAGGCTACTCTTTATTGTAGTGTGAAGGTTTCTCATTGCAGTGGGCTTCCCTTGTTGGGAAGCATGGGCTTAGACATGTGAACTTTAGTAGTTGCAGTATGGCAGGCTCAGTAACTGCGATGCACAGGCTTAGCTGCTCTGCAGCATGTGGGATCCTCCTGGACCAGGGATCAAACCTGTGTCCCCTGTTTTGGCAGTGGGCTCTCAAATGCTTGTTCTTTTAATATACTGAACAAACTGGCTGGGGTGAGTTAATGTTTCCAGTCTTGGCCTCATTTGGCAAGGGTGATGAGGGGCATGTTTGTTCCCCACCAAGATCAACAAGAGACAAAACTCTTTCTCACCTCCTGTTGGGACTGGGGGGTGGGGGGAGATCACTTAATACACTGAGAATAATCAGACCATCTATTACCTAACATACAACTGAACAAAGAAGGATCACCAGGTATGTGAAAAATAACCAACAGGAAGAAAGCAAAACACTACATCAACAAAACACAAAAATTACCTTGGGTATTATGTCTAGAAATTCGCTAGACACAGAAAGACAAATATTGCATGGTTCTACTTACATGAGGTACATTGAACAGACAGATTCATAAAGACAGAAAGTAGAACAGAGGTTACCAGGAGCTGGAGGGAGGGGAGTAGAGTGAGTCATTGTTTAAAGGGTACAGAGTTTTTGTTGGAGATGATGAAAAAGTTTTGGGTATAGATAGCAGTGATGGTTATGTAACATTGCAAATTTAATGCCACTGAATGTACACTTATGAATGGTTAAATTGATAAATACCATGCAATGCATATTTTACCACAGTAATAAAAAAGAAAATGATCAGGCAGGAAATACAACAAATGGTGCTCTAACAACTGGATATCCGCATAAAAACAATGGAGTTGAATGCCTACTATTAACTCAAAATGAATCATAGGTGTAAATATAAGAGCTAAACCTATAGAATTCTTGGAAGAAAACACAGGCATAAGTCTTTGTGATCCTGGATTAGACAATGATTTCTTAGATATGACACCAAAAGCACAGCAACCAAAAAAGAAAAAACTGATAAATCAGACTATCAAATTGGAAATTGTTCTTCAAATGAAACCATCAAGAAACTGGAATAGTAGTTCACCAAATGGGAGGAAATATTTGCAAATAATAGAAGGAACTCATATGCAGAAGACATAAAGAAATATTACAAAACAATAATAAAAAGACAAAGAACCCAATTTTAAAATGACCAAAATATCTTGAGACACTTGCCCAAACAGATACATATACATATTCCCCCTAAAACACATAAAAAGATGCTCAATGGCTTTATTAACTAGAGTAACTAGGGAAATGCAAATCAAAACCACATTTTACACACTAGAAGACTATAATCAAAAAGATAACAATAAGTAGTGACAAGAATGTAGAGAAATTGGAACCCTCATACACTGCCAGTAGGTCAAAATGGTGCAATCACTTTGAAAAACAGCCTGCAGTTCTCAAAATGTTAAGCATAAAATTATCAAATAACTCAGCAATTCCATTATAACCAAGAAAAATGAAAACAAGTCACAAACAACTTTGTGTACCAAATTTCATGGCAGCATTAGTTACAGTAGTCAGAAAGTGGGAAAAACCCAAATGTCCATCACCAGATGAATGGATAAATAAAGGGTGGTAAATACACACAATGAAATTTTATTTGGCCACAGAAAGGACTGAAATACTGATATATGCTCTAACAATGTTTTCTATGAACTTAGAAAACATTGTGTGGAGTGAAAAAAGCCAGTCACAAAATACCACACACTATATGAAATCATTTATACGGTATACCCAGAATAGGAAAATCCATATAGACAGAAAGTAGATTCGCAGTTGCCTAGGGTTGGGATGGGAGAAGGCAATGGCACCCCACTCCAGTACTCTTGCCTGGAAAATCCCATGGACGGAGGAGCCTGGTAGGCTTCAGTCCATGGGGTCGCGAAGAGTCGGACACGACTGAGCAACTTCACTTTCACTTTTCACTTTCATGCACTGGAGAAGGAAATGGCAACCCACTCCAGTGTTCTTGCCTGGAGAATCCCAGGGATGGGGGAGCCTGGTGGGCTGCCAACTATGGGGTCACACAGAGTTGGACACAACTGAAGCGACTTAGCAGCAGCAGCAGAAGCAGGGCTGGGACAGGGAGAGAGAGGAAGGTTGAAGAAAGTGGAGAGTGACTGTGGAGAGTGACTGGGGTCATGAAAATATTCTAAAATTTATTGTGATGAATATACTAAAATCCATTGAATTGTATACTTTAAATTAGTGAACTATATAGAATGTAAATTTTATCTCAATAAAGCTTTTACTAAAAATAAATGTACAGAACATCTCTGGTGGTTCAGTGGTAACGAATCAGCCTGCCAATGCAAGGGACATTGCCATTGCAAGGGACATGTGGTTGATCCCTGGTTCTGGAAGATCCCACACACTGTGGAGGAGTTAAGCCTGTGTGCCACAGCTACTGAGCCTGTGCTCTAGGTCCTGCAGTTCACAAATACTGAGCCCTCGCCCCCTAGAGCCTGTGTTCCACAGCAACAAAAGCCTCCGCAACGAGAGGCCAGTGAACTGCAATAAAGAGTCGTGCCAACGGGCTGCAACTAGAGAAAGTCTGTGCGCAGCAACAAAGACTCAGTGCAGCCAAAACTAAATAAAATAATTTAAAGATAAGTGTTCAATTGTTGTTGTTCAATAAATGATAGCAAATATTTAAAAAAATTATTCTACAGAAAAAAAGTAAGGAACAGAGCAAATCTTAACTCTAATTTTTAATCACAGAAAGACTTAGGAAGATTAACTATCCATGAAAAAAAGGGCAAGAAGGAACAACACTCATATAACTTTTAATTATTTACCCTGAACATAATCCAATGGATAATGAGTCAAGAACTCTGAGGGCTGGAAAGAAGGCAGTGGACTTGGCTAGCTAAACCAACCTCAGGACCTGAAGAATGGCAATGTGGTGAGATTCCTAAGATCCAATACACATTGCGCTGAGGACTAGACAGGCCTGCAGCCTGACATAACCAACAAGCATAGACCAAAAACATAAACACAAAAGTCTCTTCTCCCTGCCTAAAGGACTAGGAAACAAGAACCACAACAGTGACCAAGTGGAAAGATCCAACTCGGGCTCCTCTACTTGAGGGTTACCAGTTGGCCATTCTGCCTTCACCAGCAGCATCAAAACCCTGGTGGGCCCACCTAACCTCTGCTTTACAACCAGTGCACTTGATGGGTCAGTACAACTGTAGCATCAGCAAAGACGCCCCAGTGAACTGTCATGACCCCTGCTCCACAAATCAGGTTTTAGTGGGCAGTCCAATTCATCCATGATAGCAGCAGTAAAGCTCCAAGGACCATCCCAACCCTCACTCCACAACCAGTACACCAGCATGGAGTTTTGCAGCCTATAGAAGCAGCTTCACAGCAGTGATAAGATTACCCAACCCCTGATCCACACCTAGAAACCAGCAAGTGAGCTGATACATCTGAGCTGATGATAACTGCATCAGCTGAGTTAGTTATCTCCTGGCCTTCCACCCATGGGCATAAGTAGACTTAGTCCAAGAGAAATGGAATATTATCTGTAGAAGAACACAAATTTGAATTGGAAAGGGATTTCTCAACAGCTTCCCTTGTGGTTCAGCTGGTAAAGAATTCACCTGCAATGCAGGAGACCTGAGTTCGATCCCTGGGTTGGGAAGATTCCCTGGAGAAGGGAAAGGCTACCCACTCCAGTATTCTGGCCTGGAGAATTTCATGGACTAGTCCATGAGGTCGCAAAGAGTCGGACATGATTGAGCAACTTTCACTTCACTTCTCAACTGAAATTATGGAGGCCAGAGGAAGTATACAATAATTCTTACTGAATTAAAGGAAACAACCATCAATTAGGAATCCTGCATATAATGAAAGTATCCTTCAGAAATGAAAGGGAAATAGACATTATCAGACAAAGGAAAACTAAGGAATTTGCTAAAAGACCTACTCATAAATAATGTCTACAGAAAGCTGTGCAAACAGAAAGAGAATTACAGAAGAAGGCAGGGACATTCAGAAGGTAAAGAACAATGAAATGGTAGAAGTTAAGATAAGCATATGACTTTCTCTAAGGGTTACATTTACATTATTCAGATATTTAGAGTCAGAGGTGAAAATCGATCTGGTTTTGTTTTTAAAAAGACTTTTCTGGAAATGGGGAAATTGCAAACTGGTTAATACTCCCAAACATAACACAACTGCATTGCGATATCCTCTGTATTATTTCACTTTTTACAAAATGCATCTATGTGCATAACGTTCACATGTAGGCAAAGGAAGAGGCTGTATAGGGCTTGGATTTTAAAGGATTCTGTGTGAGAGGCCAGGGTTTCAGGATGAAGGCTGTACGCAGAGTGGAGGCCTGGGAGTGGGTGAATAGTAGATCAGCAAGTCAGCTGAGACTGTAGTACAGGGGTGGTTGGGAGACATTTGCAGAAACTGCAAGATGTAAGTGAAAAACAAGGAAATGAAGTGACTATGTGAGGATATGGAATTTCGACTCTACCCTGTAGGCAACAGTTTGTCATGGAAGGTTTTCAGGAAATGAGATAAATGAACTCATATTTTATAAGATCCTGTGTTCTCAAGCACAGAGAGTAAACAGGAGGAGAAATGAAAGACAGACAGAGATTATTAAAACCATGCCACTGAGTAGTAATGAAGCCTGAGTGATACATGGCAGTGGGAATAATTATGAAGAAACAAATGGAGATGCTTCTGTGAAGGCAAAGCCAATATGATAACCACCTGAATATAAGAGCTACTGGCACAAGAAGACAGTCCTTATCCAAGATGGGGACTACGAATACAAAGAAGATAAATCTGGCATCATAAATGTTGGGTTTCTTTTTTTTAAACTACTTTACTGAGATATAATTGACATACAAAAAGATATACATATTTAATGTATATAACTCAATGAGTTGGAATTAAGTATACACCCAGAAATGCTGAGTTTTACTACTAGATCTGTGGAGAGACGATCACCAGGTAGTTAAAACTTAAAGTTTAGATAGCAGGAAAGGGGTCAGGATTAAAGAAATAGATTTAGATATTTGCATAAGTCCACTATTTCCCATGACATACCTTCCTCTCACATACACCTTTAAGCACACACAAACATTCAAGTTAAACACTGAGAACCTCCTATACAACAGGTGTTAGGGTACTATGACAGATACTGAAGCTACGGAAATGAATAAAACATGGAAGAATCGATGCTTTTGAACTGTGGTGTTGGAGAAGACTCTTGAGAGTCCCTTATACTGCAAGGAGATCCAACCAGTCCATTCTAAAGGAGATCAATCCTGGATGTTCATTGGAGGGACTGATGCTAAAGCTGAAACTCCAATACTTTGGCCACCTCATGAGACGAGTTGACTCACTGGAAAAGACTCTGATGCTGGGAAAGGTTGGGGGCGGGAGGAGAAGGGGACGACGGAGAATGAGATGGCTGGATGGCATCACCGACTCTGTGGGCATGAGTTTGAGTGTACTCCGGGAGTTGGTGATGGACAGGGAGGCCTGGCGTGCTGTGGTTCATGGGGTCGCGGAGAGTCGGACACGACTGAGCGACTGAACTGAACTGAACTGAACTGATCTCTAGGAACTTATATTCTCAAGTCTGCAAAGGTTTTCGTGTTTTGTTTTCTTTTGGTCAAAATCTCACAATACTATTAAATATATCTGCTACTGCTCACAATGCTTTTCTTTCTGCTCCTCTAAACTGGCGTTTCTTTCTACTCTGCTAAAGCTGGAATTAAGATTTCTGGAAGAAATATCAACAATCTCAGATAGGCTGATGATAACACTTTAATGGTAGAAAGTGAAGAGGAACTAAAGAGTCTCTTGGTGAGGGTGAAAGAGGAGAGTGAAAAAGCTGGCTTAAAACTCAAAGGGAAACTAAGATCATCGCACCCAGACCCATTACTTCATGGCAAATAGAAGAGAAAAAGGTGGAAGCAGTGACAGAATTCCTCTTCTTGGGCTCTAAAATCACTGCAGATGGTGACTGAAGCCATGAAATTAAAAGGTGATTGCTTCTCGGCAGGAAAGATATGACAAACCTAGACAGCATATTATAAAGCAAAGACACCACTTTGCTGACCAAGGTCCATATAGTCAAGGCTATGGTCTTTGCAGTAGTCATGTACAGATGTGCGAGCTGGACCATTAAGAAGGTAGAGCACTGAAGAATTGATGCATTTGAACTGTGGTGCTGGAGAAGACTCTCGAGAGTCCCCTGGAGAACAAGAAGATGAAGCCAGTCAATCCTAAGGAAATCAACTCTGAATACTCATTGGAAGGACTGATGCTAAAGCTGAAACTCCAATACTTTGGCCACCTCATGCGAAGAGTTGACTCACTGGAAAAGACTCTGATGCGGGGAAGGATTGGGGGTGGGAGGAGAAGGGGACGACAGAGAATGAGATGGCTGGATGGCATCACTGACTCGATGGACATGAGTTTGAGTGAACTCGGGAATTGGTGATGGACAGGGAGGCCTGGCGTGCTGTGATTCATGGGGTCGCAAAGAGTCAGACACGGCTGAGCGACTGAACTGAACTGAACTGGATAGTGTTGCTTGTTCTAGTACTTCCCATAAATGTAATCATGCAGTATGTACTCTTGTGTACAGGAGATGGCCCTAGAGAAAGGCTCTTAGATAGGATGTAGCTCCACATGGGAGGCACAGATGATTTCCATATAAAAAGTACACCTATAGTAAATGCTTTATAAAATTCACTCTCACTCACGTGTACCCTGATTTTTTGAGTGGGAGAGAGAGCTGCAAGTACATTGTATGTAAAAAATTATACATAACCCACTGCTGCTGCTGCTGCTGCTAAGTCGCTTCAGTCGTGTCCAACTCTGTGTGACCCCATAGACGACAGCCGACCAGGCTCTGCCGTCCCTGGGATTCTCCAGGCAAGAACACTGGAGTGGGTTGCCATTTCCTTCTCCAATGTGTGAAAGTGAAAAGTGAAAGTGAAGTCGCTCAGTCGTGTCAGAGAGTACTGGAGTGGCTTGCCATTGCCTTCTCCCAAGCCCTCATCATATGTGGCAAGCATGAAGTAAATGTTTTAACTATTCATTATGTTAGCTGTGTGCTTTGATGTAATCTGGTTCCTGCCCCCATACCTCAAATCTGTGACCAACAGGTCACTTTATATTCTAAAAAAGGCCTTGAGATTTCATCACCCTACAAGTGGGTCACACACACTATGTAAATGAAACATACTAGTCTTAAAATGGTTCAGAGTCACAGCACTAGGCAATATGAAGTAAAATACATTCCCACTTTCCCATTTCTTCAGGTAAAACCGCATGTCTCAAATACATCCAGAATGTACACTTGTACTGCAGTGAGACAAGTGGTAAATAAAGACAAAGCCCAAATCTCTTCCTTATATGGGAACTAACAGACCAGCATAAAATGTCTATCACATACTAACACAGGCATTTTTATGTTCCTGAGAAAATCTTACCATTTACTTAAAAGTCTCCCCCAAAGTTTTTCATATATAAACCACTCATAGCAACTAGATGTTTTGTTGAGGACCAGCAAAAGAAGCAGAGAAATAGTGTGACAGAACCTACTAATGAGGCTGGCTGGCTTTCCCTTTCTCTCATTAAAACAAGCATTTATGTGTGTGTGTTTGTGTATTATACATATATATTTAAAGTAAAAGGAGCATTTTATAATGCTTATTTGTAAGCATATTTTCTGTTACTGATGATGCTATTCTTACTAAATACATTTTAACTGCTTGGAATCCCAGGCACATACTCAAGTTCATTCCCTTTCTCCTCAGGCAGTTTCAACAATCCACACATTTTCATTTTAACAGTCCTCATTACTGGTATCATTTAATACTTGAGGGTATGCTCAAGTCAACATCAATCTTGCTGATCCTGCAAACACTTATTTTGTTGACACAACACAGTCTGAATCTATAGCTACTAAATGTAAAAAAATTTAACTATTCCTTTCCCCGACATGTCACCAAGTACTAAGATCAGCTCTGTCCATCACTTAGGCCTATCACAGAGACACATCACTAGATAGATATCAAGCATGGGGTAGGGGGGGCTTTCATGTAACAGAGCCATCTCATCTGTCCCAATGCTACCCACACATAAATCTTCTTAAAGACATTTGACACTGTAAAGTCACCCACTGTGAAGGTGAAAATGTTTACCTGTGAGACATCTTGTTGTAAACATCCGACTTATACTTTCTCATTAACAAATAACCTTTACCACAAGTAAATCTTAACTAACCAGAACAGAGAAATGCCTTGCTCTCACAAGGAACAATAAAAACCCATTTAGAATAAAATTTATTCTTTAATTAAGCTTTAAATGTCTGGATAAGTCTAAATCATGAAATAAAATCTCTTTACCTGATTGGAAAACCTCATGCTCACATTTCGTTGATTCTGTGGTGGGACAAAACGCTGAATAGGATCAATATCTTTAGGACTAATTAATTCATCAGCTGAAAAAAAAGAAGGGAAATGACTAGATCAACAATGTATCTATACAACACTGTAAACCAACTAGACCTAACAGGTGTTTATAGAACACTCCATTAAACAAGAGCAGAATATATATCCTTCTCAATATGCAAGCAATATCTTTCACATACCAGACCATAAAATTAGCTTCAGTAAATATAACAGGATTTAAATCATACAAAGTATATACTTCAACCACAATAGAATGAAATTAGAAATCAATAACAGAAAGAAGTCTCAAAAATTCACCAACCAAAATTAAATAATACATTCCTAAACAACCAATGGGTTGGAAAAGAGAAATTAGGAAATACTTTCTAATATACTTTCTGATGATGATTGAAAAAGAAGACACAACATACCAAACTTTAAGGGATTTAGGTGTTCATTGGAAGGACTGATGCTAAAGCTGAAGCTCCAGTACTTTGGCCACCTCATGCAACGAGTTGACTCACTGGAAAAGACTCTGATGCTGGGAAAGGTTGGGGGTGGGAGGAGAAGGGGACGACAGAGAATGAGATGGCTAGATGGCATCACCGACTCTATGGACATGAGTCTGAGTGAACTCCGGGAGTTGGTGATGGACAGGGAGGCCTGGCGTGCTGTGATTCATGGGGTCGCGGAGAGTCGGACATGACTGAGCGACTGAACTGAACTGAACTGAACTGAATGCTCAAAGGGGAATTCATAGCTGTAAATGTATATATTAAAACAGTAGCAGACTCCCGCTCCTCCCTGCTTGCTCCTGGGAGTTCTGCCTGAGAGCGATTGCCCAATAAAGCCTCTTGATCACAAAAAAATAAATAAATAAAATAAAACAGAAGACTCTCAAGTCAGTAAACTATATTTCATATTAAGACAACAGATAAAAAAGAGCTAACTAATCAAAAGCATGCAAGAGGAGTATAGTATAAATGAAACCAAATAGATTCTTAAAAAACTCAAAAGTTGACAAACCTTTAGATAGATGAACTGACAAAAAAAAAAAAAAAAGACTTAAATTACTTACTCAGGAGTGAAACTAGGAACATTACTACTGATTTTAAGAATTCCAAGAGAATATTCTCAAAAAATGTATGTCAACAATTTAGATAACCTAGATAACGTGAGCAAATGCCTAGAAATACATACAATACCAAAATTGATTCAAGGAGGAAAAGAAAATATGAATAGATGTTTAACAACTAATGACTGAAACTTTTCACACAAAAAATGTCCAGGATCATGTGACTTCACTGATGAACTCTATCAAACAGTTAAGAATTAAAACCAATCTTCCATAAAATTTTACAAAACCAGTAGAGGGACACTTTCCAACTCATTCTAAGAGGCCATTATTACCCTAAAACAGAAATCGAAGACACCACAAGGAAAGAAAATCACAAATCAAAACCTCTTCTGAATATAGACACAAAACTACTCAATAAAAACACTAGCAAACCAAACCCAGTAACATACAAAAATTATTATATACCATGACCAAATGGGACTTATCCTACAAACCCAAGAATGGCTAAACATCCTTAAATCAGTTATTGCAACTCCCCATATCAACTGAACAAAGGATAAAAAACTACATGACAATCTCAGCAGACACAGAAAACATTTGACAAAATTCAACATCCTATCATCATAGTAAAAAGCATTCAGCAAACTAGGGATAGACAGGAACTTCCTTAATCTGATAAAAAGGCATTTACGAAAAATCCAATCACTAATGTCATGCTCAATGGTAAAAGAATGCTTCGCCCCAAAGATCAGGAATCAAGACAATGACGTCTGCTCTTGCCACTTCTATTCAACTTTATACTGGAAATTCTAGTCACAGAAATAAGGCAAGAAAAAGTAATAAAAGGAATCCAGAATGAAAGGTAGAAGCTACAGTAATTAAAACAACGTGGTACTGCCATAAAGATAAGAGATCAGTGGAACAGACAGAGTTCAGAAATAAACCCTTACATTACAGTCAACTGATTTTTGACAAGGGGCCAAAACAATTCAGTAGGGAAAGAACAGTTTTCTCCCCCACACAAAGTACTCCGTTCCATTCCGTTCTGTCGCTCAGTCCTGTCCGACTCTCTGCGACCCCGTGGACTGTAGCCTACCAGGCTTCTCCGTCCATGGGATTCTCCAGGCAAGAATACTGGAGTGGGTTACCATTTCCTTCTCCAGGGGATCTTCCCAACCCAGGGATCGAACTCGGGTCTCCCGCATTGGAGGCAGAAGCTTTAACCTCTGAGCCACCAGGGAAGCCCACACAAAGTACTAGGAAAGGGAATATACAAAAGCAAAAGAATGAAACTGGATCTCTTTACACAAACTACAATAATAAAGGCAAATTAGATTAAAAAGTTAAAAGTAAGGGCTAAAAGTATAAAATTGTTAGAAGAAAATATGAGTAAAAAAATCTTTGTGACTTTGTATTAGATAAAATTACATCAAAACATACGTAACAAAGAAAAAATGAGATAAACTGGACTTTTTCAAAATTGTAAGCTTTTGTGTCTCAAAGAATACCATCAAGAAAGTAAAACAAAAGCCCAAAGAATGGAAGAAAATATCTGAAAACCACATAACTTGTAAGAGACCTGTATCTTGAACATACAAAGAACTCTAACAACTTAACAATAAAAAGACAAATAACCTAATTTAAAAATGGCTACAGTATCTGAATAGACATTTCTCCAAAGAAGATTTATTGTAAACATATGAAAAGATGCTCTGACAATATTAGTCATTTGGGAAATGCTTATCAACACCACAATGAGATAATACCTCATATCCATTAGGACAACTAACACCAAAAAAAAAGAGACAAGAATAAGGGTTGGGGAGGACACAGAGAAATCAGAACCCTTATACACTGCTGGCTGGAAGCCAAATTGGTATACCTATTTTGCAAAAAAGTTTAGAAGTGCTCCAAATGTTAAACATAGAGTTACTACATGACTCAGTAATTCTACTCCTAGGAATCCGGGTAGAAAATGAAAGGGAAATGAAAACATATGTCAAACAATAACTTGTTCATGAAAGTTTATAACAGCATTATTCACAATAGGCAAAAAATGGAAACAACCCAAACGACCATCATTGATGAATGGATAAATCAAAGGTGGTCTACCCATACAATGGAATGTTATTCTGCCATAAAAGAACAAAGTGTGGGAATTCCCTGGTGGTCCAGTAGTTAGGACTTTGCACTTCCACTTCAGGGGGCATGATTTCATCCCTGGTCTTTGAACTAAGATCCTATATCACAAGGCATAGGCAAAAAAAAATGTGGGGGTGTGGGGGAGAAAAAGTGTTACTACATGGATGAAACTTGAAAATGGGATAAACGAAAAAAGTTTGCCATAAAGGCCATATTACATGATTTGCTGTTGTTCATTCTCTCAGTCGTGTACAACTCTTTGTGACCCTATGGACTGCTGCGTACCAGGACTCCCTGTCCATCACCATCTCCCAGAGCTGGTTCAAACTCATGTCCATTGAGTTTGTGATGCCGTTGAACCTTCTCATCTTCTACTGTCCTCTTCTCCTCCTGCCTTAAGTCTTTCCCAGTATGAGGGTCTTTTCTAATGAGTCAGCTCTTTGCATCAGGTGGCAAAAGTATCGGAGCTTCAGCTTCAGCATCAGTCCTTTCAATGAATATTCAGGACTGATTTCCTTTACGATTGACTGGTTTCATCTCCTTGCAATCCAAGGGACTCTCAAGAGTCTTCTCCAACACCACAGTTCAAAAGCATCAATTCGTTGGCACTCAGCCTTTGTTATGGTTCAACCCTCACATCCATATAAGACTACTGGAAAAACCATAGCTTTGACTATATGGACCTTTGTTGGCAAAGTAATGTCTCTGATTTTTAATATGACGTCTAGCTTGGTCATAGCTTTTCTTCCAAGGAGCAAGAGTCTTTTAATTTCATGACTGTAGTCACCATCTGACATGATTTTGGAGACCAAGAGAATAAAGTCACTGTTTCCACTGTTTCCCCATCTATTTGCCATGAAGTGATGGGACTGGATGCCATGATCTTTGTTTTTTGAATGTTGAATTTTAAGCCATTTTTTTCACTCTCCTCTTTCAATTTCATCAGGAGATTCTTTAGATCCTTTGTGCTTTCTGCCATAAGGGTGATGTTATTTGCATATCTGAAGTTATTGACATTTCTCCCAGTACTCTTGATTCCAGCTTGTGCTTCATCCAGCTCGGCATTTCACATGATGTACTCTGCATATAAATTAAATAATCATGGTGACAATATGGAGCCTTGACGTACTCCTTCCCTAATATGGAACCAGTCTGTTGTTCCACGTCCGGTTCTAACTGTTGCTCCTTGACTTGCAAACAGGTTTCTCAGGATGCAGGTAAGGTGGTCTGGTATTCCCATCTCTTGTAAAACTTTCCACAGTCTGCTGTGATCCACACAAAGGCATACACAATGAAGCAGTAGTAAATGTTTTTCTGGAATTCCCTTGCTTTTTCTATGATCCAATGGATGTTGGCAATTTGATCTCTGGTTTCTCTGCCTTTTCTAAATCCAGCTTGAACATCTGGAAGCTCTTGGTTCACTTACTGTTGAAGCCTGGCTTGGAGAATTTTGAGCATTACTTTGCTGGCGTGTGAGATGAGTGCAATTGTGCGGTAGTTTGAGCATTCTTTGGCATTGCCTTTCTTTGGGATTGCAGTGAAAACTGACATTTTCCAGGCCTGTGGTCACTGCTGAGTTTTCCAAATTTATTGGCATATTGAGTACAACACTTTCACAGCATCATCTTTTAGGATTTGAAATAGCTCAGCTAGAATTCCAACAACTTCACTAGCTTTGTTTGTAGTGATGCTTTCTAAGGCCCACTTGACTTCGCACTCCAAGATGTCTGGCTCTAGGTGAGTGACCCCACCATTGTGGTTATCTGGGTCATTAAGATCTTTTTTGTACAGTTCTTCTGTGTGTTCTTACCAGCTCTTCTTAATCTCTTCTGCTTCTGTTAGGTCTACACTGCTTCTGTCCTTTATTGTGCCCTCTTTGCATAAAACATTCCCCTGATATCTCTAATTTTTTTGAAGAGATCTCTACTCTTTCCCATTCTATTGTTTTCCTCTATTGCTTTGCATTGTTCACTCAGCAAGGCTTTCTTATCTCTCCTTGCTATTTTTTGGAACTCTGCATTCAGATGGGTATGTTTCCTTTTCTCCTTTGCCTTTTGCTTCTCTTCTTTTCTCAGCTATGTGTAAGGCCTCCTCAGACAACCATTTGCCTTTCTGCATTTCTTTTTCTTGGGGATGGTTTTGATCCAACACCTTCTGTACAATGTTAGGAACCTCCATCCATAGTTCTTCAGGCACTCCATCAGGTCAAATCCCTTGAATCTACTTGTCACTTCCACTGTTTAACTGTAAGGGACTTGATTTGGGTCATACCTGAATGGCTCAGTGGTTTTCCCTAATTTCTTCAATTTAAGTCTGAATTTTGCAATAAGGAGTTCATGATCTGAGCCACAGTCAGCTCCTAGTCTTGTTTTTGCTGACTGTATAGAGCTTCTCCACCTTTGGCTGCGAAGAATATAATCACTCTGATTTCACAATTGACCATGTAGTGATGTCCATGTGTAGAGTCGTCTCTTGTGTTGTTAAAAGGGGGTGTTTGCTATGACCAGTGTGGTCTCTTGGCAAAACTGTTAGCTTTTGCTCTGCTTCATTTTGTACTCCAAGACCAAACTTGCCTGTAAATCCAAGTATCTCTCGACCTCCTACTTTTGCAATCCAGTCCCCTATGATGAAAAGGACATCTTTTTGTTGTTGTTAATTCTACAAGGTCTTATAGGTCCTTCATAGATTGTTTAACTTCAGCTTCTTCAGCATTAGTGGTTGGGATTAGACTTGGATTACTGTGATACTGAATGGTTTGCCTTGGAAATGAACAGAGATCATTCTGTCATTTTTGAGATTGCACCCAAGTACTGCATTTTGGACTCTTTTGTTGACTGTGAGGGCTACTCCATTTCTTTTAAGGGATTATTGCCCACAGTAGTAGATATAATTGTCCTCTTAATTACATTCATCCATTCTGGTTCAATTTAGTTCATTGTTTCCTAAAATGTCAATGTTCACTCCTGCCATCTCCTGTTTGACCACTTCCAATTTGCCTTGATTCACGGACCTAACATTCCAGGTTCGTATGCAATATTGTTCTTCATGGCACCACACTTTACTTCCCTAGTAGCTCAGCTGGTAAAGAATCTGCCTGCAATGCAGGAGACCCCAGTTTGATTTCTGGGTCAGGAAGATCTGCTGGAGAAGATGGATAGGCTACCCACTCCAGTATTCTTGGACGTCCCTGGTGGCTCAGTGGGTGAAGAACCTGGCTGCCACGTGGGAGATCTGGGTTCTATCCCTAGGTTGGGAAGATCCCCTGGAGAAGGGAATGGCTAGCCACTCCAGTATTCTGGCCTGGAAAATTCCATAGGGTCGCAAAAAGATGGACACGATTGAGTGACTTTCATTTCACTTCACATGGCATCAGACTTTACTTTCACAACCAGACACATCCACAAGTGTGCACTGTTTCCACTTTGGCTCAGCCTCTTCATTCCTTCTGGAGTTATTTCTTCACTCTTCTCCAGTAGCATATTGGCCACCTACTGACCTGGAGAGTTCATCTTTCAGTGTCATATCTTTTTGCTTTTTCATCTGTTCATTGGTTCTCAAGGCAAGAATGCTGAAGTGGTCTGCCATTCCCTTCTCCATTGGATCACGTTTTTGTCAGAACCCTTCACCATGACTTGTCCAATTGGGGCGGCCCAACATTGCATGGCTCATAGTTCAATCAGTTAGACAAGGCTGTGACCCATGTAATCAGTTTGGTTATTATATAATTAGAGGTATATATAAAATGTCCAGAATAGGCAAATCTATAAAGTAGACTAATGATTGTCTAATGTTGGTGGAAGGATGAAGTGATTAAAGGTATGTCAGGAGTGTTTGATAAAGGGTATAGGTTTTTTTCGAGGGGTGATGAAAATATTCTAAAATTGACTGTGGTTATGGTTGCACCCCCTCTTCTGCCCCAGGTAGCTCTAATGGTAAAGAACCTGCCTGCCAATGCAGGAGACATAAGAGACTTGGGTTTGATCCGTGGGTTGGGAAGATCCCTTGGAGGAGGAAATGGCAACCCACTCCAGTATCTTTGCCTGGGGAATTCCAGGAACAGAGGAGCCTGAAAGTGAAAGTCATTCAGTCATGTCCAACTCTTTTCCATCCCATAGACTATACAGTCCATGGAATTCTCCAGGCCAGAATACTGGAGTGGGTAGCCTTTCCCTTCTCCAGGGGATCTTCCCAACCCAGGGATAGAACCCCAGTCTCCCGCATTGTAGGTGGATTCTTTACCAGCTGAGTCACAAGAGAAGCCCAAAAATACTGGAGAGGGTAGCCTTTCCCTTCTCCAGTGGATAGCGGGCTACAGTCCATGGGGTCACAAAGAATCGAACACAACTGAAGAGACTTAGCATGCACGGTTGCATAACCCTGTGGATATGCTAAACACAACTGAAATGTAAACTTTAAATAGGCGAAATGTTTGTAATTTTAACTCAGTAAAAATCATGCATTTGTAGTCTCAGGAAGAAAACTAGATCCTTGAGGGAAGACAATGTTTCCTAACACTAAATTCTAAAAGATGTTTCTGAGATGGAGCTTTTTTAGGGGACACTGACCAGCATAAGGGCAATGTCTTTGACTGCTGTTATAGTATAAATATGGAAGCCCTTTTCATGTTTTAGTTCCTTGTGGTAACCCTGGATAAAATACAAAGATACAACAAGGAAGACAATTTAGTGTGTTTGGGAGGAGTAGGTGGGAAGAAGGTACTCAGTCAGTTTTCTCTGCTGTTTTCTGCTCTAAAGTACCTCAGAGAGACCCACTGACACCTGAGGCTCTCAGTAGCATGGATTCTCTGAGGGCCTGGAGGTGACTATGCTGGGATGGAGCAGTGTGGGGGGGGAGGATCCTCAAATTTAATTCTGAATAACCTCTTTGGTGTGCAAGTTGGCAGTATTTATGCAAATTTAAAGCAAGCATACTCTCTGACCCAGCAATTAGCATATCTTAAAGTTTCTGTTATGTGCAGACATGTGAAAGTTAACTGAATAATAAATCAAAAAAAAAGAATCCAACTTCTCCTAAAATGAGTCAGTAGAGGTGTTTATTTTTACTGCTATGAAAATGTGCTCATTTCATTTTGATCTTCAGTTCTATGTTGATTATATAAAAACAGGTTGTTATGTGGTAGCCTGGATGGCAGGGGGGCTTACGAGAGAAAGGATACGTGTATATGTATGGCTGAGTCCCTTTGCTGTTCACCTGAAACTACCACAACATTGTTAATCAGCTATACCCCAATAAAAAGTAAAAAGATAAAAACAGGCTGAGTTTTATACATATTTATGTATGTTTCTAAACAAGCATAATATTTTCTTAAAAAAATTACAGCCCATCTACCATAGCTTTTTAGGTACTGTTTTTAGGCAGTGAATAATTCTGAAAAATAGAGGAGGGAGTCAACCACAAAAATGATAGTAAATACTCTGCAGCTTTGGGACTGTTTCTCACTGTATTTCTATCCTGGGGCAATTTCAGGGCACATGTAGAATGTTATCTAATAGACAAAAAACAAAGGTGTCTTTAGAAACTCTTGGAAGATATTTTTCATAGTGATAAAAATGAAAATAATAGAATAATAAGAAAAAGGAGGAGAAACAGCAGCAGAACAGCCACAGAAGCCACCACAGCCACTGCTGCCTCTGCAACAGCAACCACAGCATCATTTTGTGCTTACTCCATTCCTGGCATTGTTTAAGCATTTCACATACATTAATCTTCAATATGCCCTTATCTTACAGATGGGAAAACAGAGGTATTGAATGGTTAAGCAACTGGCACACGGCTAGAAAATGACAGAATTTCACTTCAAACATAACAGTCTCTTCAGAGTCTCCTGACCACATATTAATTTTGCCCTTTAAGAACACTGATATTCTATACGATGGAAAAGATAACCAAGAAGTAGAAACAATAAACAATTTAGGCCTTGATATGTCATCCTTTTCCTACCCCAATCAGGGAGTGTATTATAGGATATTCTCTCTCTGAAAAAAATATACTTTTGCAATTTAAACCAAGTCAACATGGGCATGATTAGGGCAAATATCGGCATGTAATTTCAATTTATTAATATTAGTTTAGTCTATGATGCAGGCTTGATTACAGTGATATTCTAAATAGTAACGTATTATTTCCCCTTCTTATTTGTCTGATCACTGAGATGTGAAAAAATTTTCATTACCAACAAGCATTTTACATAATTAATGTTTCACTGTCATTCTATAGAAAGGAATTGTATCTTCATTATTTTGTTATTTATAAATGATGACAGATAAATTAAGAAATCTTATATCCTTGGAAAGTATAAGTGCTAATTTATTAACAGTGATATGAATCAAATAGACAACCAAATCTTGAAAAAGCTTATTTGTTTGCATTTCCTTCTCATTTCTCTGTATATACCTGTATATCTAGCTTCATGTACCAATTTATACCACCTGTTCATCTATAACCCACAGGCTGTATGATTCTTATTCATGTCTGTACCATACTACCTAGCATAGCACTGGCATCTGGTAGGCGCTCAAGAGACTTATTAAACAAAATAATAAATTGGTGGGTTAACAAATCTGGATACATTAATTGCCATAATCATAATTTCCATATGGTAAAAGTGATAAATACCTTAAAAGATCAAGTTAAAAGACATTCCTCCCCACCCTACTGCATTGATTTTTATCATTCAGGAGGCAAAAACAGAGCTCCTCATTGTTCCAACTATGGCACTGGTTTTCTGGTAAGATCCCTGGAAGAACTCACACCTGCCCAACTACAGAACATTTAAAAAAAAGAAACAAGGATAAAAGAGCAATGCCTTCTACATTTCACAATACAGTACCAAATCTCACAGAATCAAGTATTTCTATTAATATAACTAGGGACAGCTGTTTTTAAACCTTTAGAAGACAGATTAGGTTCATTAATATCTGCATTTTTATACACAGAAAAGGTTTATGAAATATACCCTTGGTTTATCTCAAACAATAATTGTTGAGGGTATAAAGAAAAAAATCCTTAGCTACAGTGATACATATTAACAATTCATATATTAAGAAATGAGCTATGAAAAAAAAAGAAAATGTAGATCCTCAATATTATACATTATACCAAAATATCCCATATTTATATAATGTTCTTAACTCAATTAACAGGGATCTAATACATAAAGATTTTAAATTTACTTCATCAAAAAACAGCACAAGTTGGGAACTTCCCTGATGGTCCAGTGGTTAAGACTCCAAGCTTCCAATGCAGGGGGCCTGGATTTGATCTCTGGCCATGGACAGAGGAGCCTGGCGGGATACAGTCCATGGGGTTGCAAAGAGTTGGACACGACTGAGAGACTAAGTACAGCATAGGGAGCTAATCTCAAATGCTGCAACCAAGACCCAGTGCAGCCAAATAAATAAATAAATATTTACTAAAACAACAACAGCACAAGCAAAGTTTAAGGGCAAACTAGGAAAATACTGAGAGGTTAAGTATACCTAATATATAAAATATTCACACAGACTGATGATAAAAACTATAAAACCAAGGTTAAGTGAGCAAAGTAAATAACTAGGTAACTCAGAGGACACAGAAATGACTGAGAAATATGTTTTTAACCATCAGCATGCAAATAAAAACAGGATACAAATCAATATCTTAATATGCTAGTAAAGTTTTTACTTTTAATGAGCACACTTAATGCCACAAAGGTTATATGGGACACATCACCGTGGAAACTTCTGTATAAATCAACAGTTTGCCAGTCATGGGCTGTATAACCTTGGGTGAATTGCTAAATTCTTCTGAGCTTCAGTTACAGCATATAACACCCATCTCATAGAAAAGACAGGAGGATTACTTAGGATAATATTTGTAAAGGGAAGAGCACAGACTATGACAGATTTTAAGGCAGTATTATTTCAGGGCAATAGTCTGACAATATATACATAGAGTCTTCTCAGGCTTAAGGCATCACTGGCTTCATGTTCAGTTTTACTAATATATTCAAGGGTAGGATCAAAAACTTGTATACAATTTTTCTAGTTCTAGTAGCAATTCAAGTAAAAATTTTAGTTTTAAGTCATGGAAGAAAAATCTTTCAAGGTGCAACTTTTAAAGCAAAACTCTATTACATGTACTTTCAAGATGTTAGTGATGCCTACTGTACAAAATCCTACTTTAGGTCACTAGCAATCACATGGATACCATGAAAAAGATAACAAAACTGCTAAGAAATTGATGTCTTTCTGCTTGAAGTTTCCTGGAGGGTGATAGCTGGGAAAGCTCTTAGCAACTGCAATGTAGAAATAAACCTGTATATTTTTATCTCTTTATCTTTATCACTAACAAAACTGTGGGTTACACTGAGCAAGGTGTCAACTGTATTTGAATTTCAACAGACCAACGAAAATCAAGACCTCAGCTTCTTATGTCCACACGCACACTAGGGGGCACTTGATCACTAACTTGAAACAGATTTCCAGGCTCAATCAGTGGTTTTTATATTTGAGGTCAACTGGTCAAGAAATATTATGAATAAAATCAAATACAAATGGACTTGTCTTAGTTACAGACATTGGGGTTAGAATAAGCAGCATATCAGAATAACTAACCTGCCCTCAGAGAGACAGAAATATTTCCTAGGTTGTCACATTTGATTCTTGTTGTAAAGCTGCTGTGTATCAATCCCAATGACTAGCAGGGAGAAGGCCTCTATAAATAGCAGCTGGTTCACTGAGTAGATGAATAGTTAAGAAGCATCTAGGGATGCATTTTCTTCTTGTGATGTTCTGTGACTATCAGAGTACCTATAAAGACAGCCCATATGCATCCTTAGTTGCCTGTTTAACAAGAACTAGGAAACATATTTTCACAAGTACTATTTTCCAAATGGTGGCTGAAAGGAGGAAGGAGGGTAGAAAGAAGGGCAGGAAGTAGAAGAATCATTTAAGTATGTATTTGTCCCACGGTAAATGCTTCAGTATATTTTCTCATCAATCCTTAAAACGAAATAAAGAAACTGATGATCAAGAAGATAAGAAAATTCAAGACACTTAAGCAGTTAAGTGGTAGAACTTCTTTCCAAATCCTAAACTGTTTAGTTCCTAAGTTCATGGCCCCCAAACTCTTGATCTTTCCATTACAGTACAAGAAAAATATAAAGAAAAGGAAAGAAGGAAGTGAAACTAGGGGGAGGAAGAAGTGGATGGAAAACATAGTAATATCAGAGAAATAATCAGTATCACACGGTTAAAAGTTTGGTGGGCGTTACAAATCATTTAAAGTATAGTTTTTACTGGAAAGTGAATTCCAAAAAATGACTTACTAAAGAATTTTAGGAACCCAAGAATTAAAGTTTGGGAACTTCATATGAACATAACATTTTAGATATTTTAAAATACTGCTTTGTCTATTTCATCATTTTAAAAGTCTTTCGTGAACACTTCTAGGAAATTAAATTAACACTCATCCTCAAAAGAAAAGAATCCTTTGTGAAATTAAAAAAATTTTTTCACTCAACTGAACATTTTAGGACTTTGCATACATTGCAGAAAAACAATAATTAAAAAGCTCAGTAATTCAACTATAATCAAAGAACATGCCTGTTTTAACTCTTGATTTTTATTAATGTTTTCAAAGCATCTATCCTAAAAAGTTCTTCTGTTCACTTATCTTAATTTATAAAGTATGTAAAAGCTCTAATCTTTATGATTTGGGATCTTACAGTAGTACCTAAATGAGGTCATCACTATGAATGTCTGATGTAATGGGTAAAAAAAGTCAGTTGCATATATAGTAGTCCCCTAATCTACAGTTTCACTTTCTGCAGTTTCAGTTCAGTTCAGTCGCTCAGTCGTGTCCGACTCTTCGCGACCCCATGAATCACAGCACGCCAGGCCTCCCTGTCCATCACCAACTCCCGGAGTTCACTCAAACTCATGTCCACAGAGTCGGTGATGTCATCCAGCCATCTCATTCTCTGTTGTCCCCTTCTCCTCCCGCCCCCAACCTTTCCCAGCATCAGTCTTTTCCAGTGAATCAGCTCATCGCATGAGTGGCCAAAGTATTGCAGTTTCAGCTTTAGCATCAGTCCCTCCAATGAACACCCAGGATTGATCCCCTCCAGAATGGACTGGTTGGATCTCCTTGCAGTACAAGGGACTCTCAAGAGTCTTCTCCAGCACCACAGTTCAAAAGCATTAATTCTTCGGCGATCAGCCTTCTCCATAGTCCAACTCTCACATCCATACATGACCACGGGAAAAACCATAGCCTTGACTAGACGGACCTTGGTTGGCAAAGTAATGTCTCTGCTTTTCAATATACTATCCAGGTTGGTCATAACTTTCCTTCCAAGGAGTAAGCGTCTTTTAATTTTATGGCTACAATCAGTATCCGCAGTGATTTTGGAGCCCAAAAAAATAAAATCTGATACTGTCTCCACTGTTTTTCCATCTATTTCCCATGAAGTGATGGGACCAGATGCCATGTTCTTTGTTTTCTGAATGTTGAGCTTCAAGCCAACCTTTTCACTCTCCTCTTTCACTTTCATCAAGAGGCTTTTGAGTTCCTCTTCACTTTCTGCCATAAGGGTGGTGTCATCTGCATATCTGAGGTTATTGATGTTTCTCCCGGCAATCTTGATTCCAGCTTGGGCTTCTTCCAGCCCAGCGTTCCTCATGATGTACTCTGCATATAAGTTAAATAAGCAGGGTGACAATATACAGCCTTGACGTACTCCTTTTCCTATTTGGAACCAGTCTGTTGTTCCATGTCCAGTTCTGACTGTTGCTTCCTGACCTGCATACAGGTTTCTCAAGAGGCAAGTCAGATGGTCTGGGATTTCCATCTCTTTCAGAATTTTCCACAGTTTATTGTGATCTACACAGTCAGTCCAAAAATAATAAATGCAAAATTCCAGAAATAAACAATTCATAGGGCTTCCCTTCCCAGGTGACACTAGTGGTAAAGAACCCATCTGCCAAGGCAGGAGAGGCAAGAGATGCGGGTTCCATCTCTGGGTTGGGAAGATCCCCTGGTGGAGGGCATGGCAACCCTCTCACCGGAGAATCCCATGGACAGAGGAGCCTGGTGGGCTATGGTCCAAACAGTCGCACACAGTAGCTGGACTCGACTGAAACAACTTAGTATGCATGTGCACAGATAATGTTTAAATCCTGTGCCTGTGTCCTGAATAGCATGATAAAATCTAGGGCAGTCCTTCTCCTACCCGGTAGCCCCAATCATCCCAGGATCTCTAATTATGGACATGGTCTGCTCCTGACATTGGGCCATCAACACTGTCAAGGCTCCATGATCCAGGCTTCCCAGAAGCAGATGATCCTACTTCTGACATCTCCTCAAAAGGTCAAGAGAAAACAAAGGCTATGTCACAAGGCCTACATCACTCACCTTACCTCATTTCATCATGTAGGCATTTTGCCATCTCACATTATCACAAGAAGAGGTGTAAGTACAGTACAATAAGGATTTTTTCATTGAGGGAGACCACATTCCATAACTTTTATTGCAGTACACTATTATAAATTACTAAATTATAAATTTATTCTCTTTTTATCATTAGCTATTGCTGCTAACCTCTTACTATGCTTAATTTATACATTAGACTTTATCATAGCTATGTATACATAAAAAAAAACATAGAACATATAGGATTTGGTACTATCCATGGTTTCAGGCATCCACAGTGGGGTGGGTCATAGAATGTATACTCGTGGATAAGGGGAGGGGGGCTTTTATTTATTAAAAACACAAGCTCAAGTCTGGAGGTCAGGCTTTTTTTTCAAAGCTAAACAACTGATATGTTAGTTTCTCTTTTAAAAAATATTGAATAAGAAAATAAAGTTAAATAATGGTTTGGGGAAGTTTTAAAGTTATCATTAACTGTATGTTATCTTACATTACTCTAGCTTAACCTCAAAAAAATTTCAATCTAAAGATCATGATTTTCAAATGACTTTTATGTGATAAATATTCTTCAGGTTATTTATGCAAAAAACTCAAATAAGTACATGGCTTTCTACAGACTCACATGAACATTTCCTAAACTTTCAAATGTAAACAAAAATTAAAGGTATAACTAATGATCATTTTATTCTAAGACAAGTCAAATGTTATATCTGAAATAACATTTTATTTGGTTTAAAATAACATGTTTGTGGTTTATTTACCTATTTCACAGCAAACATTGATTTTCTAAATGTCTAAATTTTCTAAAGATCAAAAAATTACTGTAATAATAAACTATTTTCTAAGAACACAGTGGGTAGTTCAGGTCTTGGGCCAGGAAATAGCATACTGAGTCTTTCTGCTCTAACAGTGAAATAAAAGTCACATAGCTTTGTTGTATATTATTCATTCAGGTATGTGTGTGTTAGCTGCTTAGTTGTGTCCAACTCTCTGCAACCCCATACACTATAGCCCACCAGGTCCCTCCGTCCATGGGATTCTCCAGACAAGAACACTGGAGTGGTTTGCCATTTCCCTCTCCAAAAGGAACTACAGAAAGAAAGAAAGTGAAGTCACTCAGTCATGTCCGACTCTTTGTGAACCCATGGACTGTAGCCTACCAGGCTCCTCCATCCATGGAATTTTCCAGGCAAGAGTACTAGAGTGGGTTGCCATTTCCTTCTCCACCATTAAGGTATACATAGAGCAAAATATTAAATTTCACCTGAATTAGTGAAAGCCATATATTATAGAATATTTTTAAAGGTTTATGTTCTATTATTTCCATAAAATTCCAATTAACTGCCCACAAAATATTGTTAAGCAGATATCTAACTGAGGGTCCTTTAATGAATAAATAAGACTTTGTAAATGTGGCTGGGATCTTAACATCCATAGAATTTGGATGGTTCTTAACGAGGGCGCAGGGAGGGGCAAGAATACAATAGTCAAGAGCAACTAAATGATTCAATCTTCAGAGATCTTATTCATTTTAACCAGTGAGTTGTTAACTAGATGACACAGAGCTAGGTCAGAGTGCTAATTAATATGCATCATCTCTTTTTTTTAAGCAGGAGATAAGAATGTGGTTTCGTAGTTTGCAGCACACCTTTTGCAGGTTTTCTACTGCCTTTTTAGAAGTACAGCAGGAAAAAGAGAAATTGAATATTTCTTTAAAGATTTTCCTTTTCAAAATGGTCATGAAACAGAGATGAAGGCATGACCTGGACTATTTCTGTTCACTCTGATCTTAACAGAAGAAAATGCTATTCCATTCAAAATCTATCTACATTTAATACATTTATTTTGGAGTAACGAAAATCCAATTTTTTTTACTGATTGGTATTTTCAATCCTCTTTATTTTTAAAGCTCAATCTGCTTGTGTAGAGTATGGCCAATTCTATATTCCCAATTAATTAGCCTTCTTACTTTTATCCTGAGACTCTGTTCAAACAGCAGTCTTTCTAGCTGTATCAATCCCAGGCTGGATATATAGCAAAAAGCAGGATGAAGGCAGTGTAGATCTCAAATTATAGCCCAGGTACCAGTTTTCAGTCTCATGCTCACAAGAAAATTACATCATGCTCACTTGTAATTTTCAAGTATAGTATACAGAAACTTATGATTCTGATGTTAAAATTCTTGTCTTAGGTTTACTATTCCTCTTCCAAAATATGTTTTATTTAGCTTAGTATCAACAAGGCTTCTTTGTATTCATAATAAGATGGAAATAAAATTCTAACTAGAAACAACCTTAGCAACTTGACTTGATTCTAAGAAAACTATTTCATGTATAGATTTTTTTTCTTTCAGAAACTCAAAGCAAAATCTGTATAAATAATATCAATTCCTTATCAAAGAACTGTCCCTTTAGAGAAGAACATTTTTCAACGGGCTCTTAAATTAGCATTATATAAATATGGAGACCCAGAAAATACAGTTAGGAAATGAGCAAACTGAAAACAGCAATAACTTAATTTTCTCTTCTTTGGTTAGCTTCTGTTTGCTCCTATATATCATTGTTTGCATGCATGCTCAGTCATTAAATCATGTCCAACTCTTTGTAATCCCACAGACAGTAGTCCACCAGGCTCCCCTGTCTGTGGGATTTCCAAAGTAAGAATACAGGAGCGGGATGCCATTTCCTTCTTCAATATATCATTTGTGTAAAGCTTAAATTGGGAATCTGGACTTTGAAATATTTTCCCCTAGTGGAATGTAAAAAGAGAAACCAAGATGATTACTCTTACAGCACCAAGAAATTCAGGTTTTAGGCAGTAATGCTAAGAACAGCAAAGACAATAACCGTATTTCACACAGTAAGCATTTCTTTTAGTGCAGGTACAGTATTTACAATCAACCTGCATAGATTGTTTGCCATAAAAGAATTCTGACTAATATGATAACCTTTTTAATGGAAACACTAATAATGTTAAAAAGTTTATCAAGGAATGGCACAGGAAGATGCATAAAGCTTTTTTGTGTTCATTAAATTAACCTTCATTTCAGTGTGTCCAAAGACACTTAGGCTGAAGTTTTAGGATAAGCTGAAAAATAATTCTTCAAAAGATTATGAATAATGGCCCCATTATGCCTCCCCCTTACTGAGTAAACTGCCAACATGTATTTATTGGAAAGAAGAGAACTCTGATATACCTGATTTCTTTTGCAAAGTGGATGACCATAGCTATCATAAAGCTATGACCAAGCATGGTTGTTATACTAAGTCAGAATTGTATTACATTTACAAAAGAGACTAAAAGTTTCCATAGCCTTCTGCTAGGAACCTATACAGTAAGCTGAATGCAGCACCTAAATGATCATAGTGGTATCCACACACCTATTTGATTTTCTTCCCAGAAACTATCCATCATCATTCAGTGCAATAGACATATTAATATACTTTTACATGATAAGAAACTACAAGATGAAAACTCCCACACTCATTCTATAAGGCCACCATCACCCTGATACCAAAACCAGACAAAGATTTCACAAGAAAAGAAAACTACATGCCAATATCACTGATGAACATACAAACAAAAATCCTCAACAAAGTTCTAGCAAACAGAATCCAACAACATATTAAAAGAATCACACACCATGATCAAGTGGGGTTGACTCCCGGGATATAAGGATTCTTTAATATATGCACGACTGAGCGACTTCCCTTTCACTTTTCACTTTCATGCATTGGAGGAGGAAATGGCAACCCACTCCAGTGTTCTTGCCTGGAGAATCCCAGGGACAGGGTAGCCTGATGGGCTTCCGTCTATGGGGTCACACAGAGTTGGACATGACTGAAGTGACTTAGCAGCAGCAGCAGCAGCAGCAATATATGCAAATCAATCAATGTGATATACCACATTAACAAATTAAAAGATAAAAATCATATGATTATCTCAATAGATGCAGAGAAACCTTTCAACAAAATTGAAGACCCATATACAATAAAAACTCTCCAGAAAATTGGCATAGAAGGAACCTACCTCAACTTAATAAAGGCTATATACAACAAACCCACAGCAAACATTATTCTCCCTGGTGAAAAAGTGAAAGGGTTAATCTCTAAGATCAGGAACAAGACAAGGGTGCCCACTTTCACCACTATTATTCAATATAGTTTTGGAAGTCCTAGCCAAGGCAATGAGCAAAGAAAAGGATATAAAAGGAGCCCAGACTAGAAAAGAAGTAAAACTCTCACTGTTTGGAGATGACAAACACCTATACATAGATTTTCTAATATATTTTTTATACATGTATAGATGTTTTTCTATACATAGAAAACCCTAAAAAATGTCACCAAAAAACTACTAGAGCTAATCAATGAATTTAGTAAAGTTTCAGGATATACAATTAATACACAGAAATCCCTTGCATTCCTATACACTAAAAATGAAAAGTCAGAAAGAGAAATTTAGGAAATAACCCCATTCACCACTGCAACAAAAAGAATCAAATACTTAACAATAAACCGACCAGAGGAAACAAAAAAGCTACACATAGGACACTATAAGACAATGATGAAAGAAATCAAGGATAACACAAATAGATGGAGAGATATACTCTATTCTTGAACTGGAAGAATCAATATTGTCAAAATAACTACGGTGCTCAAAGCAATCTACAAATTCAATGTAATCCCTATCAAACCACCAATGGTATTTTTCACGGAACTTGAACAAAAAATTTCACAATTTGTATGGAAACATAAAAGACTGAATAGCCAAAGCAATCTTGAAGGAGAAAAAGAGAGCCGGAAGAATCAACCTTTCTGACTTCAAGCTTTACTACAAAGCGATAGTCATCAAGAGCTTCCCTGGTGGCTCAGATGGTAAAGCGTCTGCCTGCAATACGGGAAACCCAGGTTCAATCCCTGCGTTGGGAAGATCTCATGGAGAAGGAAATGGCAACCCACTCCAGTATTCCTGCCTGGAGAATCCCAGGGATAGAGGAGCCTGGTAGGCTACAGTCCATGGGGTTGCAAAGAGTCAGACACGACTGAACGACTTCACTTCACTTCATAGTCATCAAGACAGTATGGAACTGGCACAAATATAAAATACAGACCAATGAAACAAGACAGAAAGCGTAGAGATAAACTGATGCACCTATGACTATCTTATTTTTGACAAATGAGTCAAGAATATACAATGGAGAAAAGACAGCCTCTTCAATAAGTGGTGCTGGAAGAACTGGACAGCTACATGTAAAAGAATTAAATTAGAACACTTCCTAACACCATACACACAAATAAACTCAAAACAGATTAAAGATTTAAATGCAAGGCCAGAAACTATATAGCTCTTCCCTGATAGCTCAACTGGTAAAGAATCTGCCGGCAATGCAGGAGACCTGGGTTCAATCCCTGGGTTGGGAAGATACCCTGGAGAAGGGAAAGGGTTCCAATTCCAGTATTCTGGCCTGGAGAATTCCATGGACTGTACAGTTCATGGGGTTGCAAAGAGCTGGACATGACTGAGTGACTTTCACTTTTATTTTTAGAGGAAAACATAGGCAAGAACATTCTCTCTGACCCACCTCTTAGATTAATGGAAATAAAAATAAAAATAAACAAGTGGGACTTAATTAAACTTAAAAGCTTTTGCACAGCAAAGGAAACTATACACAAGATGAAAAAACAACCCTCAGAATTCGAGCAAATAATTGCAAATGAAGCAAGTGACAAAGGATTAATCTCAAATATATATAAGCAGCTCATACAGCTGAATATCAGAAAAACAAATCCAATCAAAAACAGGCAGAAGATATAAGCAGACATTTCTCCAAAGAAGACACTCAGTTCAGTTCAGTTCAGTCACTCAGTCGTGTCCGACTCCTTGCAACCCCATGAATCAGAACACGCCAGGCCTCCCTGTCCATCACCAACTCCCGGAGTTCACGCAAACTCATGGCCACCGAGTCGGTGATGCCATCCAGCCATCTCTCTGAAAGAGATGGGAATACCAGACCACCTGACCTGCCTCTTGAGAAACCTGTATGCAGGTTAAGAAGCAACAGTTAGAACTGGACATGGAACAACAGACTGGTTCCAAATAGGAAAAGGAGTACGTCAAGGTTGTATATTGTCACCCTGCTTATTTAACTTATATGCAGAGTACATCATGAGGAATGCTGGGCTGGAAGAAGCACAAGTTGGAATCAAGATTGCTGGGAGAAATATCAATAACCTCAGACATGCAGATAACACCACCCTTATGGCAGAGAGTGAAGAGAAACTCAAAAGCCTCTTGATGAAAGTGAAAGAGGAGAGTGAAAAGGTTGGCTTGAAGCTCAACATTCAGAAAACAAAGATTATGGCATCTGGTCCCATCACTTCGTGGGAAATAGATGGGGAAACAGTGTCAGACTTTATTTTTTGGGGCTCTAAAATCACTGCGGATGCTGATTGCAGCCATGAAATTAAAAGATGCTTACTCAGCCATTAAAAAGAACAAATTTGAGTCAGTTGTAGTGAGATGGATGAACCCAGAGCCTCTGATACAGAGTGAAGTCAGTCAGAAAGAGAAAAACAAGTATATTAATGTGTATACATGAAATCTAGAAAAATGGTACTGATGAACCTAGTAGAGAATGGACTTGTGGACACAGCAGAGGAAGGTGAGAGTGTGACAAATTGAGAAAGCAGCATTGACATAGATACACTATCATGAGTAAAACAGTGGGAAGTTGCTATATAACATGGGGAGCCCAGCTTGGTCCTCTATAATGAACTAAAGGGGTGAGATTGGGGAGGGGAGGGAGGCTCAAGAGAGTGGTGTGTGTGTGTGCTAGGTTGCTTCACTTGTGTCTGACTCTATGTGACCCCATGACTAATCTATGTGACCCCCATGGACTGCCAGGCTCCTCTGTCCATGGAATTCTCCAGGCAAGAATACTGGTGTGAGTTGCCACACCCTCCTCCAGGGGATCTTCCCCACCCAGGGATCCAATCTGCACGTTATGTCTCCTGCACTGGCAGGCAGGTTCTTTACCACTAACGCCAGCATATATAATTATGACTGATTTGTGTTGTACAGCAGAAACCAACACAACATTGTAAAGAAATTTTCCACCAATTAAAAAAACTCCCTCAAGGCCTCTTGACAGCATGAAGTGAAGTGAAAGTGAAGTCACTCAGTCGTGTCTGACTCTTTGAGACCCCATGGACTGTAGCCTACCAAGCTCCTTCGTCCGTGGGATTCTCCAGGCAAGAGTACTGGAGTGGGTTGCCGTTTTAACAGCATGAAAAACCACCCAAATCCAAAAAAATGCCAACAAAGACATACTTATTTCTAAAATCTTGATAATAAGGAAAAAACAAAAATTCCCAGTCTTCTTCACTTACCCAGGAGTTTTGCAATGATATAAAGGGCTTGTCCCCAAAGAAACAGTTTTCCATCACGGCCACAGTTGCTAGGGAATCGCTTCTGACTACCAGGGTTTCTTTTTTCATACTCTACAAAATCAGCTGGCACATAATAGTACTTTGGTATGACAGGATAACCTATGGAATTTAAAGATAAGTATTTAAAATATGACAAATTAGTGTCCTCCCCGAATTTTCCCTCAAAGACAGCAAGGGTGTCCAATAGAATATAGGAAAATTACTCTTTTCAGAAATCCCCAGTAAATAATGTGGGGAAAGTTTCTTTACTTCAAAACTAATTTGAACAGTGTATAAGTTAGCCAACGACATAATCTCTTCTAACAACATTTAACACCTTCAAGTGAATCAATAAATACAAAGTATGCAAATATTTAGAGCTACGGAAGAAGCTATGTGTAATAGGATTAGTCTGTGGAAGCTTTACAAATGAGATACTATATAATCTTAAGTGAAGAATTATAACCCTGAACAATTGCTGAGAGCAAAGAAATCCCCATTTTAAACATTAAGCCCATTATCTACCATTCAATATCACTGAAGAGAAAAAAAATCCATCTTCCTCCCATGACCAACCCATTTAAAAATATTTCTTGGTAGGAACTAAAAATTATTTAAGACTAGAATCTCTGTGGATGATATCAACAGGGGGAAAACCAACTTTTTAATAGTGCTACAGAGACTTCTTGTATCATCAGCCCACAGTGAACTTAATTTTTCTAATAATACTGCACAGATTTCTGTAAATTTGTTCTCTATTCATGCACCAGTCAACAGTGATACCTCTGTCTAAAACCAGTAAAAAGGTCTAAGAAACACACAGAATAGTTTCAACATCACTCTTTCAATAGGATGAAGCCTAAGTGTGATACATAAACTATTATCTCAATGCATCAATGATTTTTCACTGAATACTAAAAGACCTGATTCAGGGATTTTAAATATATTCATTACAACATTCATTACATTATGTCTCAAATTGGACTAGTGGTTATTTGGAGCATAAAGACAAAAATAACTTGTTTTAAACATTAATATTTATTTGAAATTCAATGTTTTCCATAATCATTTTACTACTTTAATATTTAATATTATAAATATGTTAAAGGGTGAACACAAAATATAATGACTCTAAGATATTTGTGGAAAACCCCAAAGAATATCATAAACTTCATGTAAGACAGGAATGGGGCCTACTGCTGTGAATGCCAGTTTGTGCATCATGTTTGTAAGACTATCCCTTTTTTTAATCAACACACCATAATTTTTAACTTCCAGATGTTGTTATTTTACCAATCCATCCAAACACTAAAGATATCTGGAACTTCTCCTTTGGAATTTTTTTGAGAATTAGAATTTGAATCATATAGAAAAATCACTTACGTTCCTTTATGGTCCCTGCTGGTGCTTAACTGAAACCAATATATTATTCATAAGCCTGGACCTTCAGACCATTTCTAAAATAGTAAATCCATCCTCAAAGGATGACATTTTAGAACTATGGAAGGCATTTATTTTAAAATAATGTGTAAAAAGCCCTGAAAACATCTCTAAAGAGGAGGCCAAAATACTCTTGGCAGTGGTAGTACTGTTAGGCTAGAGCAGAGCCTCCCTAAGTGGCCCTCTAAAGGGGGCAACATTCGTGAACAAACCATTTCTGGTGACATGGATAAAAATTAGTCATTTTTTATTATCATCATATTACATACAGTGAAGGCGTTTCACAGTAGGTAACAGATGAAGAACCCCTGCACACCTGGCAAACTACTAGGTAAGTAACTGTAGCCATGACCTCTTAAAATTCATCTCCATCTCCATCTTTTATCTAATGAGCTCCTTGTATAAAAAACAAGTTTATTATAACAAGTGAAGAGATTATTCTTTCTAATCCATTTGCAGTCCCATTCATTTTTTCAATGGAATCTAAACTGTTCTGTTTAAAAGGCAATCATTTATACACTTCAAAGGAACATTAAGGAAACACTGGTAGAAAGAATGTCTTGAAAAAGCATCCCAACTATACCTTCTGTTGTGTGATGAAGTACTGGAGTCAGAAGATCCTGATACTCTTTTACTTGCATGGGATTGCCTCTAAAAACACCTAAAATGTAAAATATAAAATCCAATAGCATTTGAGCTCAATAAGCACCACAGAAACTTTGCCTTAGAAAAATTACCCCAATTGTAATTATTTTGGTAATTTTGTATGTAAATAATAAAACGGAAAAAGGTAAAGCAAATAAATACATATGATAGTTTTCTGGGACACTGATTTTAGAGGATGATGTTAGCATTTAGAACTAAAAATTGAATTTTAATTGAAATTTCTCTGTTCTTCAGTGTAAATATTATAGACAGACATTCACAATGTCATAAATTGCAATATTCATAATTCCTGTGCATAAAAATTATTTGTAAAAATGAAAATATATTTATATCATTTTTTAAATACTTCAAAGTATTTTTTAAATTCCTTAAATGATTTAACATTAACTCAGAAAGCAGAAGGGTAAATGAAAGTGAAAGTGTTAGTCACTCAGTTGTGTCTGACTCTTTGAGACCCCATGGACTCTACAGCCCTCCAGGCTCTTCTGTTCATGGGATCTTCCAGCCAAGATAGATTGCCATTTTGTTCTCCAGGGGATCTTCCCAACCCAGGGATCAAACCTGGGTTTCCTGCATTGCAGGCAGTCTTTACCATCTGAGCCACTAGGGAAGCCCTAAATGATTTAACATTAACTCAGAAAGCAGAACGATAGCATATAAAAATGTAAAGTAGTTAACATCACTAAGTGCAGTCTATCTTGCTAGCTGAAAGGAGTTATACTTTATTTCTGCTCTTCTTTAAACTACTTATATCCTACAGTTTAAATTTCAAGAGAAAAACTCACCATCAATCATCATGTAAAGGAAAAATATGGGAAATTCACATTCAATGCCATCAAACAGCTAAAACAGAAAATAAAACATTAAAAATTTCATGAACAATTATTTAGAACAATGATATTAATTAGAACACTTGCATCATAGGAAAGTTTCTTGTAATAAAAAAACTGGACTGATTTTATAAGTACTTTCTTCTTTTTAAAAAATTTTTCTCAGAATTCTTATTATTCAAAAGCTCATTCATTTATTAATCCATCACACAGTAGTCATTCATTCAATAATATTTACTTAGTACTTAGTAATGCCAGGCATCACTAGACAGAGGGCTATGGAGATAAAAAGATAGAAAATCTGCCCTAGTGGAGAAATAGGCATGTAAATAAAACAACTGCAGCACATTACAAAATGTCTATATTATAGACAATAGATATATATATAGATATATAGGTATATATCAAGAATCAAGAGCTTGAAGCATCTGAGACTGCCCAGGGGGTCAGGAAAGGGTTTATAGGAAAGGAAATGCTTCAGTTAATGCTTGATGAGTTTCTCTGGGGAGATGAGCTACGGGAACTCCACAAAGAAAAAACTGTACAAACTAGAGATGCATTAAAGGACAATGTTTGTTAAAGAAACTAACAGCAATTCTGTATTCCTGGAACAAGCAAAGAAGAAGTAATGAAAGCTGAAGTCCAACTAGGACGAGCTCAACTAGTCCACAACTAGAACATACCATGCTCTTTAGAAGTGACACCAAAGAGAGAGGCAACAGGAGGCAGGTAGGGAGGGGTTTGGAGTTTTTTTTTTCTTTTTATTGATTTTCAATCTATCCCATTAAAGCATAGTCTTCAGCAATGTGAATGGATGCTTACTTTTCTGGGAGGTTTTATAATCTGGGAAGCTTAAAAACAGCTAGAATAAATGCAGATGTAGGGTATGTATGCATGCTCAGTCACGTCAGTCGTGTCTGACTCTTTGCTACCCCATGGACTATAGCCCAACAGGTTCCCCTGTCCTGGGATTTCCCAAAAAAGAATGCTGGAGTAGGTTGCCATTTCCTTCTCCAGGGGATCTTCCCAACCCAGGGTTCAAACCTGTGTCTCCCATGTCTCCTGCATTGCAGATGGATTCTTTATCATTGGGGGAACCCCACTTCGGTGGGGGTGGAAGATAAAAAGGAAAGTGATTTACTCTGAGATATTTGAAGCTTGAGGCTACACTCATGCAATAGAATCTCCCGTCTTGAAGTATCTTCATTCTTCGAGAACTTTTCCATGTTCTCAATGGAAAATGATGGACGAGGGATCAGAGGACATTTTGACAAGTATTTAAGAAACGGACTCCCCAAGGGTTTTTTACTGAAGTAGCAGGCAGTGACTACTGTATATGTATTTGAAATATAAAATCTTTAAATGTTTAGAGGAGTGTATTTTAGAGGGAAGTACATAAACGAAATAGAAAAAGAGCATTTGCTTAACAGATTGAAAATTAGATCACAAATAGATATTTTCTATTATCTTAGACAAACGGTGTAGTAGGCAGGCAAAATTTGAACGCGCAAAAGAAAAATTACTCACTCAATGAGTCAACATGGCCCAGTATGAGCAAATGGGCCCTCACACTAATGTTTATCAAGAATTTACTATGTGCCAAGCACAGTTCTAAATACTTTTATATACATTAATTGATTTAATTCTTATAAAACCTCAATAATATAGGTACTAACATTATTTTTACCAATGAACAATATTATATACAGAAAGGTTAATTAACTTGCCCAAGGTCAGACAGCTAATGAGTGGCAGAGCCATAATTCAAAGCCAAGAAGTCTATCTCTTGAAACAGTGTTTTTTGATCATTCTGTTATGCTATCTGATATGGAATATTTTTGATACCTTAATTTCAGCTGGTTTGTAGTAGCGTCTATTGGGATCTTCCAATGATGTTCTATATCCATCTCTCAAGAAACGCTTAAATCCATATTTTCCTTTTAATTTTCTAATTACTTTATCAAGCGTCTGGCTAAAGAGAACTTCATCATCCAAGGCAAATGCAGGATAACTGATGCAGGGGAGCAGGGCAGCATCTGTGTTCTAGGGGCAAGAAGAAAAAGAAGGGAATATAAGTGCCTATAGTGATATGATCAGCACAGCCCAAGGAGAATCACAGAGATGAAAAGCCACTAAGGTTATCTAACTGACAGTGAGATGCTGTGCTTCAAGGGACAGACAGGCATGGTTTAGTGAACCTTACAAAGGAGACAAAACTTCATTCAGTTATAAGGAGTATTTTCAAGGTTCAACACTGGACTCAAATTTTAGTATATTACATCACTGTGTAAAAATTTTCACTAATAACTAATCATTACAACTAGTTTGTCATAATAATTTGTTCATAATAGTGAAAACCAGAAAACAATCTAAATGTCCAACAACTGGCTGAGTAAAGTAGCAGCCAATAAAATTTATATTACAGAAATGTTTACTGACACAGAAACTTGTCCGTTCAAAGAAACAGGTTATCAAGCATTATGAACAATATTCCTCCAGTTTTGTAAAATAAAAGTATTATATGTGTATATAAAAATACATACAAACCCAAATGTATCACCCTAAGATTATAATTGAACAGTGGAAAATGAGTGGACATATTCTTATTATTTGCTTGCTTGTAAACTCTATTTGTCTATCATAATCTTGTATTACTTCTATAAAATAGTTATCTTAAAATAAATTATTCCATTTTGGGTGTTTTCAAGAATAGAGCTATGAATAATCCCTACAAAAATTGGCAATCAGGCACGATACAGGCATATAAAAGTTTATCAGATAAAGAAAAAGGTGAGTAGAATGAGAGAAAAGAAATAAGGAAAGCGATTCTATTCAAAAGAAATTTAACTTATGAAAAATATCTTTCTACATTTCTAACATACAATAACCATGACCAAAAAAAATTCATTTTGGTATAATGTTACTATTTCCTCAAAAAGGAAAAAATATATATATAGTTCTCGACGGCTCTACAAAAACTGAAAGGACAAAGCAGCTTTCTCCACGACTCTGCTCACCTCCTGAACACGATCTCCACAGGCCAGAGGAGTGAGTGGCAACACTCTCTCTTCTTACCTCTTCTACTAACCTCTGACACTTTGGAGCACTTTCTTGGATAAAGAAAAAACTATACAATAATCATAAACAACAGTTCATATTGATTTATTATAAAAATATCTCACATGAGATCTTGATTCTCTGGGTAACAATGAGCACAAAGTTTGCCGGTTGCGATTGTGGGCATCAAGATCCACAAATATAACTGACCAAGAACAGCCCTGGAATGAGACAGAAAAAATTTTTCCTATATTAACATAAAAGAACTTGGAATCTGACTGAACTAAATTTCACATTTATAAATCAATGTTACCTTAATTTACAAAAATAATAAAATTAAAAATACAAAGATAAGCAAAGAAAGATTTATAAAAATATTAATATTGGTTGCATTTGAGAGTAGCATTACAGAAGATTTTAATTTTTTAAATACCTTCAAGTATTTCTCAGATCTCTTGCAATAATATACTACTTTTATAATTATAAAAAAATAAATGTTATTTTTATATTTTCCCCATCCTATCAGTTTTCTTATAAACCAAAATGTATATATCACAAGATAACTAATAAAGGATATTTATTTTAATAAAAATAAAAAATAGTTTCAGTTCAGTTCAGTTCAGTCGCTCAGTCGTGTCCGACTCTCCGCGACCCCACGAATCACAGCACGCCAGGCCTCCCTGTCCATCACCAACTCCCGGAGTACACTCAAACTCATGTCCACAGAGTCGGTGACGCCATCCAGCCATCTCATTCTCCGTCGTCCCCTTCTCCTCCCGCCCCCAACCTTTCCCAGCATCAGAGTCTTTTCCAGCGAGTCAACTCGTCTCATGAGGTGGCCAAAGTATTGGAGTTTCAGCCTCAGCATCAGTCCCTCCAATGAACATCCAGGATTGATCTCCTTTAGAATGGAGTTTAGCTAACACTTTTAACAAGAAATTAAGAACTAATTTGGATTCACAAAACCTGAATTGTACAGACCTAATAAAGAATGATCAAACTAAATGAATTTAGATATCTAGAATTTCTGATATAAAAACTACTAGATTAAAATATGAAGACAGAAGAATCTCAAATAATAACGTACATAATACTTGCTGTTATTCACTATGTGTAAGGCAATGTGTTTTGTGCTTCACACAGATTATATCGTTTAATCTCCTCATGTGGACATTAGTGTCCCCATTTTACTGAAAATGATACTAAATCTTAGTATAACAGAGACAAGAATTCAAAATTAAGGCTTCTGACACAGAAGCCTTCATCTTAAGTTCTACGCTAGGTAATTCCCCACACTAAAAATTATCTTTCAAGTAAGAACCAAAAATTTGAATAAAAATAACAAGTGAACATAAGAACCAAAAGCTTTAGTAAAATAAGTAAGTGTAACAAAAATGGTAACTGGTCTCCTAACCAAGTTAAAAAAAATTTACTTGTTAGCCATTAGCGCTTTCCATCTTTAATAGTACAGCTGTTAAGTAAACATGGCTTTGTCCTTTTATTAAGAACCTAGATATTCTGAAAACACAGAGAATGAAATTGGAACATAGCGACTGCTTCCATTATAAGAGAATATACTCAGAAAAAAACATGAGAAAAGGAAGAACACTATCACAAATTTTATGTTGCTTCATTATCTTTCTCACCAATTTCATAGATGCATTTGCCCTGAAGATAAAATACACTGACTGAAATAAAAATCTAGTAGTACTAGCCCCTAGAACCAAATATCATACTCACTCTGTGTATGAACATGGGTTAACAGGAAAAATGTACACAGTATTAGCTCATAAAACAAAAGGATTTCTCAATCCTAATGTTATTTCTTAAATTTCTCTTAACTCTGACAATAAATGAACAAGTAATGAAGGGGGCTGTCTCTCAACCAGATCAATGCAAAACTGTCTTTCTATTATTTGCAAGTCCCTACTTTTCATCCCTGCTGTCAAAATTGAGTCCATCAAACCTTCATGCAGTAGCTACCACTGTCAGAATAATGTGCCCTCTGCTTTAAGGGCACAAGACAGAACGTGACCTCTGATACCAAGGAGCTGACCCAGGTGATATACAGTCCTAAATCAGACGAACATTAAGCAAAACAACACTGCACATGGCAATACATGACTAAGTACCAGGTGAGTGAACAAACGCTAAAGTTTACAGCAGAAAACAACATAGCGAGCTTGGGGTACTTCATGCAAAAGGTGAGGACCAGAACTAGGATCTGAATTTGGGGGTAAGGGGGAGAGTGTAGGGCAGTTAGAACAAAAGTCTAGAGAAATAAAAGTGTATGAGACGTTGGGCGTCAAATGAATATACAAAAGAATGGGATTTATTTATCCTTAAGCTGATAATTAAAGTTAATTACACATCAAATCAGTCTACCTTGAATTGAATTTTTTAAAAGATGCAATCTAAGTAGGATAATTTATAAGTAATGAAGTGAAATGGCAAATTTGGCAATTCTCGTCATCATTTGATTCATATAAATAGCCAATTTCTATTTTCTCTCTCTTTAGTTGCTAAGTCATGTCTGACTCTTACAACCCCATGGATTGTAGCCTGCCAGGCTTCTCTGTCCATGGAAATCTCCAGGCAACAATACTGGAGTGGGTTGCCATTTCCTTCTCCAGGGTTCTATTTTCTAGTCAGGAATAAATCATTTATCTAGATTCACCAAAATACTTGTTCAGATCTCTTCCTCTGCCAGTTTCTAAAAAATGTGTGCAAAAGGAAAAATAATCCATAATGCTACCATATTTTTACCTTAAGGTCAATGGCTAGTAAACAATATTGTTTGACTGCCATCTTAAAAACTGCACCACTGCTTTTAGGTATATGGCCTGGATTTACAGAAGAATAAAATTCACCTAAAAAACCACGAGCATCTATTTCTATTCAGAAACAAATTTTTAAAAAACTCACCAAGGAGGCCTACACATGGAATCAATTATCACCTACTTTAAATTATCAGACACATTAATTTTAGGCCTGCAAATTTCAAAGGAAGCTAGGTATGTCCATATTGCTTTGAACACTCTACATAATATGAGCAGTCTTTTTAATCATCACCTCTGAGATTCTGACCTCAGCTCAATTTGTCAGTCTCTTGATTTTTCCAGTTAAAGACAGGAATATGAAAGGATGCTTATACATATAAAAACTCCAGAGTATCTGATTAACTTGGGATATTTTATTTTCATTTTTCACTTCCTGAAATTATAACTCTGCTGTAACATCCTGACTCTATTTAAAGACCATAGTTTAAGACTGACAGTTCAAACTTTACTTCAAAACTGAGTTTCTCTAATTGTTTTCTACTATACATGCCAACAAAGGTCCGTCTAGTCAAGGCTATGGTTTTTCCCGTGGTCATGTATGGACGTGAGATTTGGACTGTAAAGAAAGCTGATTGCTGAAGAATTGATGCTTTTGAACTGTGGTGCTGGAGAAGACTCTTGAGAGTCCCTTGGACTGCAAGGAGATCCAACCAGTCCCTTCTAAGGGAGATCAATCCTGGGTGTTCATTGGAAGGACTGATGCTAAAGCTGAAACTCCAATACTTTGGCCACCTCATGCGACGAGTTGACTCACTGGAAAAGACTCTGATGCTAGGAAAGGTTGGGGGCGGGAGGAGAAGGGGACGACAGAGAATGAGATGGCTGGATGGCATCACCGACTGTGGACATGAGTTTGAGTGAACTCCGGGAGTTGGTGATGGACAGGGAGGCCTGGCGTGCTGTGATTCATGGGGTCGCGGAGAGTTGGACACGACTAAGCGACTGAACTGAACTGAACTGATACACATTACACAATGATTCAACCTGACTTGAGTTCCAGTGTACTAAACCATCTGTTCAGGTCTCCATGACCACAACAAACACTTCTGAGATGGTACCTATGACCAAGGTGGCATCTAAACTAAAACAGGCTGGGACCTGGGGCCTATGCTGCAGTGCTGGCACCTGGACAAAAATCTCCTCAAGCAACAAAACACAAAAAAAACTATAAGAAACTAAAAATAACTGTGCATAAGCAACCGGGGTAAATTCTGGACAAAAGATACAAAGAAACCAAGAAACCCAACTGCTACTTCTGAGGAGCTTGGAGCAAGATTTGGGCACTGACTGCATGCTCCCTGCAGATACCACCGCCAAAGGGGTGGGTAAACCACCTAAGTCACCCCTCAGGCCTGATCCCTGGATACACCTCTAACGTAACCACATATAAAGAACCAGTTTGAGCCCCCACAGCAAGTGAGTAAGGGAACATGTTACTTGTTCTTGCTCCTTCCTGATGCTGTAGGGAACCCAAAAAAGCCTTGCCTGAATTTCTTGTCTGGTTTATGATCAATTCCAATTGATTAAGGAGGCCAAGAAACCTGGCAAGTAACATGACCATAAGATGATCCCTTTATTCTCAATTCAAAGTGAAATGATTTAAAGTACTGCCCAGGCCTTTTTTCCCCTCATTAGCCATTTCTCTGAACCTGATCTAATGCGCGTACCATCCTCAAAGATAAACCAAGATGAAACTGATCAGTGTATGTACCATACACTGCTTTTTCTATTCTCCTGGATAAAACCACATCACCATGATCAGGAAAGTTACTTATCTAGTTCAGCATTATAAGCTGTCCTAAAGCTCGCACAGTCTAGAGACATATTCTGCTGAAATGACTTTTACTGATGGAAACTGCCCCTCTGTACTATGGCTGTGGTAGAAGTGGGGCTGTAAACAGCCAACTTTTACTTACTGACCAAACAATAGATTCCAGCAGCCCCTCTCACTGGAGGAAATCCTACTCACATATTGTAAAAGGAATTTTCAGGCTACAGAGGGAGATGAACCTGACTTAATTCTTAGGGTTTTAGAAGAACAGAGCTGAGACTCAGACTCAAGAATCACAAAAATGTTGCTGATGTCTGTGACATCCGCTAAGTATAAATTATGATTTATTTAAGTACTGTCAAATATCTATATATCACTATATCCATTTATATATCACTACTGGAAGATTCAGACACTACTGAGCTACTGAAATGAACTGCTGCTAAATCGCTTCAGTTGTGTCCGACTCTGTGCAACCCCATAGATGGCAGCCCAGCAGGCTCCTCCGTCCCTGGGATTCTCCAGGCAAGAACACTGGAGTGGGCAGCCATTTCCTTCTCCAATGCATGAAAGTGAAAAGTGAAAGTGAAGTCACTCAGTCGTGTCTGACTCTCAGAGACCACATGGACTGCAGCCCACCAGGCTCCTCGGTCCATGGGATTTTCCAGGCAAGAGCACTGGAGATATATCACTACATATATGGTCAAATACAAATAAATTTCTAAATGCTGAGTTCAGTTCAGTTGATCATCGTGTCCAACTCTTTGCGACCCCATGGCCTGCAGCACGCCAGGCTTCCCTGTTCATCACCAACTCCCAGAGCTTGCTCAAACTCATGTCCATCAAGTCGGTGATGCCAACCAACCATCTCATCCTATGTTGTCCTCTTCTCATCCTGCCTTCAATCTTTCCCAGCATCAGGGTCTTTTCCAATGAGTCAGTTCTTTGCATCAGGTGGCCAAAGTGTTTCAGCTTCAACATCAGTCCTTCCAATGCATATTCAGGGCTGATTTCCTTTAGGGTTGACTGATTTGATCTCCTTGTAGTTCAGGGGACTCTCAAAAGTCTCCAACAGCACAGATCAAAAGCATCAATTCTTCGGTGCTCAGCTTTCTTTACAGTCCAACTCTCACAGCCATACATGACAACTGGAAAAACCATAGCTTTGACTAGACAGACCTTTGTTGGCAAAGTGATGTCTCTGCTTTTCAATATGTTGCCTAGGTTGGTTATAGTTTTTCTTCCAAGGAGCTGCTGCTGCTGCTGCTGCTAAGTCACTTCAGTCGTGTCCGACTCTGTGTGACCCCATAGACGGAAGCCCACCAGGCTCCCCCATCCCTGGGATTCTCCAGGCAAGAACACTGGAGTGGGTTGCCATTTCCTTCTCCAATGTGTGAAAGTGAAAAGTGAAAGTGAAGTCGCTCAGTCGTGTCCGACTCTTAGCGACTCTTAGCGACCCCAGGCTACCCTACCAGGCTCAACCATCCAAGGAGCAAGTGTCCTTAATTTCATGACTGCAGTCATAATGTGCAATGATTTTGGAGCCCCCCAAAATAAAGTCTGTCACTGTTTCCACTGTTTCTCCATCTATTTGCAATGAAGTGATGGACTAGATGCCATGATCTTAGTTTTCTGAATGCTGAGTTTTAAGCCAACATTTTCACTCTCCTCTTCCACTTTCAGCAAGAGGCTTTTTTTTTTTTATAAACTTACTAGAAAAATGAAATTATTCAAATTTTCTTATTTTCTCCCAAACAAAAATATGTTTCGAAAATAGTTTCAGAGTAAAGATTTAAATGATGAGCCCTTTTTCTTTAAACGAAGGCAAATCTGAAAATTTTTTTAATAATTATTTTTTAATTGAAGGATAATTGCTTTACAGAATTTTGTTTTCTGTCAAACATCAACAGGAATCAGCTATAGGTATACATATGTCCCCTCCCTCTTGAACCTTCATCCCATCTCCCTTCCCATCCCATACCTCTATGCTGATACAGAGCTGCTGTTTGAGTTCCCTGAGTCATACAGCAAATTCCCATTGGCTATCTATTTAACATAGAGCAATGTAAGTTTCCACATTACTGTCTCTATAAAAAGAAGGAAGGAAGTGTAGAAACACATAATAATGAAAGTTAAAGGCATATTCCACCCAACAATTCCCAAAAACAAAAATTAATTTTTGTCTTCCCTCTAACACCAAAGCACACAAAGGGCAAGAATTCATGAAGCAGATACCTTCTTCAGAAGATCAATAAGAAGAAAATGGTGTGTTAAAAAGGCAGAAGCTCCATTTATAAAATAAATAAATCCTAGGGATGTAATGTGAACGAAATGGACTGGAATAGGCAAATTGAATTCAGATGACCATTATATCTAACTACTGTGGGCAAGAATCCCTTAGAAAAAAAGGAGTAGCTCTAATAGTTAACAAAAGGGACCTAATTGCAGTACTTAAGTACAATCTCAAAAACGACAGAATGATCTCTTTTTCCAAGGCAAACCATTCAGTATCACAGTAACCCAAGTCTATGTCCCAGCCACTAATGCCAAAGAAGCTGAAGTTGAATGGTTCTATGATGACCTACAAGACTTTCTAGAACTAACACCAAAAAATATATTCTTTTCATCACAGGGCATTGCAAAAGTAGGAGGTCAACAGATAAGTGGAGTAACAAGAAAGTTTGGTCTTGGAGTACAAAATTAAGCAGAGCAAAGGCTAACAGAGTTTGGCCAAAAGAAAGCACTGGTCATACCAAACAACCTCTTCCAACAACACAAGAGAAGACTCTACACCAGGACATCACTACATGGTCAATAGCAAAATCAGACTGACTATATTCTTTGTAGTCGAAGATGGAGAAGCTCTATCAGTTCAATTCGGTTCAGTCGCTCAGTTGTGTCCGACTCTTTGTGACCCCATGAATCACAGCACGCCAGGCCTCCCTGTCCATCACCAACTCCCGGAGTTCACTCAAACTCACGTCCATCGAGTTGGTGATGCCATCCAGCCATCTCATTCTCTGTCGTCCCCGTCTCCTCCTGCCCCCAATCCTTCCCAGCATCAGAGTCTTTTCCAGTGAGTCAACTCGTCGCATGAGGTGGCCAAAGTATTGGAGCTTCAGCTTTAGCATCAGTCCTTCCAATGAACACCCAGGATTGATCTCCTTTAGAATGGACTGGTTGGATCTCCTTGCAGTCCAAGGGACTCTCAAGAGTCTTCTCCAGCACCACAGTTCAAAAGCATCAATTCTTCGGTGATCAGCTTTCTTCACAGTCCAACTCCCACATCCATACATGACCACGGGAAAAACCATAGCCTTGACTAGACGGACCTTGGTTGGCAAAGTAATGTCTCTGCTTTTTAATATGCTATCTAGGTTGGTCATAACTTTCCTTCAAAGGAGTAAGCGTCTTTTAATTTCATGGCTGCAATCAGCATCCACAGTGATTTTGGAGCCCCCCAAAATAAAGTCTGACACTGTTTCCACTGTTCCCCCATCTATTTCCCATGAAGTGATGGGACCAGATGCCATGACCTTTGTTTTCTGAATGTTGAGCTTCAAGCCAACCTTTTCACTCTCTTTCACTTTCATCAAGAGGCTTTTTAGTTCCTCTTCACTTTCTGCCATAAGGGTGGTGTCATCTGCATATCTGAGGTTATTGATATTTCTCCCGGCAATCTTGATTCCAGCTTGTGCTTCTTCCAGCCCAGCGTTCCTCATGATGCACTCTGCATATAAGTTAAGAAGCTCTATGCTGCTGCTACTGCTAAGTCACTTCAGTCATGTCCGACTCTGTGCGACCTCATGGACGGCAGCCCACCAGGCTCCCCTGTCCCTGGGATTCTCCAGGCAAGAATACTGGAGTGGGTTGCCATTTCCTTCTCCAATGCATGAAAGGGAAAAGTGAAAGTGAAGTCATTCAGTCATTTCCGACTCTTCGCGACCCCATGGACTGTAGCCTACCAGGCTCCTCCATCCATGGGATTTTCCAGGCAAGAGTACTGGAGTGGGGTGCCATTGCCTTCTCCAAGAAGCTCTATAGAGTTAGCAAAAATAAGACTGGTTGCTGACTGTTGCTCAGATCACGAACTCCTTATTACAAAATTCAGACTTAAATTGAAGAAAGTGGGGAAAACCACTAGGCCATTCAGGTATGACCTAAATGAATTCCCTTACAATGACACAATGGAAGTGACAAACAGTTTCAAGGGATTATATCTAATAGAGTGCCTGAAGAAATATGGATGGAGGTTCCTAACATTGTACAGGAGGCAGAGATCAAAACCATCCCCAAGAAAAAGAAATGCAAAAAGGCAAAATGGTTGTCTGAGGAGGGCTTACAAATTGCTGAGAAAAGAAGAAAAGTGAAGGGCAAATGAGAAAAGGAAAGATATATCCATTTTAATGCAGAGTTCCAAAGAATAGCAAGGAGAGATACGAAAGCCTTCCGAAGTGATCAAAGAAAAGAAACAGAGGAAAATGACAGAATGGGAAAGAGCAGAGATATTATCAAGAAAATTAGAGATACCAAGGAAACATTTCATGCAAATATGGGGACAATAAAGGACAGAAATGGTATGAACCTAACAAAAGCAAAAGATTTTAAGAAGAGCTGGCAAGAATACACAGAAGAACTATACAAAAAAGATCTTAATGACCCAGCATGATGGTGTGATCACTCATCTAGAGCCAGACATCCTGGAGTGCAAAGTCAACAGGGTTTTAGGAAGCATCACTATGAACAAAGCTAGTGCAGGTGATGAGACTCCAGCTGAGCTACTTCAAAGCCTAAAGGATGATGCTACGAAAGTCCTGCACTCAACATGCCAGCAAATTTGGAAAACTCAGCAGAGTCCACAGGACTGGAAAAGGTCAGTTTTCATTTCAATCCCAAAGAAAGTTCAAACTACCGCACAACTGCACTCATCTCACACGCTAGCAAAGTAATGCTCAAAATCTCAAAATTTTCCAAGCTAGTGAACTCAAAATTTTCCAAGCTAGTGAACTCAAAATTTTCCAAGCTAGTAAGTGAACTGAGAACTTCCAGATATACAAACTGGATTTAGAAAAGGCAAAAGAACTAGGGATCAAACTGCTAACATCTGCTGGATCACAGAAAAAGCAAGAGAATTCAAGAAAAACATCTACTTCTGCTTCATTAAATATGTCAAAGCCTTTGACTGTGTGTATCACAATAGACTGCGGAAAATTCTACAAGAGCTGGGAACATGAGACCACCTGACCTGCCTCCTAAAAAATCTGTATGCAGGTCAAGAAGGAACAGAAACACAGATGGAACAACAGACTGATTTCAAACTGGGAAAGGAGTACATCAAGGCTGTATACTGTCACCCTGTTTATTTATGCAGAGTACATACATCATGAGTAATGCTGGGCTGGATGAAGCACAAGTTGGTATGAAGATTGCCACAAGAAATATCAATAACCTCAGATATGAAGATGACACCACTCTTATGGCAGAAAGCAAAGAGGAACTAAAAAGCCTCTTGATGAAATTGAAAAAGGAGTGAAAATGCTGGCTTAAAACTCAGCATTCAAAAAACTAAGATCATGGCATCCGGTCCCATCACTTCATGGCAAATAGATGGGGAAACAATGGAATAGTGACAGACTTTATTTTCTTGGGCTCTAAAATCAGTGCAGGTGGTGACTGCAGCCATGAAATTAAAAGATGCTTGCTCCTTGGAAGAAAAGCTATGACCAACCTAGACAGCATATTAAAAACCAGAGCCATTTACTTTATCGACACAGGTCTGCATAGTCAAAGTATGATTTTCCCAATCATCATGTACGGATTTGAGAGTTGGGTCAGGGCTGAGCACGGAAGAATTAATGCTTTCGAACTGTGTTGTTGAAGACTCTTGAGCATCCCCTGGGCTGCAAGGATATCAAACCAGTCAATCCTAATGGAAATAAGTGCTGAATATTCATTGGAAGGACTGATGCTGAAGCTGAAACTCCAATACTTTGGCCACCTGATGTAAAGAACCAACTCATTAGAAAAGACTCTTATGCTGAGAGGAAGATTGAAGGCAGGAGGAGAAGGGGACCACAGAGGATGAGATGGTTGGATGGCATCACTGACTTGATAGACATGAGTTTGAGTAAGCTCTGGGAGTTGGTGATAGACAAGCGAGTCTGGAGTGCTGCACTCCCTGGGGTCACAAAGAGTCGGACACGACTGAGCGACTGAATTGAGTGATGCTAAGTTACTTTTTATTTGCAAGATTACTTTTTGAGTTAGTGCCAATAGATCTATATATTCAGTGAGGAAGCTAGTTCAGTTCAGTTCAGTTGCTCAGTCGTGTCCGATTCTTTGCGACCCCATGAATCATAGCATGCCAGGCCTCCTTGTCCATCACCAAAGACTTAGATAAATATCTAGCCAAAGTCACAAGCTCACTGGAGGAGTAGGAGCACACAGTGATCCTGTGTCTTGACCCTGAATACAATTCCATTCCTTTATGCCAGATTCGTAGGAATTTGTGAGCTTGTGACTTTAAATATTTATACACACATATTATATTCACAGATATTTAAAGGAATATTGAGAGTAAGACAGGGGGTAAAAGGAAATGAAAAGAATTGAAGGATACATGTAGGATTTCCATGAGTATGTTGACTCTTAAGAGAGAGAGAAATGTGGTTATAAGCCAAGGGATCAAAGCCAGAGGACCAAAAGTCTCCAGAAGAGGCATAGTATTAATTCTCATGATTTTCAATAGGCTCATACACCCCCACATTTTAGTGAGCTCTTATCCCTCCATTTCTCTAGCCAGAGGTCTTAAGACAAAAAAGAATGTGGAAGAGAGTGATTTAGAGTCACATCTTGGGCACCCAGAACGAGTAACTGCTTCTGTCTAACTCCGACCTGAAACTTTCTTAAATGCGACACTTGAGGTACATAGTATTATAACTGCCATAACAAAATCCATGTCACATTTTACATGTCTAAGTTCCTAAAATGTATCTTCATTGATTTGATTAGCACTGAATAGCTTAAGCTTCATTATGATATTAGTTGGACACTTCCTCTGCCCTCCCATTTTTAAAAAAATTTATTTCTGATTGAAAGATAATTGCTTTACAATATTGTGTTGGTTTCTGCCATACACTAACATCAGCCACAGGTATATATAGGTCCTCTCCCTCTTGAAACTCCCTCCCACCTCCTACCACATAAGACACCTCTAGGTTGTCACAGAGCACCAGTTTGAGCTCCCTGAGTCATACGACAAATTCCCGCTGGCTATCTATTTTACATTGTTGTTCAGTAGCTCAGTAGTGTCTGATTCTTTGTGACTCCAAGGACTGCAGCACGTCAGGCTTCCCTGTCCTTCACTATCTCCGGAAGTTTTCTCAAACTCACATCCATTGAATCAGTGATCCCATCCAATCATCTCATCCTGTCATCACCTTCTCCTCCTGTCTTCAATCTTTCCCAGCATCAGAGAGTTTTTCAATAAGTTGGCTCTTCACATCAGGTGGCCAAAGTATGAGAGCTTCATCTTTAGCATCAGTCCTTCCAATGAATATTTCCTTTGGGGTTGACAGGTTTGATCTCTGTGCTGTCCAAGGGACTCTCAAGAGTCTTCTCTAGCATCACAGTTCAAATGCATCAATTCTTCAGTGCTCAACCTTCTTTATGGTCTAACTCTCACATCTGTACATGACTACTGGAAAAAACCATAGCTTTGACTATATAGACCTATGTCAGCAAAGTGATATCTCTGCTTTTTAATACATTGTCTAGGTTGGTCATAGCTTTTTTTCCAAGGAGCAAGCATCTTTTAATTTCATGGCTGCAGTCACCATCTGCAGCGATTTTGGAGCCCAAGAAAATAGTTTGTTACTGTTCCATTGTTTCCCCAACTACTTGACATGAAGGGATAGGACCAGATGCCATGATCTTAGTTTTGTGAATGTTCAGTTTTAAGCCAGATTTTTCACTGTCCCCTTTCACATTCATCAAGAGGTTCTTTAGTTCCTCTTTGCTTTCTGCCATTAGGCTTGTATCATCTGCACCTCTGAGGTTACTGATCTATTTTACATATGGTAGTTTATATATTTCCATGCTACTCTCTCCATTTATCTCACCCTCTCCTTCACCTCCGTGTGTACAAGTCTGTTCTCCATGTCTGCATCTCCACTGCTGCCCTGCAAATAGGTTCATCAGTACCATCTTTCTAGATTCCATATATATATGTTAATATACGGTATTAGTTTTTCTGATTCTGATTTACTTCACTTTGTATAATAGGTTCTAGATTCATCCACCTCATTAGAATAGACTCAAATGTGTTCCTTTTTATGGTTGAATAATACTCCATTGCATATATGTACCATGACTTTTTTATCCATTCATCTGTCAACTGACATCTAGGTTGTTTCCATGTCCTGGCTATTGTAAATATTGTTGCAGTGAACACTGGGGTACATGTGTCACTTTCAGTATGGTTTTCTCCGGGTATATGCCCAGTAGCAGGATTGTTGTGTCATATGGTAGCTTTATCCCTAGTTTTTTAAGGAGTCTCCATATTGTTCTCCACAGTTACTCTATCAATTTACATTTCTATGAACAGTGCAAGAAGGTTCCCTTTGCTATACACCCTCTTCAGCATCCATTGATAGATTTTTTGATGACGGTCATTCTGAGGTGTGAGGTAATATCTCACTTCAGTTTTGACTTGCATTTCTCTAATAATGAGTGATGTTGAGCATATTTTTATGTGTTTATTGATCTTCACTTTGCCTTCTTTGGAGAAATATCTATTTAGGCTGTCTGCCCAGTTTTTGATTGGGTGGTTTGTTTTTTTGGTATTGAGTTGTAAGAGCTGCTTTTATATTTTGTAAGTGCTTTGTCAGTTGTTTAATTACCAATTATTTTCTCCCTTACTGAGCATTGTCTTTTCACTTTGTTTATATGCTTCCTTTACTATGCAAAGCTTTTAAGTTTAATTAGGTCCCATGGTTTATTTTTATTTCCATAACTGTAGGTGGTGGGTCATAGAGGATCTTGCTGAGATTTATGTCATAGAGTGTTCTGCCTATGTTTTCCTCTAAGAGTTTTATATTTTCTGGTCTTACATTTAGGTCTTTAATCCATTATGAGTTTATCTTTGTGTATGGTTTCAGGGAGTGTTCTAATTGCATTCTTTTACATGCAGCTGTCCAGTTTTCTTGGCACCATTTACTGAAGAGAGTATCTTTGCTTCCTTGCATTTTCTTGCCTCCTCTGTCCAGGACAAGGTGTATTTAGGTGCATAGGTTTAACTCTGGGCTTTCTATCTTGTTCCATTGGTCTCTATTTTTGCTGTTTTTTCTTGACAGTATCATACTGTCTTGATGACTGCAGCTTTGTAGTATAGCCTGAAGTAAAGAAGGTTGGTTCCTTCAATGCCATTCTTCTTTCTCAAGATTTTTTTGGCTATTTGGGGTCTCTTGTGTTTCCATACAAATTGTGAATTTTTATGTTCTAGTTTTGTGAAAAATGCCATTGGTAATTTGATAGAGATTGCACTGAATTTGTGAATTGTTTCTGGTAATAAAGTCATTTTCACAATATTGATTCCTTGTACCCATGAAAATGTAATATCTCTCCATCTTTTTATGTCATCCTTGATTTCTTTCATCAGGGTCTTACAGTTTTCTGTATACAAATCTTGCTTCTTTGGTAGGATTATACCTAGGCATTTGATTTTTTTGTTGCAATGGTGAATGGGATTTTTCTTAATTTCTCTTTCTGATTTTTTCATTGTTAGTATATAGGGATATAAGTGATTTATGTGTATTGCTTTTGTATCCTGCAATTTTACTAAATTCACTAATTAGCTCTAGTAATTTTCTGATAATATCTTTAGGGTTTTCTACGTGTAGTATCATGTCATCTGCAAACTGAGTTTTACTGCTTTTCTAATCTGGATTCCTTATATTTCTTTTTCTTCTCTGACTGCTGTGGCTAGGACTTCTAAAATTACGTTGAATAAAACTGGCAAGAATGAGCACCCTTGTCTTATTCCTGATCTCGGAGGAAATGCTTTCAGATTTTCACCATTGAGAATAATGTTTGCTGTTGGTTTATCATACATGGCCTTTATTATGTTCAGGTAGGTTCCTTATATGCCCATTTTTGAAGAGTTTTTGCCATAAATGAGTGCTGAATTTTGTCAAAAGCTTTTCCTGCATTTATTGAGATCATCATATGGTTTTTATCTTTCAATCTGTTAATACAGTATATCACATTGATTGATTTCCATATAATGAAGAATCCTTGCATCACTGGGAAAAACAGAACTTGATTATAGCATCAGTTCAGTTCAATTCAGTTGCTCAGTTGTGTCCAACTCTTTGCGACCCCATGAATCACAGCACGCCAGGCCTCCCTGTCCATCACCAACTCCCGGAGTTAACTCAAACTCATGTCCATCGAGTCAGTGATGCCATCCAGCCATCTCATTCTCTGTCATCCCTGTCTCCTCCTGCCCCCAATCCTTCCCAGCATCAGAGTCTTTTCCAGGAAGTCAACTCGTCGCATGAGGTGGCCAAAGTATTGCAGTTTCAGCTTTAGCATCAGTCCTTCCAACGAACACCCAGGACTGATCTCCTTTAGAATGGACTGATTGGATCTCCTTGCAGTCCAAGGGACTCTCAAGAGTCTTCTCCAGCACCACAGTTCAAAAGCATCAATTCTTCGGCGATCAGCTTTCTTCACAGTCCAACTCTCACATCCATACATGACCACTGGAAAAACCATAGCCTTGACTAGACGGACCTTGGTTGGCAAAGTAATGTCTCTGCTTTCTGTTTAATGTTTTGTTGGATTCTGCCTGCTAGAATTTTGTTGAGGATTTTTGCATTTATGTTCATCAGTGATACTGGCCTGTAATTTTCTTTTTTTGTGATTTTTTCTTTCTTTGTCTGGTTTTGATATCAGGGTGATGGTGGCCTCATAGAATGAGTTTGGCAGTGTTCCTTCCAATTTTTTGGAGCAGTTGAGAAGGATAGGCATTAGCTCTTCTATAAATGTTGAATAAAATTGACCCTGGGGTAGGCCCTGGGGTTTTAGTTTTTGGGAAATTTTTTAATCATAGTTTCAATTTTAGTGCTTGTCATGGTTTTGCTCATAATATTTATTTCTTCCTAGTTTAGTCTTGGAAGGTTGAACATTTCTAAGGATTTGTTCTTATCTTCAAGGTTGTCCATTTTGTTGGCATATATTTGCTCATAATAGTCTCTTATGATCCTTTGTATTTCTGTGTTGTTTGCTGTAACTTCTCCTTTTTCATTTCTAATTTTGTTGATTCGATTCTTCTCCCTTTTTTCTTAACCAATCTCGCTAATGATCTGTCAATTTTGATTATCTTCTCAAAGAACTAGCTTTTAGTTTTATTAATCTTTATTATTGTTTCCTTCATTTCTTTTGTCATTTATTTCTGCTCTGATCTTTATGATTTCTTTCCTTCTACTAAATTTGGGGTCTTTTTGTTTTTCTTTTTCTGGTTGTTTTAGCTGTAAAGTTACGTTGTCTATGTGATGTTTTTCTTGCTTTTTGTATTGCTATATTTTCATCTTAGAACTGTTTTTGCTGCATTCCATAGGTTTTCCATCATTGTGTTTTCATTGTCATTTGTTTCTAAGAATTTTTTATTTCCCTTTTTCTTCAGTAACCTGTTGGTTATTTATAAACATATTGCTTAATCTCCATGTATTCGTGTTGTTTAATCTTCATGTGCTTGTTACAGTTTTTTCCCTGTAACTGATATCTAGTTTCATAGCATTGTGGTCAGAAAAGATGCCTGACACAATTTCAATTTTCTTAAATATACTGAGGCTTGACTTGTGACCCAAGATGTGGTCTATCCTAGAGAATGTTCCATGTGCATCTGAGAAGAAAATGTATTCTTCTGCATTTGGATGGAATGTCCTGAAGATATCGATTAGGTTTATCTGATCTAATGTGTAATTTAAGGCTTATGTTTCATTAATCTTCTGTTTTGATGATCTGTCCATTGGTGTTAAGTGGGGTGTTAAAAGTCCCCTACTATTATTGTGTTACAGTCAATTTCCCCTTTTATATCTGTTAGTGTTTGCCTTATGTACTGAGGTGCTCACTCCTATGTTGTGTGCATAAATATTTAAAATTGTTATGTGTTCTTGGATTGATCCGTTGGTCTTTATGTAGTGTCTTTCTTTGTCTCTTTTAAGATTCTTTAGTTTAAGGACTGTTTTGTCTGATATGAGAATTGCTGTGCTGTGTTTAGTTGTTCAGTTGTGTCTGAATCTTTGCAACCCCATGGACTGTAGCCCGCCAGGCTCCTCTGACCATGGGAATTTTCCAGGCAAGAATACTGAAGTGGGATGCCATACCTTCCTCCAGGGGATCTTCCCAATCCAGGCATTGAACCCAGGTCTCCCACATTGCAGGCAGATTTTTTACCATTTGAGCCAGCAGAGAAGTCCATGAGAATTGTTACTCTGGTTTATTTTTGATTTCCGTTTGTATGGAATATCTTTTTCTATCCTCTCACTTTCAGTCTGTATGTGTCTCTAGGTCTGAAGTTGATTTCTTGTAGATAGCAAATATATGGGTGTTTTTGTATCCATTCAGTCAGTCTGTGTCTTTTGGGTGGAGCATTTAATCCATTTACATTTAAAGTAATTGTTGATATGGGGCTTACCAGGTGGCACTAGTTGTAAAGAACCTGCCTGCCAATGCTAGGGATGTAAGAGATGTAGGTTTAATCATTGGATTGCGAAGACCCCCTGGAGAAGGGCATGCCAACCCATTCCAGTATTCTTGCCTGGAGAATCCCATGGAAAGAGGGGTCTGGAGGGCTACAGTCCATAGGGTCACAAAGAGTTGAATACGAATGAAACAATTGAGCAACTGACATTTTCTTAATTGTCCTGGGTTTGTTTTTGTAGGTTTTTTCCTTGTCTTGTGTTTTCTGCCTATAGAAATTCCATTAGCATTTGCTGTAAAGCTGGTTTGGTGGTGCTAAATTCTCTTAATTTTTGCTTATCTGTAAAGCCTTTTATTTCTCTATCGATTTTGAATGAGATCCTTGCCAGGAAGAGTAGCTTGGTTGTAGATTTTTCCCTTTTGGTACTTTAAATATATGCTTCCCTGGTGGCTCAAATGGTAAAGCGTCTGTATGCAATGGGGAGGCCCAGGTTTGATCCCTGGGTGGGGAAGATCCCCTGAGAAGGAAATGGCAACACACTCCAGTGCTCTTGCCTGGAAAATTCCATGGACAGAGGAGCCTTGTAGGCTACAGTCCATGGGGTCGCAAAGAGTCGGACACAACTGAGCGACTTCACTTCACTTATACTGTCATTCCCTTCTGGCCTGCAGAGTTTCTGTTGAAAGATCAGCTGTGAACAGTATGGGATTTCCCTTGTATGTTACTTGTTGCTTTTCCCTTGCTGCTTTTAATGTTCTTTCTTCATGTTTAATCTTTGTCAGTTTGATTAGTATGTGTCTTGGTGTGTTTCTCCTTGCATTTATCCTGTATGGGTATCTTTACAAAAATTGCTAAAGAAAATTAGTCTACTTCTTGATCCAGAGAAATAACCAGTATTACAGCATATTATTCCTTCCATTGACAACTCAATCCATGGTCACTTGATTAGGTGCAGAAATCAGTTAAAATTTAAGGCAATCCTCAGGGTTTCCCTTTTATCTCAAATAAAATGAGATTTAGACAAATGAATACAGTCAGTTGAGGGTTAAGCTAGGATCCCAATTTCCAATTCCTTGGCTGCACATCTGAAGCAAATTTCCCCTCTGCATGAAATATACATCTATATACATTAATTAAGCCAACAAGGGAACTGACAAGTAAAATATTTAGTACATAATGCAAGGAATATATAAAAATGTTGAAAGTTGAACAGAAGACTAGAGAGAAAAGCTACTGAACTCGGAAAATGAAAATTCTTTATCAAGAGTTTTATTGTTAAATTAAGCAATCTTTTTGTTAGAAAACTAAAATTTAAGAAGTAAATCATATTCAAAGGAAAGGTTGTTCAACCATGGGCTGCTACATAAATTTCAGACATTCTCTGATAATGATGAATGACTTGGTTAATAAATGGTCAAGTTAATTAAACATGCAATTCAAAAAAATAAAGTTCGTTGTTACTGCTGCTGTTTTTTTACCTGGTTGCCAAAGAGGTTGAATCCATTAATTGCTTCTAGAGCTGCTTTTGCTAAGCCAACAGAGCTAGAAGAGAAAAGGAAATACTTTATAACTCTGACGTATTTGTTTATAAAAGAATAACTGTTATCCGATGAATATTCACGAGCAAGTATTTTTATTAACACTTATAACAACTTCCCAAGAATAACGTCTAATAGACTTCTGTCTGACATTTCACTATGTTAATTTTTCATCCTTATAGTTAGTGATCTCCACGGAAAAATATTTCTAAGTTCACCATGATCTAGACAAATGGTTATACTATTGATGGGAGTAGTCTTAATTCCAATATCACTTACATTCACTGACTCAAGGGAAAAAAATGATTAAGTTTAGAAGAAAGTGTAGTATGATGATATTTGCATGGTGGTCTTCCCTGGTGGCTCAGCTGGTAAAGAATCCGCCTGCAATGCGGGAGACCTGGGTTCGATCCCTGGGTTGGGAAGATACCCTGGAGAAGGGAAAGGCTGCCCACTCTAGTATTCTGGCCTGGAGAATTCCATGGACTATACAGTCCAAGGGGTCGCAAAGAGTCGGGCACAACTGAGCGACTTTCACTTCATTTTCACTTCACCAGGCTGGGTATCATCATTCAGATCAATGAATAGAGCTTTTGTCATGTCAATTCTGAGCCCTAGAAAATATTTTGCATATCATACACTTGCCACAGAGTATACTTAAATATACCCATTCGAATGCTCTTTGATTAAGGTCCAATGAAATGGCATTATTTTATGCTCACAGATCAAAGGATCATCACACCTGATATTTTGTTATATTCTTCTCTTTGTAATAAAATGTATACTTCTTTGGCCTCTCAGATATCTCATATAATAGTGCTGAAAAATGGGAAGACCCAAATTTCATTAAAAATATGAAACTGTCATCTTATAAATATCAACCTTTAAATATTTTAGATCTAATATCTAGTTTACTTAATGCAATCTTTTGTCTTTTTCTCAAAGCAACTGCATATTCCATTAATCATTTAAAATTAATGATCTGTCATCATTTCTCTAAAGCAGTGATTATTAAAGTGTGGTTCCCAGAGCAGCAGCATTACCTGGAAGCTTGCCAATTCTCACTGCTTTCTGGGAATGGGGTGTTAACAAGTCCTCCAGGTGCTTGAATGCACTTTATTCTGAGAACCACTATCCTAAGCTATTCATGTTATCACGATCTACATTTTCTATGGGCTGTTTACATGAAATGTTCTCAAGTAAGCATTAATTTTACTATAGAATAGTAACTAGTTGGGAAACGTTTTAAAATACATGAATGGGAAGGAATATAGACAATGTTTTATAACTTTCAATGAAGCAGAACATTTAAAAATTGTGAATCACTGTGTTGTAACCTAACACTTACATAATATTGTACACCAACTATACTTCAATTTTTAAAAAGGATAATTAATGTATGGAGATAGTGATCAGGTGGAAGGTACAGTGAGGAAAAAAAAATTATAATTCAATGTCCTACCTAATTGACACACCTAAGAAAATTTTGACACATTAACTCTTGGGGGCCTATTTTAAGTATTAAAATACCTTGGAATTGATAAAGCAATGCAGTTTATAGAAATAAAGTGAAATCCAGAAACTCAAAGATGAGCTAAGAACAGATTTTTTTGTTTTTATTACATAAGTTAAAAGCACAAAGTTAAGTAACTCAGACTACAGGATTTTATCCACAGGTGAAAATCACAGATATTGAAAGTCCTTCAGTTCAGTTCAGTCAGTCAGTTGTGTCTGATTTTTGGCGACCTGATTGACTGTAGCACACCAGGCTTCCCTGTCCATCACCAACTCATGTCCACTGAGTCTGTGATGCCATCCAGCCATTTCATCCTCTGTCGTCCCCTTCTCCACCCACCTTCAAACTTTCCCAGCATCAGGGTCTTTTCAAGTGAGTCAGTTCTTTGCATCAGATGGCCAAAGTCTTGGAGTTTCAACTTCAACATCATTCCTTCCAAAGAATATTCAGGACTGATTTCCTTTAGGATGGACTTGTTGGATCTCCTTGCTGTCCAAGGGACTCTCAAGAGCTTTCTCCAACACCACAGTTCAAAAGCATCAATTCTCCAGTGCCCAGCTTTCTTTATAGTCCAACTCTCATATCCATACATGGCTACTGGAAAAACCATAGCTTTGACTAGACGGATATTTGTTGGCAAAGTAAAGACTCTGCTTTGTAATATGCTGTCTAGGTTGGTCATAACTTTTCTTCCAAGGAGCAAGCATCTTTTAACTTCATGGCTGCAGTGATTTAATTTCAAAATCTGCAGTGATTTTGGATCCCCCCAAAATAAAGTCTGTCACTGTTTCCACTGGTTCACCATCTATTTCCCATGAAGTGATGGGACTAGATGCCATGATTTTAGTTTTCTGAATGATGAGCTTTAAGCCAACTTTTTCACTTTTCTTTTTCACTTTCATCAAGAGGCTCTTTAGTTCCTCTTTGCTTTCTGCCATAAGGGTGGTGTCATCTGCATATCTGAGGTTATTGATATTTCTCCCGTCAATCTTGATTCCAGCTCGTGCTTCATCCAGTCCAGTGTTTCTCATGATGTACTCTGCATATAAGTTAGATAAGCAGGGTGACAATACACAGCCTTGACGTACTGCTTTCCTGATTTGGAACCAGTCTGTTGTTCTATGTCCAGTTCTAACTGTTGCTTCTTGATGTGCATACAGATTTCTCAGGAGGCAGGCATACAGATTTCTCAAATTTCTCAGGAGGCAGGTCAGGTGGTCTAGTATTCCCTCTCTTGAAGAATTTTCCACAGTCCTTAGGAATCAACAGAAATGTACTATGCGGATGATACCACTCTAATGGCAGAAAGCAAAGAGGAACTAAAGAAACACTTGATGAACGTGAAGGAGAAGAGTGAAAAAGCCAGCTTAAAACTCAGTATTAAAAAAACTAAGTTCATGGCCTCCAGTCTCATCTTCATGGGAAATAGAAGGGAGAAAGGTGACAGATTTCCTCTTCTTGGGCTCTAAAATCACTGTGTATGGTGACTGCAGCCATGAAATTAGAAGATAATTACTTTTGGCAAGAAAGCTATGACAAAACTGGACAGTGTATTAGAAGCAAAAAGGTCCACATAGTCAAGGCTATGGTCTTTCCAGTAGTCATGTACGGATATGAGAGCTGGACCATAAGGAAGGCTGAGTGCCAAAGAATTGAACTGTGATGTTGGAGAAGACTCTTGAAAGTCCCCTGGACAGCAAGGAGATCAAACCACTTAGTCTTAAATGAAATTACAATGAATACTCATTAGAAGGAGTGATACTGAAACTCTAATATTTTGGCCATCTGATGCGAGCGAACGGTCAGTTCATTGGAAAGACCCTGATGCTGGGAAAGGTTGAAGGCAGAAGGAGAAAACAGCAACAGAGGATGAGATGGTGGGATGGCATCACCAATTCAATGGACATGAACTTAGGAGATGATGAGGAACAGGAAGTCTGGCATGCTCCAGTCCCTGGGGTTATGAAGAGTCGAACATGACTTGGAGACTAAGCAACAACAAGGTCCCAGGAGACAAATTCACTATCAAAATTAATTTTATTACTAACAGTAGCCATAGACACTTGGAGGTCTAATGTTAAAAATAAGTATCCACAGGATCATGGAAAAAGCAAAAGAGTTCCAGAAAAACATCTATTTCTGCTTCATTGACTATGCCAAAGGCTTTGACTGTGTGGATCACAATAAACTGTGGAAAATTCTGAAAGAGATGGGAATACCAGACCACCTGATCTGCCTCTTAAGAAACCTATATGCAGGTCAGGAAGCAACAGTTAGAACTGGACATGGAACAACACACTGGTTCCAAGTAGGAAAAGGAGTACGTCAAGGCTGTATATTGTCACCCTGTTTATTTAACTTATATGCAGAGTACATCATGAGAAACGCTGTGCTGGAAGAAGCACAAGCTGGAATCAAGATTGCTGGGAGAAATATCAATAACCTCAGATATGCAGATGATATCACCCTTATGGCAGAAAGTGAAGAGGAAAAGCCTCTTGATGAAAGTGAAAGAGGAGAGTGAAAAAGTTGGCTTGAAGCTCAACATTCAGAAAACTACGATCATGGCATCTGGTCCCATCACTTCATGGGAAATAGATGGGGAAACAGTGGAAACAATGTCAGACTTTATTTTTGGGGGCTCCAAAATCACTGTGGATGCTGATTGCAGCCATGAAATTAAAAGACGCTTACTCCTTGGAAGGAAAGTTATGACCAACCTAGATAGCATATTAAAAAGCAGAGACAATACTTTGCCAACCAAGATCCGTCTAGTCAAGGCTATGGTTTTTCCAGTGGTCATGTATGGATGTGAGAGTTGGACTATGAAGAAAGCTGATCGCTGAAGAATTGATGCTTTTGAGCTGTGGTTCTGGAGAAGACTCTTGAGAGTCCCTTGGACTGCAACGAGATCCAACCAGTCCATTCTAAAGGAGATCAGTCCTGGGTGTTCATTGGAAGGACTGATGCTGAAGCTGAAACTCCAAGACTTTGGCCACCTCATGCGAAGAGCTGACTCACTGGAAAAGACTCTGATGCTAGGAGGGATTGGGGGCAGGAGGAAAAGGGGACAACAGAGAATGAGATGGCTGGATGGCATCACCGACTCAGTGGACATGAGTTTGAGTGAACTCCGGGAGTTGGTGATGGACAGGGAGGCCTGGCGTGCTATGATTCATGGGGTCGCAAAGAGTCGGACACGACTGAGCAACTGAACTCAACTGAAATGATAACATGAAATAACTCAAAATATTTTAGCATAAATTTAACAAATTATGTGCAAGACCTGAAGACTGAAAAACATTTCTGAAAAAATTAAAAAGACCTAAACAAATAAAGAGATGTCCCAGATTCATGAACTGGAAAATTGAAGATCATTAAAGTATCAATTATCTTCAAAACGATCTATTGATTCAATGCAATCAAAATCAAGTATCAACAGGCAATTTTTTGGAAAAAATGACTAGCTAATTCTAAAATAAACGTGAAAATGTCCTAGGACAGTAGAAAGGTTTTCTTTAAAGGAGAGCAAATCTGAAGGACTACTTCGGAGGTAGAAGAGCTCAGCGATAATGCTGGTAAAAGAAGACATTTCTGAAATGATAAGAAGAATCTGTGTAGGGCAGAATAGTTTTTCTTGGATTTAAATAAAGTGAGTTATTCCTTAAAAAAAATGTTGAAGGACAACTTGATTTCATGACTTAGCATAAAGCAACAATTACCAGTGCAATATAGTACAGATCAGGGCATACATGTAAATCAATAAGACAGTCTAGAAACAGACCCATATATACATGATCAAACAGCCAGGTAAGTCAATGCAGAAAGAATAGCTTTTAATGGTGCTAGAATAATGAAGTATCTATATGGGGAAAAAAATCTCAATCTTTGCTTCACACTGCACAAAAGTAATTTGAAATACAGCATAGACTTAAATGTAAAAGGTAAAACTATAAATCGTTTAGAACAAAACCTAGGAAAAAACTCTTCACAATCTTGAAGTGGAAAAAATTTCTAAGACACAATGAATAACTTATCATAAAAATTTTGATAAATTAGACTTCATAAGAATTAATCTGATCTTCAGAACATGCCATTAATAAATGTCATGCTATTTATTACATGCCATAATAAACATGCCATTAATAAAATTAAAAGGCAAGTTGAAGGAAAGGGAACTGACATAAATAAATAAAATACATGAAAGGGAAGGAGGAGTAGACATAATTTTCCCTATTCCTCTAAGTACAATTAAAAACCCTAGACATAAAATAAAAGACTTGCCTGTAGCTCAGACAATAAAGAATCTGCCTGCAATGCAGGAGACTCAGGTTGGATCCCTGGGTCGGGCAGATCCCCTGGAGAAGGAATTGGCAACCCACTCCAGTATTCTTGCCTGGAGAACCCCATGGACAGAGGAGTCTGGCGGGCTACAGTCCATGGGGTTGCAAACAGTCACATACGACTGAATAACAACTACTACTACTGGACATAACATCAGTTCAGTTCAGCTCAGTCGCTCAGTCGTGTCCGACTCTCCGCGACCCCATGAATCACAGCACGCCAGGCCTCCCTGTCCATCACCAACTGCCGGAGTTCACTCAAACTCATGTCCACAGAGTCGGTGATGCCATCCAGCCATCTCACTCTCTGTCGTCCCCTTCTCCTCCAGCCCCCAATCCCTCCTAGCATCAGTCATTTCCAGTGAGTCAACTCATCGCATGAGGTGGCCAAAGTATTGGAGTTTCAGCTTTAACAAATATAAAAAGATAGTGAGAAGGCAGACTGTCTAGGAACCTCAGGATTCCAAGAACAGCAGTATAAGGAGTCTCCTGAGTTTCTCTTTTGCATTTTTTTTGGCCTCATATATATACCAGACTTAGAGATGAATAAACCAACAACTAGGAAATACAGGTACATATACACAGAAAAATACCCAGCAAAAACCAATGGACCACGAAAAGAGCAACCTAGCAAAATGGAAAACTTCTAGATCATAACTAGTCAAAAAACCTGTGACTCTATCCCCACCCACTCTTGTATACACTGAGTGGGAAATTTAGATATCTATGCTCCTGAGACTATAATGAGGGACTGCATCCAACATCCAACCACCTCAGTTGTGGTGGTGTCAGAAAAACCCAAGGAAGAAATCAAGACTTGCATTCCCAACGGACGGTAAAAAGTCTCCATTCTCACACCTCAGTGTCAGTGGACATCACATGGAGAGCCTAGACTTTCATTCCTACCCACCAGTAAATAGGTGAATCTCCCCTTCCTCTGGGGATGGCACCAGAGGAAGTCCAGTGGACAATTAAAACTCACATGAATGCCCAACTATAAAGAGGCCACACCCTTTTCCTTGTCATCTAAGTGGAGGTCGCCTGGAAATTAGTACTGAGGTAATTATACTTCTGTCCTTCCCAGACAGGGAGGTATTACTTGAAGCCTACTGGGGAGCTAGACATGACAACCCAGATCCAGCAGTAATGTAGAATCTCTATCTTGGGTGTCAACAACACAAAAAAAAACTGGCAGTAATGGGGTGATGTGTTTACCCTCTTCCCCTGCCAGAATGGTGTCAAAAAAATACCACTAAAATAAAAAATAAAACCCACAGTCTTATAATATCTTAAATGTTCATCAGTTCAGGTCAGTTCAGTTCATTCACTCAGTTGTGTCCAATTCTTTGCAACCCCATGAATCACAGCACGCCAGGCCTCCCTGTCTATCACCAACTCCCGGAGTTTACCCAAACTCATGCCCATTGAGTCGGTGATGCCATCCAACCATCTCATTCTCTGTCATCCCCTTCTCCTCCCGCCCCCAACCTTTCCCAGCATCAGAGTCTTTTCCAGTGAGTCAACTCGTCGCATGAGGTGGCCAAAGAACTGCAGTTTCAGCCTTAGAATCAGTCCTTCTAATGAACGCCCAGGATTGATCTCCTTTAGAATGGACTGGTTGGATCTCCTTGCAGTATAAGGTGCTCTCAAGAGTCTTCTCCAACACCACAGTTCAAAAGCATCAATTCTTCGGCGATCAGCTTTCTTCAGAGTCCAACTCTCACATCCATACATGACCACGGGAAAAACCATAGCCTTGACTAGACGGACCTTGGTTGGCAAAGTAATGTCTCTGCTTTTTACTATACTATCAAGGTTGGTCATAACTAAAACAATACAAATTCTCTAGTCTGAACAAAAGAGAGAAACTAGACTTAACAAAACAAATGAAGAAAATCTCAGAGACCTGTGGGACTTCAACAAAGGTTTAACATTCATGTCACTGGACTTCCTGAACAAGAAAAAAAAAGGGCAGAGCTTAAAAAGAAAAAAGCATCTGAAACAATGGCAGAAAATTTCCCAGTTAGCAAAAGAAAAAAAAAAAAGAAAGCTAAGTGAAAAAAAAGCTAAGTGAAACTCAAACAAAATAAAAATACCCATTGAGGACACATCATAACTTCTGAAAACTAAAGAGAAAGAAAAATCTTGACAGTATCCAAAGAAAACATGTCTCCAGGGGAAAAGCAATTAAATAACAGTGAACTGGTTATAAAAAAAACCCAAAAAACCACAAAGCTAAAAGAATGTGACATAAGAGTTTTTAAGCATTAAAAGAAAGAACTGTCAACCCAGAATCTTATACCAGTAAATATATTCAATATATTTATTTATTTAAGCAAGGCATTCCCAGATGAAGGAAAAGTAAGAGGTCTGTCAAAAGCAGATTTACCCTAAAAATATGACAGAAGTTCTCAAAACAGAAAGGAAATGCTAGATAGTTAGAAAATGGTAAACTAAACTACTGGTAAATACAATAGGCTTTTCTCCTGTTGAGTTTTATAAATTATATTTGATAGTTACAGCAAAAGTTACAACACTGTGGTTCTAAATGTATATGGAGGAAATATTTTATATAATTAGATTATAAATGGGGGAGGGTAACAAGATACATATGAAGGTAAAGTTTCTATAATCCCTCTGATAAACTGATAACATTAATACACTGAGTACATATGTGTATATAATAATACCTAGAGCAACCACTGAAAAGCCATAAAAAAAGATCATTCAAAACCACTATAGATAATCAAAATGGAATTCTAAAAAAATGTTTTAGAACTAACAGGAATGTAGGAAAGAGGAAACAGAAATTAAAAAAAGAGAATAAATACAAAAATAAAATGGCAAATGTAAACCAAAACATATCAATAATTACATTTAATGTAAAAGTCTAAACATGGCAATTAAAGATTGGCAGAGTTGATCTAGAAACATGACCCAACTGTATACAAGAAACTCTTTTTGAATATAATAATTTAGACAGTTTGAAAGTAAAAGGATTTAGAAAAGAAGTATCATGTAACCATTAATCTCAAATGAAAGCATATTTTGAAGTCCCAACCCAGAGAGATAGTATTTGGAGATAGGTCCTTTGGAAGGTAATTAGGCTTAGATTAGGTCATGAATGTGGAGCCCCTATGAATGATGGAATTAGTATGCCTGAGTCACAAAGCATGTGGGATCTTAGTTCCCTAAGGATTGAACCGTGCCCTCTGTAGTGGAAGCATGGAGTCTTAATCGCTGGACCCCCAGGGAAGTCCCAGGATTAGTATCTCTAAGAAGACCAAAGAGCTTGCTTTGTCTCTATCTCTGGCATGAAAGGACATGGCAAGAAGGTGACGATCTGTAAATCAGAAGAAAGCCTTCACCAGAGAACAGAGATGTCTGGCAACTTGATCTTGGACACTTTAGACTCCAGAATATATAAATTCTTGTTGTTTAAGCTACCCAGTTTTTGGTACTTTGTTTTCACAGGACAAATCAATGAATACAATTCTATATAACAGGAGTATACTTTTTTTTTTTCAAGTGCTCTCACCAACATCAAGAGATCCTATCTTGGCGATAAACAAAATCTCAAGACTATAAAAGAACTGAAATCCTACTGAACTCTTTAATCACAATGGCATCAAACTAGAATCAATAACAGAACAACAACAGGAGCATTTGCCAACACTTGTAACGAAAACAATATATACCTGTCTACATAATCCACATGAATGAAAGAAGAATCTCAAGTGAAATAAAAAATACAATGAATAGAATGAAAATGAAAATACAACATAAAAATTTGTGTAGTATAACTAAAGTAGAACTAAGGGAAATTTACAGAACTAAATGCATATATTAGCAAAGAGAAAAGCCTCAAATCAACTATCTAATCCCAATGTAATTGAAGCTAGAAAAAGAATAAAATAAACCTGAAGCAAACAGAAGGAAATAACACAGATAACAGAAAATAATGACAACCGACACATCCATACCCACACACACACAAAAAAACAGAAAGAAAAAAATCAGTGAAACAAACAACTGATCTTTAAAGAGCTAAAGAAAATTGACAGAAGCCTGACAAAGATATGACACAAATGACCAATATTAGGCATAAAACAGGAGGTAACATTACAGACATTGTAGGCATCAAAAGGATAATGAGCAAATACTCTGAACAATTCAACATACATAGATTAAAAGGAATGAATCAATTCCTGGAAAAGCACAAACTATCACTACTCACTCAATATGAAATAATTTGAATAGCCCCATTACTGTTAAGTTGAATCCATAATTTTCAAATGGTCAAAAAAACCCTCTCCATACCTATATGATTTCATTGAAGAAATCTATCAAACGTTTAAAGAAAAACTGACACTAATTCTACACAATCTCTTCCAGAAAATAGAGTGGGAAAGAAACACCTCAGAGTTCATTTTGTTGAATCTAGCATTACACTGATATCAAAACAAAACAAAAAGACAACGCACAAAAAGAAATCTATAGGCCAACATCTCTCATGACTACAGACATTAAAATCTTTTTAAAAATTAGCAAATAGAATTTAGCAATATGTGAAATGAATTATCCCCATGACTGACCAGGTATGGTTTAGTCTAGGGACAAAAGGCTAGTTCAATAATCAGAAATTAATCAACATAATCCACCATATTAATAGCCTAAAGAAGGAAATTCACAGGATCATATTGGTGGTATCAGCAGAGGAATAGACATATAGAACCCAGAAACAGTCCAATATAAATATGTCCACTTTATTTTTAACAAGAGCACAAAGGCATTTCAGTGGAGGAAAGACAGTCCTTTCAACAAATGCGAATGATGCTGGAGCAACTGAACATGCATCGAAAAAAAAAAAAAAACCTTCAACATCATACCTTATACAAAATTAACTCAAAATAGATCATGAACTTAAATATAAGACACAACACTGTATAACTTTTATAAAACAAACCATCAGAGAAAATCATCAGAATCAAGGTTACACAGAGTTGTCAGAATTTACACGAAAAGCACAATCCATAAAAGAAAAAATTTATAAACTGGGGTTCATTAAAATTGAAAGCTTCCTCTGACAACAACAACAACAAAAAAAAACCAAGCTGCAGGTTAGGAGAATATATTTGCAAAACACAGAATTAAAGGACTAGTATCAAGAATTATTTATGTATAAAGAATTCTCAAAAATCAACAATTAAAAAAACCATCCAATTAGAAAATGAGCAAAAGACATGAAGAGACATTTCACTGAAGATGCAGATGATATATAATCACATGAAAAGATCCAACATCATTATCCATTAGGAAATGCAAATTAAAACCACAATAAGCTACCACTACAAACAAATCAGAGTAAATAAAGTAAAAAATAGTGATAACACCAAATGCTGGCAAAGATTCAGAGAAATGACATCATACATTGCTAGTAGGAATGTAAAGCAATATGGGACTCTCAAAAATAGTCTTGCAGTGTCTTTAAAATCTAAACATGCAACTACCCACCAACTGAACTACTGGACATTCATCCCAGATAAGGTCACAATCATTTACAACTATGTCTTCTTCTAAGAGTTTCATAATTTTAGCTCTATTAGGTCATTGACCCTTTTCCAGTTAATTTTTGTATTATATACTGCACGAAGTAGGGACCCAAATTTATTCTTTTGTATCCAGTTGTCCCAGCACCATTTGCTAAAAAGATTATATTCTTCTCTATCAATTATCCTTGCAACTTTGTCAAAATCAACTGACCATGCACGTATGGGTTTCTTTCTAGATCATCAATTCTACTGCACTAATATCTGTATCTGTTATACTTGTACCACACTATTTAATTATTGTAGCAGATTACCGTAACTATAGTAAGCTCATTACTATATTAAATTTTGAAGTTGCAAAGTGTGGATCCTCCAACTTTGTTCTTTATCAAGGGTTGTTTTGGCTATTCTGAGTCCCTTGTATTTCCATGCAAATTTTAGGTTAGTTTGCCAATTTCTAAAAAAAAAAAAAAGACAGATTTTTGATATGGATTACACTGAACACCCCTGGAGTAGGAAATGGCAACCCATTTTCTTGCCTGGAAAATTCCATGGACAGAAGAGCCTGGTGGTATAGTGCTATAGTCCATGGGGTGGCAAAGAGTCAGATGTGACTGAGCACACACTGAACAAAGGATATCTTTCCATTCTTGCATGTCTTCTTTAATTTTTTTCAACAATATTTTATAGTTTTTGATGTGCAAGTCTTGCATTTCTTTTGTTAATCCCCTCTACTTTAAAAGTGAGGAAATTAAGTTCTGAGAGATTGAATGTAAGTGACTTTCAAATGCATCCTTACTTTCTCTTTTGTGAAAACTCTCTTCCCTACTACAATGTATGCAGACCATTTTAGCTGGTTCTCAAGAACAACTACACCAATAATCTGGTATTGCTTCCCAGGTGACCCTAGTGATGAAGAACTCACCTGCCAATGGAGGAGATGTAAGAGATGTGGGTTTGATCCCTGGGTCTGCAATATTCCTGGGAGGAGAGCATGGCAACCCACTCCAGCAATTTTTGCCTAAAGAAACCTATGGAAAGAGAAGCCTGGAGGGCTACAGCCCAAAGAGTCACAGAGTCGGACAAGACTGAAGCAACTTAGCACGCACACACTACTGACTCAAATCTGCAGTCCACCAGTTCACTTTCAGTGAAGAAGTACCTCACACTTCCACAGGTTGAACAAATTTCAAAACAATCCACGTGGTACTCGGTAGTATACTTTAGAGAAGGGGCATGGTCTCTTTTCATAGCCAAAGTCACTTTAAAGAAATGACAAGGCCTACAACCTGGAGGAACAAAGTCCAAATGAAGAATATGTGCTAGTTTAAAATATGTCTGCCAAATCTTTGCCTTCTATCAAAAGGTGGAGTCTAATTCCCCTTACTTATCTTATTGACTCTAACAGATAGGATGTAGTGAAAGTTATGCTGCATGATTTCCAAGACTAGGTCATAAAAAGATATAGCTTCCACCTGGCCTGTGGGTTTTGGGACACTGAACCTTGGAACCTAGCTACCACAATGTGCGGAATCTATATGGAAAAACTTCATGTAAGTCTTCCTGCTGAAGTCCCAGTCAACGCTCTGATACCCAAGTGAGGAAGTCTTCAAAATTGACTCTAGCCCCAGCCACAACTGATGGCAAACATGAGACCCTAAGTATGAACCACCCTAGTTAGCCTAGTCAACCCTCTGAACCATGAGAGTTAACAATAATGAAAGATTGTTGTTTTGCTGTTTTATGCTTCTAAGCTTGCAATGCTTTACTTGAGCAGTAGGTGGCAAGAAAAGAACCTAAGGCAGGTTTCTAAACTGCACATGCACCCAGCACAATCATACCTAGCCTTGAATAGTCCAAATGGAAACCAAATAGTACCTGCATAAGAATTCTAAATTCTTATAACCTAAGGGTTAGAAGAGCCATAGGAATCATATACTCTGACAATGCATGCAAAAACATTTGCTGCCAATTGATTTTATTGCTTAAGGATGTGTTCTCAATGCCCAGGGAGTTCTCCGTTAGTCCCCAGTGCACAAGGTTCTAAGTTTTAAAATGGTACAGAAAGACAGCTAAGGGATGAATTTGGAAACTGTCCTCTAAATAAAGCACTATAAAAGAAAGTAACATTGCATCAGGACTATAGTAAAGATCAAGTTCTTACCATTTCAATTTTCTTTACCAATGCAACTGGTTGAATAATTGGACTTAATTGAAATTCACAAATATGTTACTTTATTATTGACTGGTTATTTAAATCGTTGGCAACAGCAAGCTATTTATGTGACTATTACCAACAGAGCATTCACCAATTTGGTTCTTTAAAGTTGTTACCTTACATTTACTTACAGGAACTAAAATAAAGTGTTTACCTGGGAGACAGTATTTAATAAAGTGATTTATTGCATAAACGAAAGTTTCTCTAGAAAAGATAATGGGTTTGGACTAGTTGATTAAAAACCCACCATGGAATCCAAAAAATTAACTGGCAAGCATGGAAATTAAATTCACAATCTCATATTCATTAACATTATGCTTTAACTCCCTGAGGTGCCCAACCATACTTGCTGGAAAAAAAGACTTTACAGTACTATGGTTTTAATGGATGTTCATGAATTGTTCAGTACAGGAAAAATACATAAAATGAAGCAGAATGGATGGATAACTGCCTGTATTATAGCTCAATGACTAGAACATCAGAAATGACTTAAGAAAAGTAGATACTTTAAATAACAAGTACTATATGAAATAAAATGGTCACTAAAAAAGTATCTTAAACTGAGTAAAGTGGTGCTATGATGGTTACTTATCAGGTATTTTAGTGATAGCCTTCCTTATTGGAAAAGCCTAGAGAATAGAACATAAAATTGTATTCCCCCCAACAAAACCCCAATAATCTTTCCTTCTGGATATATATCTATTACGGGCTTCCCTGGTAGCTCAGTTGGTAAAGAATCCAACTGCAATGCAGGAAACTCCAGTTCGATTTCTGGGTTGGGAAAGATTCACTGGAGAAGAGATAGGCTACCCACTACAGTATTCCTGGGCTTCCCTTGTGGTTCAGCTGGAAAAGAATCTGCCTGCAAAGTGGGAGACCTGAGTTTGATCCCTGGGTTGGGAAGATCCCCTGGAGAAAGGAATGGCTATCTACTCCAGTATTCTGACCTGGAGAATTCCATGGACTGTATAGTCCATGGGGTTGCTAGGAGTCAGACATGACTGAGAAACTTTCACTTTCACGTATGTATAATAATCTTTCCATTTGGGCATTGTTGTTGTGGTTCAGCTGCTAAATCGTGGTTCAGCTGCTAAGTCACGTCTGACTTTGCAACCTCATGGACTACAGTACGCCAGGTTTTCCCTGTTCTTCAGTATTTCCCAGTTCTTCTTTCCCTGTTCTTCAGTATTTCAAAGCATGTCCATTGAGTCACTGATGCCATCCAACCATCTCATCCTCTTTCGTCCCCTTCTCCTCCTTCCCTCCATATTTCCCAGCATCAGGGTCTTTTCCAACAAGTCGGCTATTCACATCAGGTGGCCAAAGAACTGGAGCTTCAGCTTCAGCATCAGTCCTTCCGATGAATATTCAGGGTTGATTATATATCTACATTACTAAGTTATTACAACTTTCCTTTTTTGTTTTCCAATAGCCAAAATATTTAAAGTTAGGTTTGAGATTCAATTCATATTTTATAGAGGACTCATCTCTTCTACACCTGTAATGCAGGAGACCCCAGTTTGATTCCTGGGTCAGGAATATGCCCTGGAGAAGGGATAGGCTACCCACTCCAGTATACATGGGCTTCCTTGGTGGCTCAGACAGTAAAGAATTGGCCTGCAATGAGAGAGACCTGGGTTTGATCCCTGGCTTGGGAAGATCCCCTGGAGGAGGGCATAGCAACCCACTCCAGTATTCTTGCCTGGAGAATCCCCATAGACAGAGAAGCCTGGAAGGGCTACAGTCCATAGGGTCGCAAAAAGTCAGACATGACTGAGTGACTAAGCGCAACTCATTCTCTTCTCCAAAACAGTTTGGCTTAAAGTGTTTAAAGGTAGCCCCAAGGAGTAGAAACAGCCTTACTTAAATGAGGGAGGGAAAGTTTTAAAATTAAAATACTGAATTTAACGTGGAACAGCTAAGAAGACCACCTGGATATGTAACTCTGGGGATTAAGAATTAGTGTTATACTTTCTGCCTGTGGATGCCACTGAGTAAGCATCGTTGAAGTCTTCCCCTCCACTGCCACCATGTCTAAGCCAAAGTCTCCCAAAGAGCCTCAACAGCTGCAGAAGCTCTTCATCAGAGGAATGAGTTTTGAAACAAATGATGAGAGTCTGAGGAGCCATTCTGACCAATTGGGAACATTCACAGACTGTGTGGTAATAAGGAATCCAAGTGCGCCAGAGGCTGCGGGTTTGTCACATATGCCTCTGCAGAGGAGGTGGACACAGCCATGAATGCAAGGCCACACAAGGTGGATGGAGGAGTTGTGGAACCGAAGAGACCGTCTCAAGAGAAGATTCTCAAAGAGCTGGTGTCCACTTACCCGTGAAAAAGATTTTTGTTGGTGGCATTAAAGACACTGAAGAGCATCACCTGAGAAATTACTTACAATAGTAGGGGAAAACGGAAGTGACTGAAATCATGACTGACCGAGGCAGTGGCAGAAAGACAGGCTTTGCTTTTGCAACCTTTGATGACCATGATTCCATAGACAACACCGTCATTCAGAAATACCACATTGTGAATGGCACAACTGTGAAGTAAGAAAAGCCCTATCAAGGCTTGCCTAAGCAAGAGATGGCTAATGCTTCATCCAACCAGAGAGGTCAAAGTGGTCTGGAAACTTTGATGGCAGCCATGGTGGTGGTGGATATTGGTGGCCGTGGGGATGGCTGTAACAGATTTGGTAATGATGGAAGCAATTTTGGAGGTGGAGGAAGCTACAATGATTTTGGCAGTTACAACAATCAATCTTCAAATTTTGGACCCATTAAAGGAGGAAACTTTGGAGGCAGAAATTCTGGCTCCAATGGTGATGGAGGCCAATACTTTGCCAAACCAGGAAACCAAGGTGGCTATGGTGTTTCCAGGAGCAGCAGTACCTATGACAGTGGGAGAAGGTTTTAATTACTGCCAGGAAACAGAGCTGAGCAGGAGAGGAGAGCCAGAGAAGTGATAGTTTACAACAGATTTGTGAACTCAGCCAAGCACAGTGGTGGCAAGGCCTAGCTGCTACAAAGAAGACATGTTTTAGGCAATACTTGTGTATATGAGCAAAAACCTTGAGGACTGTATTTGTGATAAATTTGTGTAACAGGTTATTTTAGTTTCTGTTTTATGGGAAGTGTAAAGTATTCCAATAAAGGGTTTTAATGTAGTTTTTTGGTTTTTTTTTTTTTGCAGTCATGCTGTTGATGGCTAAATATAATAGTCTAATCATGATGTTGAATAAATACATTTTTTTTAAATGCGCTGTGTAAAGTTAATCTACTCTGAAGCCATTTTGGTAAACTATCCCAACAGTGTTAAGTTAGAATTCTTTCAGGGTGATGCCGGGTTCCACTCAAAATTTATTTACAACCTGCTCTGGTGGAGAAGCTTTTGTTTTCAGAACCTTGTTGTAGCTGAACTGACAGTTACTGTGTTGTGACCTGGAGTTCGCCGTTAAAAGAGTCACCCATGCAAAGTCATGGAGTTTTTTGGGTTATTAATGACTGTTGGCACATCCTATGCGATATATCTAAATTGAATTATGGTACCAAATAAAGTTATAGATGGGAATGAAGCTCGTGTATCATCCATTATCAGGTATAATCAATGAAAGATTTAATATCTTCAAAAAAAGAATTTGTGTTATAATAAATAGGTAACTAATACATGAAGGAAAATGCAACTAAATCAAATAATATTAATATAAGATTTTAAATGTAAGGAAATTATTATAAGACTTAGAGACTAAACAGAAGAAAAAAGGAGAATTATTTGCAATAGTTCTAGACACCCTAGGAGAAACTAAAAGGAGTATGTTGTTCAAGGAAAAGTCAGTTCAACAGAAAAATCAAGAGAGCAGGGAATGGGTGCTCAGGAAACATTCAGTTACACTGAGCTTAGAGCAATGGATTCTTTTACCAAATCCTGAAAAGGACGAGGATGCTGCAAGAATGGGTTAAATGGTTAAATGTAATGAGATCACTTTTTAGAAAAAAGTTCTGAAGCTTATCTAAGAAATGCTAAATAATTCAAGAATTTGGACTAAAACAGATACAGGCAAACCTGGGGCTGAAAAGAGCAGATTAGGAAGGGAATGACAAAGTCATTAGGTTAAATCAAGCTTTGCTGATTGCTAAGCAAAGACATCCTTGAAACTTAGCAAAATGTCACCAAGGTGGTACACCTTGCTATTCTTTCAAACTTAAGGAAAACTTCTTAAGACATTAAACTACAACATGATACAGTAAAAATAACTTTGGATTTTGAAGTCAACCACCTGGAATTCAATTCTGGCTCCATTACTTTTTGATTTGTATCACTTAAGGAATGGAGGGGGAAAAAAAAATCACAAAGTCTTCTAAACTTTAAGTTTCCTCCTGTGTAAAAAGGCAGCAATGTTTCCTGCCCGGACTAAATAAAACTTACCCTGTAACTGTAGTGCCAGGGTTTAAAATTACTAGAGGGACACTGAGCATGGATGCTGAAGGGGAAGCCTGTATCCTTAGAATACTAGGTGTATGGGTTTTAGGGACTAGGGGCAGTAAGCATTTTTGACCAAGATGCAGTTTAGAAGGGATGCGCACTGTGTGAGGCAAAAGAAAGCGACATTTACCAAGTCAGTGAGCACAAGGCCCTAGTGATCGTCAAGGCAACAGAGTGTGCTCGGATTCCTGCTAAGGAGGACTGCACAGCACAGACACAGAGACTCGGAAAGAAAGTTAGAAGGCAAAGGGCAATATGAGCATTTTTAGCAAGAATTACTACATACTATTTCAGGCTTCTCAAAATTATCAGAATAACTTAAGAATATAACAAGGATATCGCATTAAGCAGTCCTTGGATCAGACCCAACTAGGCACTAGGATCAGATAATTCTGGGAAGTCACACAGCAATAGACTAAGAATTGGGACTTAATCCCTGACCAGTAGCTGCTCTACATTTGACTCCCGGGCATAAGCACAGAAAGATACTGGCCTCCCACCACCACTGCCAACACTACATCCCTAAGAGTCATAGGGCTCAGGTCTCCTGCAGTTTCAAAGTAGACACGGTGTCAGCAGAGGTGACAGATCTGAAATAGGCCTGTGAGTATCCGAGCTAAGAAGCATTGTGGAAAAAAAATTTTAAGTTATTTACAGCATCATACCATGGAAAATTAGAAGATGAATGTTAAACATATAAAACGCACCATCCAAAGCTAAATAGCAAACTTCATTTCCTATCCATTTGAATAAAATTGGCCTGCTACAATTAACGTTAATTTTGCATGCAAAAGGTAGCAAAGAACATCACTTAATGATTTTCCAAGACTTGAAATAAAATCCTTAATGATTCAATTTAAAGACTGGCACCTCAGTTACAGGAGAACAAGCTGGAGTCTCTTTTTCACTGTTGTCATTTAGTTGCTAAGTCCTGTCTGACTCTTTTGTGACCCCCATGGACAGTAGCCTGCCAAGGGACTTCCCAACACCCTCACTTTCTAAGATTAACGGTAACTTTTACCCAAGAGTCTTTCTGAGTTTACTACAGCTTTTATAAACAGAAAAAACCCTATTCTAAATATTTTATACTGAAAAGATCAGTACAGACCACACTGCTGCTGCTGCTGCTAAGTCACTTCAGTCGTGTCCGACTCTGTGTGACCCCATAGACGGAAGCCCACCAGGCTCCCCCGTCCCTGGGATTCTCCAGGCAAGAACACTGGAGTGGGTTGCCATTTCCTTCTCCAATGTGTGAAAGTGAAGTCGCTCAGTCATGTCCGACCCTTAGCGACCCCATGGACTGCAGCCCACCAGGCTCCTCCATCCATGGGATTTTCTAGGCATGAGTACTGGAGTGGCTTGCCATTGCCTTCTCCGACGGACCACACTGGCATATATTAAATAGTTATTAAAAAGCAGAAAGGGACCTGATAAATAACTACTGAAAAGGCAAATTTTAAAAAATCACCTTTCCCAATCTTATAAACTTTCTGTCTTGAATATGACTGATAATTTGAAATGTTGAGAACTTACAGCTGAAATATAATATTTTCTTGCTATATTTAGTATTGGCCTGAATTTAATGAATTATTTCTCTCCTTTATTGTCTTCCTTACACATTGTTACTATTCTACTCCATATAAACATGCCTCATATGCATCATAAAACTTATAGAAAAGTTTGTATGTTAGTTGACCAGAGTTAAACGAGTTAAACGAAAAATCCTTTTTATTTCAATCTTTGTTATTAAAATATTCTTAAATGTGTGAGCGTACTTTCATTTGAATGTTTACTTATGCATTGTTCAAATGCTTTATAAATGTCAACTCAATCACTGCAACTTCATAAAGTAGAATACGTTATCTTCATTTTATAAATGAGGAAAACTGAGGCAGAGACGTTATACGGCAAGTAATCTGGAGCAGATTTTAGTTTTCTAAATATCTTACATCAACTTAATCTTTTTGTGTGTTATTTAGTCCTTCTTTTCAAAAAAGCAGCAGATTCCTCTTAACCAGTGTTTCCTAAACTGTTTCTCTACATTTAAGTCTCGATGATCTAAACCGACCAATAGCTGATAACCCTTAGATTATTAAACTTGACAGTGTGAAATGGATAGGACTAACTGAGCTACATTTTTCAGTTAAACAAAATATAAAGGGTGTGAGTATCTCTCATTGGGATAAAAATCAGCTCTATAACACGAAAAGGAATTTTAGATGCGATGCATTTACAACCGCTGTTTGGCAGTTTTAATGTACTTGACCTTTCAAACAGTGTCATTTCAAAGAGGAAAAAGAAAATGACTTGGTTGAGCAGAAAGGTCAAGTCTTAGATTGAATACTGATATGCGCGTCCTGACACGTTGTGAAGCTGGCAAAGACACTCATATGCTCTTTTCCTGCATCTGTTAATGGGTACTGAGAGCAGACTCTTCCTTTAATTTTAAGTGAATTTCACCTGAATTATATTAATATATAGAAAAAAAGAGAGATGAAAACTACACAGAAACCAGAGTTCCAATCTAGTTCTTTGATTTTTATTCACATTCCACACATTCAAATTAAAAATAGAAAACAAAACACTCAGAAATCAGCTAATTACCTCGAATGCAGCTCTGTGCTGCCATTATTATATTTGCTTCCTCTTTCCCAGACACCGAAGTCAGGCACCCGGTAAACTCTTTCTACACAAAATACAAGGTTCTGAATAAAAGAGACCTAAAAGAAAAAAAATGAAACATAAGGACATGTGAAAGAACAGGACTTTTAGATACTGATATTGAGATAATAATACTTGCAATCTAAAATGTCAGATGTTAAATAAGTCTAAAACTTTGGAGATAAGGTATTTCTCAGTTCTAAAATGAGTCAATATCATGTTAGATCAACCTAGAGTCTTGAGTCTATTACTCCTGGAATCTAATCTTCCTTCTGCCTTTCCTATATAGCTATAAATACCCATTTTTACACACTCAAAAACTTACAGTTCAAGATGGGCCCAACCAATAAGCTGGGAGTCACAGTTTTATGTAAATATTTCAGACATCTGATTAAATTTATACTTTCAATAGTAACTATGGAAAGCAAAGATTACAGTCAGTTCTTACTTAATAAAAGTTTATTCATGTTAATAAAAACACTATCTTATGTGGGCTACTAGTCCTAATTACAGGGTTGTTCATATAGTCATCATGTTTGATTCAATACAGAAAAATGAATATGTGCACCTGCCTACCCTTTATTTCATTATTCCTCTTAAGTGGCATACATATTCCCCCACCTCCACTCTACACACCTAATAAACAACATGTACATACTTTTAAGAATGACACGATAATAACACTAAAAACCAAGGTAAGGTTCCACTAGCAGACTAGAAACTTGACAAATTATAGGAAGAGAGAAAGCAGTAGGAAAGAACTGATTGAGAAATCAGAGCAGAGGAAAGAAAACACAGCCTCTTAAAATGATTCTCCCCTCTTCTCTAGGGTCTCTAAGTCTCCAAGCCCAGAGTCAACAAATACATTGATCAAGAGTAGATTAGGAAGCAGTCTAACCTAGATTCTCTCACAAATGATGAATGGCAGAGGCAGCTGAATCCATGACCTTTTCACTCTCAATCCCAACACAGAGATATCTGCCCTTAGAGCCTACAACAGCTCACACCTTTCAGTGAAGGAGAAAGCAACGAGGGTGCTGGAGCCTCACAGTAACAGAACAGAGCCATCTAGGTTTCAAAAAACACACATCTATCCCATCACTTCTCTATCAAACAATGGAGCATTACACGCCTACAGTAAACTTTTTCTTACTTCAAATATTAGGGAGGGTCTTCCCAGCTTTCCCAATTTCTTGTTACCTTACCTATTTCCCTGAGGAAATCCTGCTTGTATAAAAAACCTGGTGTACTTTCAATAAACCGGGTGTCTTCAGTTTTCCCCTGGTCTTTAGAGTTATTTAGATTCTATAAAACTTATACGAAATACTTTATACTTGTCAAGTAAACGAAATACTTTATACTTGTCAAGTCCCCAGGTTAAAAGCTTTGAAACCATCTAAATCCTTCTTCCTCTGATGACAAATTTCTCAAGTATATGGTCCATATACCTGCTCCTTCCCCACCTTAGGAGGACGTCAGGACCAAGACGGAGGAGACCCACAAGCAAAAACAGTTAAGCATGGTTTCCTAGAGCAGAGACTCATGAGCAGAAACTGCTTAAGAATTAGTGCTGGGGTATTAAAACCTGAACTGTAATTGATGAATTGCTAGAGGCTCAATTAAAAACTTGTGAAAGTTAAAAAACGCCCAGGGGATCCAGTTTGAAGGGGGTCAACACAATACTGTGAGGTTTACCTACAAAAGTTCAATCAAGTTCCCATAGAAAATAGCCTAAAAATTCCCCTCTGGCTTCCAGCAAAGAGAGAGGATAAGGAACAATTTTGAAATACACTGAAACATTCTGTTTTTCTTAAGACAGTCTCCACTCAGGGGAAACCCGTTAACCAAAGCCAGACCTGCTGGGCTATGAACCCTCCTGGGGTTATTACATAAATAAGGTACCCTATAACTTTTTCAAAGCAATCAAAAATTGATATTCAAAACGTATTTGGTCTTAAACCTTTCTTCAGATAAGGAATTATGGACAAGCATAACTTTTATGAACTCAGAAATAAATATTTCTTGTACTTCACACACACATAATACTGTGCTTTAGAAGACTGGACACTTAGAGGCAATAAGCAATGGCTAGAACATGAAAATAAAGATCACAACCATTTCCAAGGTCAGGGTACTTTATGTACTAATTTCAATTCTGACTCTAGTTTATGTACCCAATGTTGTTAGCCCTTTGCTCTGTCTTCACACTAATTTCTAATTTGTGCTACCTTGCTTTGAAGGCATATGTCTTTTGGATACTTTTGGAAAAAAAACTGTAGAGAAAGATTTCTAATCTGAAACAGAATCAAATGTTTTCTGTGGTATTTTCTGAATATGTTTAGCTTATGTATAAAATAATAAATCAAATATCTGAAATAGTTTCAAAACAGATCTAAATGTCACTGGAACAATTACATTTGGGAGATAGTGATCTCCTAAGGGAGATCAGTCCTGTGTGTTCATTGGTAGGACTGATGTTGAAGCTGAAACTCCAATACTTTGGCCAGCTGATGGGAAGAGCTGACTCATTGGAAAAGACCCTGATGCTGGGAAAGATTGAAGGCAAGGGGAGAAAGGGATGACAGAGGATGAGATGGTTGGATGGCATCACAGACACAATGGACATGGGTTTGGGTGGACTCCAGGAGTTGGTGATGGACAGGGAGGCCTGGCGTGCTGCGGTTCATGGGGTCACAGAGTTGGACACAACTGAGCTACTGAACTGAACTGAACTGGTGTAATGATGTGCTAACAGAAAATTCTTAATGGACTTCATAAAACTTAAGGTATATGCAGGTAAAAAAAAAGTAACAAATCAGCAAATTAAGATGGTCTTTAATTGAATATGCATTTCATCTACCTGAGCATGACTGTGTTGTTTATGGCCACCAAAAAATTTTAAACCTTATAAACCACAGGATAAGTGGGGCAGTTAGTTCCACAATGGCATTTATGGACTGAGGTTTCTTCCACCATTTACTCTATAATTCTCTGGGAGTTTTCTGAGGATGAGGGAAGGAGCAGGCAAGAGAAGAGAATTTACTTTTATCTAGTATCCACACCAATTCATGTTTTCCTCAATTCACATTATCAGTCAAAATTTCTTCAACTACTGTCTTTCCTCAATTCTCTCTATCCTTTTCATCCTTGGACCTTCTCATTCTATCCTCAATTATTCTCAAACTTTCTTTCATATTTGCTGTCTTTTAACATTCTGGATGATTTCCCAAGAATTATTTTCCAGTACATAAATTTTTTCCTCAACAATGTCCAATATGTTCATTAATGTTTTAGTTGTTCATATTTATCATTTCTAAAAATATTATTTCTCTCTAGTATATTTTTTATTCCAGCACTTCAGCCAGCTAATTCATACTACATTTAAATATCAATCTCAATGAGGATATTTCCTGGAAGAAAAGAACTTCCTTGATTCCCTAAGTCTGGATATCTTATTCATCATTTTACCCTAGCCATCTATCATTGTTTCTTATACACAGAAGTTCTTCATGAAATACTCAAACAAAATTGGCATATAATTTATACATCTGTAAACACTGACAGAAAAGCCACTGATGAGTTATTCTTGCAACTGTGTTATACTGTTACAAGTTATAACTGCAGGTACATCCAATTCTAAAGACCTTTCATCCAGAGATTTCAAAGAAAAAGTTATTTACGTCATCCTAGTAAATATACTATCAGGCTGCCTGGCTCAGGTGGTAAAGAATCTGCCTGCAATGCAGGAGACCTGGGTTCAAACCCTGGGTTGGGAAGATCCCCTGGAGAAGGGAGAAGGCTACCCATTCCCTCATTCTTGCCTGGACAATTCCATGGACAGAGGAGCCTGGTGGGCTACAGTCCTTGGGGTCACAAAGAGTTGGACATGACTGAGTGATTAACACCTTCACTTTCAGTAAATATACTGAAATAAATTACATAATCTATGCCAGTCCAGAATACTGCAACCAAGTGAAAAATAATAGCCATTTTTCAATACTGTTAAAAACCAAATAATACAACTTGATTTAAAATACCCACAAAGGCCTTTACTAATTTTTAAGTGAGCAAAGTAGAATTCTCATGATACACTAAGCAGAAAAATACTAAATTCTTCCCTTAAGATAACCCAGGCAGGCAATGTGGAGACACTGAATAAAAATAAAGGTATTTCAGAACTGGAAACCAATATCCTCAAAGAATGTTACTCACAAATCAAATATCTGAATGCAAAATTTAGCACCTCATCATTAGCGACTTCATTCCCATGGCAATTGAGAATCTGTGGCTAATAGTAACAGAATCAAAATGTACTGAAGTTGTAGAACTATGATTAAGGAACAAAAGAGATAACAGGTTACTGCAAAGGTTATTCTGTCACACTGTGGAATATTAATGGCACTTTTCTGTTTAACTCTTAATGAGAAATATCGGAAGATTATATATACTAAAGTGAAAGTGAAGCCACTAATTCATGTCCAATATCTTGCAAACAAATGAACCGTAGCCCGCTAAGCTCCTTCATCCATGGGATTTTTCAGCCAAGAATAGTGAAGTGGGTTGCCATTTCCTTCTCCAGGTGATCTTCCTGACCCAGGGAAGATCCTTATATATCTTAAGTAGCACTTAATTATATGGAAAAGGAACTGTTCAAAATTTTAATTACTTTCTCATGGAAACTTACGTTACCATATGTAAAACAGATAGCTAACGGGAAACTGCCATATGTCTCAGGAAACTCAAACAGGGGCTCTGTATCAATCTAGAGGGGTGGGATGGGGAAGGAGATGGGAGGGAGGTTCAAGAGGGAGGGGATATATGTATACCTATGGCTGATTTATTCTGACAGAAAACAACAAAATTCTGTAAAGCAATTATCCTTCAATTAAAAAATAATTTTTTTTAAAGAAAAAAAGTAAAGGAAAAAAAAATTTACTTCCAGAAGTTCTTGCTTTCCACTTACAGTGTTGCTGTTGCTCAGTTGCACAGTCGTGTCTCTCTGTGACCCCATGGACTGCAGCACATCAGGCCTCCCTGTCCTTCACTATCTCCCGGAGCTTGCTCAAATTCGTGTTTACTGAGTCTGTGATGCCATCCAACCATCTCAGCCTCTGTCGTCCCCTTCTCCTCCTGCTTTCAATCTTTCCCAGCATCAGGGTCTTTTCCAGTGAATTGGCTCTTCACATCAGGTGGCCAAAGAACTGGAGCTTCAGCTTCAGCATCAGTCCTTCCAATGAATATTCAGGACTGATTTCCTTTAGGAAATCAATCCTTTGATCTTCTTGTAGTTAAGGGACTCTCAAGAGTCTTTTCCAACACCACAGTTATAATTCTTATTTTACTAATAACTGCTAGCTATGGCTATATTATTTTCTATGTCACTTGTTTCACTGAGCCTGTGATATAATGCTGAACTGACAGTTCCATATGAGATCAATAATTGTAATAATGTGACTCTGGGTATGGGAAAAAGCAACAAGAGGAAATATTTTCCTGGACCAGGAGGCTAGTAAGACAGTGGTCCAGAGACTTTTGCTACTTGCAAGGCCTGGTCCAATTTTAGCACAGAGTGGCCCATCACTTCCCTAGACCTGGGAATGAGCATTCCCAGCACCGCGGGACACAATGGCCATGAAATGGTGTCACATGGTCAGATATGTGGCTATGAAGGGACCCTGCTGACTGGAGGTTGGTACTTGCCAGCTGCCTCTACAAAGATTACATCATGACCATTGCAAGCTGCTGACCTTCAAAACCCCCTGAAAGAAGTTCAGGGTGAAAATCAGGAATGAGGCACTCTGTGCTCTGAAAAAAAAAAAGCAAAAAACTGGCAGAACAGGCCTTCAAATAGATCTTTTCAGAAAAAAGTTTTATGAGTTCCAATTCTTGCATCTTCTCATACCTAGAAAAACAGTGATGTCATTAATGGTGAAATCTGCTTTGGCTATTAAAAAAATTTTTTTTTACATTTAAAAGTCAAAATAGAGTAGCCATGGTTCAGACATCCTGGGAAATAACTATTTCCCAGATATCCTGAAAAATGATATTATGGGTGTGATTTCAGATTAGACGCTGTGAGCTAATGTAGAACTTAATGCTACTGTAATGCATTTTTGCTTCTGTACTTTGCTTGCTGCTCGTAAAACCAAAGTTACTCCATTTTAAGATAAGGTTATTTTTAAGTAAAGATACCTAAAATTGTTTTTGAAAAAATAAAAAATAAATAAAAGCATCAATTTTTCAGCACTCAGCTTTCTTTATGGTCCAACTCTCACATCCATACATGACTCCTGGAAAAACCACATCTTTGACTATACAGACCTTTGTGAGCAAAATGATGTCTCTGTTTTTTAACACACTGTCTAGATTTGTCATATCTTTTCTTCCAAGGAGCAAGTATCTTTTAATTTCAAGGCTGCAGTCACCATCCATAGTGATTTTGGAGCCCAAGAAAATAAAGTCTGTCACTGCTTCCACTTTTTCCTCTTCTATTTGCCATAAAGTGATGTGACTGGAAGGCATGGTCTTAGTTTTTTGAATGTTGAGTTTTAAGCCAGCTCCCTCACTCTCCTCTTTCCCTTTCATCAAGAGGTTCTTTAGTTGCTCTTTGCTTTCTGTCATAAGGATGGTATCATCTTCATTTCTGAGGTTATTGATATTTCTCCTGGCAATCTTGATTCTAGCTTGTGCTTCCTCCAGCCTAGCATTTTGCATGATGTACTCTCCATATAAGTTAAATAAGCAGAGTGACAATATACAGCCTGGATGTACTTCTTTCCCAATTTGGAACCAGTCCACTGTTCCATGTGCGGTTCTAGCTATTGTTTCTTGACCTGGATACAGGTTTCTCAGGAGACAGGTAAGGTGGTCTGGTATTCCCATGTCTTTAAGATGTTGACAATTTGATCTCTTGTTCCTCTGCTTTTTCTAAACCCAGCTTGTACATCTGGAAGTTCTTGGTTCATGTACTCTTGAAGGCTAGCTTGGAGGATTTTGAGCATTACCTTGCTAGCATGTGAAATTACTGCAATTGTGCGGTAATTTGAATATTCTTTGGCATGGCCATTCTTTGGCATTACCCTTATTTCAGATTATTACAGTAATTTGGACTAATTATGAAAGTTAAATTTTATGCTATAATTTAAAAATGATCACTCAAAATGTGCTTTACAGCAAAACACAACAATATATTTTTCCGTTTCACCAATATGAACAAATTCTACTTCATAAGAAGTCATTTTACTGTTCAAATAGAAATCTCTTCTAAAATGGATACTTTCCAAGAAAGCAAGACATTCCTTATATGTAATTCTAAAGTAATTGTAATACTGTTTAATAGATTATATTATTATAAAAATTACTGATATTATATTCTTATAACATTTCAAATAAAGAAGTAAATTCATATTAAGCAATGACCATTTTATGAATTTTAGATTATTTGTATTTTCCAGTAATAAGTAAAGAGGCCATTCCAGCTTGTTGTTGTTGTTGATTTGCTAAGTCATGTCCAATTCTTTGTGACCCCATGAACTGGAGCAGACCATGCTCCCCTGTCCTTCACCATCTTCCAGAGTCCCGCTTACTATGCCTAATAAAACTGTCAATTGAAAAACTGTATCAGCTTCACTATAGTAACAATTAACATTTGTGAGTATGTCTGATGGTGACTCTATTTTTTATTTGGGTAAATAAATCTACACCAATACACTATAGTCACAAAATTTTTTTGAATTCCCCAACATTATCTTGAAATGAGAGGTTATCACAATAACAATTAAAAATCCATTTTAGTCCTATGACTACCATTTAAATATCCCATCTCTTCTATATCCTATCAAAATCACACAAGCAGGACTTCTCTAGTGGTCCAGTGGTTAAGAATCCACCTGCCAATGCAGAAGCCACAGGTTCTATCCCTAGTCTGGAAGGATGCCATGCATCCTGGGGAAATTAAACCTGTGCTTCACAACTACTGAAGCCCACGTGCTCTGGAATCCATGCGTCACAACTACTGCGTCCACACCTAAAGCCCGTGTTCCCCTACAAGAGAAGTCACTGCAATGAGAAGCCATGGACCACAATGAAGAGTAGCTTGTTGCAACTAAAGAAAACCCATGCGCAACAACGAAGGCCCAGCACAGCCAAAAAGAAAGTTTAAAAATAAAAATTTATTTATTATTTTAATGGAAAACACTTAAAAAACAAAACCAGCAAACAAAATTCAATTTTAAAGATTTCAGAAGATAAATACGGAACCAGAAACAAATTTTTATGTGTGGGAAACATTTTTATTTGGTTAATAAACCGTTATTTTTTAAAATTCAGAGACTGGTTTAGAAAAGAGCTCAAGAGACCATCTATACCAAATACGTCTTTCTAGGTATGTCCATTTTTAGCAATTATCAGAAATCATTTATATTAATAAAAGATATGCAAGGCCCTCTCTTCCAAATACTAAATAAAAAATTCTGAATCCTCTCCAATGCCTGTAAATTCAACTTAGATCACAGCAACCCAAACTAGGTGCAGTACTTCAAAAAAGGTTTACCCATCTGTGAGTAATAATTTGCATGTTAAATAACAAGTAACAATAATAAATCATAACAAAAATCATAACAAGATACCTCTAAAATAACACTTTAATACAATCTAAATTATATATACATAAGAATCACCAAGAGAAAGATGGATTATCATTTGAGGTATGAATAATGTGAAAGTTTTCAGAGAGAAAGAGAGCATGGGATGGGAGTGATATGTGGGACACAGAATGGTAGCAACGAATTTGAGTTAAGACAGTGAATTTGACTGGACTGGTCTTCTAGAGGACAATGTTCCATCAACAGGTCACCATGTTGTTCAGTTTTTAAATATCTGTGTTTATCAGTGACTAGTGATTCACGGGGTCGCAAAGAGTCGGACACGACTGAGCGACTGAACTGAACTGAACTGAAGTGACTAAACTGAACTGACTGACTGATCAATCTATATATTGGTGTGTAATATGGTTGGCTTGTTGTTCAGTCACTAAGTTGTGTCCAACTCTTTGCGACCCCATAGACTGCAGCACACCAGGCTTCCCTATCCTCTACCATCTCCTGGAGTTTGATCAAGTTCATGTCCATTGAGCCAGTGATGCTATCGAACTATCACATCCTCTGCTGCCCTCTTCTCCTTTTGCCCTCAATCCTTCCCACCATCAGGTCTTTCCCAATGAGTCAGCTCTTTGCATCAGGTGGCCAAAGTATTGGAGCTTCATCTTTAGCATCATTCCTGCCAATGAATATTTAGGAGATTTAGTTGATTTCCTTTAGGAGTGGCTGGTTTGATCTCCCTGCTGTCCAAGGAACTCTTACGAGTCTTTTCCAGAACCACAACTCAAAAGCTTCTGTGCTCAGTCTTTTTTATGGTCCAACTTTCACATCTGTACATGACTACTGGGTAAACTATACCTTTGAATATACAGACTTTTATCAGCAAAGTGTTATCTTTGCTTTTTAATATACTGTCTAGGTCTGTCAAAGCTATCGTTGGCTTAGGACGCACTAAATCTCTTTAAGACATGACCACCACCACAACAAAACAAAATGAGGTAAAATAGACTTTCTTTAATCAAGAAAAACTGAGTTTTGGAGTGAGAGAAAAGGGTAACAGAATATCTCAAGCAAAGTAATTTCCTGATTCTTATACACTTACACTGTGAAAATTCAGTACACTGTAAATGGACAAGCAAAGAAAGCAAACAACCATGTGCAATAAATAAGGCAGCCGTTAACCACATGCGGCTGATTGCCATCAACTAGTCCCAACTGAGATGAACTTTCAGTGTAAAAATTTTGAAGACCTACTACAACATAAAGAATATATAAAATATATCATTAATCTTTCCCATTTATTACACATTAAAATAAGAACATCATAGATATATTGCATTAAAATATATTATTGAAACAAATTTCATCTGTTACTTTGATTTTAGCTACTAAAAATATTTAATTACATATGTGGCTCACATTCTGTTTCGATTAGAGAGCACAACTATACAGGCTGGAGAAAGAAAGAAATGTTTTCCCAATCTGCCTGTTCAGCTAGAGGTGGCCTTACAATAGCTCTGACCAACAGGCATAAGAAGATGTCTCTTGGGGACTTCTGGAAGGCTTTTGATGTTTCTGACAAAAACGGCTACTCCTGATTAAAAGTAGCTACTACATCAACTTTATCAACCTTCCCCCCTGCTTTCTGCCATGATGCCAGTAGTTAGAGGAGCCATTCTGAGATGATGAAGAGAAGAGAAACTGATGGACCAAGGAGCTAACCATTTCCAACATTGCATTATATGAGAAAAACAAGTACCTTTCATTTAAGCCACTGCAGTAATCCCCAAAAGACATAGGATGAAATAGTCTACTATTACATAATGAACTATGATATTAAAAGGGCCAGGATGAAAGAAAAATTTCAGGTATTCATATAACAAGCTTCATTAAATATGACAACCTTAGATTTATTTAATAATAGCCATATAGCCAAAAAAATTAAAAGAGCATTTCTATGTAATCACTTGATAGTTTTGTTTTTTTTTAATTCAAAGACACTAATTTGGACATAACCAAAAATTCATTGATTGTGAAATCAGTGAAGTGACAAGCAATATCAAGGTAACAGCTGAATTCTAAGAACTTCTCAAATATACCGTTAAAAATGAATACAAATATTCAGCAAAATAAACTGTACACCAATACTACTGTTATAAAAGACACAGTGCCTAAGCAAAGTCCTGGCTTATAAAAGGTGTTCATTCAATATTTGAGAATGAGTGAACGGTAGGCATTTAGTCACACATTCCTGATACATGGTAAAGAATCTCAGATGGCCACTAAATGTGCTGTTTACAGATGCTTAAATGTGATAAAATGTTTGCAGAATGTTGAAGCTTCTTTTTTAAAAAACAGGTATATTGATGTAACAATATTATATAAATATAAGATACACAATTATTTTTTATTGCAGTTATAAAAATACATTAAGGTTAACTGAGTTTATAGAAAGAGTAAACTGCAGGATAAAAAGCTGTTGAGGGGGTGAGGTATGAATAGAAAGTTACATTAAAAATAATTACAAATGTGAATTCAATTCAGAGAATAGCAAAGATCTCAGAAAAACCAGTCATCCATAAAAGCAATAGGAATACTGACAAAAATCATAAAAATCAACTTTTTCAGAACGCTGAAACTTAAACAAGAGCTTGTAACAATGCAAGGAGCATTAAATAAAGAAAAATGACTGAAATCTTATATAAGTAGACTAAGCATTGGAATGTATTGAATTGCTCTATTTTCTATTCCCTCTCCCTTGCTTTATTGTAGCCTCATAGTAGCTATGAAAATTAGCAGAATAAAGCCACCAGAAGGAACAAAAAAGGTTTGGAACTCACCCAAATCACTGTCTTGGTAAACTGTCACTATTTGAAGAGTCTGACAGCTTCCTGGATACATTCACTCAGAGAGGTTTTCTTTAAATGATCTGACCTGGAGCTTGCATAATGAATACAGCCTTTTCCCTAGGCATATATTACATAGCTGCCTAGGCATAATGATGGAGAAGGCAATGGCAAGCCACTCCAGTACTCTTGCCTAGAAAATCCCATGGACGGAGGAGCCTGGTAGGCTGCAGTCCATGGGGTCACTACGAGTCTGACATGACTGAGCGACTTCACTTTCACTTTTCACTTTCAAACATTGGAGAAGGAAATAGCAACCCACTCGTGTTCTTGCCTGGAGAATCCCAGCGACGGGGGAGCCTGGTGGGCTGCCGTCTATGGGGGCACACAGAGTCGGACACAACTGAAGTGACTTAGCAGGCATAATGAGTGGCAGCTATTTAATATTTCAACTATCTAAAAACTTTCTTTTCAAAAGATGGGCCATGAGAAGTCCATAGTGGGCTGTGTAAATCTCCAATATATTCCTGGGAAGCCACTGGATATGCACATGTGTACAGTTGTGTTTTCCTGGCAGCTTACCTGGTAAAAAATCCACTTACATTGCAGGAGACCCCAGTTCAACTCCTGGGTGAGGAAGATCCCCTGGAGGAAGGCATGACATTCCACTCCAGTATTCTTGCCTGGAGAATCCCATGGACAGAAAAGCCTGGTGGGCTACAGTCCATGGGGTTACAAAGAGTTGGACATGAATGAGCGACTAAGCACTGCACACAGTCATGCTCATAATTAGAAAAGACCTGAGACATAATCTCACACCTCCATCTGAACTTAAAGCTTTGCAAAAGTAGGAAGTGAAGGTTAAAGGAGAGTTACATACATCTACAAAGAACTAAAGATGATATGGTGAGAACAACATCTCGCTAATAGGGAGAATCAGTAAAGATGTAGAAATTACAGTAAGGAACCAAAATTTTAAAAAATGAGTTGAAAAGGGCAATAATAAGAATTGTATTCAATAATTATACTAAAATCACTCCAAATTATTCTTGAGTCGCCATGGAATGAAATTACAAATCAATAACTGTAGAAATTACAGTAAGGAACCAAAATTTTAAAAAATGAGTTGAAAAGGGCAATAATAAGAATTATATTCAATAATTATACTAAAATCACTCTAAATTATTCTTGAGTCGCCAAGGAATGAAATTACAAATCAATAACAGAAGAAAAGTTGGAAAATTCACCAATATATGAAAATGAAACAATAGCCTGCTAAACAACCAAGGGGTCAAAGAAGATATCACAAGGGAAATTAGAAAACACACTGAGATGAATGAACATAAAACCATAATATAACAAAAATAATGGGATGCAGCTGAGCAGGCTGAAGAGGGAAATTTATAACAACAAATAGCCTGTATCTGAAAAGCAGAATGATCTCAAATCAATAACCTAATCTTCTACCTAAAGAAACTAGAAAAATAAGAGCAAATAAACCCCTTCAAATCAGAAGAAAGGAAATAATGACCACAGAGGAAATAGATAAAATAGAGAATAGAAAAACAGCAAATCAGTAAAACCAAAAGTTGATTCTTTGAAAACATCAATAAAACTGATAAATCTTTATCCAAACTGACCAAGTAAAAGAGGAGCTATGATTTAAATTACTAAACTAAGGAATGAAAGAGGAGATATTAAAGCCAACTTTGGAGGGAAAAAAAGGATTCATAACCTAGATGAAATGGACAAAGTCCTGGAGAAAGACACAAACTACCAACAATGATTCAAAAAAAAAAATCTGAATAGACACAGATTCATGGGGTCGCGGACAGTCGGACACGACTGAGCGACTGAACTGAACTGAACTGAACTGAACACACTGAAACAATAACCAAAAATCCTCACAGCAAGGAAACCCAAACCCAGTCAACTTCAGGCTTCAAGGTGGTTCAGATGGTAAAGAATCTGCCTGCAGTGCACGAGACCTGGGTTTGATCCCTAGCTCAGGAAGATCCCTTGGAGGAAGAAATGGCAATCGACTACAGTATTCTTGCCTGGGAAATAACACTGGCAGAGGAACCTCAGAGGCTATGGTCCAGGAGGTTGCAAAAGAGTCAGACACTACTCAGTGACCAAACAACAACAATAGCCAGCTTCACCAATGAATTCTACCAAATGTTTAAAATCCTTCATAAAATCTTCTAAGAAAGAGGAAGAAATGCTTCCTAACCATTTGAATGAGGCCTTTTTTAAACTAATACCAAAGTCAAGATGTTATACAAAGAAACAAAAACAACAAAATGTACACCAATATCCATTAAGAGCACTGATGTGAAAATCCCCAACAAAAACTAGAAAATGGAATGAAGCAGCATAAAAAAATTATGTTACATGACAAAGCAATATTTACCCACCAGATATTTTAGGTTGATTTAAAATAAGAGAATTTGGATTACAGTCAATAAGAACATATAAATGATGAATGTGAAGATAAAAAAGCAAAAAAATTCCAAATCAAAGTTCAGTTCAGTCTCAGTCGTGTCCAACTCTTTGCAATCCCATGGACTCCAGGCCTCCCTGTCCATCACCAACTCCCGGAGTTTGCTCAAACTCATGTCCATCCAGCCATCTCAGCCTCTGTCATCCCCTTCTCCACCTGTCTTCAATCTTTCCCAGCATCACGGTCTTTTCCAAGGAGTCAGTTCGTCGCATTAGGTGGCCAAAGTTATTGGAGTTTCAGCTTCAGCATCAGTCCTTCCAATGAATATTCTGGACTGATCTCCTTTAGGATTGACTAGTTTGATCTCCATGCAGTCCAAAGGACTCGCAGGAGTCTTTTCCAACACCACAGTTCAAAAGCATCAATTCTTCGGCACTCAGCTTTCTTTATAGTCCAGATCTCACATCCATACATGACTCCTGGAAAAACCACAGCTTTGACTGCTGCAGCTGCTGCTGCTAAGTCGCTTCAGTCATGTCCGACTCTGTGCGATCCCACAGACGGAAGCCCACCAGGCTCCCCCGTCCCTGGGATTCTCCAGGCAAGAACAGTGGAGTGGGTTGCCATTTAGACAGACCTTATTTGGCAAAGCAAAGTCTCTGCTTTTTAATATACTGTCTAGATTTGTCATAGCTTTTCTTCCAAGGAGCAATTGTCTTTTAATTTCATGGCTGCAGTCACCATCTGCAGTGATTTTAGAGCCCAAGAAAATAGTCTCTCACTGTTTCCACTGTTTCCCCATCTATCTGCCATGAAGTGATGGGACCAGATGCCATGATCCTAGTTTTCTGAATGTTGAGTTTTAAGCTGGCTTTTTCACTTTCCTCTTTTAAGAGGTTCTTTAGTTCTTTTTTTCTTTCTGTCATAAGGGTGATGTCATCTGCATATCTGAGTTTATTGATATTTCTCCTGGCATTCTTGATTCTAGCTTGTGCTTCATCCAGCTCAGAATTTCACACGATGTACTCTGTGTATAAGTTAAATAAGCAGGGTGACAAAATACAGTCTTGACATACTCCTTTCCCAATTTGAAACCAGTCTGTTGTTCCATGTCCGGTTCCAACAGTTGTTTCTTGACCAGAATACAGATTTTTCAGGAGACAGGTAAGGTGGTCTGATACTCCCAGTCTTTAAGAATTTTCCACAGTTTGTTGTGATCCACATAGTCAAAGGCTTTGGTGTAGTCAGTAAACCAGAAGTAGATGTTTCTCTGGAACTCTCTTGCTTCTTCTATGATCCAATGGATGTGGGCAATTTGATCTCTGGTTCCTCTGCCTTTTCTAAATCCAATTTGAATATGTGGAAGTTCTCAATTCATGTACTATTGAAGCCTCACTGGGAGAATTTTGAGCATTACCTGCTAGCGTGTGAGATGAGTACAATTGTGCGGTAGTTTGAACTTGAACATTCTTTGGTTTGAACATATTTATAAAAATAGTAAAAGAGGCAGGGAAAAGGACAGAAATAAAGAGATAAAAAGATATGGGACACAGTATAAGGGTTGAATATACAAGTAGCTTGGTAAAAGAAAAAAAAAATGGAGCACAAACAATATTTCAGCAGAGATATTGAAATATCTCTAGGTGAGAACTTCCCAAATCTTATCAAGATATTAAACTAGAATATTTGAAAACTTCCATATGCCCCAAGGAGCATAAATACAAAGAACCGCACAGCTAGCACATCTTAGAGAAACTAATAAAAATCAAATACAAATTTTAAAGCAGCCTGAGTAGACAATATTTTCATAGAAACAATGGAATTCAAGCTGATTTATTAACAAAAACAATGGAAGCCTAACGACAACATAATGACATATTTAAAGTGTTGAAAGAAAATAACTGTCAACCTAAAATATATTTCAAAATTAAAATGGAAACAAAGATATTTTTAAAAAAACAACAATAAATAAGGAATGGACAATGATCCCAGACAGAATATCCCAGTTAAGAAAAGCGATCATCATAATGGTACATGGGTAGGTATATGTAGTCATAAAGGGTCTGCCTGCTATGAGGGAGACCCAGGTTCAATCCCTGGGTCGGGAATATTCCCTGGAGAAGGAATTGGCAACCCACTCCAGTATTCTTGCCTGGAGAATCCCATGGACAGAGGAGCCTGGGCAAACAGACCATGGGCAAACAGACCATGGGGTCACAAAGAGTTGGACACAATTGAATGTCTAACACACAGGTATATGTATATGAATGAACATACAGTTCAATATTGATGTAAACATCAGTAATACTGAGGTTTTGTTCAGTTTAAAAATATATGCAGTATTAAAATAAATGCATACAAAACCACAATAGTAGGTAATAAGTAGGTACGTAGAGCTAAAATGTGGTAAGGTTCTTAAATGATCTATAAAGCAGAAAGCAAAGAAGAACTAAAGAGCCTCTTGATGAAAGTGAAAGTGGAGAGTGAAAAAGTTGGCTTAAAACTCAACATTCAGAAAACTAAGATCATGGCATCTGGTCCCATCACTTCATGGGAAATAGATGGGGAAACAATAGAAACAGTGACAGACTTTATTTTTTAAGGCTCCAAAATCACTGCAGATTGTGACTGCAGCCATGAAATTAAAAGACGCTTGCCTCCTTGGAAGAAAAGCTATGACAAACCTAAACAGCGTATTAAAAAGCAGAGACATTACTTTGCCAACAAAGGTCCGTCTAGTCAAGGCTATGGATTTTCCAGTGGTCATGTATGGATGTGAGAGTTGGACTGTGAAGAAAGCTGATCGCCGAAGAACTGATGCTTTTGAACTCTGATGTTGGAGAAGACTCTTGAGAATCCTTTGGACTGCAAGATCAAACCAGTACATCTGAAAGGAAATCAGTCCTGAATATACATTGGAAGGACTGATGGTGAAGCTGAAACTCCAATACTTTGGCCACCTGATGCAAAGAACTGACTCCTTGGAAAAGACCCTGATGCTGGGAAAGATTGAAAGCAGGAGGAGAAGGGGACAACACAAGATGAGAGAGTTGGATGGCATCACTGACTCTATGGACATGAGTTTTAGTAAGATCCAGGAGCTGGTGATGGACAGGGAAGCCTGGCATGCTGCAGTCCATGGGGCTGCAAAGAGTTGGACATGATTGAGTAACTAAACTGAACTGAAAGCAGTTAAAGTATAAATTTGAGTACACTCTGAAGTTGCTGTCCTTTCTAAAGTAGCCACTAAAAAATAATATAACAACTGGTATAACAACAAATTCAATAAATAAAAAAAAGTGTAAGAAGGAAAAAAGGGTACAAAGAATAGATAAGGCCAATAACAAACAGAAAGACTTAAACCAAGATATATCAATATTTACATTAAATGTATATGAACTAAGTACTCCAATTAAAAGAAAAAGATTGCCAGACTAGATTTAAAAAATAATTACTATATGATGCTTACAAAAGATACCAGATACAAATAAGAACACAGTTTTAAAATAAATGAAAGTTTTAGAAATGCCATACAAACATTAATGAAAAGAAACTGGTCTCTCAAGATAAATTTTCACAAAGAAATTTAACAGGAGTTAAAATGGGATATTTCCAACTAAAAAGTACAATAATCTCAAATCATGTGCCTGTAATTTTATAGAAACAAATACATATACATGTGTATATATTTATACATATAGATACACACATACATATTCATGTACAAGTACACACACATACATACATACTAATAAATCAGAAAATTACAGAACTAAATGGAGAAAAATAAATTCACAATCACATTTGCAAACTTAATGAACATATCAGACAAAAAAAGTACAACATGTAAAAGATGAGATGAGCATAACTAACGCAGTTTACCTAAGAAATATATAAAGCAATTTAAACCTAATGGCATTTTTGCCATGTTTCTATGACACATTAACCAATATTTACCATAGTTTGCATAACTTGCTTCCTTATCTCATCCAGGTATTCGTTCAAAAGCTCTTTTCCAGAAAAGCCTGTCCTGATAACTCCATTTAAAACAATTTTATAGTTTTATTTTCTATTTTCCCCCTTACATGCTTAAAAAAATTATGCATCAATTCTGGACATTATAGCCTATATCTAAATAGTTATTAATTCTGTTTTCCTTATTATAATACAAATTTCATGGCATTATAGACTAATATCTTTTTTCACTGCTATATTCTATTTGGTCTATTTTAGAAACTCAATAAATATTTGCCAAATAAGCATGGTTCATGCAAGAATGCATGACTGAGTGAACATGCAAAACATGAATAAGTAGGCAAACTCTGAGTCAGCCTGGTTGCCCTCAATACTTGCACATGAAGATGTCACATGACATGGGTCACTCATATCTGTACAGAATAAGCAGAGATAGAACACTATCAATAGAATGAATGGACTCTGGTGCCAGACCACACAGTTTAAATCCCAGCGCTGTCAATGACTATTTGTGTGATCCTGGACAAGTTACTTCTTGACTCTCCATTATTTTCATCACTTGTAAAATGAAGATAATAACTATACCAAGTCGATAGTTTTGTGAAGATTAAAACTGTTTATATGTGCAAAGTACTTTGAACAATGATAGCAAGTAATAAATGCTATTATGTTAAGTGTTATGTTATTATGTTAAGAGTTAACTACTACTATTATCATTATTATTGCTTCCTATAAATTTGAGAAACAAGAACAATAATACCTTTTTATTCTTAGAGGAAAACATCTATAAATAGTTTTGAGTAACCTATTCATTTTTGTGTGTACATCGTTGAAAAGCAGGAACTAAGAATATCTTGTAACACCTTAATAATTACAGAGATTTATTCTAACTATTAAAAGACAGAAACCCCTCAAGTTCAGCTTGAAAACCATTTCACATCAAAAGATAGTCTGTAACACAAACACAATAAATAGAAGCAAAAAAAAGGTCTGCAGTATTTTAAGGAGAAAACATGCAACCAAAGCAAAAGTCAAAACTCACTAAATAATAAGTTAAAAACCTATCTTTAAAATTAAAGTCTCAGTATATAAGAGAAAAAATCATATCTTAAAGTATCTAACAAAGGTCACCTAGAAACCATTGCTTAGTATGCTGGCTCCCAATCAGACCCAATGCCTACTATTTATGCCCTGTGCAGTCCCCTCTCACACTGATTTAAGACTGACCAATGTAATACAGGATACTGTAAAATGATGGAGGGTGACTCCAAGACTAGGTCATAAAAAAAGCACTGTACTTTCATCTTGCTCTTTGGAATCACTTTCTCTGAAAAAAGCCACCTGACATATAGAAAAGGCACTCAAGCAGCTCTATGGAGAGGCCTCTTGCCCACAACCATGTGAGTGAACCATCCTAGGGCCCTCCAGGCTCAGTAAAGCTTTCAGTTAACTATAAATCTGGCTGATTATTTGAATTCAACTTATGACAGACTCCATGTCAGCAACACCCTGATTAGTTTCTCCTGAATTCCTGACTCACCAAAACTCTGAGACAATAAATGTTTGCTCTTTTAAGCAACTAAGCTCTGAGGCAATTTGTGACTCATAAATAGGTAGTTTATACAGCAAGAAATTAATTCCACATGTCATCCAATCTAAAAACATTTGAAAAGATCTTCTGGGTTTTGATGGTAAAAGGTATCTTTGCAAAATAAAAAGGAAACGGCACATGATACACAGTTGGCAAAAAAGACTTCTGCAGGTTTCATGTTGAACAGACACTTACAGATTTGTAGAGTATTTTTATGTAGGAGACTTACAACCTACACACTTCCACCAAAGAGCTAAAGAAATAATCATCTGACCATTCTTGAAAAAACAAGACTTCAAACATATTTATCTAAGGGAACGGGAGTTCGCAGGATCATTTGACAAATTTCCATCAATACAACTGGTTCTATGACCACTCCACGTGTTATCCCCAGTTAATGCTATTTCCACTTAAATTCTAAGCTTGTAGAAAAATGTTTGAGGTTACTGTTTTCAAAACTGACATGATACTGTGACTTGTGATCAATCATTAAAGTACACTAAAATTAGAGTCATATAATAGCATAATACTAGAAAAGGGACATTAAAATCCATACAGGTATTTTTCCATCTTCATTTTTAATGATTTAGCAGATATAATCTAACACACAACATACAATTAGTATTTTTTAATAGTTTAATAAAAAATAAGAGCAAATCCAAAATGTAAAAGTAAAGACAAAATTTCACCTTTTGTAAACCTTTACTTTCAAAGTGTTCTTTAAGACTTAATAGTTTTGGGGTCATCAAAGTCTAAAAGGTCCCTTATTTTATTACAGAATTATGAATCTTTTCATATAATGAAGACTTTCCACAAAAACGAAGGAAAAATTAAACACAAAATAAAATCTCATATTTTTCCAATAGTCATGTATGGGCGTGAAAGAGACTACAAAGAAGGCTGAGCGCCAAAGAATTGATGCTTTTGAACTATGGTGTTGGAGAAGACTCTTGAGAGTCCCTTGTACTGCAAGGAGATCAAACCAGTAAATCCTAAAGGAAATCAGTCCTGAATATTCATCGGAAGGACTGATGCTGAAGCTGAAACTCCAATAACTTTGGGCACCAGATGCAAAGAACTGACTCATTGGAAAAGACCCTGATGCTGGGGAAGATTGAGGGCATGAGGAAGAGGGGACGACAGAGGATGAGAGGGCTGGATGGCATCACCGACTGACTCGATGGACATGAGTTTGAGTAAACTCCGGGAGTTGGTGATGGACAGGGAGGCTGGTGTGCTGCGATTCATGGGGTTGCAAAGAGTCGTACACAACTGAGCAACTGAACTGAACTTCAACTGTGACACAATTCAAAATATGTTAGCATATGGGTCTGTCTGTATGTTTGTTCAAGCATTAGGGCCTATGAAAAATATCTCAACTTTGTGATATAGTTATTTTCAAATTTCCTAATAAGAATAAGAACATGATATTTATCTTTTGAAAAAAATTAAGAACTCTACTGAAGTCAAACAAAAATAACAAAACATGATAAATGAATTTTTACTATTAAAAGGATGGGTTACAAAAAGCAACAAAAGAAAAGACTAATTCTGAGAAAATCTGGAAAGGCTTTTATTTTTATAGTTCCTAAAATTACTGAAAGTTACAAGGTTTTATTTCAGAATACCTTAAATATAGCCTTCATAGTAGAGTTTTACAACTGTTACATATCTTGTTTATTAAAGTGCTTTGCATTGATAATATAAAGACTTTTTAGCTGAGCATTCAAAATCCCTTATCTGACTATATGAATTTAAGAATAACCCAATTTACACAATTAAAAATAAGTTTTAAAAAGTAAAAGAAAAAAGGTATTCTCAGAGATGAAATTTAGTACTACAGAATTTAGGAAAATCATACCTCATCAGTGTTGTAGATAATCTGGAGTCCTGAGGAAATCATTTCCACAAGGTAAAGGAGATAGAGGGACACTGCATTTATCTGAAAACCAATAAACACTACAATAGGTTAAAGAAAACCACAAAAATACTATGCTACAAAATTAAATGTAAAAGCTAAAATTACAAGTCATTTGCTCTTGTAGTGGCATATAGAACTATTTTCTTTCCTATGAAAAATAAAGGAGCTGTGGATTTAGTTCATAATAAAATCTCAGCTTTATATATAAAACTCTAAAATCCTCAGATTCACTGTGATGGTTATTAACAGCTAATTAGGGGTATTTTCCAGTGTTCCTGCCTGGAGAATACCAGGGATGGGGGAGCCTGGTGGGCTGCCGTCTATGGGGTCGCAGAGTCGGACACGACTGAAGCGACTTAGCAGCAGCAGCAGCAGGGGTATTTTTATGACATTTGCTTTCTAAGATTTATTTTGAAACTGTAGATTTAAGTACTTCCACTTTGATACAGTTTTATCCCTTGGGCAGTTACACAATGTGAATCCAATTCAAGTGTGGGTAAATGAAAAAATTATTGGGCAGTAGCTGATCGCCGAAGAATTGATGCTTTTGAACCGTGGTGTTGGAGAAGACTCTTGAGAGTCCCTAGTACTGCAAGGAGATCCAACCAGTCCATTCTAAAGGAGATCAATCCTGGGTATTCATTGGAAGGACTGATGCTAAAGCTGAAACTCCAATACTTTGGTCACCTCATACAACGAGTTGACTCACTGGAAAAGACTCTGATGCTAGGAAAGGTTAGGGGTGGGAGGAGAAGGGGACGACAGAGAATGAGATGGCTGGATGGCATCACCGACTCTGTGGACATGAGTTTGAGTGAACTCCGGGAGTTGGTGATGGACAGGGAGGCCTGGCGTGCTGTGATTCATGGGGTTGCGGAGAGTCGGACACGACTGAGCGACTGAACTGAACTGAACTGAACTGAAGACATTAGGACTATGCCACCATAAATAACAGGCAGCACATCCTGTATTCAGAGAATACAGAACTTATATCAGCAACTGTAGGAATACAGTAATCAAACATTTAAAATATATTTATGAAAAAAAGTATTCTAAAAATGAGGCTTTTTCCCTTAGTTTATTAGTCTATTAAAGATAAACATTATATGCTCTAAACAAAAGAAGATAATAATGTCTCCTTTAACCAAAAATAAAGATTCTCATAGAATTCTGAATGGGCTACAAACATTTTCTCGAGGAAATAAGCAGTGAAAGATAAATAGCACAACATGGACAAACCTTGAAAACATTACAGTAAAGAAAGAGATCAGTCACATTAGACCACATAGTATATGATTCCATTTATATGAAATGTACAAAACAGGCTTGTTCATACAGACAGAAAATAGACTGGTAATTGCCTACAGTAGGGGTCTTTGAAGGAGATGAGGAGTGACTGCTAGCAGGTACTGGATTTCTTTCTGGGGTGATGAAGATGTTCTGCAATGTTGATTGAACAACTTTGTGAATATATTAAAGAGCTGTATACTTTACATAGGCAAATTGTATATTATGTGAATTATATCTCAATAAAGTTATCCAGTAAACAAATAAATGAGAGCAGTGAAAATTTTTCATTTAGCCAGGAAACAGTTAACTTGAGGTAAAAAACAAAGAGGAGGTAAGATATAATTTTCTTATCATATAATTCTAACCCAGAAGATTATTACCCACTAACAGCCTTGGTGCCCTGTGCCTTTGTTGACTCTCTTCCAATCCTTTCTGAATAACAGACAGAAAGTTGAGGCAGAAAATTATTTGTGCCCTAGATGCCTTGGACAAAGCTGCTGTGTGCCACCAGGGCCTGCCAGTGGGGGTGACTCTCTCAGGAATCAGGACTGTCCTGAATGTCTCTCAACTTCCCAGCACTCAAAGTCCAGTAGGTCTCAGGGTCTTGTTAAGGTCCAAGTGGGCCACAGAAAAAGATGGAGGATTCTAGTTTAAAGCATTTTATAATAGATCAACATTAACTCTTTAGCGACTTTTCTCAGAATATAGTAAGCAAGAGCTTCATCCCATTGGGTCACCCAAATATTCTCATAGAGCACTGACACTGGCCTGTCAGAAAGGATCTCAAAGAAATTTCATTTCCATTGACAGCCAACTACAGCAATATCTCAAAGAGCTCTCTGCTGTGATTTTTAGGAGGTTTCTATGAGAAAATATCAGTAACTGGCAAAATGTACGGGACTACGACCAGCATTTATTTGAAACCTACTATGTGTTAGGCACTAAGTTTAAATTCTGAGATACAAAAGTAAATGAATCATTATCTTCTAAAAACCCTATGTCAAATAGTAAACATATCTGTGAAAGCAAAAGGTACAGAAAACCTAATTACTTGAAAAATTATGAGACAGTTGAGCAACTACATATTTATGTAACATTAAATCTCCACAGAACCGGTTACAAATAACTATTAAGAGTTTCTGCTGCATAAAAATGGGGACACTGAACTTTCTGTGTTTGGAGGAGTCATTCTAAAGTAAGACGTTTCAGATCTCTAGAGAGAAAGGAACTATAAAAAGGAGATACTCATATTTTAGTAAGGAATATATGAATAGTAAGTATTCTATTCTAAAGACAACAGAACCAAATGATGAAGAGGAAGAAAATCCATTAAAGATAAATAGCATATATAATACTGTATACTAGAAACAAGGCAAAGGGGTACACAGATGTGAGAGAAAAAATGAAAACAAAATATGAAGGTTTACAGAATATTCTCAGCATATAAAATTTATATATATAATTTAAAATAATATAAAACTTAAAGAACAGAGAACTGTTTCTTTGAATTATCATTTTAGTGGTACGTTTTTAGCATCATTGAAGGCTGATTTATTAGAAATGGATGTCACGTAACAAAAACTTCTGACTTGCTGTTATATTACTGTCAGTTGTCTTTTATTCCCTAGTTCCTAAATATTGAAATTCCTCTAAATTTGATAATGAGCACAAGCTTTTGTCACTGAAAGAGCTGTAGGATCCCTTCTTCTAGATAGTAGTATTATCATTTTTGCTTTTGGACCAAGAACACAATAATATTTAATGCTCAATCACAATAACTAATTCAGTTCCACTGGGATTTCTTCATTTCATGGTTGATTCTCTACTTCCACTTTGAACAATTTAAGTTTCAAAAAATGTAAATCTAATTTTTAAAAAATGTAAATAGCCTCAAACATTCTATGATAATAGAGTAAAAACGCAGAAGAAAATGTGTAGTCTCCTCTTTTTACCTGAAGATGACCATATTCCTCATAGGAGAGGATCTCATCTCCTGTATGTACATTGAAAACAGAGTGAAGACATGTTGTTGGGCGTGGATCCTGCTTAAATTGCTGGACCTGAAATAAAATATAAAATTTAGATGATGCTACTAATTCACATTCTCATCCAAAATCAGAGATTATATATTTTTCAAGAGACTTTTTAATGGGTAAAGCTACAGCTTATAGACAGAGGATAGAACAAAGCAGAATGTTACTTTTTCTAAAGAAACAAAATAGATAAAACTCATGATTATTAATGTAACAGAGTTAACATGACTGTTAAATACTTAACTGATATTTCACAAACAACTGAAGTGTAATAGGAAGCTTGTTAATGTATCAGCATTGGCTTTTGTAATGTTTTGCATCTTATTTTAGAGTCAAATAATGGTATCCTCTATGGAACGGGATTTCAGAGACTATCCCACTGTACTGCTATTTGGAAATGCTTACATGACACTCAATGAAAGAGCGCTTCAGGCCACATTCTAACTCAATAAGTTTTCAAAACGCCAAATGCTTTTTCTTTCTCGGAGGATCACAAATTGTAACCATGCTCCTGTCATCATGTTTTCATTTCTTTCACCACACTTACTCTCATTACTAAGGCACCAATTGCAAGATAATATAGGCCATATTTTTACTTATTAACTCAACATAAAATTTAATCATTTTAGAATACTAATTAAGTATTAAATGACAAAAAGAAACAAACTCCAAGGACAAGCAGATATTAATTCAATTTTGCAAACATCTGCTTATAAAGTTATATGCCAAGTATGTCTACTACTAGTGCCCTGGAAGTATAAGATGAAGAGGAACAGAGAATGAACAGAATGATACATCAGTTCAGTTCAGTTCAGTCGCTCAGTCGTGTCCAACTCTTTGCGACCCCATGAATCACAGCACGCCAGGCCTCCCTGTCCAACACCAACTCCCGGAGTTAACTCAAACTCATATCCATCGAGTTGGTGATGCCATCCAGCCATCTCATTCTCTGTCATCCCCATCTCCTCCCACCCCCAATCCCTCCCAGCATCAGAGTCTTTTCCAGAGAGTCAACTCGTTGCATGAGGTGGCCAAAGTATTGGAGTTTCAGTTTTAGCATCAGTCCTTCCAATGAACACCCAGGATTGATCTCCTCTAGGTAAAAACAATGACTTTCTTCTCTCTTTGAAAAGATATAAATGATGATAGTATCTGAGTATTCATGATCTTGCCTTGTTTCACTTGGCTAAGGAAGCACATAGAACCATATTCTCTTTTCCATCTTCAAATTTCTTCTCATCCTTAAAGTCTTATCTTAAAAATATCTTCTTTAATAAAGTCCCTTCTGAACCCCAACTAAAATTCCTTCCTCTGGACTCCCATATCAGGGTGCTTATCCTTTATTTATTTCTCCAGTGTTTTGTTTTTATTAGTTTTCTGTATCTCCCACTATCTTTCAAGCTTCGAGAAGTTATAGTCAGTTTTTCCACATCAGGTGGCCAAAGTATTGGAGTTTCAGCTTCAGCATCAGTCCTTCCAATGAATATCCAGAACTGATTTTCTTTAGGATTGACTGGTTTGATCTCCTTGCTGTCCAAGGAACTCAGGAGCATTTTCCTACACCACAGTTCAAAAGCATCAGTTTTTCAGCACTCAGCTTTCATTATGGTTCAAATCTCACAATCATACATGAATACTGGAAAAACCATAGCTTTGACTATACAGACAATTATATAAAATTCAGAAATTCAATTTTTCAGTCACAATGGCCCCATATCAAGTGCTCAAAAGCCACATGTGACTAGTGGTTTCTGTACTGTTCAATACAGTAACAGAGAACATTAGATCATCACAGAAAATTTGACAGTACTGTACTAGAGGGCTAACACACCTTTCCACACAGCCCCCAGAGCCCTGCATAAACACATATGTTATGTTATGCATGCATGTTCAGGTGTGGCCAACTCTGTTGGACCCTATGGACTGCAGCCCACCAGGTTCCTGTGTCTGTGGGATTTTCCAGGTAAGAATACTGAATTGTGTTGCCATTTTCTCCTCCAGGGGACCTTCCTGACCCAGTGATCAAACCCGCGTCTCCTGTAGCTCCTGCATTGGCAGGTGTTTACTTTTACCATTGAGCTATCCGCAAGCCCTCCCTCAAGTTTGAAATCAACAAAATTAAAGCCAGGAACTATCAGCAGATAATCAGAAATGAGAGAATGAGGGTAAAGGTATGGATGTACACACTGCATCTATGTAGTGACCAAACTATCCAGTGTTAACTCAGAAGAGGTGAGACGGCTACCCCATCTCAGTGTCTGAAACTGCTGGTAACAGTCTCAGGTTACACAAATATAGAAATCATTGTGGTCACTACTTTTACAGTACCATGACTATTATCTCAAAGCATTAAACATTTTTCGGGGCTCTTAAGACAAAAATGTGGTTAAATTAAAACGAAATATATTTTGCCCACTAGATAAGAATCTAAGTGGATAAGGTTTCATTAGTTTAATAAAGTGATTCCTGCACTTGACAAAGCAGTGTTTGTCATTTGTCTTCAAGACACACAAGTACCCAGCATGAGAATTTATATTCAATGATTGTGCCAGAAGAAAGGCAACTATTAAATGATCAAAGATGATCAAACAGTTAATTACATAATTATGCTTTGAGTCTTAAAGCTGTAAAAAAACAATTTAAAATTTCAGGGAAAAAAAGACCCAAATTCAATAAACTTTGAAAACTAATGAGGCATATTATATACAAAATACAGACAAAAATTACTCTTGAGAGCAGCCAAAATCAAGAGGATATTAATTAGTATTATATGATATCTGGCGTATGGCAAGTAAAAATAAAAAATTATTTATTGAAGAATTTCTAGATTAAAAGAAATCTAGAATAATGTTGTTTCCTTCTTGTATTTTATTTAGACTTTTCCTCAAAATTTTAATCATTGTGAATAAGCAAGTTTATCATTCAGGAAAAGGTATTGAGTATTTTGTCATCTATTCTTAATTTATAGACCTAAAATATGCACTAAGGCAGGAAAATCATCTCGTAAGGGAATCCAGGAAGAACAAATTTTATAAAAATTTAATGATTTCTCATGATTTAGAATGTACTTGGGTAGCATTTTCAGGAAATAAATTTTTTAAGCAGACAATTAGGGACAGCAACATTCATAGCCCACTGTAAAGTAGATCCCTATTCTCTGAACTGTGAACTGCAGATTCAATCGATTTTGAAATCTGAATGCTCCTCTTTAAGAAGTATTAATAAAAATAGGTATATGAACACCTAGAGGTAAAAAATAATTAATGTTATTAAGTAGAAATTAATACAAGCAGAAAGACAATAATAGAAATTAGATTGCTCTATATGCTTCAAATCAAGGAAAACTATTCACTCAAGTAAATTAAAACACTTAGGTAGTATTACTAGAAAATACATCAGGAGGCATGCTTTACAATGAGAAGCAAAAAATTTTCACGAAGTCATGATTTTACTTCAGAAGATGAGCTTTAGGGTCAAACAGCACATGAACTTGTTACAAATATGCTTTACTTTAGTTATAAGGGAGGGCCAAAAGATACAATTACACATTTAAAAGTATGGTAACAATGTCTACTGCTATGAAATCATGAAGGAAACAGTGAGCACCAAGGTGAAGGTATGGTGGGAGGTAATTAGTTGCATGCATGTTTTAGTCTTACTGAGTCTCAGTGTTTTTGCCTGGAGAATCCCAGGGACAGGCGGAGCCTGGTGGGCTTCCGTCTATGGGGTCACACAGAGTCGGACACGACTGAAGTGACTTAGCAGCAGCAGCAATATCATCTATTCATACTATAAGGTTATGGGGTTTAAGAAAGATTATACCAATAACAGTGTTTTAAAATTTGTAACATTCTACATTTTGTAGTATGCAGAAATACCAAATCCTAATGTAATCTGTACCTTCTTACAACTAACATAAGGCAAAAAATAATAATCCTTTGTAATTTAAGGAATTCAAAGACAGCCTAAGTTACATTCAAGCTGTATTCCAAAGAATACCAAACTATGAATACTTGTTAGTAAAATTGAATAATATTTAGAAAAGGACTTTAACAAGATTAAACAAATCACAAAGAAAAAAATTTATAGTACATCATTTTCTTCCTTTGATAAACAATTATAACTTAACTAACCTGGCTAGCAAGCACATGAAATTCATGGCTCATACAATGTTTCCTTGAGAGAAAAGTTGAATTCATACACATTAAGTGTTCATGAAATGATGAATGTGAAACAAATAGTAAACTTCTCACACTTAGGAAAAAAACTTCAATCACAATTACTTCAATACAAATTTAATTCAAATATTAAATGTCAATATGACATATTACTTTATTTCAAGCATTGAAAAACCTTTATAATAATGACTTGCAAAGTCAAATCTCAGTAGACAAATTACAGGTTTTTCACATATCTTTATTATCAACTTGTGAATAAATTTACTTTCTGCAAACTAATTTTCTTGTTGCCATATTTTGGTGACAGAATATATAGGATTGATTTTTTTTTTTTTTGCATTTTTAACTTCAGGTCAGGTCTTAAAAAATGTGCTATCACAGAAACTTAATATAATATCCATATGATAGAGATACACAAAATATTCAGTGATCAAAATTGCCTGCATTAACTACTGAAGTGCATCTTTACTAATAAATCATCAAACCAGGGAGTGGTCGTTGAGGAACCATGATGTAAACTGATTAACATACTACAACATATTAGGACCTGGAAACACAGAGATGTAGGTAAGTAGGGGGAATATCACATTTGTATAGAGCTTTACAGTTTAAAAAGTTTTATTATGTACACTGTTTAGTTTCCAAAATAATCCTGTAAAGTCTGCTGTTTTCTAAGCTTTTAATTTCTGCCCTATTTATATATAAATGAATGAATTATTATATTTCTAAACTAAAGTTCAATTAGAGTAATGACACATATAAAAGGAATTTTGGTAAGGATTTTCTTATTGAATGCAATATTGGTTAGAATTATGCATATCATGAGGTTCTTGAGAAAGTTTTTATCTGAGCAAACACCAGATGCAAAATACAAATTCAAGCCCAAATAACAGTTCCCAATCAATCTTGCTTAAGGTATTTCTTCAACTTCAGTATTTCAAAACCCTGGGCTGGGAAGGCAGAGCTGTTTTAATCTATCCAGACTGCCCCAGGACGTGGCTTTACCTTTTGAAAGTACATCCTTCTTCAGAAGATGCTATTGCTATATTGGTTAAATTAATCCCTCAGAATGATGTGAGAATTTCAGTCCATACTACAGTGTTTTACCTTATCGGCCTGACGCATGTAGCAGTAGAGAATTCCTCTCATACATTTTATAGCCGAGTGCTCCAGCTCATGGGTCCTTCCCTTGTCATCATCAATGCGCCTGGGTGAGAGAGATAACTCATGAAACAAATTGGAAATGCATTTGAAAAGGAAGCAGAGCTTTTGATAATTAAGTATTTAACTATCTGGCTAATCCTATGTTCTGGTGACAACTACTAATTCTGTAACAGTGAAACTCCATTTTCCCAGCAGATGTAGAAATGCTTAAAAAAAAAATCTCATGATGAAATTGTGCAAATTTCCCCTTGTCTTTAGGAAGTAAGTCAATTGTGTTAAAAATAGTGTATAGTATTTTCAACACTGACTTGGTTGAAACTTTAAAGGATATTTTTATATTAGAAAAACTACCAATGGATTTTTTAAATTCACCGTTTACAGAACACAGGCAACGTTAAATACCAATCCCTTTAGGTTATGCAATGATCACTTGGATCCAAAGAAGTGTAGATTAAGGTAGGCCCGTGACTTCTTTGCTCTGCTATGTGTTTAATAATGCCAGAATGGGCACTTCAGTCAGCAATGCCTCCAAACAAAAATGCATCCAGGACGATACTGATGTATTTGGGCATAAAGTTTTATATTCTCAGGTCTTAGTTTAAAATTAATTGACCACAGGTTATAATTCCTGCTTTTAAAATGAAAAAAAAAAAAAAAGCTGACACTTAAATATTAAATTAGGTTAAGATGTTTTTCGATCTTTAAGTTCCTTTTTTATTATTGATCAGTGGCCTTCAAGAAAGATGTTATCCACTCTTGAAAAAATAAAAGTAGCTTATTCATTGTTTTACTAAATCATAAGTAAAATATCTAGCTATCATCCTCACTTGACAAAAAACACTACCTGTTCCCCATAAAAAGTAAACTATAATTACTTCTTTCAATTACAGATCTCATACACCAGCAGTAGAAACGACAATGATCATTTTAATATAGTATGGTGAATGTCAGTAAAAATGCCTATTTGTCATTAGAACTTCATTCTTCTTTTCACATGTAGGCATTAAGGTATAACTAGTATGATTCTGTTCTGTGATCTTTTTTCCCATGATGTCAGAACCAAGTGTTAACAGGCAAATTATAGAGTGGATAACACTGGACTTGGCACTGATAAATGAAGGAAACAGCACATTTGGAGTAAAATGAACTCAATGAAATGTTCTGCATATAATTCCCACTTCATAAAAAACAAAGAAATAATTCAGAAAGAAACAATCCAATTTTTCTAAAATTACCTTGACTGCAATTTCTCTGCCCCTAATTTCCACAAGCATTAGACCAAGACTAAAATATCCCACAATAATTTAGCCACAATACAGAATTCCTCTATTTTAATGTTTTTATTTCTCCTTTCCTTAGCAAATAATAGCGGGAACAAGAAGAACATTTCTTTTCTGACTTAGAAAATGAAAGAACAGTTGTATGTGAGTAAAAACATTTAGGCAACTAGTATGTACCTATTTCCTTTCCTAAGATTTAAAATGAAGCTTTTCATCCAAAATAATTCCTCTATTTCTACCAAGAACCAGCAAGCTTTACTGATGTACATTTAAGTTTTAATATGATCCCAATAAAATGTTTAATTAAAAAAAACAGATAAGTAACTTTAACTGATCGCAAGCCATGTGGAGATGTTGATTGAATAGTTCTATTCAATATTAAGTCTTAAGTTTATATTTAAATCAAAACTTAAAAATACGTAACTAGTAAAAAACTAAACACTTAAATCCTATCACTGGTGCATTATTTCCCCACAGCCAAGTTTCAAGGAAAAGAAAATCAGAATACTCTTTGGTCATGTGACTTGACTGTTTACATGGACTAAGCTAGGGCCACCTGTTATATTTAACTCCTAAAATAGCAATAAATCTGACACTGAGAGGGAACAGGCCAACATCTTGCATGAAGTATTCCTCTCTCTCTCTTAGACAGTACTGCAAAGTATCTTACCAATACCTCACCTTGAGTTTTTCTAACAGATGCACATTTAAACATTCTAAAGTGCTTTTTCAAAACAGTCTAAAGTGATTTGAAATAATATTGAAAAGCTACTCTTCTCAAACATAAAAAGCAAAGAAAACTAAATACCATATTTAAACCCTAAATTAAAGGCATGCTTTTTATCTAGAAGTAAGAACAAAAAATGCAAAAACTCTACATAGTACTTTTTAGTATAGCATAAAGTGCAGGTTTAGGCTTCCCAGGCGGCTCAGTGGTAAAGAATCCACTTGCCAATGTAGGAGCCGCAGGAGACACAGCTTCAATCCTCGGGTCGGAAAGTTCCCCTGGAAGAGCAAATGGCAACTCATTCCAGTATTCTTACCAGGATACTCCTATGGACAAAAAAGCCTGGTGGGCTAGAGTCCATGGGGTCATAAGAGAGTCGGACATGACTGAGCAACTGAGCACATATGCAAAGTATAGGCTCAATTTTTCTTTTGAAAGATTTTGTACAACTGACTAGTTTTAGAAACAATTTTAACCTAAATCATGTAAAGCAATATAATTATTTATAAGATAAAATAATTATAATAGTTATAATTATAAAACTAAATATAAATTTTAATTATATTCATACAGAATTATGCTATATAGATATAATATACATAAAATAATATAAATAGATATAATTAGATATTCAGTTCAGTTCAGTTCAGTCGCTCAGTCATGTCCGACTCTTTGCGACCCCATGAATCACAGCACACCAGGCCACCCTGTCCACCACCAACTCCTGGAGTCCACTCAAACTCATATCCATCAAGTCAGTGATGCCATCCAGCCATCTCATTCTCTGTCGTCCCCGTCTCCCTCCCCCAATCCTTCCTAGCATCAGACTCTTTTCCAGTGAGTCAACTATAATTTTAAACAAAGGTATATTCAGGATTACAACTTGATATGTGTAAAAGACACCTTAAAAAGTAAAACATATTAGTAAGCATTTCTTTCCTCCTCTAAAATAGAACAAAATTACAAAGTGAAACTATAATATTGCATTTAAGAAAAAAAACTACGTCAGTGTATTTTACAAATAAGCTCTTTCACTGCCTCTTGCTTTTATCCAATTATTTATTAAATTAAATCAAACCATACTCCTAATGTAAATGAAATATAAATGTGTATAAAATAATTATTTGAAGTCTTCAGAACACATGTACATACACACACGTTCAAATAGAACTGAGGTTTCAAGAGACTGTTTACATGACTGATTGAAAACTAATGCAATTAGAAAAATCAAATTCAGTTCAGTTCAGTCACTCAGTTGTGTCCGACTCTCTGCAACCCCATGAATCACAGCACGCCAGGCCTCCCTGTCCACCACCAACTCCTGGAGTTCACTCAAACTCATGTCCATCAAGTTGGTGATGCCATCCAGCCATCTCATTCTCTGACGTCCCCATCTCCTCCCACCCCCAATCCCTCCTAGCATCAGACTCCTTTCCAGTGAGTCAAATTACATCCATTTTAAAAAATTAATGACTTCATATTATGCATTCATGACCAATAAGAGATAGACATAAATCCCTGAAAATATTGACAGCTTAATTTTTAACGAATTTTTCCTAATGTTATCTATATGATTTCATCAGCATTTATACGTAGAATTGGAAACAGAATTCTACTAGTTTTACAATATGGGGATGATCTAAACAAATCATCACAGCTTAATACTGTGGAAGTAAAAACGGCTTCATCCTAATTCTGTGGTACATACCCTGTGTTTCTCCAAACAGAAGACATTTTGTTTGCTAGTAAAATGAAAAGTTGTTACTTTAACTATATAAAATAAATTATCCAGGGAGTCAGTAAATAGATAGTGTCCCCAGCAAAGATCAGATCAGATCAGATCAGATCAGTCGCTCAGTCGTGTCTGACTCTCCGCGACCCCATGAATCACAGCACGCCAGGCCTCCCTGTCCATCACCAACTCCCGGAGTTCACTCAAACTCATGTCCACAGAGTCGGTGATGCCATTCAGCCATCTCATTCTCCGTCGTCCCCTTCTCTTCCCGCCCCCAACCTTTCCCAGCATCAGAGTCTTTTCCAGTGAGTCAACTCGTCGCATGAGGTGGCCAAAGTATTGGAGTTTCAGCTTTAGCATCAGTCCCTCCAATGAACATCCAGGACTGATCTCCTTTAGAATGGACTGGTTGGATCTCCTTGCAGTATAAGGGACTCTCAAGAGTCTTCTCCAACACCACAGTTCAAAAGCATCGATTCTTCAACTGACTTTAAATTCTCTATCAGATTTTTGAAGGCTTCTGGGAAAGGGCCTGTACTCTTATATTTTTTTAAGCAATTTTCCCTGAACACTTTATTTAGAAAAACTTCAAATCTATACAAAAGCCACACAACTGCTACAATGAATAAAACTCTACTCTTCACATGGATTCAAGAGCTGATAAAATTAGCTTGTATTCTTTATCTATAAGTTGTTCTCTGCACTAACACCATACATATTTCAGAAGTATCCCCTAAAAGCAAGGACATTTGCCTATATGACCATAACATCATTATCACACCAAGGAGCTAATAGCATAGACATAGTGTCTAATATATACTGTCTATTAAATATAACCCAATTATCCCCAAAATATACTTTAGTTTTTTTTTAATGCATGATTCAATCAAGGTTCACACATTGCATTTGATTCTCATAATCTAACCATCTTTATACCTATTTTCTAATTTTCTATGATTACATTTTTAAGAGCCCAGGCAAGCTGTCATATAAGTAGCCACAATCTGGCTTTGTCTGACTTAATTTATGGTGGAGCCATCTACACATTTTGATAAGAAGTAGATATGGGTGATGTGTCACATCAGAAAGCACCTATCTAACATCAGTGAAACACATCAATGATTTAAGACAGAGGAAAGGTTGGGGGCGGGAGGAGAAGGGGATGACAGAGAATGAGATGGCTGGATGGCATCACCGACTCTGTGGACATGAGTTTGAGTGAACTCCGGGAGTTGGTGATGGACAGGGAGGCCTGGCGTGCTGTGATTCATGGGGTCGCGGAGAGTCAGACACAACTGAGCGACTGAACTGAACTGAATCACACTCATGTTAAGGATACAATTTTCAAATCAGAGGCACATGCATTTACTACCTTCGGAGAATTAATATTCAGAAATCTAATTTTTTAACAGTTAAATGTATCACTATTGACTACAAGTCAAGACCCACATCAGATGCTATCCATATATATTAATAATGAAATAAATAAATAAATAATGAAATAAAGGTTTATTTTTCTTTTATTTTATAAGAATTTTCTGACTTAGTATAATCCCAATGAAGTGCAGTTAGAAAAACACTAAACTGGGGGAAGGAAGGAGAGGAGTTTTGGTCCTTGCTCTATCATTAACTAGGTGAGTCATTTGGAACTACTCTATTAACTACTCTAGGCTCTAGTTTCATCATCAATCACTATCAATTTCCTCTATGGTCAAAACAAATCAATTCAATGAGAATGGGCAATTCATTCTATTAAAGATTAAAGCTGATTTACAAACCTGAGATGAGAAATGTTGGTCACAAAGTCATAAAATGTTACAATTTACCTAATGTAAACCCTCAGGAAAACTGAAAGGTTTAGAGGCTGAAAAGGAGATGTGAACAGCTGCACATCACACAGTGACTCAGAAACAGAGCCAAAAGATAGCTGTCTAGTTTGTCTTGGGCCTACAAAACCCTATGACCCAGACTTGGAGTTACAAGAAGACACACCAGCTCACCTGTATGCAAGAGCCAAAGCCCAGGCGCCAGCAGCACAGTACAGACTGTCATGGATCTTGGCCTTCTGATCATCACCACATGTTTTAGTGGGAAAGAGACCTGTGGTTGGACTTTGATACAGCAGCAATGTTGACTTGACTGTAATTGAAGACAAGAAAAAGAATGAAAAAACAACCTATTTCCCTTGAGCTGAGGTCTTACACTTTTTTGGTTTCCTTATCCTACAATTTTGTTCTTTCTAAACTTAGCTGCACCCATGATACAGGATGCTTGGGGCTGGTGTACGGGGATGACCTGGAGGGAGGATATGGGCAAGAGGGAGGTGGGAGGGGGGTTCAGGAGGGGAAATACATGTACACCCGGGGCAGATTCGTGTTAATGTAGGGCAAAACCAACCAATATATTAATATAAAGTAATTTGCCTCCAATAAAAAAAAAGTAAAATAAAATAAACTTAGCTGCAGCATAAAACTTTTGAAAATGTAGAAACAACTCCTGCCTAGGTAGGGATCCACCTGGAATGAAGGAGTATTTTCATTTCTGAGTAAAGAATTCCGCTAACTGGCACATAAAAAGTCTTTAGCACATCCCTGTTACTGTCAGTAAGCGTTATACGGCAATATCAGATACAGAAAAAAAAAAAAAAGATTAGCCAAAATACTAAGTATACTCTCAAAAATCAGTTCAATAGGGAAAAATAAAGCAAATATATAACAAAGAGTTGCGTACATTTGCTAAATCCGAAGAGAACTCAATTCTAAAGAAGCCAGAATCCTGGTTTCACAGATGACTAATTTGTGCCTGGCCTTCAGAGCAAAGTATTCCTCTTATATAAGGTACAGGTCAAAGATATGTTTAACATTTCAAAATTGAATAGCATCCTAATATGACATGAAAATAGTAAACAAGTAATTATTTTATGAATATTCCACTTAAGTTAAATAAGTTTGGAATCAATGTTTTCTAGTCATCGCTCAATCTGCACAGGGATATTTCCAGGACCTGCCAAGCATGCCAAAATTCTCAAATACTCAAGTCCCTTATCTAAAATGGCTAGTACAGTAGGCCCTCCATATCTGCAGGTTCTGCATCTACAGATACAGGAAGCAGACTGTATTACTCTTTATAAAAGAGTCCTAAAATAGAAAAAGTCACACTAAAATGACATTTCCTAAAAGCTATTTTATTCCTGTCTAACTATAAATGGATGCGTAATATTTTTCCCTAAAATAAATTAAGTTACTCTAATCTAGACTGGCATATGTCAACTCATTTAGAACAGTTTTTCAAAGGTTTAAAGTACTCTGTTCCATCACAGATTAAAGAATTAAATTTCTTTTTTTCTCAGACTAAACTGACATAATCATTATCATGTCTTTCAGAATATCCAGGTATTTATTATTTTTCCCAGAGTAAAAAACTGGTTCTCACACTGCAAAGTAAACAGCTGACACTTCTTTTAAAAGGCAGCTTAATTTCTTTAGTTAGTTATGGCTACAGAGATAAGTGGGTAAGAATCTTGAACACAATAAGCTGAACTAATGTTTTTCTTTTAAGATTTTTTTTTTTTAATGTGGACGATTTTCAAAGTCTTTATTGATTTGCACAATATTGCATCTGTTTTATGTTTTAGGTTTTTGGCCACAAAGAATGCAGGATCTTAGCTTTACAGCTCTCCACTAGCTATATGTGACAAATTAAATTCAGTTCAGTTCAGTTGTTCAGTCATGTCCAACTCTTTGTGATGCCATGACCTGCAGCACACCAGGCTTCCCTGTCCTTCACTATCACCCAAAGTTTGGTCAAATTAATGTCCATTGACTCAGTGATGCTATCTAACCATCTCCTTGCTCTCCAAGGGGCTCTCAAGAGTCTTCTCCAGCATCACATTTTGAAAGCATCAATTCTTCGGTGCTCAACCTTCTTTCTGGTCCAACTCTCACTTCTGCACATGACTACTGGAAAAACCATAGATTTGACTGTATAGACCTTGTGGGCAAAGTGATGTCTCCACTTTCCCCATCTATTTGCCATGAAGTGATGGAACCAGATGCCATGATCTTAATTTTTTGAATGTCAACTTTTAAGCCATCTTTTTCACTCTCCTCTTTCACCTTCATAAGCAGGCTGCTTAGTTCCTCTTTGCTTTCTGCCACTAGGGTGATGTCATCTATAAATCTGAGGTTATTGATATCTCTCCCAGAATCTGATTCCTGCTTGAACTTCATCCAGCCCAGCATTTTGCATGATGTACTCTGCATAGAAATTAAATAAGCAGGGTGACAATATATAGCCTTGTTTTACTCCTTTCCCAATTTGGAACCAGTCTGTTGTTCCATATCTGGTTCCAGCTGTTGCTTCTTGACCTACATATAGGTTTCTCAGGAGGCAGGTAAGGTGGTCTGGTATTCTCCTCTCAAGAATTTCCCACAGTTTGCTGTGATCCACACAATTAAAGGCTTGTGTGTCAATGAAGCAGTAGATGCTTTCCCGAAATTCCCTTGCTTTTTCTATGATCCAGTGGATGTTGGTGATTTGATCTCTGGTTCCTCTGCCTTTCCTAAATCCAGCTTGAACATTTGCAAATTCGGAGTTCATGTACTGTTGAAGCCTAGCTTGAATCATTTTGAGCTTTACCTTGCTAGCATGTGAAATTAGCACAATTTTGCAGTAGTTTGAACTTTCTTTGGCATTGCCCTTATTTGGAATTGGGATGAAAACTGACCTTTTCCAATCCTGTGGCTACTATTGAGTTTTCCAAATTTGCAGTATATTGAGTGCAGCTATTTCACAGCATCATCTTTTAGGATTTGAAATAGCTCAGCTGGAATTCCATCATCTCCACTAGCTTTGTTCTTAGTGATGCTTCCTAAGGCTCACTTGACTTCACACTCCAGGATATCTGGCTCTAGGTGAGTGATCACACCATTGTGGCTGTCCCGGTCATTAAGGGTTTTCTATATTGTTCTTCTGTGTATTCCTGCCACCTCTTCTTAACATCTTCTAAGCGTTAGGTCCATACCATTACTATCCTTTATTGTGCCCATCGTTGCATGAAATGTTTCCTTGATCTCTCTAATTTTCTTGAAGAGATCTCTACTCTTTCCCATTCTATTGCCTCTATTTCTTTGCACTGTTCACTTAAGAAGGCTTTCTTAACTCTCCTTGCTATTCTTTGGAACTCTGCATTCAGATTGGTTTTCTCCTTTTCTCCTTTGCCTTTCACTTCTCTTCTTTTTTCATCTATTTATAAGTCCTCCTCAGACAACCATTTTGCCTTTTTGCATTTCTTTCTCTTGGGGATGGTTTTGATCACCATCTCTTGTACAATGTTACAAACCTCCATCCATAGTTCTTCTGGCACTGTCACATTTAATCCCTTGAATCTATTTGTCTCTTCCACTGTATAATCTTAAGGGATCTGATTTCGAGCATAACTGAATGGCCTAGTGGTTTTCCCTACTTTCTTTAAGTCTGAATTTTGCAATAAGGAATTCATGATCTGAGCCACAGTTAGCTCCTGGTCTTGTTTCGGTAGACTGTGTGGACTTTTCTCCATCTTTGGCTGCACAGAGTACCAATCTGATTTCAGTACTGACCATCTGGTTGATGTCCACGTGTAGAGTTGTCTCTGGTGTTGTTGGAAGAGTGTGTTTGTTATGATCAGTGTGTTCTTTTGGCAAAACTCTGTTAGCCTTTGCCCTGTTTCATTTTGTAATCCAAGGTCAAACTTGCCTGTTATTCCGTGTACCTCTTGACTTCCTACTTTTGCATTCCAGCCCCCTATGATGAAACGGACATCTTTTTTGATGCTAGTTCTAGAAAGTCTTGAAGGTCTTCATAGAACCATTAACTTCAGATTCTTCAGTATTAGTGGCTGAGGCATAGACTGGATTACTATGATACTGAATGGTTTGCTTTGAAACAAACAGAGGTCATTCTTTCATTTATGAGACTGCATCCAAGTACTGCATTTTGGACTCTTTCGTTGACTATGATGGCTACTCCATTTCTTCTAAGGGATTCTTGCCCACACTAGTAGATATAATGGTCATCTGAATTAAATTTGCCCATTCCCATCCATTTTAGTGCACTGATTCCTAAAATGTCAATGATCACTCTTGTTATCCTGTTTGACCACTTCCAATTTACCTTGATTCATGGACCTAACATTCCAGGTTCCTGTGCAATAGGAACAATAGTTCCACAACCAGGAATCAAAGCCACACCCCGTGCATTGGAAAGCAAAGTCTCAACCATTGGACCACCAGGGAAGTCTCTGAAATAATGTTTCACATGATGCAGACAGAAACAAAAAAATTCTTCTCCTTGGTGAGAGAAATCAAATTTTATATTTGACATACTAGGCCACATAAATGGCATAAGAAGCAAACAAAAAAAAGCACCCCCACCTTGCCTTTTGATGAACAAAAAAGAGCCCTATATATATGTATCTCTAAGTTGCTTACTCACATTAAAAAACAAAACTAGTCAGGTTGATTCTGACAAAAACAAAAGAGCAAACAAAACAAACAAACAGGGACCTTATACCAATAACAGTATTGAGACTGCCTTTTGTATCTCAATGAATTAGAAATGGATATAAAAGATTGAGGACTACATTGTAACTTTGTATAGGTAAATGAGCAAGGAACACTTCTACAAAATCTTTGTGTAAGAATTATTCAAGAAACATCCTCTAGTTCTCAAATCTGTTAATGTTTAGGAAGGCTGAAAGGACACAGAAGACACTAGTGACAGTTTCAAAATTATTCAAGGGATAGATATGACTTGCCAGATTCCATTTATAGTCTCCATATCAACATGCAATTGGAATATACAGCTGTCTAAGCACTGAAACTACCCCAACACTCAAATGAGAGATCATCATCCACATAATGTACGTAATTTAACTAAGGCAGAATAGATGTTAATCATAGCTCCTAAAGACTTGCTTTCCTCAGGTTTAGCTTACCAATTCTGTAATAGTGATCCAATTTATCCCACAGAGTTTCACCAGGTCTCGGAAGATGAATGCTTTTTAGAGGTTCATAAACTGAGCCTGAAAGAAAAATGAAAAACCCATCAAGTCCAGTTATTTTCACCCAGGTAAACGAAGAAACTTCTAAACAAATGAAGAGGCATTATTTAACAATCGAATCTTCATTTTTATAGTGAACTATCATATTTCACTGTTGTTAAAATTTGGATGAGGAAAGGAGAAAAAAGAAAACACTTGTAGTTTTTCTAAATGCTAGGGGATATCCCCACCCTCACTCCCAGCTAATTCATGTGCATACTGGCAGCTCAAATATAACTAATATTCCTATGGTAGTCCAGTAGTGCAATAATTCCAGTTCCTTCTGAGAAATATATCTACTTACATGCCCTGAAACACAAACCTTACTCCTTATGCTCATGCTTTATCAGGCAGTTTTCTGTCCTAGGATACTATTCCTGAACCCCAAAATCATCCACTTCATGAGTATTCAAATATTGTTCATACTGAAAGCCTGAAACCTCCACTTTCTCCTAGGTAGATAATATTTGCCTTATTATCCAGATTGTAAGCAGAAACCATTTCTACTTCTCAGCCATGGGAACTACAGCAAGGTGATAACAGAGCACACTGCTCAAAAGCTACAGAACACCCATTAATCATGATAACCTGTCATAAAATGGATACAGAAAATTGTTCACTTGACAAGGGCACTTTCTCAACTGATGACTGAAAGGCAGACATTTGACCCTTCAGCCATCAGAATAAGCAGTCTCTCATTCTTGTTATAAGCACTCAGAAATTATAAACATCTCAAGGTCACAATTAATCCACCTTGGGATGCAGGTAATGCATGTCATATAGTCTAACAAAATACTAGAAGACTAAACCTATAATTTATTGGGGCAGGGGAGGGGGTCATGTTGGTAGGCATTAAGAATCAATTTTTGAAGAAAAGTAAAGCATTTATGTTTGCAAAATTGCTATGTCCAGTATGCTAGTTTAAAGCCAAGTTATGTTTAAGGGAGGTTTAAGTTTTGTTTAGGGCAGGTAAGCGCTTCTCTGGTGGCTCATATGGTAAAGAATATGCCTGCAATGTGGGGACCCGGGTTCGATCCCTGGGTCAGGAAGATCTCTAGGGATATCGTCTCCAGTATTCTGGCTTGGAGAATTCCATGGAGAGAGAAGCCTGGTAGGCTACAGACTACGGGGTTGCAAAGAGTTGGACACAACTCAGTGACTAACACTGACTTTTTCAAAGTAAAGAACCACACATTTCAAGCAATAGCTCCATTACCTTTCATTAAAAATAGAGATGTGGATGAAAACAGGGAATATGAAATGACTTGCGTGAAGATATTTTTCTAAAATAGCCTTCATGACACCAACCAGAATGGTCCCATAGTGAAATATGGGAAGGACTACTAACACAGACAGGCAAACATCAGGACTGCAAAGGAGGCAAGGGTCCAGACATGCTCTCTGCCTCCCCACATTCAATTAGCTCTAGGTAGATTTAAGTATACTGGCAGTAATGGGCAGTCTGGCAGTTAGGGAGGAATGCTGGCCTGGTAGGTGATAAGCTCTGGGGGCAGGGGAGGTCTACATATTATCCATGAAATTCATCCATAATTAATAAAATAAAACCAGGTCCAAATCACCACATTTTAAATTTTGCATCTGAATATACAAAGACTAAAGGGGACACATTTGCTAGACCAGAATGAATGTGTGCCCTGTTGGCTCAGATGGTAAAGGAACCACTTGCAATGCAGGAGACCCAGGTTCAGTCCCTGGGTTGGGAAGATCCCCTGGAGAAGGCAATGGCTACTCACTCCAGTATTCTTGTCTGGAGAGTTCCATGGACTTGGTATAGGGAGACTGGCGGGCTACAGTCCACGGGATTGCAAAGAATTGGACATAACTGAGTGACTAACACTAATGACAGTGGAATGATTTGTTTTTACTTAGATTTATTTCTATTTATTTTGTGGTGAAATGATTTGCTTTTATTTAGAGCACTATTATACAGTTAATGTTGTGCTTTATATAAGAAAAATAATCACCAGAAGATGCATATATATTTTCATTACAATTAGGTAAATAATACATGTGCATATGGATAAGGATTGAAACAGAATATGCAAAACTGAAATCTGCATTATAATAGTAGATGAATTTATTTTAAAAGATTATTTTCTTGACATTGTATCCATGGTTTTTAGAGTGGAAAAAAAAAATATTTCCCTCAAAAGCCCCTTCAGTTCAGTTCAGTTCAGTTCAGTCGCTCAGTCGTGTCTGACTCTTTGCGACCCCATGAATCACAGCACGCCAGGCCTCCCTGTCCATCACCAACTCCTGGAGTTCACTCAAACTCATGTCCATCGAGTTGGTGATGCCATCTAGCCATCTCATTCTCTGTCGTCCCTGTCTCCTCCTGCCCCCAATCCCTCCTAGCATCAGAGTCTTTTCCAGTGAGTCAACTCGTCGCATGAGGTGGCCAAAGTATTACAGTTTCAGCTTTAGCATCAGTCCTTCCAATGAACACCCAGGACTGATCTCCTTTAGAATGGACTGGTGCACGGGGATGACATGGAGGGAGATGGACTTGGGACTGGTGCACGGGGAGGACATGGAGGGAGGATATGGGGAAGAGGGAGGTGGGAGGGGGGTTCAAGAAAGAGAACAGGCAGACGCGAGAGACGCCCGGCTCCGGCGGCGCAGACGCGAGAGACGCCCGGCTCCGGCGCAACCGACCACGTGCAGAATCGTGGCTGAGAGGAGCTACCCCGCGCCCAGGGTTAGGGCGGTGGCCGAGAGGAGCTGTACCACATCCAGGAGGCAGTGGCTGCTTGGGCACCGGAGGGCCGAGAGGAGCTGATCCCCATTCAAAGCAGGAGGGGCGGCCTTGAGGAGATACCCCTCGTCCAAGGTAAGGTACAGCGGCTGCACCTTGCTGGAGCAGCTGGGAAGAGATACTCCACGACCAAGTGGAATATAAGAATCCAGTGTTCTGGGGAGGAAGGAACAAGATGGCAGAGGGATAAGACGGCGAGACCACTTTCTCCCCCACAAATTCATCAAAAGAACATTTGAACCCGGAGTAAAGTCCACAAAACAACTTCTGAATACTGGCAGAGGACATCAGGCTCCCAGAAAAGCAGCCCATTGTCTTCTAAAGGAGAGAGAAGAAATCCAGCTCCACCCACCAGAACACCGACACATGCTTCCCTAACCAGGGAACCCGGACAAGTCACCCGTCCAACCCCACACACAGCGAAGAAACTACATAATAAAGAGAACTCCACAAACTGCAAGAAGAGGGAAAGGCCACCCCAAGCAAAGCAATATAAGCAAGATGAAGAGGCAGAGAAATACCCAGCAAGTAAAGGAACAAGATAATTGCCCACCAACACAAACAAAAGAAGAAGACATAGGGAATTTACCTGAAAAAGAATTTCAAATTTTGATGGTGAAAATGATTCAAAATCTTGAAAGCAAAATGGAGTTACAGATAAATAACCTGGAGAAAAGGATTGAGAAGATGGAAGAAAGATTTAAAAAGGACTTAGAAGAAATAAAAAAGAGTCAATATACAATGAATAATGCAATAGATGAGATCAGAAACACTCTGGAGGGAACAAACAGTAGAATAACAGAGGCAGAAGACAGGATAAGCGAACTAGAAGATAGAATTGTAGAAATAAATGAAACAGAGAGGAAAAAAGAAAAACGAATTAAAAGAAATGAGGACAATATTAGAGACCTCTGGGACAATGTTAAACGCTCCAACATTCGAATCATAGGAGTCCCAGAAGAAGACGACAAAAAGAAAGACCATGAGAGAATACTTGAGGAGATAATAGTTGAAAACTTCCCTAAAATGGGGAAAGAAATAATCACCCAAGTCCAAGAAACCCAGAGAGTCCCCAACAGGATAAACCCAAGGCGAAATACTCCAAGACACATATTAATCAAATTAACAAAGATCAAACACAAAGAACAAATATTAAAAGCAGCAAGGGAAAAGCAGCAAATAACACATAAGGGGATTCCCATAAGGATAACGGCTGATCTTTCAACAGAAACTCTTCAGGCCAGAAGGGAGTGGCAAGACATACTTAAAGTGATGAAAGAAAATACCCTACAGCCCAGATTACTATACCCAGCAAGGATCTCATTCAAATATGAAGGAGAAATCAAAAGCTTTACAGACAAGCAAAAGCTGAGGGAATTCAGCATCACCAAACCAGCTCTCCAACAAATGCTAAAGGATCTTCTATAGACAGGAAACACAGAAAGAGTGTATAAACTTGAACCCAAAGCAATAAAGAAAATGGCTACGGGATCGTACTTATCAATAATTACCTTAAACGTAAATGGGTTGAAATTTTCAAAAAGGCTAGGAAACAATTCTCATAGCCATCAATAGTTCAGTGTTGAGTTCATGAATAGTTTTTAAAGTTTGGGACAAACTGTAGTATCTGCTATTTGAAGTTCTATTTGTAATTGGCATATTACGATGTAACATTGGTCTTCATTTCCAACTTAAAACGCCTAAAAATGCCTAACAGGTTTTTAGATTTGTGAATTTTAGTTGAAATGTATTTTACGATGTTACTAAACCTGCAGAAATATTGAAATATTTCAGAGAACTTATTCACTGTACATTTAATTTATTTATAAAAGTTATGAACTGTAAAAAAAAAAAAAAGAAAAGAAAAAAGACCACAAAAAAAAAAAAAGAAAGAGAACATATGTACACCCAGGGAGGATTCATGTCAATGTATGGCAAAACCAACCAATATATTAATGTAAGGTAATTTGCCTCCAATAAAATAAATTAAAAAAAAAAAAGAATGGACTGATTGGATCTCCTTGCAGTACAAGGGACTCTCAACAGTCTTCTCCAGCACCACAGTTCAAAAGCATCAATTCTTCGGCGATCAGCTTTCTTCACAGTCCAACTCTCACATCCATACATGACCACTGGAAGCCTCTTACCTCCCTCCAAAGACTAAAATGATTCTATCATCTAATGTTTCTCAGTAAAATCATCCATGGAGATTCTTAGAAGCAACATTAAGTATACAAAATTGCATATACTTAAAGTATAAACAAGTATACATTAAGTATTAAGTCTGGGAAACCAAACTTTCTAAGAAAATAAATACCCATTCTGTAAGACTAAAAGAGATGTTCAAAGCAAGGCAGAAAAGTGTAAAAATAAAAATCACCTAATTCACTGAGAATCTATATATTCTTCTATAGTTCCTTTCTATATCTTCAAAGAAAGACAATAGTGAATTAAAAATTCCTAAGTTAGATAAATGTCAACACTTTAGGGATCACCACTGTAATGTTTCTAAAGTAACCACATAAAATTAAGTAAGGATGTTCCACAAAATTTATGGTGTCCAATACCACAAATCTGAAGTCAAAGGAAAAGTCATCAATGGAAACATTTTAAACAATAATTAGACATCTGGAAAGCATCAATACCAATAAAAATACGAAGGAGAAGGCAATCAACAATGGAGCACCAATTCCCAAAGCCAATGAAAAAAGATGCAAAATAACAGAAAAAATTCTAAAAAATGTTTAGAGTTCAAAATGAAGTGAATTTTTTAAATATATTTATTTTCCATATTTTTCTTATTTTAATTGTGCCTAAATCCAGCACCACAGAGGAAGACAACACTTATCAGTTATCAAGTATGTAAAATAGGTTTAAACATGTCAACCTGATTTTTTACCTGTCAGTTCCCTTTGTATTAGAAAAATACAATCTACCACTTCATTTCATAAGACATTACGTCAAAGAGACAAAAGATATCAAAGAAGATGAAGCATAAATTGCTATTTGAAGAGACATATTACAGCTTTATGATGAAAGAAAGGACTATATACTAACAAGATTAAAGAATGAGTTGCCAAAGACATTTCTGTGAGAAATGAACAGTATTACAGAAAGAGTATAAACTTAACAAAGGTATAAGCTTTCTGAATTTTGCACTATAAACTTAGAAGGTTTCTGAGTGTTACTGAGAAGTTCTCAAAATCACAAAATAAAACTGGTAGTTCAAAAACAAATTCTTAGAAGAATAAAAAAGATGACCAAGAGGAAATTCAAGGTGGAAAACTGACCAGCAAACCAAGACAACATCAAAAGTGTATTATTTGAGCATCTTACATTTCTTTCTATTCTTCAAAGCACTTTAATATATATAAAATATTATTAATCAAGACGTTGATGATCCCTGAAACAGCTTTATCATTTTTCCATGTACGATGGTAGACTAAGACAGATACCATTATTTATTCATTCAGTTAACATATACAGTGAATACGTAACACTCTGGAGCATACATCTAGCAGGCTACAAAGCCTACAGATTAGGAAGAAAGGTAAAATAATGTTCTGAATAAGATGTATATATGTGTAAGATATATATGTATGTAAGATATATAATATACATATATATGAATAACAAGGTAGGTGGTAAGTTCCTTAAAAGACAAAGGACAGGAAAATTCAACTCCCCTGTGGGGCTCAGAGAACAGAGAACTGCACTGCAGTTGATAAAAATACTAGCAATTACAAATAATTACAAAAAAAAAAAAAAAGCTCCAGAGGCTTCCCAAGTGGCTCAGTGGTAAAGGTCCGCCTGCCAAGCAGGAGACATGGTTCAATGTGTTGGGAAGATCCCCTGGAGAAGGAAATGGCAACCCACTCCAGTCTTCTTGCCTGGGAAATCCCATGGGCAGAGAAGCCTGATGGGCTATAGTCCAAGGGGTCACACAGTTGGGTACAACCTAGTGACTAAACAACTACAACAAAAATGTTAAGGTGTGCATTTTTTAAGGTGTATGTATTTTTCATGTGTATATATCACACATACACATAATATTTAACAAATAAAGGATACCATACTGTATTTCTCATGGAAATATGTCCTTTTTTCCCCTACCTCATTCCGCTTGCCCTCTTCTGTCCTCAAAATCATACATTTCCCTATGTCTCAAACATGTAGGCAGAAAAGAAGCTTGTTCAAACTGCAATACTTTGGCCACCTCATGCGACGAGTTGACTCACTGGAAAAGACTCTGATGCTGGGAAAGGTTGGGGGCGGGAGAAGAAGGGAACGACCGAGAATGAGATGGCTGGATGGCATCACCGACTCTGTGGACATGAGTTTGAGTGAGCTCCGGGAGTTGGTGATGGACAGGGAGGCCTGGCGTGCTGTGATTCATGGGGTCGCGGAGAGTCGGACACGACTGAGCGACTGAACTGAACTGAACTGATGCATACACACACACACATATATGTAGATATGTAAAATCAATCTATCTCTTTCCTCATTTGGTTCTAGTTTTCTTTTCTTTTAAAAAGGTTTCTGCTAATCCTGAGGTTACAAATATAGTCACTGAAATTTTCTACTAAGTTTTTTTTTAAGGTTTTCATAATGTTAAAAAAAATAAATTTTCCCACTTAACTACTTTATCTATTGATAAGTTGGTTTCTGAACTACTTCTAAAGTAAGCAGGAGTTCACAGCAGCACTACTTACAACAGCCAGGGCATGGAAGCAACCTAGATGTCCATCAACAGATAAACAGATAAAGAAGTTGTGGTACATATATACGATGGAAGCAAATGTGAGTCAGCTGAGCTGAGGTGGATGAACTTAGAGCCTGTTCACAGAGTGAAGTATGTCAGAAAAACAAATACCATATGTTAATGCATAATTATTATATGTAATCTAGAAAAATGGTACTGATGAATCTTTGCAGGCAACAAAGGTCCTTATAGTCAAAATGATAGTTTTCCCAGTAGTCATGTACAGATGTGAGATTTGGACCATAAAGAAGGCTGAGCACTGAAGAATTGATACTTTTAAATTGTGGTGCTGGAGAAGACTCTTGAGAGTCCCTTGGACTGCAAGGAGATCAAACCAGTCAATCCTAAAGAAAATCAACCTTGAATATTCATTGGAAGGACTGATGCTGAAGCTGAAACTCCAATACTGTGGTCACCTGATGCGAAGAACTGACTCACTTGAAAAGACCCTGATGCTGGGAAAGAGTGAAGACAAAAGGAGAAAGTGGCAGCAGAGAATGAGATGGTTACATAGAATCAGTGATTCAGTGGACATGAATTTGACCAAACTCCAGGAGATACTGGCAGAAGAGCCTAGCACATTACAGTTCATGGGGTGGCAACTGAACAACATCCAGAACAAATAACAAGGATGCAGACATAGAGAACTGAATTGTGGACACAGAGATGGGGAAGAAGAGGGTGGGACAAATTGAGAAAGTAGCACTGACAGTATACACTACCATGTGTAAAAATACTAAGCTAGTTGTAGCTGTTGTTTAGTTACTAAGTTGTGTCCGACTCTTTTGCAACCCCATGGACTGCAGCCTGCCAGGCTCCTCCTGTCAGTGGGATTTCCCAGGGATTCTACTATGTCCTTCTCCAGGGGATCTTCCTGACCCAGGGACTGAACCAGTGTCTCCTGCATTGGCAGGAGGATTCTTTACCACTGAGCCATCAGGGAAGTCTGATACAGCTAATGGGAAGCTGCTGTAATACACAGAGAGCCCAGCCCCATGTACTGTGATGACCTAGAGGGGTGGGTGTGGGGTGAGAGGTAGGCTCAAGAGGCAGGGAATACATATACGCTGTTGTACGGCAGAAACCAACACAACTATTGTAAGGGAGTTCAGTTCAGTTCAGTCACTCAGTCGTGTCCGACTCTTTGCGACCCCATGAAACACAGCACGCCAGGCCTCCCTAATTGTAAGGGAACTATCCTCCAATTAAAAAAAAATAAAAAGATTATATGTGGCACACCCCCCCAAATAAATAAATAAAGTAATACATTCCATTATTTTTAAAAAGATCAAACTGGTCCAATTTTTTTTTTAGGTTACAAAATATTTGATAGAAAGAGCCATTTGTCCTAAATTATACACAGAGAACATTTCAAATTACGGGATTTAAATAGACCATTTCCTCTTGAAGTAATACAACTTAATTTTCAAAGGCTATAAAGAAACTCTATAATCTAATAATGTAGCATTTGGCCTACTTGCATGCAAGATTTCGAACAAACCATGGACACACGATATTTAAAAACAGCTTAGCAATAATCAGCTTCATATGCAGTTACATTAATGTCTCTAAAACTCTCCATTACTTGAAGTAACATATTGATTTTTTTAAAAAGTAATGCATGTAGCACTCAATACTGCATACTGACACAAAGTTAAAACGACTGAAAATGATGACTGACTGAGCATCATTTATATATGATACGATATATTTTCAAGCAACTTTGAAATTTAAATTAAATCATTAACTTGAGATGGTAATTTTTCATCTTCCATTTCCTTTTACTCCTCCACTGATAAAAACTAGAAGGTGCTACTATACAAAGGGCAGGTTATTCCAATAACATTCTCACCTTTGTATCCCTAATGTCAGTACTAGGAAGTTTTCAATCCAAATATTTATAGAATTGAACTAAGTGACCCACATGATTAGGGGAAGGCCTTCTTGAATTCTAGAGGCATTCTTACAGTACCCTGGAAATACCTCAAGTACAGTTCTTGCTTATGACATTTTATTTTCACTTTTAGATTAGTATGTTATACTACACTGGAAGCCAAACAATAAACAGGGGCCAAATCCAGTACATAGTAAATGGCAGTGAGAGTTTGGTAAGAAGGAGGGAAAACATGGAGAAAAGATGACCAGAATAATTTTCCTGAAAAATTTGTTTTCAGAGAACTTTTGATGACTAGTTTACATTATTCTCATAGGCTACACTATCTCTTGGAACTGTCCCATCCAACTTGGAATACACTACACATGACTCAGCATTTTGAGCATCTTCTAGATCACCAACATCTCCTTGCAAAACAAAGAAACAAATTATTTTCTTTACTGTTCAGTTCCAGCATGCACAGAAATTTCAATGTGTCCCCAGCAGAGGAATGAATATATTATCAGACCTCCATTCAGTGAAGAAACTTGAAAGAGCTTGATCTGTTCGTAATATCACTAAAGACCAAAAAAACATGGTATGAAAAGTAATGTCATAGAACAAGATGGTACAATATATTCCCTGCTGCAAAAAGAAACTTGCATGTGTGATGTTTACAAATGTATATGCATATATTTTTTAAATATTTTAAAGAATTTTTTTAAATGTTTAAGAATATGCACCAAAATGTTAAAAATGATTAGTACTAGGGAGAGGACAGTGATTTTTATTCTAGTTCTTAAGAATATATTTATTTATTGCTTGTACAATTTATGATAAGAAAGGGACATTTTAAATGCACACTATTGATACTCTGCATTGTAAAAGATACTTTATATACATTGTCCCATTTCATTATTCTCACAAAGGAATGAGGTTGGCCTTAAATTGAAGCACAAAGAAGTTATTAAAAGGCAGACCAAACTTGAATACAGGGTCCTCCAAAGAGAAACTTTTTGTGTGCTCTTTGTCCTATACCATGAAACTTCATAAAAATGCTTGGCTAAGAAGAGTAAAGAGCTCTTAATCGGTGTTTTCATTTTCTGCTTTAAACAACAGATTATTCCAAAATTATATGTACATGTATACTTATGTGTATACTTTAACTTACATAACCCCAACTTATTATCACAGTTCATCTGAAACCTCAACTTTTTAAGTGTATGTTTCTGCATGGAAAGTTGGGTAAGAAATGTATTTTAAATGTAAAATATTAAGTGGCAAATGTAAAATAACACAACTTCATAAAAATAAAGTAAAATTTGCCTCTTCAACGTATTCAAGTAAGATGTGAAAAGGCCATTCCACTGTTGCCACTTTATTTTTAATAAAAGGTATTAAGTTCCTCCAGTGACCTTTAAGGAAGGAGCACAGCCTATAAAATCTATTTAAGGATATTAAATCTGGTTGATGTTTCAGGTGTTGACCTTATGAATACCAATCTCTCAATTAGCTATTTCATTTTCCTTTCTTATTTATAGTCTAGCAGAGTACCTCGCCATCATATAACATGAATGTGTATGATTTCTGTGAGGTCAAACATATATTCCAACAGTTCTAATGTTTCTGAAAAGTTCCTGGAATTCCTTTTATGAAAAAAATGCATTCAGAAAAGGCACAGTTATCAAAATTTTTCAACAGTAGATGTCTCATTCACTGTCATAACCCCAGTGACAACAGTGCCGGGACACAGTGAGCACTCAATAAATATTTACTGAACAAATGGAATTAATATCCTTTGATATTTAAAATTTGCCAAGTTACTAGGAATCAGTTGCAATGAATAAGGTGATTCATTACAACAGATGAAGTTAAGTAAAACTCACTGGTCAATAACCTAAGCTGTGACCATACAGTAATTCAATTTGTTTTATTCTTCTATTTTAATTTATTCTGTTCTACTAGTCTATTGCTCATAAAGAAGGACCTCAATGAAAACATAAAAGGATATGATTTAAAAATGAACAACTGTATATAGCTTACAAGTGAGTCACTTTATAAAGTATAATACTTAACCTGAACATATAAGATTTCTCAAGAGAAACCTATAGTCATTATTTCATGCTTATATTACAAGTAAAAATTTTCAATTCCAAGCCTCTAAGTCTTAAGTGATAGCATCCTAGATACGTATGAATTGAATTATAGGGAGGGGATAAAGAACTTTACTATACACCATTCCCAATCTCCAAAATATTTAATTTTATTAAGTCTTCTGTTATTATAGCAATAAAAATATATGTCATTAGGCATTTTGATGTGTCATATATTATTCATAGCAAGTCTTACAGAAATAATAATTTCAAGCTATTCAGTATTTGGAAAGATGGAAATGAACCATTTTCCTTTATTATTTGCACTTTGGTGAATCCTGATCTGCATTTCTTGTCTTGGCAGATATGAGCAATGCATTTAATATTAATGTTGTTACTACTAATTATAAATTGCCCTGATAACACTTCATAGGGTAAGTTTGAACACAGGAAGTCTTGAATGTTAATTGAAAAAAATAACAATAAACTATAAATTAGCAAAGTAAGCTAACCATAAGAATAAAAATATTCTTAACCAGAAATAGAAAATTAGAAATACTTCTGACAGTATAGAGTTTGTTAACAATGAATGCTAGTTAATTTTCTTCTCATCAAAATGCAATAAAGTTTAGATCACTGGCTAAGTAAAAAAGGGCAGAGATATTTTTACCATGTTCTACACTATACCATCAGACTTTGGTGATTTGATTTAAAGCTGTCTTGAGAGTCTGTGTCGATAAACTGTCTTCTGTGAAGACTCACATATAATAAAAACATAAACGTTCTGATGAAATGTTCTTGCATGGAATTCAATAACACTTTTTAGAAGCCAACTTTTATCAAGTGATATATGATCCTAAGATTCAATCAAGTAAAAAACGGGGTTTCCCAGCTCTCCATTTCCCTTCCTTCTCTTCCCCCCAGAGTGTAAGGAAGCTCCTGGAAAGAGACTGTCATAATACCTAGGAGGTTGTGGAAAGAACATGGGCTATGAAAACAGACAGACCTTGGCTACAGTCACAGCTCTGTCCACAGCTTTCTAAACTTGGGCACTCTCTGAGCTAGGTCTTCTCATCTATAAAGTTGGCGGGGGGGGGAATTACTTAACCTCATTGGATTGTTGTGAGAATTGAATATGTGAGGTATAGCACTGGCACAGTGTATATTAACTACTTATTGTTTTCCTTTCTCCACTTTTAAACTTTTGAATCTCCTCCAGCCCTTAGCATAGTATTAACCACAAAACTAGAAATCAAAGAATTTTAATTAGTTGGCTTTGTCAGGTTAATATTAGAATCCTCTTGATCAATGGAAGGATGGATGCCCCTTCCATCTGGGTGAGTGATTTTAAATTTGCAACTTAAAAATCAGTAATTAAGAAATGGCAAAAAGCTAACTGAGTGAAATTTGAACTGTGTGACATTAAAGTACCCTTTGTTTGCTATACATAGTTTAATGTCTATGTGCAGAAGCCATAGGAAACCAAGATTAACACTTTCTCTAACAATGCTGGAGGAAAGAGCATTACTGAGAGTGGAAGAGCAAAAGCTCCCCTAAAGTATGACCCTCTACTACATAGGAGTGATGCTAACAGATCTTCAATAAAATTTCATAACCAAAACCAATAATTACTTCTGAGGCGTGATTATTCAGAATTAACTTTAATTTCACTAACAACCTCCATGGCCAACTGTCAAACAACCCCCCAAAACATGCCATCTATATAGGGAGACAAAACAAATTCAAGACCCTTGGGAGCAGAATCAAATCTGTCATTAAGATGTGGGACTGGCTCAAGATGGCAGAATAGAAGGATGTGCACTCATCTCCTCCTGCAAGAGCACCAAAATTACAACTAGCTGTTGAACAACCATCCACAGAAGGATGCTAGAACCCATCCAAAAAAAAAACACTCTACGTCCAAAGACAAGTAAGAAGCAGCAACAAAATAGTAGGAGAGGCACAATTATGATAAAATCAAACCCCATATCTGCCAGGTGGGCAACCCACAAACTGGAGAACAAAGTATCAAAGAAGTTCTCCCACTGTGGTGAAGGTTCTAAGCCATACATTAGGCTTCCCAGTTGGAGATGGGGAAACAGAGACCCTACTCTTGGAGGGCAAAAACAAAAGTACGTGTGCACCAAGACCCAGGGGAAAGGAGCAGTCACCCCATAGAAGACTGAACCAGACCTACCTGCTCATGTCGGAGGGTCTCCTGTGGAGGTGTTGGTCAGCAGTGGCTTGCCATGGGGACAGGGGTACTGGCAGCAGCACTCCTGGAAGGTGCCCCTTGGCAAGGCCCTCTTAAAGGTTGCCATTAACACTACCATATAGCCCATAGGCCCCAGAAGTGGGTTGCCTCAGGCCAAATCACAGTCCCACCCATCAGCATATAACTGGATTCAAGTTTTACTGAGCCAGGCCCTGCCCAGAGCAAGACCCAGTTTTTCCCATTAGGAAGCTTACACAAGCATCTTAGTCTCATCCACCAGTGGGCAGATAGAGTAAGAAAGAAGAACCACAATCCCATAGGTGCCTAAAAGAAAGTTAATCAGGATAAAAAAGCAGAGGGTTATGGAGCAGATGAAGGGACAACATAAAACCCCTGAAAAACAACTAAATGAAGTAGAGACAGGCAACCTTCCAGAAAAAGAATTCAGAAAAATGATAGTGAAGATGATCCAAGATCTAGGAAAAAGAATGGAGAAGATGTAACAAACGTTTCCCAAAGACCTAGAAGAACTAAAGAACAGAGATGAACAATATACTGCTGCTGCTGCTAAGTTGCTTCAGTCGTGTCCGACTCTGCGCGACCCCATAGACGGAAGCCCACCAGGCTCCCCCATCCCTGGGATTCTCCAGGCAAGAACACTGGAGTGGGCTGCCATTTCCTTCTCCAATGTGTGAAAGTGAAAAGTGAAAGTGAAGTCGCTCAGTCGTGTCCGACTCGTAGCGACCCCATGGACTGCAGCCCACCAGGCTCCTCCATCCATGGGATTTTCCAGGCAAGAGTACTGGAGTGGGGTGCCATTGCCTTCTCTGGAACAATATACTAGAAGGAATCAATAGGAGAAAAACTGAGGTAGAAGGAGAGATAAGTGACCTGGAAGACAGAATGGTGGAAATCACTGCCACAGAACAGAGTAAAGGAAAAAGAATGATAAAAACTGAAGACAGCATAAGAGACCTCTGGGACAACATTAAATACACCAATATTCACATTATAGGGGTCTCAGAAGGAGAAGAGAAGGACCCAAGAAAATGTGTGAAGAGATAATAGCTGAAAACGTCCCTAACATGGGAAAGGAAAGAGTCAACCAAATCCAGGAAGTGCAGAGAAACCCAGGCAGGATAAACCCAAGGAGGAACATACCAAGAAACACAGTAATCAAACTGATGAAGATTAAAGACAAGGATAAAATATTAAAAGCAACAAGGGAAAAACGACAATATGCAAGGGAACTCCTATAAGGTCACCAGCCGATTTCTCAGCAGAAACTCTTTAAGTCAAAACAGAATGGCACGATACATTTAAAGTGATGAAAAGAAGAACCTACAACCAAGAATACTCTAATCGGCAAGACTCATTCAGATTTGACAAAGAAATCAAAAGCTCTTAGACAAGCAAAAGTTAAGGGAATTTCAGCACCACCAAATCAGTTTTATAACAAATGCTAAAGGAACTTCTCTAGCCAGGAAACATTAAGAGAAGGAAAAGACCTACACAAAATAAACCCAAAACAATTAAGGAAATGGTAACAGGATCATACATTTTCATAATTACCTTAAATATAAATAGATTAAATGCACCAACCAAAAGACATATACTGGATGGATGGATGAAAACGTGTGAATGTATTCAGTTCCACTTACCACATCATTTTTTGTAACCCCCAAACTGTATGGAATTATTTTTATTTCGTTAGGTTAATCATGCTTCCATTATGGCTTGCAACTGCAATTATTGTTTATTTTTTGTCTCAATATTGATTGTGAAAACTGATAAACACCTTTTATTGTGACTATGTAACTATTATTTGCTTAATACCACTGTATTATGATTGGGCAACAGAAAATAACAGGATTCTATATCACTAAAGGGTTTCCCTGGTATCTCAGCTGGTAAAGAATCCGCCTGCAATAAGGGAGACTTGGGTTTGATCCCTGGGTTGGGAAGATCCCCTAAAGAAGAGAAAGGCTACCCACTCCGGTATTCTGGCCTGGAGAATTCCACTGCCTGTATTGTCCATGGGGTCGCAAAGAGTCGGACACGGCTGAGCGACTTTCACTTCACTTCATTTCATATCACAAAAGCTACCATTTAACAGAAAAATAGAAAAATTTAATCACATTTAAAATCCAGAATATCAGAATTATCTTGGGATTTTCTGAAAAATATAAGTGCTTAGGTATTGCTTCTTTTTCTCCAAAGCTCCAGATGTGTCCCTAATGAGCAACCATGCTTAAAAACAAACGGATTATTTATAGAACGATATTTTACTTTTATCTGTTCTGTTCTGTTCAGTCACTCAGTCGTGTCCGACTCTTTGCGACCCCATGGACTGTAGCCTACCAGGCTTCTCCATCCATGGGATTCTCCAGGCAAGAATACTGGAGTGGGTTACCATTTCCTTCTCCAGGGGATCTTCCCGACCAAGGGATCGAACCCGGGTCTCCCGCATTGGAGGCAGACGCTTTAACCTCTGAGCCACCAGGGAAGCCCCCTTACTTTTATCTAGTTTCTTTCAAATGGGAAGTGCTCCCATTTCATTTAGTTTGTTTTCCAATTTCTCTATCTCTTTTGGTTGTTTTTTTCAAGCCTTTATCAAGCTTCTGTATACATAAATACTTAAATAGTATGTATAATATTTATGTTTTAGAAAATTAAAAAAAAGACTTCTCAAATTAAATGTGATTTGGTTAAAAAAAAGAAGCATAGAATGGATATTACGCTACTGAACTCATGTTATAATGAAGATATTAAAACACAAATTAACCAACTTTCTAATACATGCATTTAAAATTATAGACCTGGAATACTATAATAGGCATCCTTTAAGTACTAAATGTTTTCATCAAGAAATACACTATTCAAACTATCTAGTTTGGCTTAAAATGTTTCATGTCTATTCTAAGTGTAGCTTAACTGTGCCATATTTTTTATGAGCTATTAGTTTTTTATGGAATACAAAACTGAAAGAATGTAACTCAGGGTGAATACTAAGCCTATTAAAATTTTGCTGAACTTTAATTTGCATTATAATTTAGTTGTAAGAATTTTATAGTAAAAAAATGGAAATGAAAACTGGAGTCACGACAATGGATATTTAGGTATTCAGTATAAGATATTTAGCTTACACTATTACAAATGGAACTAAACTATACTGCAACATGAAACCACAATAAAAATCAGCTTTGAATTTGCTAGTCTTTGTAGTTAATTTGAAGACCATTTGCTGTTTCCTCTCCTTTTCAAACAATTATATCTATTACTTAGAGCACCTACCCTCAACTTTTTGTTCATTCTGTAAGAATGAATCCTATGAATCTTATCTTACAAGGATGCCTAGAGGAAAAAATAACTCTTCTAAAGGTATTATAAATTACCTGTCTACTGGTATTATTCTGCTTGAAATGATAAACTACATGAGATATCAAAGAGGCCAGATCCTGGACACATCACCACTCCCACAACCATCAGACAGGGGCCTACGCAAAAATCTTCAAGTAATCAGCACTTCAGTTTCTCAAAGAAATAGTAGTGGAATATAAACTGGACTGAAGAAAATAAATTTAACCTCTGGGGCTAACTAAGTATGCCTCTTATTGTCATTCAGTTTGCTAGGCAATCCCCTGAAAACAGAGGCAGTCATTACATCCTGAAGCAGAGCTGGCCACTGGAATGAAGACTGTAAGATCCCCTGAACAGACAGTATCAACAAATATAATTAAAGAAATAAGTAGGACTCCCCTGGTGGTCCAGTAGTTAGGAATCTGCCTGCCAATGCAGGGGACAAGGCTTTGATCCCTGGTCCATGAAGATTCCACATGCTGTGGAGGAGCTAAGCCCACGCACCAGAACTACTAAGCCTGCCTTATACAACAAGAGAAGCCACTGCAATGAGAAGCCTGAACTGCGCAAGGAAGAGTAACCTCCACTCCTGCTGCGGCAACTAGAGAAAACCAAAGCACAATGATGACTCAGCACAGCCAACAAATAAATTAAAGAAATAATGTATGGTAATGACACTAGACAGAAATATAAATAAGATCCACCCACCTCCAATAACATGTGCTATAAAATTTAACTTTTGTTAATGTATAGCAACAGGCTCAAACAAGAGTTCTGAACTAGCAACCCAAATGCCCTGGGCAGCTGAGTAGAAAGGATTTGGTCCAGGTAAAATCAGGTCAGAAGTCAGAATCTGGAGAATACCAACAAACTGGTAAAAGAGACCCATACTAGCAAAAGGAGGGCTTCCTTCATAGCTCAGTTGGTAAAGAATCCACCTGCAATGCAGGGACCCTGGTTTGATTCCTGGGTTGGGAAAATCCTCTGGAGAAGGGATAGGCTACCCACTCCAGTATTCTTGGGCTTCCATTGTGGCTCAGCTGGTAAAGAATCCTCCAGCAATGTGGGGATACCTGGGTTCGATCCCTGGGTTGGGAAGATCCCCTGGAGAAGGGAAAGGTTACCCACCCAGTATTCTGGCCTAGAGAATTCCATGGACTGTAGTGTCCATGGGGTTGCAAAGAATCGAAATGACTGAGTGACTTTCACTAGCAAAAGGAAGCTGCAGAAACAGTCACGGTCACACATAAGAACTGCAGGGTCATGCCGAACGGGAATCAGGGACGCCAATGATGACAAATTTATCCAAAGATGATGTTTAAGATTGGGAACCTGACAGACTTAATTTAGTGCCCAAGATTCACAGCCTAAAATATAACACAGAGAAGACATGAGGACTGCTGCTCAACAAGTATGGTGCTATGGAGAGACATTTTCCCCAAACCATAGTCCACCCACTAGCACACTAGCAGAAGGGCCTCCCTGGGAGGTTGCTAGAACTACTGACTCTCAGGCAACATACCAGACCTGCTATACCAGAATCTACATTTTAAGGAGATCCAAGGCTCTAAGAGGTAGTTATTTCATCTTGTAAAAAACAAGAAAGGGGAGGGGAAAAAAGAGAAGAAAATGGTATCAAATTCAAAAAGCAACTTTACTGTCTTAGGAAAATCCAACTCCACACACCCTAGAATATAAGGATGCAAACCAACTAAAATAGCTTCAGTGGAGCTCAGTCACTCAGTCGTGTCCGACTCTTTGCAACACCATGGACTGCATCATGCCAGGCTTCCTTGTCCATCACCATCCCAGAGCTTACTCAAACTCACATCCATCAAGTGCGAGATGGATCCAACCATCTCATCCTCTGTCATCCTCTTCTCCTCCCGCCTTCAATCTTTCCCAGCATCAGGGTCTTTTCAAATGACTCAGTTCTTTGCATCAGGTGGCCAAAGTATTGGAGTTTCTGCTTCAGCATCAGTCCTTCCAATGAATATTCAGGACTGACTTCCTTTAGAATGGACTGGTTGGATCTCCTGGCAGTCCAAGGGACTCTCAAGAGTCTTCTCCAACACCACAGTTCAAAAGCATCAATTCTTCGGTGCTCAGCTTTCTTTATAGTCTAACTCTCACCTTCATGTATGATTACTGGAAAAACCATAGCTGCGACCAGATGGACCTTAGTTGGCAAAGTAATGGCTCTGCTTTTTAATATGCTGTCTAGGTTGGTCAAACTTTTCTTCCAAGGAGCAAGCACCTTTTAATTTCATAGCTACAATCACCATTCTCAGTGATTTTGGAACCCCAAAAAATAAAGTCTGTCACTGTTTTCCATTGTTTCAATCACCATCTGCAGTGATTGTGGAGCCCAGAAAAAACAAGTCAGCCACTGTTTCCACTGTTTCCCCATCTATTTGCCATGAAGTGATGGTACCGGATGCCATGATCTAAGTTTTCTGAATGTTGAGTTTTAAACCAATTTCTTCACTCTCGTTTCACATTCATCAAGAGGCTCTTTAGTGCTTCTTCACTATCTGCCATAAGAGTGGTGTTATCTGCATATCTGAGGTTATTGACATTTCTCCCAGCAATCTTGATTCCAGCTTGTGCTTCACCCAGCCCAGTGTTTCTCATGATGTACTCTGAATATAAGTTAAATAAGCAAAGTGACAATATATAGCTTGACATACTCCCTTCCCGATTTGGAACCAGTCTGTTGTTCCATGTCCAGTTCTAACTGTTGCTTCCTGACCTGCATACAGATTTCTCAAGAGGCAGGTCAGGTGGTGTGGTATTCCCATCTCTTTCAGAATTTTCCACAGTTTGCTCTGATCCACACAATCAAAGGCTTTCGTGTAGTCAATAAAGTACAAGCAGATGCTTTTCTAGAACTCTCTCACTTTTTCTATGATTCAACGGATGTTGGCAATTTGATCTCTGATTCCTCTGGCTTTTCTAAATCCAGATGAACATCTGGAAGTTCTCGGTTCATGTACTCTTGAAGCCTGGCCTGGAGAATTCTGAGCATTACTTTGCTACTGTGTCAGATGAGCATAATTGTGCAGTAGTTTGAATATTCTTTGGCATTGCCTTTCTTTGGGATTGGAATGAAAACTGACCTTTTCCAGTCCTGTGGCCACTGCTGAGTTTTCCAAATTTGCTATCATATTGAGTGCAGCACTTCCACAGCATCATCTTTCAGGATTTGAAATAGCTCAACTGGAATTCCATCACCTCCACTAGCTTTGTTCGTAGTGATGCTTCCTAAGGCCCACTTGATTTCGCATTCCAGGATGTCTGGTTCTAGGTGAGTGATCACACATCGTGGTTATCTGGGTCATGAAGATCTTTTTTGTATAGTTCTTCTGTGATACATGCCACCTCTTAACATCTTCTGCTTCTGTTCAGTTCAGTTCAGTTGCTCAGTCGTGTCCGACTCTCCGCGACCCCATGAATCACAGCACGCCAGGCCTCCCTGTCCATCACCAACTCCCGGAGTTCTCTCAAACTCATGTCCACAGAGTCGGTGATGCCATCCAGCCATCTCATTCTCTGTCATCCCCTTCTCCTCCCGCCCCCAACCTTTCCTAGCATCAGAGTCTTTTCCAGTGAGTCAACTCGTCGCATGAGGTGGCCAAAGTATTGGAGTTTCAGCTTTAGCATCAGTCCTTCCAATGAATACCCAGGATTGATCTCCTTTAGAATGGACTGTCTGCTTCTGTTAGGCCATACCATTTCTGTCCTTTATCGAGCCCATCTTTGCCTGAAATGTTCCCGTTATCTCTAATTTTCTTGAAGAGATATCTAGTCTTTCCCATTCTATTATTTTCCTCTATTTCTCTGCATTAATCACTGAAGAAGGCTTTCCTATCTCTCCCTGCTATTCTTTGGAACTCCACATTCAGACGCGTATATTTTTCCTCTTTTGCCCTGCATGTGTTTTCTTTTCTCACCTATTTGTAAGGCCTCCTCAGACAACCATTTTGCCTTTTTGCATTTCTTTTCCTTGGGTTGTTCTTTTCACTGCCTCCTGTGCAAAGTCAGGAATCTCTGTCCATAGTTCAGGCACTCTATCAGATCTAATCCCTTGAATCTCTTCGTCTCCTCTACTGTATAATGAAAAGGGATTTGGTTTAGATCATACCTGAATGGTCTAGTGGTTTTCCCTGCTTTCTTCAATTTACATCTGCATTTGGCAATAAGGAGTTCATGATTTGAGCCAAGTCAGCTCCCGGTCTTGTTTTTGCCGATTGTATAGAACTTCTCCAACTTTGGCTGCAAAGAACATAATCAATCTGATTTTGGTATTGACCATCTGGTCATGTCCATGTGTCTCTTGTGTTGTTGGAAGAGGGTGTTTGCTAGGACCAGTGTGTTCTCTTGGCAAAGCTCTGTTAGCCTTTGACCTTCTTCATTTTGTACTCCAAGGCCAAATTTGCTTGTTACTCCAGGTATCTTTTGCATCCAGTCCCCTATAATGAAAAGGACATCTTTTCGGGGTGTTAGTTCTAGGAGGTCTTGTAGGTCTTCATAAAACTGTTCAAATTCAGCTTCTTCAGCGTTACTGGTTGAGGCATAGACTTAGATTACTGTGATACTGAATGGTTTGCCTTAGAAATGAATAGAGATCTTTCTGTCATTTTTGAGACTGCATATAAGTACTGCATTTCGGACTCTTTTGTTGACTATGAAGGCTACTCCACTTCTTCTAAGGGATTCTTGCTCACAGTCGTAGATATAATGGTTATCTGAGTTAAATTCACCCATTTCAGTCCATTCGATCATCCACTGGATCATCAAAAAAGCAAAAGAGTTCCAGAAAAGCATCTACTTCTGATATATTGACTACACCAAAGCCTTCGATTATGTGGATCACAACAAAATGTGGAAAATTCCTCAAGAGATGGGAATACCAGACCACCTGACTTGCCTCTTGAAAAATCTGTATGCAGGTCAGGAAGCAACAGTTAGAACTGGATATGGAACAACAGACTGGTTCCAAATCGGGAAAGGAGTACGTCAAGGCTATATATTGTCACCCTGCTTATTTAACTTATATGCAGAGTACATCATGAGAAACACTGGGCTGGGTGAAGCACAAGCTGGAATCAAGACTGCTGGGAGAAATGTCAATAACCTCAGATATGCAGATGACACCACCCTTATGGCAGAAAGTGAAGAAGTGAAGAGCCTCTTGATGAAAGTGAAAGAGAAGAGTGAAAAAAGTTGGCTTAAAGCTCAACATTCAGAAAACTTAGATCATGGCATCCAGTACCATCACTTCATGGCAAATAGATGGAGAAACAGTGGAAACAGTGTCAGACTTTATTTTTTGGGGTTCCAAAATCACTGAGAATGGTGACTGCAACTATGAAATTAAAAGATGCTCGCTGCCTGGAAGAAAAGTTGTGACCAACCTAGACAGCATATTAAAAAGCAGAGCCATTACTTTGTCAACTAAGGTCCATCTGGTTGCAGCTATGGTTTTTCCAGTAATCGTTTATGAAGATGAAAGTGAGACTATAAAGAAACCTGAGCACTGAAGAATTGATGCTTTTGAACTGTGGTGTTGGAGAAGACTCTTGAGAGTTCCTTGGACTGCCAGGAGATCCAACCAGTCCATTCTAAAGGAAGTCAGTCCTGAATATTCATTGGAAGGACTGATGCTGAAGCAGAAACTCCAATACTTTGGCTACCTGATGTGAAGAACTACTGCTGCTGCTGCTAAGTCACTTCAGTCATGCCTGACTCTGTGAGACCCCATAGATGGCAGCCCGCCAGGCTCCCCTGTCCCTGGGATTCTCCAGACAAGAACACTGGAGTAGGTTGCCACTTCCTTCTCCAATGCATGAAAGTGAAAAGTGAAAGTTAATTCACTCAGTTGTATCCAACTCTTAGAGACCCCATGGACTGCAGCCTACCAGGCTCCTCCATACATGGAATTTTCCAGGCCAACCTACTGGAGTAGGCTGCCATTGCCTTCTCCAAATCCAAAGAACTGAGTCATTTGAAAAGACCCTGATGCTGAGAAAGATTGAAGGCGGGAGAGAAGGGGACCACAGAGGATGAGATGGTTGGATGGCATCACCAACTCAATGGACGTGAGTTTGAGTAAGTTGCACGAGTTGGTGATGACAGGGAAGCCTGGCATGCTGCAGTCCAGTGTTGCAAAGAGTCAGACACGGCTGAGCTACTGAACTGAACTGACGACCTATATTTTTATAAAAATATAAATAATCTATGTGATTTCTTCCATTTTTCGCTCAAGGGAAGGAAAAATCAGTACATAGAAAGTGCTTAAGACATTTAAGCAAGGGGCAAAATGAAGTCAAAGACATGCAATTTTGCCCTGGATATGCTGTCCAAAGTTAAAGACCAATCAAGAATGCCCTAATCAAGTCCTAAACTTATTAACACTAGGTTCACTATTTTCCTTCATTTATCATACTACTTTTTTGAATTTGAACTTTGTACCTTTCTGGACTTGACCAGTGGCGTTAAGTATGTTTAGTGTGAAAATATGTTCTATTCAAAAACAAATGGAAAATAAAGCCCTGTAGCAGAGAGTTGTATATGGGAGAGGAAGGTGGAAAGGTATCCATAAGTCTGGATGGTATGAAAGATGGAAAGGTATCCAACAGTGAAATATGCTTCAGTAGAATCCAGGTTTGAAATTTATCCTTTAGATAATGGAGAACCACTGGGGAGGTTGATGTAATGGCTTCCTATGATATGATCCAAACTTTAGAAAGATAACTGTTGGCAGTATGAAAGATTGCAGAAAGTGGTAAGTCCTAGACAAAAGAGTCCACTTTTGGTTAAAACATTCATTCTAGAGCCTTGAATTAAGATAGTGACAGCAGGGATGCAGAAAAGAATGAATATTCAAGAAATATTAGAAAGACAGAAAAATTTGACTGAGGAAAGGCTTATATTTGTCTTAGGCACAAATATCAAGATCATATAGAGTAATACAGGAGGAGAATCTAGTGATAAATTTCTTATCCTTAGTTATTTAATTAACCTTGCATCCTGCTAGGATTATTTTTTTTTTAATCCTTGCAGTCATTGAGCAAATGCTTATTATCAAAGCTACAAGCCTATTGAGAATCGGGATTAGGTGAGTATAACTAGTTAATTGTGCTTTATTGAGCATTTTCATGAAAACAATATACCAAACATAAGAATCTCAGAACTGATAGAAAAACAGATAAAAACTCATAAAAGGATTCCACAAAGCAAAGAAAACTACTGTCAGAACTATGTAAATTAAGAAAATAAGCAAGCATTTTAAATACCTCTATTACAGATATTTAACATGGACAATTCATTGTTATCAGGAGACCATTTAGATGATGTTTAACACAAAAAAAGGTAAAGGTCTAAAATCAACTCGCTTATATGAGTCATATTTAGAAGGTTCAATCTGAATGGAATAAATCCTTTCAAAGCAAAATATATATATATATCAATAGAAATGATCAATGCTTTCTACCAATGCATAGCATAATACCAAATGACATTTTGTTTAAAAACTAAAATCTTTAAAAGTTATTTTTAAATAAGATATATATTTAAAATGTCCTTAGACGTATGAAAGTTGATGTCACGCAATGGTACATAAATATTACGCTACGTCATAAGCAAAGCCTAACGATTAATGATGAACAGTGTATTTTCTCTAGAGCTCCAGGTTTCCTACTACAAATTTCTAGGTGAAGTCACTTAACAAACCCAAAGCTCCCTAATGGTCAAAACCTAACAGTGTTGCCCAGTTTGGAATCAATCAGCCACAGGTTGCTTTGTTGTTCAAAACTTATATGTTGCTTTTGCTTAAGGAGAAAGAATATAGTAAGGCCACCTACATTAAGACAGCAATGTCTACAGCCAAATCATATACACACAAATACCACACATACCCCTGCACACAGGCTGCTTGATACCTGAGCCAAAATTTCCATCCTTGAAATAAATATATCAGTAAATGCTTCTATCAAAATGTTTAAAATCAAACATCACAGTAAGTTTATCAGTTCAGTTCACTGACCTTAATTTTTAACCTGATTTGCACAACTGTCCTTTGTTTACACAGATAAAAATTCATGACAGTAACATATTCAGAATACATGAAAAAAGAAAATATGAAACTGAAATCAGCATAAACTAGAAGCTGTTAAAAAGTTTATACATAAATTATTAAAATTTTTAATAATCAAAAAGAATAACCTGCCCTGTATGTTACTGAACAACACAAGTCCGTGTGCCTGATGCACAGTGAGGCCAAATAATACTAAAACACTGGAGTCTGGAAGACAGAAAGGTTTATTACTGGGTCAAGCAAAGAGATGGGTGGCTCATGCTCTAAGAACCTCAAACTTACTGAAAGCTTTCATCAAAGACCTTTAAAAATCAAAAGGTGAGAAGGGCGTGGTTAGTTGTTTTGCAAACTTCTTGGTATCATATTCTTTGTTCTTGAAGTTAAGGTCAGGTAACAATGTTTCTGTAAATCTCTACCAAAGAATGTTACTTTCTGTCCTAACAAGAAAGGGCCAAGTCCCAAGGCACAACTTTCACCTTTCAAGGTCCTAGTCCTAGCTAACAGGAGGCAGAGCTCAGCTGGGAGCTCCCTCAGGGCCAGATCCCCAGACTCGACCCAGCAGTCATCTCTGAGAGAGCCAGGTGCCCAATACAACTGGCCCTGGGCTCCTCAGGCCACCTGAATAGTGGGGACCAGGTCCCATAGACTGTGACCCAGCCAGACTGCCACTGCTATTAGGTAGCAGAGATAAGGATGGGGGAGAGGTTTACCACTGTCTCAAGGCCTGGGCCAAGACTAGTGGATGGCTCTGAAGCCCTACAGAACACAGCCCTAAACTTGTTCTCTGGGCCCCCCAGTTCACCCACTGGCCCAAGGCTGGGTAAGCTGGAGAGCTTCCCTGAGAAGGCCAGGATCCGCCTCTTACCTCAGTCTCCACCTCACAACCACCACTCCATTGTCGTCTAATTCCCCTCACTAACTGTCACTCCTGAACAGTTGGCTGCTTGCACGTGGGGCCCACAGCTGTGCTGTCCAATAGCTGAGCAGGACCACTAACAGTCGCTCACTGACAGTGGCTGCTGGTGGGCAGGACACTCTGAGGCACCAACCAATGGCTGAGCAGGACCCACTGCCTGGTGACAGGGTGCAGAGTAATGAGGCATAGCAATGGCTACTGTACTAAGGGCTGAGCTCACTGTGCTCTGTTACACACAGACTAAACACGCCACAGAAAAAACAGTCCACTGACTGAAGCAGCTTCAAGCCAAAGGCATCTTTTCATCATACTAGTGATTTATAACTATAATCAACCATCAGGTATCTATGATCAAAATTCAAAAGTTAATGTAACCACATTGAAAAAAATATAATTTAAATATATAGAAATTTCTTCAGTGGCTCAACTGCTGGAAGAGGATAGAAACGAAATTTTGAATACAAGTGATGCACCTGAGAAGAGCATGTTTTCAAAACATACAAGAAAGAGAAAGAACACATATGTGAAGGACTATCCAAAGCTCAACTGCCCAGTCCCAAACTCTGGGCCTGTTCTTGCCAGTCTACATTCACAGCTCTAACCACAGACTAAAGCTACCACACCAATAATAACATGACAGTTCATCCTAAGACCAGGGCTTAAATATTTGAAAAAATTCAAGTCCTATAAGACTTGAATGGTTGAAAAGGAATGCCATGGAAATGGTATGAGGTTATTGATAATGAAGTACAACAATTAAAACAATAAGCTTTAAAAAATTTTATAACAAAAACTAATTGATGTATATTTTGAAAGACAAAACTAATTGTGTAAAGTTTGAAAGATGACAACACATATATCAGAACCAATAAAAATAGCCAATTTCAATTATATATGTAAAAAGATTCTCACTGATTCTGGAAGTCCCTTAATATATCTGTTCATCAATAAAAGGCAACATCCTCAAGAAATTTGTGAAATATGAACTGAAAGAGAATCAAGAAATTAAAAATAAACTAATTCTTTTCAAATGACTAAGATAAAGTCTCATCGTTGGTAAAAAGAAACTGTTTTCACCTTTTTAAAACAACTGCTAATCAAGGCAGTCAAGGCCAATTGTGACAAAAATAAGAACAAGTGCAAATTTATTAGAAACGTATCACAGAAAATTACAATGAACAATCAAAAAGCATTTATTGAATTTTCAAGACCAAGTATACAACATGTGCAGCTACAGTTTTCTTTTATGTGTTTTCTAGTCTAGGATTAGTTTCAAATTTCTTTGGGTCTATCTTCAAGACTCAAAAGAAAAAAAAAAAAGACATATCTTAATTTCATAAGTTTTACCAGTAAAAACAAAGGAATATTTACATCTCCTACAAACCCAATATCTTCTAACAGGTAAATCAAATGTTTATATCTCTTTCAGCCTAAACCGAGAAAGATATGGCAGCTCTTGGTGTGGTCCTCAGAAACAGAATGGTTAACCTCCACTTTAAAATATGCACAAATAATGTAAAAATAAGATGTGAATCTATTTGCTAGACGGAGACACAGAAAATTTTCCTGTATTAGATTTGGCCACATTCTCAAAGTTACTCTGTTGAGTCAAAGATACATACAAAAATGGTAGATGATCAAGGAGGCCAGTTTCTGAATCTAGGCTGAATCTGTTCTGATGACAGAGTCAATATCTGTGCTTCCACTGTCATTTATTATCAAAGAAGGGCTGAGTGTCCCATATGCCTAGCACTTCTACTTTTAATCGCTAAATGCAGAGAGAGGGACACAGACCACACACCATGAGGCTGCTCCCTGCCTTCTTACCACTTTCCAATTTATTTGCATAATAGCCAGAGGATCTTCATAAAATATTGCTCAAGTCTTATCACTCTATTATTTCAAATTTTCCATAGCTTTCCCTTCCGATTACAGTAAAATTCAGGCATTTTCAAGCCTCCCAGCACCCTCCCCCTCACAGTCATCCTCTCTTTCTTATTATTGTTATTCATAATGTTTTGAACTTTGAGGGTACTGTTCTCAAATACCCAGCTCTATCTACCCCCAAGATCCTATACTAGGACACTCTTTACCCCAACTTCTCATTTGACTCCTATATCCTCCTTCAGCTGAAATGTCACTTTCAGAGATGCCTTCTCTGAAGCCCCATGCTAATCCTGCAGAAAATACAGAGCTGACAAGTGGTGCTTGTCATCCAGTCAAAGGAATAACAGGATCAGTTCTTTACTTTAGAAAAATAAAAGCTTGGAGAACAGACTAGGTAGAGAGGTGGTACAATGGGAGGTGATGGCTATAGGTAGCAAAGTTAAATAGGAAACAAATACTTGTTAGAGACTATAGGCATGCAAAAGCACTGAAGTCATCTTTAGCTTTGCAAAAAGTTCCATCAGGTTATAAGCTCCTCTTTAAGACCTTTATCATTTATCAGTATCTCTAAGATTGGAATTAAGACTGTCCTTTGGTATCCACCAGTGATTGGATCCAGGACCACATCACCCCTGCCAATCACACCAAAAACCATGGCTGCTCAAGTCCCTTAAGTAAAACGGCATGGTTGTGTCGGACTTCTGCTTTCTCAGATTGTAGAACCAACAGAGGGCCAACTGTATTACAGACTTTCCACAACATCAGAGAGGTCCACTAAACATTAGTTAATTTGACATGACTGAGTGAGAGAAAAGCAGTGAACATTTCCAAGATGCAAGAAATAATCATTCTACCACCCTAATGGCAGGAAGCAAAGAGGAACTAAAGAGGCTCTTGATGAAGGTGAAAGAAGACAGTGAAAAAGCTGGCTTAAAACTCAGCATTCAAAGATCATGGTATCTGGTCCCACCACTTCATGGCAAATAGATGGGGGAAAAATGGAAACTGACAGAATTTATTTTCTTGGGCTCCAAAATCACTGCAGACAGTGACCGCAGCCATGGTATTAAAAGATGCTTCCTTTGGGAGAAAAGCTATGACAAACCTAGAGAGCATATTCATAAGCAGAGACATCACTTTGCCAATAAAGGTCCATATAGTCAAAGCTATGGTCTTTCCAGGAGTTATGTATGGATGTGAGAGTTAGACCATAAAGAAGGCTGAGCACTGAAGAATTGATGCTTTCAAAATGTGGTGCTGAAGAAGACTCTTGAGAGTCCCTTGGAAAGCAAGGAGATCAAACCAGTCAATTCTAAAGGAAATCAATCCTGAATATTCATTGGAAAGACTGATGCTGAAGCTGTAGCTCCAATACTTTGACCACCTAATGCAAAGAGCCAACTCACTGGAAAAGACCCTGATGCTGGGAAAGATTGAAAGTAGAAGGAGAAGGGGGTAACAGAGGATGAGATGGTTGGATGGCACCATCGACTTAATGAACATGAGTTTGAACAAATTCCAGGAGATTGTGAAGGACAGGGAAGCCTGGCATGCTGCAGTCCACAGAGTCGCAGTCGGACATGACTGAGCAACTGAACAACAAATGACAGAGAAAGAGAATAAGCTTTAAGGTCAATAAGATTCATGCCAAGATAGCTAAGTGATATCATATGGTTTCTATTTCGTAAATCTTATAAGATTTCAGGGCAGGACATAGTAAGAAGAGATCAGAGCTCCCAGCAGGAAACAATTTACAAGTGCTCCTCAAAATTCCATTCTACATGAAGGGAACCCATAGCATATCCAATATAAGCCAAATATCTCTTCTAATTGTATATAATGATCGCACTCCTGTCTGAGTTTCTATGGAAACTCTCGGAAACAATTTACTTAAACTTGCAATGATCACTAACAAAAATGAACAGACTTAGATTAAAACAAGTGGTAGATTGTTTTAATCTGATTCCATCCAATTGTATTTTATCATGACTAGCCTTCTTAATCAAACAACTTCCATGAGGTTATGTCAAAATAAGGAAAAGTGATAAGCAACCATGTTTGCTTTTGTAAAATCATTCTTAAATACCAAACCAGCAATATTGTTAAACATATTTTTAGGAAAGATAAAAAATAGAATTTATTGGGCAGCTACTAAATATAAAGTGCTTTTTAAAATTAATTTATTTTAACTGGAAGCTAATTACTTTACTTAGCTCAAAGCTCAACATTCAGAAATCTAAGATCATGGCATCCAGTCCCATCACTTCATGTCAAATAGGTGGAGAAACAGTGGAAACAGTGGCTGACTTTATTTTTCTGGGCTCCAAAATCACTGCAGATGGTGATTGCAGCTGTGAAATTAAAAGACGCTTGCTCCTTAGAAGGAAAGTTATGACCAACCTAGACAGCATATTAAAAAGCAGAGACATTACTTTGTTAACAAAGGTCCGTCTAGTCAAGGCTATGATTTTTCCAGTGGTCATGTATGGATGTGAGAGTTGGACTATAAAGAAGGCTGAGCACTGAAGAATTGATGCTTTTGAACTGTGGTGTTGGAGAAGACTCTTGAGAGTCCCTTGGACTGCAAGGAGATACAACCAGCCCATCCTAAAGGAGATCAGTCCTGGGTGTTCATTGGAAGGACTGATGCTGAAGGTGAAACTCCAATACTTTGGCCACCTGATACGAAGAGCTGACTCATTTGAAAAGACCCTGATGCTGGGAAAGATTGAGGGCAGGAGGAGGAAGGGACGACAGAGGATGAGATGGTTGGATGGCATCACCGACTCGATGGACATGGGTTTGGGTGGACTCCGGGAGCTGGTGATAGACAGGGAGGCCTGGTGTGCTGTGGTTCATGGGGTCGCAAAGAGTCGGACACAACTGAGCGACTGAACTGAACTGAATTACTTTACAATATTGTGGTGGTTTTTGCCATACATCAAAATGAATCAGCCACGGGTGTACATGTTTCTACCCTATCTTGAACCCCCCCACACCCTCCTCTCTCCCCACCCCAACCCTCTGAGTTGTCTCAGAGCACCAGCTTTGAGTGCCCTGCTTCACAATAATCCCTTCAGGTAAGTTTTATGACCCTTATTTTACAGAGAAGGAAACCAAGTCTCAAAGATGTAAAGTAACTTGCTCAAGATCAAACAAATAGTAAACAGAGCCAGGATTAGATTCAGGAATACAAACAAGGGGGTGTGGGCGAGAGAACAGAAGAGTCAACACCAGAGAAGGGCTTTGAGTTTCCTGGGAGTAAATCTCAGGCCTGAGTATATGATTCTGTTCTGTTCCGTCGCTCAGTCGTGTCCGACTCTTTGTGACCCCGTGGACTGTAGCCTAACCAGGCTTCTCCGTCCATGGGATTCTCAAGGCAAGAATACTGGAGTGGGTTACCGTTTCCTTCTCCAGGGGATCTTCCCGACCCAGGGATCGAACCCGGGTCTCCCGCATTGGAGGCAGACGCGTTAACCTCTGAGCCACCAGATTCAGGAATAGCTGAACACAAAATGTGTATGCTTTCCTTAGGCTCTTAGAAGGTGCCACAACACCTAACAGTTCAGGAACCTCAGGCCTATGGTCTCTTTAAGACAAAAACTAAACAAAAACAACAACAACAACAAAAAACCCTCAATAAGCAGTTGACTATTATATTAGGCTGAAAATAAATCTGCTAAATAAGTGACCAAAAAGAAGAGAGTGTCAGACACACAAAATAAAAAGTTGAGTTCTGCCCAAAATATACAATAAAATTTGACCAGGTATTGATATTCCCTTCAAAATCAAATCAAATTAATCAAAGAACCTAAAAAGAAGTAAGTAATGAAAAAAACGCAATCTAAAAAAAACTCATCTAAACTCCTTTAGATGCTCATAAACATACAGAGCCAAGATAGAGATAAACCAATGATTCATTGTAGGGTATGATTTTTTAATTATCTTGTCATCTAAGAATAAAACTAAAAATGCTGAGACATTTCTTACCTCATCACAAAATGCCAAAACAATTACTACAAATACCTAAACTGTAATGTCAATTACAGTGATTGCTCTAGCTGACAAACTCTGCTAACCTAATACAGAACTGCAGTAGTCAAATGAGAAACGGAAGCAATCTAAGTTACTGGATGCTACACTCTTTACCTAGTAATTAGTTAATTCATTTTGGTTGTGGAATTTGCCTATAAATTCATTGTCCTGTATGCTTTGCCCAGAAGTTCTTTAAAGAAAAATCTGGACATCAAGATCTCATTTTGGATTTAAGCAGTCAAAATAAAGAAAGCATCTTCAAGCACAGCACATACTGACACATTAGCAGTCACATCACAACTCAAGCATGCACACGCAGAAATGAAGGACACACAAAATTCAATAAACAGTAGAAATAAAAAGAAACGTAGCAGAAACAAATCCAGCAGGAATAAAGAGGGTTGAAATGCATAAAATAATCTAGGTATATTTGAAACTAATTTTCCAAAATGAAGATACTAGCTTTCACTTTGGTAACTCTGAATAATTTCGAGCCGAAGGTACTAAGGAAAAGCTCAGCTATAAACCCAAGACATGCCTTAAAATGATTGTTAAATGAAATCACACTGTTAAACACTCTCCCACAATGATAACACCCAAGGAACTACAATAGCAAAAAGCAAATCATTTCCAACATAAATGCAGTATTTCCCAATTAGTAAATAAACTATGCAAACCACTCTATTTAACAGATAAAGGTTTTAAGTATTTTTTACAGTCATCACTAAGTTTTGGTTAGACAAACCCCAAGCATCACTACTGAAAGTAATTTTTATGGAATCCACCTTCTAAAATGGTTTATAATGATTAAGTTTGGTATTTTTCTATTTTGTTTCTTGGCACATTCTATTTCAATTTAATAATATGTACTAGAACAACTTCTTGTATATGACTTTAAACACTGTTTAAGCTGTATAGTTCTTAGGTTTTGAAATTTTCAGGACTGCTGATACATAAAAGTATACCTTTAGCATTCTATTTCCCTGTAACTATTGAATGATTCTGCCAGTGCTGAAAATCCACCAGCTCTTATTAGGAAAGCCAAGATGAAAAACAGAGTCTGGTGCTTAAAAGAAAGTGCAGTTCAAAGATAGAGTCCTGATGTCCTCCTAGGTCAAAGATTAAATCAGAAATCAATTGGTAATGTTACATATACTATTTTGTCATTTAGCAGATGACAACTGAAGACATGGATCATTCTCCTTCCTTAAAATATAAGCTTTGTTTTCTTCTATTTGTGATTCTTCTCTAAGGTGTTTTCTATCTGTTCTTCAAGAATTTTCCCCTTCATCTTGCCAAAATAGGATTTGAAATACAAATCTAAATAAGTGGCGGGGGTAGGGGGGAGGGATGGAGGGGGAGGAACCACTTCTGAATGGTTATAGTGAAGTCAAAAACAATTTTTCACTAACTGGCTCATCTCACATCTATCTGTTAATAAGTCCTGAGGCTTGAATAGTCTGCTTAAGGCACACTAAAGACAAAGCTGTCTCTAGCCAATAGGCTTTACCCAGTGTTCAAGCACAGAACAGGTTTCAAATGGCCCAAGGTGGTTCAGTCTTCATTGCACCTACATGGCCACTTAATAAAGTCCTTCTATTTAGGATACATTCAAAGGCCTAGGTTCCTAATGGGAATCCATATGTAGTATTTTCTGAATGTGTGGACCTCTTCCAAATTTTTTTCAAAACCCAGAACATTCACCTGGGAAACAATTCCCCAGCTTTAATCCAACTTGAAAATGGTCTCTAAGAGCCAGGGCACCAACACCCCCTCCAAGCTAAGGAAGCCTTGGGACAGAAGGCAAACCATGGGATAGAAGACAAATCTCAAAGCCTTGAAAGGTAATAGTTTCAGGACCTGGGACAACTGCTTCAATTCTGTGGGCTTCTCTTTCCTATGAAAATGCATATAAAAATACCTACTTCACAGGGAGTTAATGAAGAGAAAATAATTGGAACGTTGATCAAAAATTTCTAATTTATGAAATTTATTTTGTTATGCAAGAATACAAAAATTACTGATGAAGCATTTTATCTACAAAGGTGACAATTAAGGCTCCCAGATACTGAGGAATGGCCCCTGATCAAACAGAGTGTTAAGGCAGGGGCTCCACTCTGCACTTCTCAGGCCTCTTACACCACAAACTACATTCAACACACAGTGCAAACTTGACCTCAACAATAACAGAAATGGTGCTCAGGCTTGGGCCCACCAAAGAGAAAATAAAAACCAAAATGATATCATATGGTGACAGCAACCTTCAGAAACAAATATATTTAAAATTACTGAGTGACCCTTTTGGGGTCTACACACTTACCAGACCTTAAGAAAGCTGGTGAAGAAGGGACGACTGGATCAGGTGAGGTGGCCATTTCAAATTGTTGACTCTAATCATAAGCGTCGCAGGCTAAACTATAGCAATTTTCAAAACTGTTTAGTGAAGGTTAGAAGCAATCAGCGTTAGATTAATTGAAAGCAGTGTAAGCAGTTATTAACATGATGCAGTGTGCAACAAAGGCAATAATTGAGGTTCATTATAATTTTATTTTCTCTTTTATGACTAGAAAATTTGATTTTCTTTGCTTTGATAAATTACATTTGCTTATATGGATGAGGCAGGAAATATATAATGGCCACTTATTACATAAGAGCAGCATACTCTATTGAGCAGTGAAGTGATTATGCTACTATGTAACAATGGCTCAGAACTTTGCAGTGGTGTGTATGTCTGAGTCAGGTTAGTCCAAGTTTCAAACAAAACTCAGTTTACATACTCCTCTAAAAGTAACAAACAGAATCAGGGAGAACTCAATGATTCACTTAAGAAACTTTACAGTCTACACAGAGAAGACTCTGAAACCTCAACTAATTTGGAGGGCTTTCCAATGGTATCTTTTACTGCTATGATGTGAACACATAGGAACATCCAACATTTATACAATGTATTCAACTACTTTGTACATGAAAGTGGATTTAAGTGACCACATTCAACAATAGTTAAAATTTGAATTTTATTTTCTCAGTAAAGACAGAGAAGGTAGGTTTTCAAAGTTGACTGTTAAGACATGCAGTTCAGAGGAAATTCAAACTGGAGAAGAAAATAAACCCTATACGTGTATTAGAGGAAAAGAGAAACGCCGTAAAAATATATGTTGAAGGTAGGGCTCAGTTTCCTGTAAAAAAACTCCAGTTACTCTCTTTGATGGGATATTATCAACCCAATAAAAGTTTTTATAGCCCAGACAGACTCATTGCTAGTGGTCAACTAAATAATTCAATATGACACAAAAAATTTGAGAACAGTGTGAAACAAACATATTTGACTACTGTAAGTAACTGTATTGATTTTAACATTGATACTAAGGATTCGTTTTTGAAAAATTCTCTCATACTTCAGCAGTAGTTTTGCTATAACCCTAAGTAAATATGTGCAGAACTATTTTTAAGGTTTAAAACAGAATGAAATAAGCAAGAAACATTGAATTTCTCCTGTATGATTTTATTAGACACTTTCTTCAAAGGAAAAAAAAAAGCTAAGCACTCTGTTGTTTGCACAACAGACAACTAAGAACTTCATAAATGGGAAAAGCCAAAACATAATGGGGTGGTATTAGCTGTAAAAAAAAACAACAAACTCCTGAATAACAATGCAAATGCAGAGTTAGCTTTCCTAGAGCTGTGTTTTTTTTTTTTTTACTGTCATTAGATTATCAACTTTGACTTTAGCCAACTAATTTATATAGTAACAGCAATAACCAACAAATAGTAACAATCCTTCAAAAGGGAAGATTGTCAGTGGTGAAGACTTGGTCATTCCACCATCTTTCCTGTATATAGGGGCACTTTTTAGCTCGCGATTACAGCCAGCCAGCTAGGAATAAGAAGTTTCAATCCTGGCTCTCAGATGAGTTATCAGCCACAAGTGCTAACTTCAAAGTCGTGACTTTGCAATTTGAACAAGTCAGTTCAGGACACTTGAACTGTTGTAACTGCCTGCGCAGCGTCTTCTGAGCTAGGCGGCATCGGGTTTGGGAGCCACAACTGAGAACTAGGTGTCCTGGGGCCACTTGCCCAGGGAAGGGGCCCACTTCCTTCTGAGCCTTAACTAAGCTCAGAGTGACAACCTTCATTGAGACCCCGTCCCCCTCAATTGCTGCCACATAGGTAACTGGCTAGAGCTCAGAACTTGTGGTGTAAAAAGGAGATACAATATAAGGCAACAAGCAACCGCCGGTTTTCTAGGACCAGACCCTAGTCATAAGAAAGAAACGTTCTTTCTTCTGGGAGGAATACAGGTACGGACAGCAGTCTGTCGAATATGGTCGCCGTCTGATTTCTAAGAAGACTCCAGACTAAGTCGGCACCACCACCTACTTTTCGAGGGGAAGCACACGCGAAATATAGCTGGGGAAGCAAAACGGGGTAAAGGTGGGGTCACCACCTAATGGGGGAAGACATCGAGAGGAAGTCAGGGACCACCGTCTGCTTTCCAAGGAGAACTCGCGGGCACAGGTTCATCCTAGGACCCCGATCTGCCTCCCGCCCAAAGCGCTAGAGGGGGAGCACCCCTGTGGTGCGAGGGAAGGGGTGGCGTCCTAGCCAGCCAAACCTGAGCGCTTGGTCCGGGCTCTTCGCTCCAAGACCTTCCAGCTCACATCGGCCATGAGCCCCGCCATCGCGCTCGGGCCGCCGCCGTGGCCCCCACCCCCGGGGCCGCCTGTCAGCTCCGCCCGGCCGGCCCCGCCCCCGCGCGCGACACTGTCGGGAGGCGCACCGGCCGGAAGTGAGCGGAGGGCCGGCTTCAAGCTCGCTCCGCGGCCTCCCGAGTGTCAGAGGGGCAGCCCTAGGGGAGAGGAAGAGAACCGGCCGCGGCCCTGCGGGCGCCGGAGCCGCACTCTTTCTCTCTCGGCCGGCGGCACGGTGCTTTCCGGCTGCCGTGAAGCGCGGCAGTGCGCCGGCGGGCTGGGGCGGAGGGGCTGCCATGGCGGCGGCGAGCCGGCTGCCGGACTCTTGGGTGCTGCTGGCCCTGCTGCTTGGGAGGCTCGCGCTGCTGGGAGTCGGGCCGGTCCCGGCGCGGGCGCTGCACAACGTCACGGCCGAGCTCTTTGGGGCCGAGGCCTGGGGCACCCTGGCGGCCTTCGGAGACCTCAACTCTGACAAGCAGACGGACCTCTTCGTTCTGCGGGAAAGTCAGTGCTTGCCTGGCCCCTCTGTCCGCGTGCCCCTCCCGGTGTTCCCCACGCCCCTTGCCTGGGGGCCGGTTCTCCTGCTTTTCCCGGCCGTTCTGTAGCAGCCCTATCTTTCTCCCTTTATCTCCAATTTCCTTGACAACACCCCCCACCTTTTTTTTTTATTATTATTATCTTTTCCAAACCCGCGTCTTGGCTTGACCACTCCACAGTTTGACCGCACTAGAAACACCCCAGTTTTTTTTTTGTTTTGTTTTGTTTTATTGAGAAGACCGCGGCCTTCACTCAGGCACCCCGCCCCCTTCATAGAATCACCTCCCTTCCAGAGTCCTTCCTGATCCCCTGGAGTCTTTCTAGCTTTCTATACGTTCCTTCCCAAGGCCCCTTCATTCCTGACTGCCTTAACTTCCTCCAGTCTCCCTTCCTCTTTGATGAACTGGAAAAGGTGCAACTTGATAATTTCCTCTGGTAAAGAACTTCTCCCTACCTCCTAATTAATCCAATTCACGCTCCACTCCCTTTGGGTCCCAGCTTTCTTTGAAACTACTGTTCCTTCCCAAGAACGAAACACTCCACAATTAACTCAAGCATTTTGCAGGCACCACTAATAAATAAACCCAGTGTCTCTTTGGAAGAGGATTCTCAAACTGCAGGTTTTTCTCTTTTCTGAGCTGCCTAGTCTTTTGTGGGCAGAAGACCTCCTTGCTTTGGCCACAATCCTCCTCTTCCAAATCTCTGCTTTATTTTCCTGCTTGAGGTTCTTGGGAGTTCTTTGCTTTAACCATCACTAAACTATTTTTTGGTAAATCTTGATGCTGACAGTGGGCAGTAGAGGGTCTTAGTATTCTTGAGTACCCAGAAAACAGGTTCTATTTAAGGTCAAGGCTGTGAAAGAAGGAAGTGAAGCACTTATACAAAGTTTGACAGGATCTTAGCCCAGATCTCTTGGAGTCCTTTCTGGGACCCCAGAGCTTCTGGTGGACCTTGGACCTTGGGTACTTCCCCTGTTTTTATATGACTCCATTTACTGCAGGAAGGGGGCAGAGTGCCTAACCCATAGCTACTCCATCTGAAGTGGAGAGAGACTCTCCCTTTAACTTTAAAGATGACGTGTGTTTGGCTAAACAGTTTGAAAAGTCTGTTCCAATCAATGAGTGCTCATTGAATTCCAGAAATGCATTGGGGTGGGGGTGGATCTCTAGAAGCCAGAGGAACTGGTCTTGGAGGATTCAGTTTTTTTCTGCTTAAATACGAAATCACACCCTTGTTAGTCAGATGCCTACAGTAAGAAGTTACTGTGTTCTTGGTGTGACACATCTGTGCAATGAACTAAACAGCCTTATAAGAGCTTAAGTTGTTAGGTTTGGGGAGGGTATGACTTAACACAGGCATATTCTTTATGTCAATCAAATTCTTCAGTCGATCAAATTCCTAGGAGAAGGCAGGACCAACTATATTTTCCATGTTCATCTTTATAGTTTCTCTGCTGCTTTGAATATTGAATTTGTTGTATAAATCACCATTTTGTTAGTCTGATAGGACCATCCTTGATAGGGCAGACAAATTGGAGTAAAGTAAAAGTTTTCTTGTTGAAAACAGGGCCCAGAAAGCTTCTTGTAACCCCTGGTTGGATGTCTTAATGGGAAGCATTTTTCTGATGTTACGTATTTGCCTCTTTTAGGAAATGACTTAATCGTTTTTCTGGCAGACCAGAATGCACCGTATTTTAAACCCAAAGTAAATGTATCATTGAAGTAAGTACAGATGTGTGTGTTTCTGTAAAATTGTCATTGTTGTAATAACATGCAGTAACCAGTAGCATTGTTTTTGAAATCAGTTTTACTCTAATGTGATGTTGTGATAGAAAACCACTAGTTAAAAGGTATGAAGCAAGTAACTTGTTAGGAAAATTGGTTAACATACGAAAATTTAAAGTTAAAAAATAAATAATTTTGAGTGGATCCAGGTCTGTTCCTACATAAGCACCTTTCAGACCCTTGTGATCTGATATGCTTTGTTAAATGTCTTCGGGATTGTCCCTCATCCTGAGTGTGCTTGTGGGAACAGCCTGCTCACAGCCTCTTCAGGTCAACTTTGCGATCTGACAGAGGAGTTTGCTGTGGGGTCAGTGACTTCTGCTTTAATTTTTTCCTTTATTGACTGGTAGGTGGTTACTGCTAGGGGACAACTGGTTACTTTTGAGGAAATTCCAATCAAACTGAATTTTTTAAGTGTTCAAATAATAGTCCTCTCTTATATATATATACATATATGACTGGCTTTGCATAAAACCCCGTGACTCATTCAAAGTGAGCCAACAGTTTTGAAATTACAAGAAACAAGGATTGAATCGCTGTCTGGAAGAAGAGATGAGTCAGTGCAGGCTAAAGTGGCAGCTTCCAGAAAGTTATGGAACTTGAGCTTAACCTTAAAATAGGTAAAATTTAGGTGAGGGCTTTCCGTTTTCAGGATACAGCATTAACAAGAGATGGCAGTAAAAAAACAGCATGTTGTGAAGAGAAGGTGAAAAGATTTGCCTGACAGAAGTAGAGGGTACACTTTGGAGCGATATGGATTAGGAAGATGAGATCAAGTCAGCCTAAACCTTCATAAATACCAGAATTGACCTCAATCCCATGAAAAATGGAAAATCATTACAGGTTCTTGTTTGAAGGAGAGGTGATGAAAACTGTATTTTAAGTTGTTTGATTTACTTGTAAGTCATGTGCAGGATGAATTGGTATGTAGAAAGATCAGATATTACTTCAGAAACTGTTCCAAAAATTTAAGAAGTTCCCATATAGCCTAATGAGTCCTGAGATTCTGTAATATTTAACTTAAATTCAAACATGGAAGATTAGAAGTTAAGGCAATATATGGACTGTTAAAGACTTGGGTTCCACAGAGTCTTTTTTTTAATCCCAATTAATTTTTGTTTCTTTGGTTAATGTAATGTCATTTTATATACTTATAAATTTAGAAATTCTTGTATTTATTTAGTATACTTTTCAAAAAATAACTGTCCTTCAGTGTTTTTTCCCCTACTCCTCTGTTCCTCTCTCAAATACAACCACTTTTAAAACTTTGAGCTGTTTGGGTGTTCATTTCCATATTTTGGGGCTTCCCTAGTGGCTCAGAAAGTAAAGAATTTGCATTGTTGTACTCTTTCCCAATCTGAACTCTCATGCCCTAGGCCTTCTGCAGAGTCACTGTTTGGAGATTTTCCCCTTTGTTATTCTTTGTTTGATCCCTGTTTCTTAAATCCTGTACCGTTTTGTTCTTTGCTGCTTCATTTACTTCACTGGAGTGTATCCTTCTAGAAGGTTGGAAATGGGTATGTCCTTCCGTTTCCAAAACCTTTTTCTATTCACTCTTTGATTGACCTGCAGTCTTCTAGCTTCATGGGTTGCTGATTTAAAATCCATTGCTGTTCTTTTTCCTAATCCTTCAAATATAGCTTGTTTTATTTTTAATTTTAGAAGCTATTAGGGTGTCTTCTTTATCCCTTTTTTCTGAAATTTCATAGTATGTATTGGTATAGACTGTTTTTCTTTTATTCTGAGAAGTAGGTGGGCCCCTTCAAGCCTTCTGTACCTGGGGGATTTTTGAAATGTTCTTATTTCTCTGATTATATTTTTGTTTTCTTTTTAAGAAATCCTACTAATTGGTTATTGGATTGCCTAACTCCATCCTTTATTTATTTCACTTGTGTCTGTCATTTTGTGGGTTGCCCCCCACCCAGGAATTCTTAATTTTATCTTGGGCCTTTTATTGGATATTTTTATGTTAGCTGTCATTTGAATTGAAAGAAGGTTTATTCAGGGAGGAACACAGTCCATAGGCAGACTGTGGGCTGTCTTGGATCCAGGAAAGGCCATCTCTCGTATTTTTTAATCTCCAAGAAGTTTCTTTGTTCTCTTTATTATTCTTTTGTCTTAGCATGCTGTTCTTTTTTTTTTTAATGGATATGTTTTCTTCTCTTATGTCCTTAAGTATAGTTTTGAAGCTTTGTTTTGTTCACTATTATCTGTTTGTTTTTTTCATATTCTTTATTGCTGTTTGTTTGGCTGTCTTTAATATTCAGTTTTCTTTAAAAGGCAAGTAGCTCTTTATTAAACTTTATTAAGTATAAAGTACTAAAGAATTCATTGGAAACTCTGCATGGTGGGACTTGTCTCTTGCCCTGTGGATATGTTCCTGGCTGACTGGCATCCTAGTGATTTGACAGAGCTGGGATCAAAGGCCCATCTATTCCTTTTGTTGACTTTCCATTAACTCCCTATTTTTAGCCTTAGACTAATATATTACAACCTCCTGCAACTTAAATCTCTGACATCTGAAACTTCCCAGAAATAAACTAGTTCATGCCTTGCTGAGCAAGAGGGAAAAGGAACCATCACAGACCTTCAGTTAAATCTCTTTTCAGCCTTGTGCCTTACTTTTGTCATCTGGTATTTCTGATGACTCCACATTCTAAGCTTTTCAAAGGTTCTTCAAAGCAAAAAGCTTCTTGAGCCTTTTCTCTAAGCACTTCAAGCTAAAGTGTATGTAAGCTATACAGTTGACCATTGAATGATATGGGTCTGAAACGCATAGGTCCACTTATATACATATTTTTTTCCACTAAATACATACTGCAATACTACGCTGTCCACAGTTGGTTGAATCTGTGAATGCAGAACTGAGGATGTGGAGGACCAATTGTAAAGTTATATGTGGATTTTCAACTGCAGCTGCTCAGTGTCCTTAACCCCACGTGTTCTTCAAGGGTCAGCTCTTGTTTCCTTGCCCCCTGTTAAGTCAATTAGCATCTCTCCATCTGCTGTGTCCTTTCATGGTCTCTTTGTCTTGAGGGTTATGCTTTAAAAAAAAAAATTCATTCCATATCATTTTAGTAGGTTCTTTGAAAAAAGAGATCAATGCATATCGCAATCTGTTATTTTTTAAAGTTCAAATTCCTACTTTTAGAGCCATAAAGAAGCAAGGCAATTTTAGGAATAAAACGGTTAGGATAAATTCCCATCTAGTCCTTTGTAATGAATTCCTGTCTATTTCAAGGTACTTTTTGAGCGCAAATCATGGATTTATTTGAACAAGTATTACTGCCAAGTATGTGTGGCATGTGCATGACTGCACAGGCATACATACACAGGTGCGCGACAGGGGGATGCACTTACATGCAGCTGGCTACATGGTAGCGTGAACAGTCACTGTGTCATCATTGTTAAAGACCAGCTGTTTCTCAGGGAAAGGTTAAAGTATTGTCAGAATACTTTGAGGAAACTGGCATTACAAAAAGTATTTTATCATAGTGAGAATCAATTTTAGAGGACAACACAACCGAATTTGAATTCCAGGTATTCCATTTAGGTAGCTGTTTAACTCAGAAAGCAACTTAATTGCTCCAAACCTCAATTTCTTGGTCTATTCAATAAGAAGAACAATACCTATTTCAGGTAATGGGAATTATCAGTTAATAATAATAGCTGTTAAGCACTTGATATAATATCTGAGACACAGTGAGTAGCTGCATTAAAGTAAAGCTATTATTATATTTTGTTTCTTAATCTTATCATTATCAGTATTTTCCTCATTTCTCTGTAAGTAAAACCTGTTAACAGAATTTTTATATTCACGATGTCATTTAGAAAATAATTATTCATAGACTATTTGGAAACTGTCTTGCTATTTGTTCTTAAGTAGAATTAAATATAAATTGAATTTAAGGCCTAATTTTTGGTTGGATCACTCAGACAACATTATGACCATATTCCAGAATGTCTTTTTTAAAATTTTCAGGGTTAATATAAACCATTTTAGAATATTTTATTATTGAAGATGTAGAACTAGGTGTGTATGTATTGATAGTTTATTGCCAGGTTTGGTTAAGAGGAACATATTTTTCATTATGAATCTTGAAAAGCTTTCAGAAAAAAAATGATTGTTTCAAATCTGCATTGAAATCCAAAATTAAGTAATTTTTAAATAATATCTTTTATAAAATGACAGTGATACTCACTGGTGCTTTAACAATTGATAATCAGCCTCCATTTGTATAAACACCATTCATGGGTCCTGGTATCTCTGATAAAAGAACTAGGTGAAAGGACTAAGTCAGTGCTTAAACATGGAACTGCACTTTCTCTTAATAAATATTTCAGCTTTTTCTCATTTCTTAAGATCTCTACATTCATCCTGAATTCTTTCATAGTCCAAGGAAGCCTGCATACGTGAAGGATGATAAGCTATTAAAGAAGACGATGAAATTAATCAGTTCTGTAAATTTTTGTATTTTGCATTGAAAATATTTTTGCATAGTATAAATATAAAAGTGTCATTTTCTATTATAGCGCTACTGGAATGTTTGTTTATTAAAGTGTTTGTTTGTTTGTTTGTTTGTTTAGTAATTACAGTACATTGATAACCAGTGTAGTCCCAGGGGATTATGATGGAGATTCACAAATGGATGTCCTTCTGACGTATCTTCCCAAAAATCATGCCAATGGTGAATTAGGAGCTGTTATCTTCTGGGGACAGAATCAAACATTAGGTGAATTTGTTTTAAGTGTCTTTAATATTTGTCACTGGATATTAAAGGGAAAACATGCTGGTATTCTTAAGTAAATGTAACAAAAATAATGTTTAAAAATGCAGTTCTTGTGTGTCAGTAATTGTCTCTCAAAATCTTTTTAAAAGTCTATTTTCTGATTCTCCTTTTTCAACCTAGAAGTGATCTGCAGTTAACTCCAGGGAACAAAATCCATTCTTGTTAGCTTAAGGAAGAGACATTTATTAAAAGGTTTTGGTGTTTTACAGAGTTATTGGGTTGGCTGAAGAACACATACTAAGTTGAACTTTCGGAAACAATTCTCAAAGCCTTTGAAGAAGCTAGTGCCTTTTTACCATCAGAAAACAGCCAGTTGCACAGGTGCTCCCTCAGTACTTACAATTCAGTGATCAGACATTTAAGACAGAAATGGCAGAAACACAGCCTTCACCTCATTCCTGCCTTGCAAAACCCATAGTGTATCTAACTATCAGGGCTCACGTTATTCAGAATCTTAGCTGCAAGGATGTCTGAGAAATGCTGATTTTGGTTTCTGTTCTTGGTTTCCCCAGTACAGGAAAGCACAAAAAGGTTAAAGGTTGAGAGTCTTTCTACCATGAGTGTGTGCTAAGTCGCTTCAGTCATGTCCAGCTCTTTGCGACACTATGGACTATAGCTCGCTAGGCTTGCTGTCCATGTGATTCTCCAGGCAAGACAGTCTACCCTGTCTTCCTATGAATCTTCAAATCTTATCTGAAAAACCAATTAGTTACACCTAAATGGGCAGTTTTGTTCATAGAACCAGATTTCAAGGACTGAGGAGGAGAGGAGAGCATGGACATTTTAGAATCAAATAGTTTTGCACATATTGGGTTCTTTACAGCAAAATCTTGTCAGTGGTGATTTCAGCCATGAAATTAAAAGACGCTTACTCCTTGGAAGGGAAGTTATGACCAACCTAGACAACATATTAAAAAACAGAGACGTTACTTTGCCAGCAAAGGTACGTCTAGTCAAGGCTATGGTTTTTCCAGTGGTCATGTATGGATGTGAGAGTTGGACTATAAAGAAGGCTGAGCACCAAAGAATTGATGCTTTTGAACTGTGGTGCTGGAGAAGACTCTTGAGAGTCCCTTGGACTGCAGGGAGATCCAACCAGTCCATCCTAAAGGAAATCAGTCCTGAATATTCATTGGAAGGACTGATGCTGAAGGTGAAACTCCAATACTTTGGCCACCTCATATGAAGAATTGATTCATTGGAAAAGACCCTGATGCTGGGAGGGATTGGGGGCAGGAGGAGAACGGGACGACAGAGGATGACATGGCTGGATGGCACCACTGACTCAATGGACATGAGTTTGGGTGAACTCGGGGAGTTGGTGATGGACAGGGAGGCCTGGCATGCTGCAATTCATGGGGTCACAAAGAGTCGGATACGACTGAGCGACTGAAGTGAACTAGTGGTAAACCCTGTATAAAGAAGACTCATGTAAGAAATTTTCAGAATGAATACTCAGAAGGAAGTTATTGTAATGCTGATATCTTCGCTGTAGTATGAAAGTAAAAGTGTTTGTCTGTTAGTCATGTCCAACACTGGGACCCCATGGACTGTAGCCTGCCAGGCTCCTCTGTCCAGGCATTTCTCCAGGCAAGAATACTGGACTCAGTTGCCATTCCTTCACCAGGGGATCTTCCATATCCAAGGAGTGAACCTGTGTCTCCCGTATTGCAGACAGATTCTTTACTATCTCAGCCATCAGGGAAGCCCATAAACTTTCCCAATAGTTTACAAACTTGATGTCCACTTAAGTTATAGTGTCTCATTAGTGATTAATGGTGAAAGTTGGAATTAGTTAGAGATGAATCATGGAAAGAATAAAAGATTATTCTCTTCCCTAAGTGCAGATATAAAAAATAATATAAAATGCCTGTTCATTTATGTATTTTCTTTTCTTTTACAGATCCTAGCAATATGACCATACTCAATAGGACTTTTCAAGATGAACCACTAATTATGGAGTAAGTATGTGCTTGCTTCCCTTTGGATGATTTTAAACTTACAAACATAAAATCTTTCACATAGGAAACTACTTTGCTCAGTTGTGTTGGCTCTATATTCATTCCCCCTTTAAAGCTGATAGGGGCCTGCCCTCTTAATTATATGATATTTACTTGCCATGATGGAAGAAAGAGAAAAATGAAATTCATTACTTTGGAAAAAGAAAGAGATTTGTCTTTTTGGTTTTGTCTTAATAGCCTTGAATGTGTCCATGATGGATCTTTATTGATCCTAGACATGTCATTATTCAGAGAACTAATATAACTGTTTTTGGATAAAACTGTTAGTGCTTGATTGGCTGATATGAAGGGTAGAGGATTTCCTCCAGTGACTTAGAACTATTTCTATATTAAGGAAAAACTTTGTCCTCCCTTACAGCTCCTGCTTAGTATTATCATTTATCTCCTCGAAGTAGACTCATGTACCAACATAAGGTTAATTCAGATAGCTGTTAGGATTCTGATAATGATATAGATACTATCTTGGGGACTAAACGATGTACACCCACATTCTTGCTTCCAGTGCTGCCTTTTGTACCGTTATTAAAATCATAGTTGTTCATCAGTAGGTCAGTGGCTATGAGAAGTCTGAACTTTAATCTGTGGATTAATCTTTTAAAGGTTGTCAGCTTGATTTCTTTTATAATAAGGTGTTTTTCCTTGTTGTTACAATATTCAATGGCTAGTAGAAATTTTTACACCATCTTAGGGATTACTTTTATGGGTTATTTCCCCTGAGCCCATCTGACTAAGGAGGAGGGTCATGATTCTGAATTGCAGTCTCCTTATTACTCAGAGATAGGCTAGACTATGCAGAGGCTACGGAAAACACCAAAATCTCACAACAGAAATTTATTTCTTGCTCATACTTCATGTCCATTGTGGATCACTGATAGTCTATGCTCTTTTGCCCACACTCAGAGTGTCTTACAGGCCTGATTGTCTGTGGAGCTGAGCCATCTGAAACACATTCTTATTGCCGAGGTGGCTAGAGGGTCCAATAACAAAAGTTAAACTTGTCACTTCTGACATTCAATTGACTGCAACAGATACTGTTGTATGTTTACCACACCTACCCAAAGTTTTTTTTTTAATTGGAAGTGAGAATTTAATAGAATACCTGCTTAATGTTTTTAATGTTTTCTTTTCAGCTTCAATGGTGACTTAATTCCTGATATATTTGGTATCACAAATGAATCCAGCCAGCCACAGATACTATTAGGAAAGTGAGTAAATATGATTATAATCATGTAATTAATTGTACATGTTGGTGCTAGAGGGACTGTGTATCTGTATGAACTGATTGCTTTTACCATTGGGGGGGGAACCCCATCTTATTGGAAATCCTTAATTTTTAAAAGGACATTTGGTCAACATATAAGTTTCCTCAAACAGTATGGATTTGATCTGCCACTGGTTTCTGTGTAGAGCCAGTTTAATCATTTTATCCCTCTGGAAATTAGAGATACAAACTTTGCAATTCCCCATTTAAATATTGGTTCATTAGATGTTCTTAGAAATGGAAAGATTTAATGTGAATCCTATGGATGGCTGCCATCTTGATTGATTTCTCCACCTTACTCATGTTAACTCCCATATGTTTACTGATAAGCCTTGTTCCTTCTGTGTTCAAAGAGCAATTAATAATTGCCTGAAAATGTAAGCATTTCTCTCTAGGCTCTGGAAACATTTCCGTGATACTCTGTCCTTGACCAATATGTGTGCTTGTGCATACCCAAGAATGCCACTCTTAGGGAAAACTGCCTGTTATCTTGTGATCTGAAGATTTCCATTATAGTTCCTCTAGATTTGAAAAGAACTGTCCTCCTAACACAAGAAAAGATACTTTTCATGAGGTACCTTCAGCTTGGTTAATGTTTTCTATATTTGATGAAGTACATATTTTAAGAGTACAAAATGCAGTTTTTTTTTTTTCGCTTTCCAGCAAGTGCAGGGAACCATTTTTATCAGTTTGTCTTCCCAGGTACTATAAATATAATGAATTTTCCTTCTGTGTTTTGGAGAAGTAATGTATTTTTATGATTAGCTTTCAAAATGTGATTCACAGGCACAAAGATGAGTAAATTGTCAAAATTTGAGCTATTCTGAGGCGAAACTGTCACATTTTCTATCCCTTTTCTTTTAAAGTTCTCAGTAAAGAATATGAGTGTTTTTATGCTACTCATAGTGACCTTTTAAAGACTTACTGTGACTCTTTAATGAAAAACCCGTTTTTCCCCTCAAACTTTGACAACTGTCTGGAAGAGCACACTGCTTGAGAGACCAACTGGATGTAGATCTTGCTTTGCCTCTGCAGCCATGTCTGAGAGGCATTGAGTGTGGATGTGGTGTGGGAAGTCACAGGCCACTCCCTTGCTTGTTTACCTTGGGTAGACGTGTGATTGAGAATGTGGTTGTGATTTCTGGTCCGGTTTATTGTATGGTAATCTCTGTTATTTTATGATAATCTCCATTTTAGTGACAGAAATACTTGGAATATCTTTAATATAATGTGGCTTGACCTTATGAAGTTTAAACTTATGAAACAGCTATTGTAGATAATTGAAAAATGACAACTGTCTAGAAAAAAATAACTACCTAGATATTCTGTGATAACGTCATAAATTATCTATTTGTTCTGAACTCTAGATGAGAGTTTTTTGATCCTCTGATGCTTCTTTAAAAACTTACTCTGCCTGAAAATATATTCACTTTTATTTTTTATACATTATATTCTGATATACTACAGTATACTGGAGTAGTACTCTGCTGTTTCAAGATATTTATCATTTAAACTTCAGTTACAGATTAAACAATAGTGGCTAACCCTATTATACATAACAAGTTTGTATCCAAGATTTGTCCTGATATGACCTTTTAAAATGAAGTTACGTAAATTGGCAGCAAAGAATTTCTGTCAAGAGCATTGTTAGGATGACTGTAGCTAGCATTATCATGATTTAGACAAAAGAAAGCTGAAGATTTTTCTATTGGGGCAAGCATTAATATGTTACTAAAATAAGATAAATGTATTTAGTCATATCCATTATATAAGTTACAGACATGTGATTAGGTGCATAAGTTGAAAAGCCATCGGTATTAACATTTTGGACTATTTGTGTGACTTCGGTTTGGCAGTGCATTCCTATCTATCAAGAAATCAAATCTACCTTTTCCTTTTTAAATATTGTGCTTATTTATGCCTGACCCCAAGATTATCTTAATCAAATTTGACTCAAACCTAAACTTTCTGGAAAATTTTGCAATGATCTTTGAATAGAGTGCTAAGTATTCCCATGGGATTATGCTGAAAAGCCCACGGCTGTAAGTGGCCCAGTACAGGCATGGAACATGGAAAAAGGAGACTCCCCACAGGTAAAACTAACGTGATCTGGAGTAAGGGTGCAGGTGGTCAGTCTAAGCCAGCAACAGAGATAGGTAGAAGAATCCCTTTTACTTGGTACACTGGAGTTATCTGATAAGGACAGAAATGGTGCTAAATCTGCTGAGATGCCAGAAATCATTGAAGTGTGTTAAATGTGCAAAGGTGAGGCTTCAGTTTGCACCTCCACCTCACTTCATAATGACTTGAAATAATGTAATAATGTGCCGCATTATTTAGAAATAACACCTAGCTATTAAGTGTTAGAGCAGCTTTTGCAATGATGTGAAGTTATCGTTAATGAGCATTTTCTGTAAAAGGGTATTTGAAACTGATGTTGCATAAACGTTCAGAATATTGTTTTTAGTACTGACGTGAAAACACTTGTACCTGTAATTTTAATCAAAGCCAAATGTAATGTTGGTCTGTTCAGATTTTCTATGATTCATATACAGAATTCAAACATAATACTGGGTCAGGCCCAAGGTGTACACCTGGGAATATTAATGTAGGTATGTGACAAACTTTTGCCATACTCTTTACTTCACAAGCATCTGCTTGAATATTTTGAATGAATATTTTTAACTTAGTTATGGGTGGATATTTTTCCTCCATTAGCAGAAAACACTATCTTCTATTTAAATATAGGTGTTTAATCTCAATTCAGAAATCCCTTTTTTGTATGTAACCATATAAACTTCTCACATTATAATCAATGACTGATTTATTAAATCAGCATTCATTTTTACTGCTGATTTTATTTGCTTGCTGGAGCATTATAGAAAATACTGCCAATATTTATCTTAATGAAATAATATTTTTCATGTAAATCTATTATTTAGAAAAAATATGAAAATTAAGAGATTTATAACACAAAAGGAAAACAAGTAAAAGCTCTCACGAGAGCTTTTAACTTTATTATCAGCATTAGTACTCATAATCTTAACAGAAAAGCTAGCTCTGAGATGATTCATATTTTCCTAGAATTCCCCTACCAGCCCCTTCTCTTTCTCACCTTATACACCGTATGTATTTTGAACATTGTTGTTGAAATCTATTAGGACTTGAGAAATAAGGTTTTTATTGGTACTTGCATAGAAACAGAGCATCAGTTTTCTAACTTTTCTCTTCCTAAAGAAACTGTGCTATTGGAGATGAATTCACTAATTCTCTCTTTTCTCTTCTAGACCTTTTTTTTTTCCCTCAAAATTAAGCCACAGAAATAGTGAAAAGCTTTAGCCTGATGCCTTAGAATTGTACATGCTGTCATTATTTCCAGTGACATGTTACTCAAGGATTCATAATTTTATTTCCTGGAGTCCTATCAGAAGCTTTGAGGAGTCAGTTAAATGACCCCTGATTCCCTGGTGATTTATCATACTGCTTTGTTTTATGTTCTGGTTGGCAGTGTTGTGTGTAAGTGAACTTTTGATTTTTTCTAAGTGAATTTAAGATGTTAGTCTTAAAATTTACTCGGTGTTTTTAGTTAAATGTTACATTTTTTAGATGTGTTTCCTTTGTAGTAATATTTCAGAAAAAGAGCTTCTTTTGAGTTTCTGTGTGAGTAAATTCAACAATAATAGTTCTTCATGAATATTGATGAATTTAAAAGTGTTTTGAATTCAACATATTTCTATTAGTATATATCAAAAAATTTGTTTCCTTCTTTGAAATGAAAGCATTTTCTTTTACTTATTACTTTTTGCATATGTAACAAGCACAGTTAGAGCAGCTTATATATAGAGCAAATTTTGAGTAAGCTTGGTATATATTATCATTTTAATTTAGAGTAAAATGAATCAAAATAATTTGTAATTCCTGAAACTGCAGGTTAAGTCCTCTTTCATTAGCATCCTCTTGCATGATTTAAGAATGTATATGCTGTTGAAAATGCTCTACAGATACTTGGGTTTTTAACAGTCTGGAGGCCTCGGCTCTGAGCTACATGCAGTTCCCTAAGTTCCATAGTAGTCCTGAGTGGAGATGGGAGCCTGTGGTTCTCCTCAGACTTCCAACTCTTCTGTCTCCCTGACCTAGGATTTCTCTCAGGTATAGTATTACCCTATGGAGGTAGGAACTTTTGGACAAAGTAAGGATATGACTCAAAGAAATCTCCACATTCTCTTTTACGAATGTAAGATGCTGTTTCTTAGAGGTCCTCAAGATTTATCTGGTCTGTCCCACACCTTTGATTCTAATAGAGGTCCAAGAGTGAATGAATAACCCATCAACTATTTGCCAGAGTAATTCGTTCTCCAGAGATGCTTCTCTTCCCACTCTTCTCTCATGTATCCAACTGCTCACCATGCCCCTCCTGAGGAGGCATACTTCAGGTTGTACAACTTATTGTGCTCTTTAAGGCTTGGGGTTGGATGGGGAACGATGAGAAGAAAGAAAATCTCAAACAAGCCTATTTGGATTTTTAAATAACTACTTAGTAACTCTGGAGTTGGCAGTTTGCATGAATTATCTCATGTTTTTCTCAAACAGATAGCTCTGTAGCTCAAGAGGCTCTCAAGGAGCCAGGTAATTTAAAGGTTAAGTGACCATTGCAATATATAAATGAATGGCAGATCTGGCATTTGAATCTTGGTCTTCCAAGATTGTGTTCTTTCCTTCAATTATGTACAGCCATTACCATTGTTCTAGTCACAGGGGGCCTTGGTGGTGCGCCAACATGGTTAGCTCAGAATTACTCATAGCATAGTGGTTGTTTTCCAAGAAGGAACAATACAAAGGCAATGGCAAGCCATTCCAGTACTCTTGCCTATAAAATCCCATGGATGGAGGAGCCTGGTAGGCTGTAGTCCGTGGGGTCGCTAAGGGTCGGACCCGACTGAGCGACTTCACTTTCACTTTTCACTTTCACACATTGGAGAAGGAAATGGCAACCCACTCAGTGTTCTTGCCTGGAGAATCCCAGGGACGGGGGACCCTGGTGGGCTTCTGTCTATGGGGTCACACAGAGTCGGACACGACTGAAGTGACGCAGCAGCAGCAGCAGACAGAAGCTGGAGATCTCTTTAAAGCCCAGTCCTAGCAGTAAAACAGCATCACTGCTGCATTCTAATCAAAGAACTAGCTAATATTCTAGGGAATTTGAGGATTATGGACTCTCCCTGTTGATGTGAGATGTCTTAATTGAAATGTACAGGAGTATATGGGATAGGAAATAATGTGGCCATCTTTGGAAACACAGAATAGTGGGCTGTGTTTATTTACTTTACAATAAGTGAAGACTTGCAAAGGAATGTGCAAACACAGATCATTTAAGCAGCTAGATCCTCAGGTTTCATAGGTACTCCTACCTAAAATTGATGAGCCTGAGTATGTACCCATTATCACTGTAACTTTCTTCTCCTTCATATAAGAATGCCGTATTCCTTGAGGCTTCCCAGTGACTCAGCAGCAGAGAATCCACCTACAATGCAGGAACCTCAGGAGACATGGATTCAATCCCTGGATTGGGAAGATCCCACGGAGGAGGGCATGGCAACCCACTCCAATATTCTTGCCTGGAGAATCCCATGGTCAGAGGAGTCTGGCTGACTACAGTCCATAGGGTCACAAAGAGTCAGACATGACTGAAATGACTTAGCACACCATATTCCTTACCCTTCCTCAGTCTCACAAATGGAACATTTCCAGTGGAGTAAAAACCCATAGGGCACCAAACACAGATACAGTAAACTAATAGAATCTCCAGGTTTTTCTCTTTCATAATACCTTCAGATGAAGCTTGGCAGCAAAAAGAGCACTTTGATCCACATTTAAGATGTTCGGAACTCAGGTGTGCTAGAGAAGGGTTGTGGGAGTAATGACAGCTTTTGTTAAATAACTTGGCCTCCTCCATTCCCTGACTGCTGTCAAAGAATCTAGCAATTACTGAGAGAGGGTCCTGGGAGAGCATAACAAAGAGTATCCATAAGAAACACCAATTTCAACAAGCCAACCTTTTAGCTATTTCTTAGTACTTTGTCCCTAAGACACATAATTAAATGGAAAGAAGGTACTTTTCATGCCAATGTAGTTTTGGATCATGACAATGATTGTTTCAGGTGTGACTGGAATATTCTCAAGGACCACTAAACCTATGGATAAAACTTTTACATAATTTATTTCATTTTTGGTATGCATTTTTATAACATAGCTAAAATCTATTTTATCAAATCATATCAAGAAAATTCCATTTAAAGTCAAATATCTTATTTTGTCTTATGAAATGTTTATTCTTTTCTTTCTCGTATTGATAGAAAATAAACTTACATGTTGGTTCCATGAGTGAAATAATTTTTTGTAGTGCATACCTTTTTCCCTTATTAAAGTCATAGGGGGAAATGTGGTATGTCTAAAGAAATAAGAAAGAAATGGTATTATTTCTCATTTTTATGATTCAGTTCAGTCGCTCAGTCGTGTCCGACTCCTTGCGACCCCACGAATCACAGCAAGCCAGGCCTCCCTGTCCATCACCAACTCCCGGAGTTCACTCAAACTCATGTCCATCGAGTCGGTGATGCCATCCAGCCATCTCATTCTCTGTTGTCCCCTTCTCCTCCTGCCCACAATCCCTACTTTTATTTAATTACTCCAAAAGCCAGATTCCAGAGTTCAATATTCACATACATTTAATCGACTAATACATTTTTATCATACTTACTGTATTATAAATTATTTTAGCTGTACTTCACATTGCATTGCTTTAAGTTCATTAAAGATAAACAGCATGTTACTTTACTATCTTATTCTTATAACCTGTTATGAAAATTGTGAAATCAGTTTTATCAAAATTACCTTGTTTTAATCTTGACTGCTTTTAGTAATCTTTCCTGTAATATATAATGTGTACTTTTCTCAGCAGTTTTTATATTATTCCTTGAAACACTTGTTAACACATTTGTTTTAATTGAAAAAAAGAGATCAAACTCTTAACACAAACTAACCTTCATTTGGAGATTGGTTTGACAGTGAGGACTGGATTTGTTTTTTGGATCTTACGACAAACATTTTCCATAAGTTGAATAAGGTAAATCGGCAGCAGTAATATTTTTTTTTACTTTTATTATGGAAAAATTTTAACATATGGAAAGGTGGAGCATATGGGACTATGAATTTGCATGTAATATACCAACTAAACTCAGCAACTCTTGGCCAGTCTTATTTCCTTCACAACTTTTCCTTCATTTCCCTCTCTCACTCCCTCCCCTGACATTTTTTAATCTATAAATATTTATGTATATACTTCTAAAAAATAAAGATGTTTAAAAAATACATAATTACAATGTATTTATTATACCTAAAAAAACTTAAGTTTAATTTAATATTAAATTTCCAGGGAGGTTGTAATGAACACACATGAACAAGATTTCTTTAATATCTGTATCTAAAAAAGATGAAGGAAAAAATATAGACTTTATGCTGAATACTGTCTCATTCTAGCAATTTCATGCTATTTAAAGATAAGTAGACAGAAGACTCTTGAAAGTCCCTTGGACTGCAGGGAGATCCAACCAGTCCATTCTAAGGGAGATCGATCTTGGGTGTTCATTGGAAGGACTGATGCTAAAGCTGAAACTCCAATACTTTGGCCACCTCATGCGACGAGTTGACTCACTGGAAAAGACTCTGATGCTGGGAGCGATTGGGGGTGGGAGGAGACAGGGACGACAGAGAAGGAGATGGCTGGATGGCATCACCGACTCAATGGACATGAGTTTGAGTGTACTCCGGGAGTTGGTGATGGACAAGGAGGCCTGGCGTGCTGTGATTCATGGGGTCGCAAAGAGTCGGACACGACTGAGCAACTGAACTGAACTGAACTGAAACTAATATTTTAAAACTCTGTTCATCTCTTCAAAAAATGGATTTCCAGTAAAATTTTACCTGTCATTTAAGAAGCTATCAAAGCATGTGCATTTTCATCAGTTGTACAGTAGTAGTTAAAATAACCTCAGAGAATTTTTTTTAACACCTGAATACATGAAGCCAATTTGAAGACGTACATTTCTTGGAGATATATTTCTACATTTCTTGGAGATGATAGTGTGATCATTGAAATACCAGATATAAAAACAGTTTACATCATCATAAAATTTTGTAAGAAAATTTAAAGTACAAGCTCAAGGATAAAAGGAAGAGGAGTTTTTTATGTGGTTTATGGGTATATGTGGATGATGGTGGGTAGCAGTCAGTATGGTATCTATATTCCATATTCCACTGAATACATTTTTAAGGATAATTTTTTTTTGTATTGAAGTTTAATTGCTATACAGTATTGTATAGGTTACACATGTGCAATATAGTGATTCACAGTTTTAAGTGTTATATGCCATTTATAGTTATTATAAAATATTGGCTCTGTTCCCTGTGTTGTATGTCTTCGCTTTTACTCCCCTGCCACTGTGTTGTCCCTCCTCCTTTCCACTCCCCACTGGTAACCACTAGTTTGTTCTCTGTTATATTTGTGAGCCAACCTCTTTGTTTTTTATTAAATTCACTAGTTTCTTGTAGTCTTTAGATTCCACATACTAGTGATATCTTACAGTGTTTATCTTTGTCTAACACATTTTACTTAGCATAATGCTACGTTTCGCTTTTTCTGGATAAGTAGGTATTCCATTGTAAGTATATGTGGTTATGTGTGTATACCCTTTCTCACACACAAGCGCACATACATATATATAAAACATAGATCACATCTTTATCCGTTCATCTGTTAGACACTTGGATTACTTGCATATCTTGGCTTTTGTAAGTAATGCTGTTATGAACATGTATCTTTTTGAATTAGTGTTTTTATTTTTTTAATATATATATATATCTGGGGTGGAATTACTGGATTATATGGTAGCTTTATTTTTATTTCTTTATAATTTTTTAAAATTTTATTTATTTATTTTGATTGGAGGCTAATTGCAATATTGTAGTGGTTTTTGCCATACATTGATATGAATCAGCCATGGGTTTACATGTGTTCCCCATCCTGAACCCCCCTCCCACCTTCTTCCCCATCCCATCCCTCTGGGTCATCCCAGTGCACCAGCCCTGAGCACCCTGTCTCATGCATCAAACCTGGACTGGTGATCTCTTTCATATATGATAATATACAAGTTAATAAATTTTATGTATTTATTTTTGGCTGTGCAGGCTTTTCTCTAGTTGCAGTGAACGGGGCTACTCTCTAGTTGTGCTGTGTGGGCTTCCCTGCAGCGGTCTCTCTTGTTGTGGAGCACAGGCTCTAGGCACTCGGGCTTCAGTAGTTGTGGCTCTCGGGCTCTAGAGCACAGGCTCAGGAGTTGGGGCACACAGGCCCAGCTGCCCCATGACATGTAGAATCTTCCCAGATCAGGTATCAAACCCATGTCTTCTGCATTGGCAGGCAGGTTTTTCACCACTGAGCCACCAGGGAGGCCCAACTCTATTTTTAACATTTGAGAAACCTCCATACTGTTTTTCCCAGTGGCTGTACCAATTTACATTTCTATCAACAGTTTGCTAGGGTTCCCTTTTCTCCACATCCTCACCAACATTTCTTATTTGTGTTCTTTTTGATGATAACTATTCTGACAGGTGTGAGGTGATGTCTCATTATAGTTTTGATATACATTTCTCTGATAATTAACAATTTTGAGCATCTTTTCATGTGCCTTTTGTCCATCTGCATTTTCTCTTTGGAAAAATGTCTATTCAATACTTCTGTGGCAGAGTCAGACACGACTGAGAGACTTTCACGTTTTCTTTTGTCTTTGATTAATTGGCTGTAAGTACGTAGGTTTATTTCTGGGCTGTTTTGTTCCATTAGATAATCATTTTATTTTAAAAATATCAATAATTCTAACAGATTTAAGTATTTACATATTTTGTAGCTATTTGTGGCTCAGATATTCAGTCGTGTCTGATTCTTTGCAACCCCTTATACTATAGTTTGCCAGGGTTCTCTAAACATGGGATTCTCTCAGCAAGAATACTGGAGTAGAGTGCCATTTCCTCCTCCAGGGAATCTTCCCGAAAACCAGGGATAAAACCCATGTCTCTTGTGTCTCTTGACCTGGGAAGATATTTAACACAATGAAAATACTTACATTGCTTTCTTAGAAATGAGATTAAATGTATTAAGGGATATATCTGTATTTAGTTGCTCAGTCGTTCCTGTAGGAGTCTTTGCGACCCTTTGGACTGTAGACTGCCAGGCTCCTCTGTCCATGAAATTTTCCAGGCAAGAATCCTAGAGCAGCTTGCTATTTCCTGCACCAGGGGACTTTCCTGACTCAGGGATCGAAACTGCATCTCCTGTGTCTCTTGCGTTGCAAGCAGACTCTTTACCTGCTGAACCATCAGGTTTTTCTAAATTCTTTTAGAGCCTGGAAAGGTTGGGGGCGGGAGGAGAAGGGGACGACCGAGAATGAGATGGCTGGATGGCATCACCGACTCTGTGGACATGAGTTTGAGTGAACTCCGGGAGTTGGTAATGGATAGGGAGGCCTGGCGTGCTGTGATTCATGGGGTCGCGGAGAGTCGGACACGACTGAGCAACTGAACTGAACTAAACTGAACTGAGCAAAAATGTTTTAAAACCGCTGGACTAGGCAGCTTGGAGAAATATATTAGACCCATACTGACCAGTAGAGCCATCTCCTAGTAACTGCTTTTACCCGAGTATCTTAAAAACAACTCAGTATAAGCTGTGGAGAAGGCAATGGCAACCCACTCCAGTACTCTTGCCTAAAAAATCCCATGGACTGGAGGAGCCTGGTAGGCTGCAGTCCGTGGGGTTGCTGAGAGTCAGACATGACTGAACGACTTCACTTTCACTTTTCACATTCATGCATTGGAGAAGGAAATGGCAACCCACTCCAGTGTTCTCCCCTGGAGAATCCCAGGGACAGGGGAGCCTGGTGGGCTGCCGTCTATCGTGTTGCACAGTCGGACTCGACTGAAGCGACTTAGCTGCAGCAGCAGTATAAGCTGATCATTGAAAAGTGGGCGGATTAGCAGTCATTTCTAAGAGCTGTTACTATAGGCAACTAAAAGCTACAGTTGACATTAATTACATTTAAATTCATTCTTTGACAAATGCTGTTCTTTGAAATTGAGGGTGATGATGCCCAGAAATGAACACTTTGACATAATTATGTTTCCTGTGGGGCGATGGCAGGGAGGAGGGTGGCGGACAAATAACTGAAATTTTCTGTAGAGGTTAGGACATCTTAACAGATAGATTCATCTTGGCTCTCATAACTGCCCACTTTTTCATCTCTGCTGTTTTTCTCCTTTGTCATCAGAGCAGTTTGCATCTGTGACCTTGCCCTTTAAATGGAGTTGAGGAAATTATAGTTTATATGGGTATAGTTGCTTTAAAAATATGGTGTCTGCTTTTTTGTCGTTGTTTGTTTTGTTTTTACTCTGCTAGGTTTCTGTTGCTGTGCAGGTTTTTTCTAGTTGCTGCCAGCAGGGGCTACTCTCTAGGTGCAATACATGGGCTTCTTATTGTGGCAGCTTCTCTTTTTGTGGAGCCTGGGCTCTAGGGCACATGGGCTTTGAAAATTGTGGCACGTGGGCTCAGTAGTTGTGGTTTCTGGGCTCTAAAACACAGGCTCAAGCAGCATGTGGGATCTTCCCAGACAAGGTGTTCAACCTGTGTTTCCCTCTTTTAGCAGGTGGATTCTATTCCACCGAGCCACCAGGGAAGTTTCCTGGCATCTGTTTCGTAGTGAAAAACTATTTTGTATACAAAGAGCAGCATTAAAAGCAAGAGGAGAAATGAATTTTATTTTCAGCTATTTAAATTTTTAAACAATTTAATTCTGTTGAACAACTACACATACAGTTTTCAATCATCTTAAAATGTACCACAAAAGAAACAGAATCTCTTTCTCTCTCCCCCCACTTTGGTTTGGTAAGTCATCAGAATGGTAAATAGACACTATTTGTAAAATAGACACTTATAGATAAAATAAACTCTTAAGGATCTGCTAACTGCCTTTTAAGAGATATTAATGTAAAAAGTGTAAAACTTAAAATATTGTCAAGAACTTTAATATTGATTTGAAATGTTCAAGATGGCAATATTACAGTTGATGTTTTGGTAGGGTTTGCAAACTCAAATGTCTGATGGGGCCCAGAGGGAAACCAGAGTGAGTGAACAGTGTGGAAAGGCTGGACCTTGACCTGCCTGCAGGCACTCGCTATGTCTGAAAAGGGCCAGTTGATTGCCAGAGTTAATATTTCAAAAGAAGCTGGAAATGTTAATTTTTATTTAAAATAAGATTTTTTATTTGTTTTACTTCCGAGTTAAAACTTTTAAAAATAATGTGTAGGTCAAATAAAATATATCCTTAATCTGCATTTGGCCCATAGTCTGCCACTTTATACTGTTTGCTGTCTCATTACTCTAGATTCTTCATTTGAAATGTATGTTTTGGTAAATAGCCCATAGGAGAAAATGTCAAAAATTAGTAGTTGAAGTTTTCCAAAATTCTAGCTATAACTTATTTCAAAGCAAACCTATAAAAAATTCTGTGATAAATTAAATCAATAACTTTGCGTTTTAATTAAAGACAGCCACATGATTAGCCTCATAGAGCTCATCTATGTAAAAGTTGTGTTTTCTTAATTCCTTTTTGGCCTATATTTACAAGCTTGTTGGCAACCTGAGAAAACTCTTCTGAAATGACTTTATGTTAAATTTGTCATAGACTCTCTAGCCTGAGACTGATTATTTTTAATGTAATCAGAACAGTATAAAAAGGCGAAAAGAGATGACACTGAAAAAAGAGATGACACTGAAAGATGAACTCCCCAGGTCGATAGGTGCCCAGTATGCTACTGGAGATCAGTGGAGTAATAACTCTAGAAAGAATGCAGAGACAAAGCAAAAGCAGCACCCAGTTGTGGATGTGACTGGTGATGGAAGTAGAGTCATATGCTATAAAGAGCAATATTGCATAGGAACCTGGAATCTTAGGTCCATGAATCAAGGCAAATTGGAAGTGGTCAAACAGGAGATGGCAAGAGTGAACATTGACATTTTAGGAATCAACAAACTAAAATGGACTGGAATGGGTGAATTTAACTCAGTGACCATTATATCGACTACTGTGGGCAAGAATCCCTTAGAAGAAATGCAGTAGCCATCATAGTCAACAAAAGAGCCCAAAATGCAGTACTTGGATGCAGTCTCAAAAATGACAGAATGATCTCTGTTCGTTTCCAAGGCAAACCATTCAATACCATGATAATCCAAGTCTATGCCCCGACCAGTAATACTAAAGAAGCTAAAGTTAAATGGTTCTATGATGACTTATAAGACCTTCTAGAACTAATACCCAAAAAAGATGTCCTTTTCATTATAGGGGACTGGAATGCAAAAGTAGGACGTCAAGCAATACCTGGAGTAACAGGCAAATTTGGCCTTGGAGTACAGCATGAAGCAGGGCAAAGACTGATAGAGCTTTGCCATGAGAATGCAGTGGTCACAGCAAATACCCTCTTCCAACAACACAAGGGAACACTCTACACATGGACATCACCAGATGGGCAACACCGAAATCAGATTGATTATATTCTTTGAAGCCAAAGATGAAGAAGTTCTATATAGTCAGCAAAGACAAGACCAGTACCTGACTGTGGCACAGACCATGAACTCCTTATTGCCAAATCAACAGTTAAATTGAAGAACGTAGGGAAAACCACTCGACCATTCAGGTATGACCTAAATCAAATACCTTCTGATTATACAGTGGAAGTGACAAATAGATTCAAGGGATTAAATCTGATAGAGTGCCTGAAGAACTATACATGAAAGTTCATGACTTTGTACAGGAGGCAGGGATCAAGACCATCCCCAAGGAAAAGAAATGCAAAAAGGCAAAATTGTTGTCTGAGGAAGCCTTACAAATAGCTGTGAATGAGAGAGAAACCAAAGGCAGAGGAGAAAAGGAAAGATATACCCATTTGAATGCAGAGTTCCATAGAATAGCAAGGAGAGATAAGAAAGCCTTCCTCAGTGACGAATGCAAAGAAATAGAGGAAAACAGTAGAATGGGAAAGTATGCAAACTAGTACAGCCACTATGGAGAACAGTGTGGAGATTCCTTAAAAAACTGGAAATATAGCTGCCATACGATACAGCAGTCGCACTCCTGGGCATACACACATATATACAAGCAACTCCTGCAGCTCAGCTCCAGAAAAATAAAGGACCAAATCAAAAAAATGGGCCAAAGAACTAAAGAGACATTTCTCCAAAGAAGACATACAGATGGCTAACAAACACATGAAAAGATGCTCAACATCACTCATAATCAGAGAAATGCAAATCAAAACCACAATGAGGTACCATTTCACACCAGTCAGAATGGCTACTATCCAAAAGTCTACAAGCAGTAAATGCTGGAGAGGGTGTGGAGAAAAGGGAATCCTCTTACAGTGTTGGTGGGAATTCAAACTAGTACAACCACTAAGGAGAACAGTGTGGAGATTCCTTAAAAAACTGGAAATAGAACTGCAATACGACCCAGCAATCCCAGTGCTGGGCATACACACTGAGGAAACCAGAATTGAAAGAGACACATGTCCTCCAATGTTCATTGCAGCACTGTTTATAATAGCCAGGACATGGAAGCAACCTAGATGTCCATCTGCAGACGAATGGATAAAAAAGCTGTGGTACATATACACAATGGAGTATTACTCAGCAGTTGAAAAGAATACATTTGAATCAGTTCTAATGAGGTGGATGAAACTGGAGCCTATTATACAGAGTGAAGTAAGCCAGAAAGAAAAACACCAATACAGTATACTAATGCATGTATATGGAATTTAAAAAGATGGTAACGATAACCCTGTATACAAGACAGCAAAAGAGACACAGGTGTGTAGAACAGTCTTTTGGACTCTATGGGAGAGGGTGAGGGTGGGATGATTTGGGAGAATGGCATTGAAACATGTATATTATATGTGAAACGAATCACCAGTCCAGGTTCGATACATGATAGAGGATGCTCGGGGCTGGTGCACGGGCGTGACCCGGAGGGAGGATAAGGGGAGGAGGGAGATGGGAGGGGAGTTCAACATGGGGAACACATATGTACATCCAGAGCGGATTCATGTCAATGTATGGCAAAACTAATATAATATTGTAAAGTAATTAGCCTCCAATAAAAAAAAAGAAAGAAAACTAAACATACCAAGGGAACATTTCATGCGAAGATGGACTCAATAAAGGACAGAAATGGTAGGGACCTAACAGAAGCAGAAGATATTAAGAAGTGGCAAGAATACAAAGAAGAACTATACAAAAGAGATCTTCACGACCCAGATAACCACGATGGTATGATCACTCACCTAGAGCCAGACATCGTGGAATGTGAAGTCAAGTGGGCCTTGAACAAAGCTAATGGAGGTGATGAAATTCCAGTTGAACTGTTTCAACTCCTGAAAGATGATGCTGTGAAAGTGTTGCACTCAATATGCCAGGAAATTTGAAAAACTCAGCAGTGGCCACAGGACTGGAAAAGGTCAGTTTTGATTCCAATCCCAAAGAAAGGCAGTGCCAAAGAATGCTCAAACTACCGCATAATTGCACTCATCACATGCTAGTAAAGTCATGGTCAAAATTCTCCAAGCCAAGCTTCAACAGTATGTGAATCATAAACTTCCAGGTTTTCAAGCTGTATTTAGAAAAGGCAGAGGAATCAGAGATCAAATTGCCAACATCCGTTGTATCATTGAAAAAGCAAGAGAGTTCCAGAAAAGAGTTCTGCTTTATTAACTATGCCAAAGCCTTTGATTGTGTGGACCACAAGACACAAGAAACTCTGGAAAATTCTTAAAGAATTGGGAATACCAGACCACTTTACCTGCCTCTTGAGAAATCTTATGCAGGTAAGGAAGCAACAGCTAGAACTGGACATGGAACAACAGAATGGTTCCAAATAGGAAAAGGAGTATGTCAAAGCTGTATATTGTCACCTTGCTTATTTAATTTATATGCAGAGTACATCATGAGAAATGCTGGATGGGATGAAGCACAAGCTGGAATCAAGATTGCCGGGAGAAATATCAATAACCTGACTTATGCAGATGACACCACCCTTATGGCCGAAAGCAAAGAAGAGCTAAGGAGCCTCTTGATGAAAGTGAAAGAGAAGAGTGAAAAAGTTGGCTTGAAGCTCTACATTCAGAAAATTAAGATCATGGCATCTGGTCCAATCACTTCAAGGCACATAAATGCAGAAACAGTTAAAACAGTGAGAGACTTTATTTTGGGGGGCTCCAAAATCACTGCAGATGGTGCCTGCACCTTTGAAATTAAAAGATGCTTGCTCCTTGGAAGAGAAGTTATGACCAACCTAGACAGCATATTAAAAATCAGAGACATTGTTTTGCCAACAAAGGTCCATCTAGTCAAAGCTGTGGTTTTCCCAGTAGTCATGTACGGATGTGCAAGTTGGACTATGAAGAAAGCTGAGTGCCAAAGAATTGATGCTTTTGAACAGTGGTGTTGGAGAAGACTCTTGAGAGTCCCTTGGACTGCAAGGAGATCCAATCAGTCCATCTTAAAGGAGATCAGTCCTGAGTGTTCATTGGAAGGACTGATGTTAAAGCTGAAACTCCAATACTTTGGCCACCTGATGCGAAGAACTGACTCATTGGAAAAGACCCTGATGCTGGCAGAGATTGAAGGCAAGAGGAGAAGGGGACGACAGAGAATGAGATGACTGGATGGCATCACCAACTCAATGGACATGAGTTTGAGTAAACTCCGGCAGTGGGTGATGGACAGGGAGTTCTGGTGTGCTGTGACTCATAGGGTCGCAAAGAGTCAGACGCAACTGAGCAACTGAACTGAACTGAAAAATACTTAAAATGCTTAGAATTTAAAGAACTGATGATTAATGGCATATCATGAAAAGAAGTGAACCAATAATTATTGGGCATAATTGAAATTATTTTAGTCATTTCTAACCTTGTGTTATATGAAAGAAAACGTGAAGTGAATGCTTGGTATTGAATTACTATACAATAAATGCTAAATATAATTTTTAATATATGTTAATATTTTGTTATCATGAGCCTATGTTATGGCGTTTAGATTCAGTTCAGTTCACTTCAGTCACTCAGTCATGTCCGACTCTTTGCGACCCCATGAATCACAGCACGCCAGGCCTCCCTGTCCATCACCAACTCCCGGAGTTCACCCAAACTCATGTCCATTGAGTTGGTGATGCCATCCAGCCATCTCATTCTCTGTCGTCCCCTTCTCCTCCCACCCCCAATCCCTCCCAGCATCAGAGTCTTTTCCAGTGAGTCAACTCGGCGCATGAGGTGGCCAAAGTATTGCAGTTTCAGCTTTAGCATCAGTCCTTCCAATGAACACCCAGGATTGATCTCCTTTAGAATGGACTGGTTGGATCTCCTTGCAGTCCAAGGGACTCTCAAGAGTCTTCTCCAGCACCACAGTTCAAAAGCATCAATTCTTCGGCGCTCAGCTTTCTTCACAGTCCAACTCTCACATCCATACATGACCACTGGAAAAACCATAGCCTTGACTAGACGGACCTTTGTTGGCAAAGTAATGTCTCTGCTTTTTAATATACTTTAGAGTAATACAAATAAGTTTTTTTGAATACTGCTTGGTTAGGTTTTTGCTGTCTTGTTTAGGTTATGCGTGAGGCCCAGTATGTACTAAAAAAGAATGTAGAAGTTTATTGGGAAGAAGTTACTGTTTGTACAACACAGATCCTTTGCCTTGAGCAAATGTTCTGTTGAATGCTTATTCTTTTTCCCTGATTCCACCTGCAAATAACAAATTATCCAATTATTTCCATTTACCAAACACGTCAAAACTAAATTCACAGGTGAACCTTGTTTGCTGTCTCCTTAATCAGATAATGTGTTGATAATTAAGGTGAACTTAAATACCTTTTCATTGCTCTTCAGAAACAGCTTGACTGTGCATCCGTGTTGGACTAGAACATAGTACTGTGAAAAAAATAACAAATTCTTACTAGAAGTAGAGAAGAATAGGAGATGCTACTTGAGACTACAGTTCAGTTCAGCCAGTATTTGGGAGCCAGGTCCTTGTTAGGCGTTATAGATTCAAACTATGAATCAGTATACCTAGGATACACTCTCAGAGAGTTTCTCAATAACTTTGATGCAAACCAAGTACTATTAGTAGAGAAACGTAAAATAATGAAACAGAGAAGAGTAAAGACCTTTTGGAGGAAACTGATTTATTTAAAGCCTTGATCAATGGGAGTGCCTTTGACATTGGAATATTCTTCACTGATGAGGAGTTATAGGGCCATGATTTTGTTTAAACTTGCTCTTTCTATAGTTCCCAATAGTCTACAAGTGTGACCTTCCTGATTTTGATAAATGTTCTAAGGTTATATTAGATGTTAAAATTGGATAAATTAAATGAAGTGTATATGTAAATTTTGCACTGTCGGTTTTTTTAGTGAGGTAAAATTCTCATCACAGTATTAAAGTTAACTACTATTGTGTACAGTTTAGTGATATTTACAACATTTAGAATGTTGTGCAACCATCACCTGGTTTCAGTGGCTTTTCATCTCTCCAAAAGAAAACCCTGTATCCATTGATCACTCATGCTCCCTTTCCCCTTCACTCCAGCACTTGGTAACCACTAATCTGCTTTCTGTCTCTAGAATTTTCCTATTATGGGTATTTCATATAAACAAAATCATACAAGATGTGACCTTTTGAGTTTGGTTTCTATCACATAGCACGTTTTAAAAGTCCAGGCATATTGTGCCATTTATCAGTACTCTGGTTGTTTTTATGACTAGAAATTATTTTCATTGTATGGATATTACATTTTGTTTATCCATTCATCCATTTGTGGATATTTGGTGCTAGTGAGATCATTCATGTATCAGTATTGGTTTGAATACCTCTTTTTCGATTTCTACGGGTATATACCTAAGTATCGAAATGCAGAGTCAAATGGCAATTCAGTGTCTGACTTTTTGAAGAACTGCCAATCTGTGTTCCATGACTAAAAACCATATTGTATTTCCACCATCAATGTGTAAGAGTTCCTATTTCTTTTAGCGTTTTGACTCATTTGAGTTAATTTTTGGAATATGGTATGAGGTAGGGGATCTAAATTCATTCTTTTGCATGGCTCAAAACTTTGGAACTAATATTTTTAAAGATAATTATCGTTCTACACAGTCTTGGGAAAGTATCCTCATGAAAATATCAAGTTACTTTTCTTACACTTAAAGAATTAAAGATACTAATAAATGTAAGAGCTAAACTATAAAACCCTTAGAAAAAAGCATTTGGAAATGGATTCTTATACCTGGTAGTAAAAGAAAAAAGCTATACAAGTTAAATTGGATGAATTGGATATATCAAAATAAAAGAAGATTTTTATACCGAATAGGACACTGTCAAGAGACTGAAAAGACAGTGTACAGATTGGGAGAAAATATTGGCAAATCATGCACCAGATAAAGAGTTAGGATCTAGTCTACATAAAGAATTCTTACAGCTCCAAGCAATAAATTACTCAATATAAAAATAGGCAAAGAATTTGATTAGACATTTCTCCAGAGATATATAACTGTCTAGTAAGCAGATGAAAACATGCTCAAAAATAGGCAAACAGTTTGATTAGACATTTCTCCAAAGATGTACAAATGACCATTAAGCACATGAAAACATGGTCAACATCACTAGACATCAGGAAAGTAGAAATCAAAACCATAGAATCTTTCAGGATTCCTGTAATAAAAGAAAGGGACAGTAAGAAGTGTTTACAGTGAAATGGAGATCTTGCGACACCCGTACATGGCTAGTGAGAATGTTGGATGATGAATCCACTTTGGAAAATGATTTGACAGTTCTTCAGAAAGTATGGAATTGCCATGTAACTCAGGCATTCTACTGTTAAGTATACTCAGAAAAATAAAAAACAAATGTATATGTCCACAGAAAAACTTGTACATGAATATTCATAACAGCATTTACTTTTACTAGCCAAGAGAGGAAACAAGTCAGATGCCGATCAACAGTTAAACACAGTAGCAAAAAAATGTTTTGAAATTAGATTGTGGTGATGACTGCACATACTCCACATGGTGAACATATTCAAAAACCCCTAATTGTGCACTTGACAGGAGTAAAGTTTAGAGTATGTAAAAAAACTAAGAATAAATGAATTTTTAAAATATCTCACTTGCAGAAATTTTTGTTTTAAAGCAGTACTCATTCGCTGTTTACCCTAAGAAAAAAAAATTTTTCTTTTTTTTTTTTTTAGAAATTTTTCATGGCATCCTGCATTGACCACTAAAAATAAAATGCGAATTCCACATTCTCATGCATTCATTGATCTGACAGAAGATTTTACAGCAGGTGAGTTGTACATAAATGTAAAATATTTCTTTTAGGATGCCAAAGAATGGTGAGATATTTGCTGTGTTCCTAGTAAACATTTGCTGTTGAATTGAACATTGAAACCAAAATGTGAAAAGGTTACAAGAAGTCAGTGATATCAGAAAAATGTAAAACATACTTAATGTAATAAAATACACCTTTAGTTATTTTTTGCTGTTTGTTAATCATATCAAAATTTGAATTATTGCCTAATAAATGCTGTATATTTAATTATAACAAAAATACTAAGCTTATATATTAAAATTGCAAAGATTGTTTTTAATTTTTATTATGAAAAATGATAAATACAGAAAAGTAGGCAGAATAGTATGATATACACATATTTAATCATCAACTAGTTTCAAAAATAATCAGTATATGGCTAATCTTGTTTCATCTGTATAATCGCCCATGAGCCCCTCCCCCCTAAATAATTCTATCATTTCAAACATTTTATCATTTCATTTATAAATATTTCAATCTCTAGTCGTGTCCAACTCTTTGCAACCACATGGGCTATAGCCAGATTCCTCCGTCCATGGAATTCTCCAGGCAAGAATACTGGAGTGGGTAGCCATTCTCTTCTATAGGGGATCTTCTTGACACAGGGATCAAACTTGGATTTCCTGCATTGCAGGCAGATTCTTTCCTATCTGAGCCACTAAGACAGGTTGTTAATTTTCAACAACCACAGGATCATTTTCAAACTTAAAAAAAAAATGTATCAACAAAATTCTCTTAATTTTTGTTGTTCAGTCACTAAGTTCTAAGTCACTATGCCCTGAGACTCCTTAGACTGCAGCAGGGCAGGTTCTTCTGTACTCCACTGTCTCCCAGAGTTTGCTCAGATTCCTGTCCATTGAGTCAATGATGCCATTCAGCCATCTCATTCTCTGTCACCCCCTCCTCTTCCTGCCCTCAGTCTTTTCCAGCACCAGGGTCTTTTCCAGTAAATCAGCTCTTCACATCAGGTGACCAAAGTATTGGAGCTTTAGCTTTAGCATCAGTCCTTCCAATGAATGGTGTAGGTTGATTTCCTTTAGGATTAACTGGTTTGATCTCTTTACAGTCCAAGGGACTCTCAAGAGTCTTCACCAGAACCACAGTTCAAAAGCATCAGTTCTTTAGCATTCCATCCTCTTTATGGTCCAATTCACATCCTTACAGGACTACTGGTAAAACAATAGGTTTGACTCTGCAGATGTTTGTCGTCAAAGTTGTCTCTGCTTTTTAATATGCTGTCTAGGTTGGTCATAACTTTCCTTCCAAGGATTAAACATCTTTTAATTTCATGGCTACAGTTACCATCTGCAATGATTTTGGAGCCCAGAAAAATCAACTCAGCCACTGTGTCCACTGTTTCCCCATGAAGTGGGACCAGATGTCATGATCTTAGTTTTCTGAATGTTGAGCTTTAAGCCAACTTTTTCACACTCTTCTTTCACTTTCATCAAGAGGCTCTTTATTTCTTCACTTTCTGCCATAAGGGTGGTGTCATCTGCATATCTGAGGTTATTGATATTTCTCCCAGCAATCTTGATTCCAGCTTATGCTTCATCCAGCCCAGTGTTTCTCATGATATACTCTGCATGTAAGTTAAATAAGCAGGGTGACAATATACAGCCTTGACGTACTCCTTTTCCTACTTGGAACCAGTCTGTTGTTCCATGTCCAGTTCTAACTGTTGCTTCCTTACCTACATAAAGATTTTTCAAGAGGCAGGTCAGGTGATCTGGTATTCCCCTCTCTTTCAGAATTTTCCACAGTTTATTGTGATCCACACAGTCAAAGGCTTTGGCATAGTCAGTGAAGCAGAAATAGATGTTTTTCTGGAACTCTCTTGCTTTTTCCATGATCCAGCAGATGTTGGCAATTTGATCTCTGGTTCCTCTGCCTTTCCTAAAACCAGCTTGAACATCTGGAAGTTCACAGTTCACGTACTGCTGAAGCCTGGCTTGGAGAATTTTGAGCATTACTTTACTAGCGTGTGACATGAGTGCAATTGTGCAGTGGTTTGAGCATTCTTTGGCATTGCCTTTCTTTGGGATTGGAATGAAAACTGACCTTTTCCAGTCCTGTGGCCACTGCTGAGTTTTCCTAATTTCCTGGCATATTGAGTGCAGCACTTTCACAGTATCATCTTTCAGGATTTGAAATAGCTCAACTGGAATTTCATCACCTCCACTAGCTTTGTTCGTAGTGATGTTTCCTAAGGCCTACTTGACTTCACATTCCAGGATGTCAGGCTTTAGGTGAGTGATCACACCATTGTGATTATCTGGGTCGTGAAGATCTTTTTTGTACAGCTCTTCTGTGCATTCTTGCCACCTCTTCTAAATATCTTCTGCTTCTGTTAGGTCCCTACCATTTCTGTCCTTTATTGAGCCCATCTTTGCATGAAATGTTCCCTTGGTATCTCTGATTTTCTTGATGAGATCTCTAGTCTTTCCCATTCTGTTGTTTTCCTCTATTTCTTTGCATTGATCGCTGAGGAAGGTTTTTTTTTTTTTAATCTCTCCTTGCTGTTCTTTGGAACTCTGCATTCAAATGGCTATATCTTTCCTTTTCTCATTTGCTTCTCACTTCCCTTCTTTTCATAGCTGTTTGTAAGACCTCCTCAGACAGCCATTTTGCTTTTTTGCATTTCTTTTTATTGGGGATGGTCTTGGTCCCTGTCTCCTGTACAATGTCAGTAACCTCCGTCCAGAGTTCATCAGGTACTCTGTCTTCAGATCTAGTCCCTTAAATCTGTTTCTCACTTCCACTGTATTGTCATAAGGGATTTGATTTAGGTCATACCTGAATGGTGTAGTGGTTTTCTCCACTTTCTTCAGTTTCAGTCTGAATTTGACAGTAAGAGTTCATGATCTGAGCCACAGTCAGCTCCCGGTCTTGTTTTTGCTAACTGTATAGAGCTTTTCCATCTTTGGCTGCAAAGAATATAATCAGTCTGATTTCAGTGTTGACCGTGTGTAGAGTCTTCACTTGTGTTGTTGGAGGAGGGTGTTTGCTATGACCAGTAGGTTCTCTTGGCAAAACTCTATTAACCTTTGCCCTGCTTCATTTTGTACTCCAAGGGCAAATTTGCCTGTTACTCCAGGTGTTTCTTGACTTCCTACTTTTCCATTCCAGTCCCATATTATGAAAAGGACATCTTTTTTGGGTGTTAGTTCTAGAAGTTCTTTTAGGTCTTCATAGAACTGTTCAACTTCAGCTTCTTCAGCGTTACTGGTCAGGGCATAGACTTGGATTACCGTGATATTGAACGGTTTGCCTTGGAAATGAACAGAGATCATTCTGTCCTTTTTGAGATTGCATCCAAGTACTGCATTTGAGACTCTTTTGTTGACTGATGGCTAGTCCATTCATAAAAAGAAGTCACATAAGCAAGGTGACAATGTACCACCTTGTCGTGATCCTTTCCCAGTGTTGTTCCATGTCTGGTTCTAACTCTTTCTTCTTGACCTGAACACAGGTTTCTCAGGAGATAGGTAAGGAGGTCTGGAATTCCCATCTCTTTAAGAATTTCCACAGTTTGTTGTGATCTACACAGTCAAAGGCTTTTGGCATAGTCAGTAAAGCAGAAGTAAATGTTTTCTGGAATTTCTTGCTTTCTCCATGATCCAGTGAATGTTGGCAATTTGACGTCTGGTTCCTTTGTCTTTTTGAAACACAGCTTGTATGTTCTTGGTTCATGTAATGCTAAATCTTAGCTTGAAGAATTTTGAGCGTAACCTTGCTAGCATCTGAAATGAGTACAATTGTACAGTTGTTTGAACATTCTTTAGTATTGCTTTTCTTTGGGATTGGAATGAAGCATTACTTGTTCCTTGCAACTTCCTTCCATAGTTGCTTAAGCACTCTTTCTGCCAGTTCTCATCTCTTGAATCTGTTCGTGACCTCCACTGTATAATCATAAGGGATTTGATTTTGTTTATACCTGAAAGGCCTATTGGTTTTCCCTACTTTCTTCAGTTTAAACCTGAATTTTGCAATGAAGACTTAATGATCTGAGCCACAGTCAGCTCCAGGTCTTGTTTCTGCTGACTGTATAAAGCTTCTCCATTTTTGGCTGCAAAAAGTATAATCAGTTTGATTTCAGTGTTGTCCATCTTGTGATGTTCATGTGTAGAGTGGTCTCTTGGGTTGTTGGAGAAGAGTGTTTGCTATGACCAGTGCATTCTCTTGGTGAAACTCTGTTAGCCTTTACCCTGCTTCATTTCGTACTCCCACAGCCAGACTTGATTCTGTTAATATCAAATACTTATTCACTATTCGAAATGCCCTGATGCTCTCCTAAATGTTGTTTATCAAATTAGGTAAACAAGGTACATCACTCAGTCAATTCAGTCGCTCAGTTGTGTCTGACTCTTTGCAACTCCATGGATTGCAGCACGCCAGGCTTCTCTGCCCATCACCAACTCCCAGAGCCTACTCAAACTCATGTCCATCGCTTCAGTGATGCCATCCAGCCATCTTATTGTTTGTCATCCCCTTATTCTCCCACCTTCAATCTTTCCCAGCATCAGGGTCTTTTTCAGTGAGTCATTTCTTTGCATCAGGTTCACACATACATAGAAGAAACAATTTTTCAAAGTTGAATTTTGACAATTCAATTTCAAAGTTGGATTTTGCCAACTCTGTCCTCTTGGTGTTAATATGTTAATATGATGATGTCATCTGTTATTTCCTGTAAGCCAGTGATTAGATTTGGAGTCTTGATCCGAATGAGTCTCCTTTTAGTTGAGAATACTTCCCAGGTGTTAATTTTTGTTTTAGCTCATTAGGAAACACATGATTAGGTTCTCTCTTTTGTGTGATTATGAGTCGTCAGTAACTTCAGTTTTCTTCAGCTTGGACTGTCCATTATATTGCTCTCCTAATGGTTTGAGCAGCTATTGATGATCATTGTCAAGTCTTATTTTTTCAAAAGGAAGTATAAAATTATAGCACCCTAAATGTGTCACTCCTCAGCATATATTATTAGCTGGAATTTTCTATTAAAAAAAATAAGGAGCTTCTTTCATTATCTTTTTATTCACTCAAAGTACATTTTGGACAGTTAGGTTAAATGCATGAATTTTCTTCTGTCATTTTTTTTTCTAGTTCTTTCTTTTAATTTGGTAAAATACACATAAAATTTACTTTAGTGACCATTTTTAAGTGTATGTTTCAGTAATATTAAATACAGCCATGGTATTACCTACCATCCAACTCTTTTCATCTTGTCAGATTTAAACTTTACACCCGTTAATTAATAATCCCTGATTTATCTCTTTCCCCCAGCCTGTGGTAACCATTGTTCTTCTTTGTTTTTTGACTATTATGAATACTTCAAATAAGTAAAATCATACAGTGTGTATTATTTTGTAACTGGCTTATTTCACTTAGCTTGATATCCTTGAAATTTATCCTTGTTGTAGCATATGCCAGAATTTTCTTCCTTTTTAAAGCTGAATTTTGTATAACCACAGTTTGCTCAACTTCCATATTTAACTCTTGTAAATAATGCTGCTATGATTGTTGGTGTACAGACATCATTTAGAGATCCTGCTGTCAGTTCTTTTCGGGTATACGTCCGAAAGTTGAATTGTTGGATCGTATGATAATTTTGTGAGGAATGACCATCACAGCAGCTTTATCATTTTACATTCTCACCAACAGTGTACAGTTTCTAGTTTTTCCACATACTTACCAATATTTGTTGTTTTCTGTTTTGTGGGATTTTTTTATACCTGGCATTCTAATAGGTTTAATGTGTTATCACATTGTAGCGTGTTGTTTTTGGTTTTTGTTTGTTTCACCATTCCACATGGCTTGCAGGATTATTTCCCTAACAGGAATTGAGAGATTGAACCTGGCCGCAGCAGTGAAAGTGCCAAGTTCTAATCACTGGACTGCCAAGGAATTCCCTCATGGTAGTTTTGATTTGCATTTTTCCTAATGACTGGTGGTGTTGAGCACCTTTTCATGTGCTTATTGGCTCTTTGAAGATCTCTTTTTGAGAAATGTGTATTTAAGTCCTATGCCTATTTTGTAATTTTGTTGTTTCTTTGCAATTATTGAGTTTCAGTTATTCCCTATTTAGAGTTTTGCTTCCTCATCAGATTTACAAATATTTTCTCTCATTCTGTGGCATACCTTTTTACTCCATTGATAATGTCTTTGGATGCAAAAAAAATACTAATTTCATGAAGTCCAGTTTTTCTGTTATTTCTTTGTTGCCTGTGCCTTTGTTGTCTTCAGTTCAGTTCAGTTCAGTCGCTCAGTCGTGTCCGACTCTTAGCGACCCCATGAACCACAGCACGCCAGGCCTCCCTGTCTATCACCAACTCCCGGAGTTCACTCCAACTCATGTCCATCGAGTCGGTGATGCCATCCAGCCACCTCATTCTCTGTCGTCCCCGTCTCCTCCTACCCCCAATCGCTCCCAGCATCAGAGTCTTTTCCAGTGAGTCAACTCGTCACATGAGGTGGCCAGAGTATTGCAGTTTCAGCTTCAGCATCAGTCCTTCCAATGAACACCCAGGATTGACCTTTAGGATGGACTGGTTGGATCTCCTTGCAGTCCAAGGGACTCTCAAGAGTCTTCTCCAGCACCACAGTTCAAAAGCATCAATTCTTTGGCGATCTTACCCAAGAAATTATTGCCAGTTTCACTGTTATGAAGCTTTTGCCCTATATTTTCTTTAAGAGTTTTACACGTTTATCTCTTACATTTAGAGCTTTCATCCATTTTGAGTTATTTTAGGTATATGTTGTTAGATAAGGTTCCAACTTCATTTTTTTGCATGAATACCCAGTTTTCCTAGTAACATTTATTTAAAAGATTTGTAATTTCAACATTGAATAGTCTTAACCACTCTTGTCAAAATTCATTTTACCATATACTCAAGGGTTTATTTTGCGGTTCTGTGTTATTTCACTGATCTGTGTGGTCCCCTGTCTTTATGCTAGTACCACACTGTTTTGATTACCAAAGCCTTGTAATATATTTAGTAATCAGAAAGTGTGAGTCTTCCAACTTCATTCTTTTTCCACATTGTTTTGATTCTTTGAGGTGGTCCCTTGAGATTCTACATGAATTTTAGGACAGGGTTTTTTTTTTTTTTCATGTCTATAAGAAGTGCCATTGGAATTGTGATAAGGATCATTCTGAATCTATAGGTCACTTTGCGTAATATTGCTATCTTAACAACATTGTTTTTCAGTTCATGCAAATGCAGTGTGTTCTCATTTATTTGTCTTCTTAATGATTTAACATTGTTTTGTAGTTTTTATTCTACAAGTCTTTCACCTCGTTGGTTAATTCTTAATTATTTTATTCATTTTGACCTATTGTAAATGAAATATTTTCTTAATTTCCTTTTTGGATTTTATGTTTTAAGTGTATAGAAATGCAACTGATTTTTGCATGTTAATTTTGTATCCTGTTTTCTGAATTCATTTTTTAGTCCTAACAGGGTTTTTTTTTTTTTTGTATAATTTTTAGGGTTTTCTGCATATAAATTCATATTATCTATGAAGAGAAATAATTTTGCTTTTTTCTTTCTGACTTGGATGCCTTTTGTTTCTTTTTCTCTTTTATTTCTTATTCTCCCAATTTTTTTGGCCAGTTTACAAACACTTCTAATCTGCTTTTACAATTCTGTTTTTATATAGTGTACTAATTGCAAATGAGTGAAGCATGCCTGGTGGTTGCTAAAAGTAATAAAATTTCCTTCCTTCAAAAGTATTTCATCATTAAACTCCTAAAATTTACTTGAAAAGCAAATAGCTAATAATATTTTATAATTGAAACTTCTTATTCTACATGACTGTAAATTTTATTAGAGCATTTTCATTATTAAGATAACAGTTTGCAAAGTTAAGAAAATTTTAGTGTTTGAATTTACTTTGAATTTCACTTTCTAAAACATACTAGGTCACAGATTGAGCCTTGTGCTCTGTAAGTTTTTCATGGTTCTAAGAGTTTGGGTTCCTGAACCAGAGCTCAGATTGGAAAGAGGAGACTTTAAGAAAAGAGAGGTCACTTTTATTGTGGCATATAAGTATGCTGAATCATGTGAAAATACAAAAATAAGGATTTTCGTATGTTGTCCTGGAAATTGTCTTAAAAGCTTGTTTTTTCAAGATGAGGATATTCTGTAGTTATAGGCTCATGTTCTGTTATCTTGTTCCGTTTAATATTAGACTTCCCTCAACATACTGACTCTGCCTTTAAGTAATTTTTAAACTTAGTTTATTTACTAGTTATTTTCAGCTGTGCGTGCCTTCTTTGCTGCACTTGGACTTTCTCTAGTTGTGGCGAGTGGGCTCCTCCTTACTGTGGCTTCTCTTGTGGAGAATGCATTCTAGAGCGTGCAGGCTTCAGCGGTTGTGCCTCGTGGGCTTCAGTGTGCTGGCTCAGTGGCTGCGCCACATGGGTCTTGGTTGCCTTGTGGCATATGGTATCTTCCTGAACCAGGAGTTGAACTGATAGTTCATTGTAAGGCAGATTCTTAACCATGGAAGCCCAATAATTTTTTTTTTTTTATGAAAGAGTAATTATGGTTATTGTCAGATGTTGGAAAATATATCCTAAAAGATAAAAGATATCTCAGTAGATTTTTGTTTTATTTTAAAATGACGTGATTACAGTTTATTTCATTACAGCAATTGGATATCCAAAAGTAAATGCATATAATTTCTGTAAAGCATATTTTTACTTACTGAACTACTGGTGAACTTCACTAGTTTATTCAAAAAAGCTGTGACTGCACTGGTAATGTGAACACAGATATGTGATTTCAAGATGTATTCTTCAAAGAAATAACACCAAAACATTTTTAGTTCTGCTTTATTCTCCCATCCTACAATCAGAATGAGGAATGAAAGCGACTGTGGATAGAGCCGCTGGCCTTAAATACAGCTGTAAAAAAAGGTGAACCCTTTCCTGAGGTTCCTTCATCCATACTATTCTTGGCCTCTTTGACCCTTAGGGGCTCTCTTTCCTTTCACTCTCTTTACTTCAGTCAGCTGATGCTCTTAATTTGACCCCCAGTTGCCTTGAATTTTTCACAACATTGACTTCATCCTTCGCAGTAAACTTTTCTCTTACCATTTATTCAAAAAAAAAACCTTTTGCTGGGTATCTGCATAGCCTGAGTGGTAAACCAGTGAAAGCAATGTAAAGATTTACTGCTGCAGATTTTCCCTGGCCACACAGCACATGAATTTCAAAAGAAGCCTTAAGTCCCATGAGCATTGAGTAGTATTAAAATAATTGCCCGTTTATCAGAGTCAATGGGAAGATATTTTGTGATTAGCGGTTTTCTCAACTGCCGCTTTAATCAGACGTCCTAGATGACGACAGTGCTACATGGTTTCCACATAGAAGCAAAGTAGACAGGGTGAACCCAAGCCCTCCTAAGTGGGTCTTTGTCCTCTTCTCTTGCTTCTTTGGATTCATCCTGTACATTCTGCTGAGTAACCAGCCTCAAGCGTTAAGGGCCCTGGCCACTCTCCTGCAGGAAACCTTCCCTGGTTCCTCATTACTTATCAGGTGCTTTCTAAACTTCAATTGCATCTTCTAAATGTCCTGTGGACTGGGCCTGTCCTGCCTTTCTGGTCACTTGTTTGATTACACCCAAGATGAGCTGGGGTTGTTTTGTTCTGGTTGGTTGGTTTTACATTCCACATACAAGAGGTCGTATGGGTATTTGTCTTTCTCTGTCTGACTTATTTCACTTATCTTAGAAAATGCCATTAAAATATTTTTGGTGCTTTTATGTTTTTGCACTTAAATCTTTGATCCAGTGAAATTTTCTTGTTGTTATTTTTGTTATATCTTTAGATACACGTCTCTCTGAATTGATAGTGGTAAAAAGTACCTGGCAAAGTGGGAGACACGGGCTCAATCCCTGGGTCAGGAAGATCCTTGGAGAAGGAAATGGCAACCCACTGCAGTATTCTTGCCTATAAGATCCGTGGAACAGCGGAGCCTCGGGGAGCTATTGTCCGTGGTGTCACAAAGAGCCAGACATGACTAAACATGCACTGAGCCAGAGGGTTCTTTATTCAGTAGCACAGACCTCTTTCTACTTTCTGCCTTGTTATTGAGGAATTAATTTCTGCACTTATTTACTTGTGTCCTGCCTTACAGAGCATGTGTGTCATCAAATCCTTCTTACAGGTTTACCATAAATAAAAGGAACTGTCTGAATCATTGGTCATTTAAACAAGATATTTATTATAGTTAAAAGTAGACTCTCTTTAAAAGTGGCATTAAAATTTTAACAAATTACAACATAGGAAACATAACCTTTGTTTTCTAGAATCAAAACTCTGTGCCTTGGGCAGGTATTGGAGAAACAGAATTTAAACTTCTCAGTCATAAGTTTATATCTTAGTCTCTTGAGGGTTTTAATTTATTAGTTAAATATTCAGTTTTTCTGGATATTACCGCATTTCTCTTCTAGCAGAAGTGGCAACTGGGACAGCCTAAGGATAAGCTTGTATGTCCTGAAGGAATTGGAAGGAAACGTCTTTCTTTGTGTCTTCTCTGAGGTTTCTACACCACCATGTTGATGGCCCTTATATATTAGATGCCTTGCTGGTATTTGGCAGCTGGGGACCTCCTGATCTCTTCTGGCTCAGTCAGAGCTTCCTAGTCTTCCCTGGCTAACTTGATCGTGCCTTGAATCTAACCTTGTTTTAATGGATTCTTCTGAAGCTCCACCTCTTCCATTCAGCCTTCTCACTTGAATTGTCCATTGTTCTTCCTTTACCATTGAATTCATTTACTTTGAACCACAGTGGCCCATGAAAGATCCATTGGCCCTCAACTTGATTATATATTCACCACAGATGGTCTTAAGTCCCTTTGCTACACATGAAAATCAAGGAAAGTTTGAGAGTACTAGGTTAGACCCTCTATAATTTGTTTTCTGTTCTGTGAGAATAACCCTTGTACATACCCCTATCATCTCAAAAAGACAGGCTCCTCCCTGAATTCCAATAGGAAGAAGGGACTTTCAATTCTTTCTTTCTGGCTAATGACTCAAAAATTGCCAGTTTTAGAAATAAGCTGAATATTGGCTTTTTTTTTTGCCATCCTATTTGATAACCCTAATCTTTGCCAAGGCCAGCAGTTCCCTGAGTGTGATCTCATTCTCTCCCAAGTGCACAGTAGAGTTTTTAATGTATAATAAGTTATGTCAGTATTGTATCAATAGCTATAGCTCACATAAACAAAATGTCTTTGGGGTCCTCAATAATTTTTAAGAGTGTGGAGAGATCCTGCCACCAAAAAGCTTGAGAACTGCTGCCCTAAGCAAATGGATGCTTCTAGCTGACTGGGGTCACTGTGCAAAGTAATGAGAAAGAGTAATGTAATATCCTTCATACATACATACATTTATCAAGCAAAGATAAGATCTTGGTTATGACAAGTGAGATAGATCATAACAATCCCTCTAAGCATTCCCCACCCCTCCTTCTTATTCCTGCCAAATAATTATCAGGGTTCTAGCATCTGACATGCAGCCAAATGGAGGAACTCAGAGGCTGATGTTTTGGTGAGGTGTTCACTTCCTTCAGATGGATTCTCAGAAGTAGAATTGCTGAGTCATATGGTAGTCCTGGTTTTAATTTTTAAGGAACCTCTGTGTTATTTTCCATAGTGGCTATACCAATTTATAATCTTAGCAGGAGTGCCTAACAGTTCCTTTTTCTTCACATCCCCACTGCTGCTGCTGCTAAGTCACTTTAGTTGTGTCCGACTCTGTGCGACCCCATAGACAGCAGCCCATCAGGCTCCGCCGTCCTTGGGATTCTCCAGGCAAGAATACTGGAGTGGGTTGCCATTTCCTTCTCCAATGCATGAAAGTAAAAAGTGAAAGTGAAGTCACTCAGTCGTGTCCGACTCTTCGTGACCCCATGAACTGCAGCCTACCAGGCTTCTCTCTCCATGGGATTTTCCAGCATCCCCATTAGCATTTGTTAATCTGTCTTTTTGATGCTATCCATTCTAACAGGTATGAGGTGATATCTCACTGTAGTTTTGATTTGCATTTCAGTGTTTCCTGGAAATTTCTTTAATATCGCAAATACTTTTTCACTAATTCATCAGTTTCAATAATTATTTACTGAGCCACTGCTCTGTGAGGCGTTATACCAGAAACTAAGGGTTCAAAGATAAACAAGATCTCCAAACTTAAGAGCTACAGTAGCATGAATCTCAAGGATGTCATTTATAGCAAGATATCATTGCATTCATGCTATATTTAGAAGTTTAGACTTGATTTTTAAGCACATTAATTTGTGTCTTAAATGTTTTAAAATTCAACAGAATTTCAGACCCAGATACACTTTAATACTTGAGAGTATCATTCATTTGTAGTGCATTTATGGAGCTATACAAGATTCTTATATTTCTTTCCTTGCACACCCATACTAATCTCATCACTCCAAGAATCATCTGCATTCTGATGACTCCCAGATTTATATATCTCCAGGTGGTACCTCCCTACAAATTCCAAAATCGCATATCCAAATATCTACCAGCCATAACCACATCTGTGTCTCATAAGACATTTCAGACCCTGTTTCCCAGACTTCTACCTCCTCAACCAATAAGCTTCCCGTCTCCCTCAGTGGCAGCCTTGTCCTTCCAGTTCCTCTGTCAAAACGCTGGAGTCATCCTCGCCACCTCTTTCTTTCACACCCAACATCAAGTCTGTCTTGCAATATTCTTCATTCTACTTTCAGAATAAATCCGCAACCTGACCACTTTCACCACCTCCACTGTAACCATCTTGGTCCAAGAAAATGTCGTTTCTCACCTGAATTATTCTAGTTACTGTTCCTGCTTCCACCCTTGTCCTCCTACACCCTGTTTTCAACATGTGAGCTGCTACGATCCTTTAAAAATGAAAATCAGGTCATATCACTCTTCCTCAAGTTTTCCAGAGTTTTTTATTGTTGTTTTTACATATCGAGAACTAGCCAAAGTCCACAAAATGGCCTACTAGGCCCCACTTACTTTGACCCACAATGACCTCTCTGACTTTCTATTTTATTTTCCCGCTTGATGCCTTGCACTGAACATGCTGAACTCCTTTCTGTTTCTTAAACTCTGCGAACAAGCTTGGGATGTGTGGCTATTTTCTCTACGTGGAATATTATTCCTCTACATATCCATATCACCTCTTTCAGCCTTTTTCTCCAGGTTGACTTTACTGCCGTCACATCTTCACTCACCTGTCATTTCATTTGCCAGCAAGGCCTGCTGTATCTGAAATTACAACTTTCAAGCACTCCCCTTTGCTCTTTGCTTTCATTTTTTTCAAAAGCACTTTTACCCCCTGAAATACTATACACTTATCTTTGTTACATCTTCTCATACTATATCATAAGTACCATGAGGGCAGGGATTCTTATGTTGTTCTGTACACTGTTGTCTCTTCAGTACCTGGAACAGTACCTGGCACCACATAGGGGTTTGATGGATGTCTGTTGAATAGTAACAATTTGGGCAGCAGATCAGAAATCTGAATACAGATAGCATGTTTTTAGCTGCTCATACTGTCCCTAGTTGGTAGGCCTCATTCAGCTAAAGATTTAACAGCCTACAAAGGAAGCTCTTGATAAAAATTGTGTTTGTTTCCAAAAGTTCAACCATATCTGATTAAATGGGTTTTTATTTTTTAAACACCACAAAGGATTTCTCAGAACTGTATACAAAACTTAAGAACTTTGGCTCTGGGAATTTTATCTAAGCAGATGTAGAAAATAATGGATACATTTCTCAAGAGTTTTGTCCATTTTTCTAAAAATACAGATTAAACTGTTCCAAGCCTTGAGATAACATAAGGTTATTTTATAAATTGCTTCTTAATGTATCCAGTTTGAACTGATTCATATCTGTTGTAAATCATGGTTGATCTTTATCAGCAAAGATGAAGAGACCTGTTTACTAAAAACTGAGGTTGTCTCTGATACTATCGATAAGGGTTGAGAGCACAATAGAGACATGGTATTAAGAAATGTCTTTTTGTAAGCCTCCTGTAACTTCTCTGATACTTTCACACATTTATACCTGAATATTTCTGAGAGAGGCTTTTCAGAGATATTTGTCTTTTGTAGCAATATTGCACTTGCTTATCTTATAACTATCAGTACCCATTATTTGTACCTGGTCCTAATCCAGGAATGTCCTGGTGACTCAGATGGTAAAGAAACTGCCTGCCATGCAAGAGACCCGGTTTCAATCCCTGCATTGGGATGACCTCCTGGAGAAGGGAATGGCAACCCACTCCAGTATTCTTGCCTGGTGAATTCCATGGACAGAGGAGTCTGGTGGGCTGTAGTCCATGGGGTCGCACAGAGTTGGACACAACTGAGCAACTAACACATCACATCATCCCTTCCTCATCCCTCCCTGCAAAAGTCTATCAAAATATCAAATCTGCTGTAATTTTATTAATAATTTTTATCTGGAAGAGCCAAGAATTAAAAATAAGCACTACCACTTATTGAGTACTTAGAATGAACCTGACCCTAGTCTAAGCAGTCTATGTGTATTCACTTATTTAAATCATCATAACATGATAGAACAAAAAAAACCAACCCCACTGCTTATTGATGTTAAGTGTTAGTGACATTTTATTACCAACAGGAAGAATTCCATGCTCCTCATTATGGCATAAAAGGATCTTCTTGGTCTGGTTTCTGCCCAGTACTCCATTCTTAGTTCTCACCAACCCCCGTCTCTTTATGCATCATGCCCAAAATGCTCTGAATTCCCCTTGCCCTCCTTTCATCTAGCTGAGTTTTACATACCCTTTGGCTCTCAACTGAGACCTCTCTTTTTTCTGGGAAGCTTTCTCTGAACCCCAGTGTAATGGCTACTACTCTATAATAATTGTTTGATCACTTGACTGTTTATTCTTTAAAAGCATCAGCTCTTAAGGAGAGTGACTCCTCTCTTCACCGTTTTAGTCCCTGCCTTTGACACGATCCTGGTGTCTAGTGATACCTATTTGAATGACTAAGGAGGGAATGAAAATGAAAGAGAGCCAGTTGCTAAGGAAGACAGTGTACTATTGTGGTTAAGAATGGAGGGTTTGGATCCAGTAAATCTGGACTCCAGTCTGGCTCTTCCACTACCCAGCTGAACAAATTCTTTTGCCTAAGCTTCTGTAAAAATGAGAATGTAAATATTAATAGTTCCTACCTTGTAAGGAATAAAATTAGAGAACACATGCAGTGTATCCAGAACAAGGCCTGTAGTATAATTTGATAATGTACTCTGTCTCTCAGTCCTGTCCAACTCTGTGGTCCCATGGACTATAGCCTAACCAGCTGCTCTGCCCATGGAATTTTCCAAGCAAGAATACTAGAATGGATCGCCATTTCCTACTACAGTGGATCTTCTCGAACCCGTGTCTCTTGCATCTTCTTCCTTGTCAGGCAAATTCTTTACAACTGGTGCCACATGGGGAGCCCATAACACAGTAAAGCTAGCTGTTATTTCATTCTGTTTTAATATATGAACAGGTAAAACTAAAAAGCTATCTGCTTATCACTGTATTGTTTTTGACAATAAAAGCACGCATACATACATAGCTACATGACCCACTGACAGATTACTTAACATCAAGAGATACAAGGCATACTAGTATATGTGGCCTTCAACTCCTGAAAATATTAGAAAAAGTAACTGACATACCAGTTGGATAAAAATACAACTGTCATATGAGATAAAACAAAATCTGAACTTGTTATAGAACTGTGAGCCTAACTACAGTGTATTAAAAATGTGCTTTTTAAGTGTATGCTGCATGAAATGGAAAGAGACTATTATAGCTGGTAACAGACTGAAAGAATGTGAGGTTTCTGAGCTTGTTCTGATGGAAACTAATGTCGACTGATGTATGTCTCAAAGTGTTTTTTCTTAAAGAAGGAAAATGTAATGCTCTGTTAAAATCCACTTAATAGTATTGCTCCATTTACCCTTTGTCTCATTTTTACTGAATCTATTATCTATTAATAGACAGTACCAATTAGTTTGCTTGCACCTTGGTAACATTTCTTATACTCTCTGCAATCTGTCAGAGTAGGCCTGGCTCTGAAAATTTGATCTGTGAAGCAAGGGAAACACTTAGCTGAGCTGATTGAAAGTACAGGGAGAGAAGCTCTTTCCTTCTTGATGTGAAAAAAATTTTCCCATTGTAGGTTTTATCTAGCCTGATCCATGCATGTGGTTTGGAGAATTGAGCTTCTCTTTCATGAATGTTAACTGAAACCTTGGTGCATAAACTTTCCATGAGTATAGGAAGAGCACCAATGAAATCATATTAGCTCTTTAATGTCACTAGGGTTCCATTTGATACACTGGAGAAGGAATAAGTGGCACTTTGGTATTATGGTTATCATTCTGAACAGAATGCCTGCCTGCAGATTAAATTCTTTACCTGTCAGAAAGAATCTGATTTATTTGAGGGCGTTTTTGCCTTGGTTACCTTGTTCGGTATCTAATTTGTTTTCAGGGAGAGGAACAGGAAAGGCAAACTGAATCAATTTAGTATTTTCTTAGAAATATATTGATTTGGTTATATTCAGGCTTTTATAAATTATCATTATAGAAAGTAACTGCTACCTGAAATGAGCTGAACAAATTTCTGTAACAGCTAAGAAAAATGGTACAAATTTGTAAGCTTGAGTTATTAATGATTTCCTTCTTGAAGAGGAAGAATTAAAATGATTGAAGAAGTTTAGTGACCTATGTTTTGCTTTCATGAATTTCCAGAATTGAACTGTACAATTTGTACTCTCTTCAATATTCTGGCCTGGAGAATTCTATGGACTGTGTAATCCATGGAGTTGCAAAGAGTCAGACACAACTGAGCGACTTTCACTTTCACTTTATATTATTAATTCAGATCTTTTTTTCTTTTCTTGCCTCATGCTTTCTACCATTTCTTTGTTCCGCAGCATTTCTAAACATACACTGGGAATGAAGAGAGAGGAAATTAAAGTTTTTCATGTTTTCTCTATTTTTTAGTAATTGAAGGGGGTATGTGGCAATGCAGTTAAGAGCAACCTAGCAAAAGTCTGAATTTCAGCTAGCCAACTGTGTATGCTTTGTTAACTCTGGGATCTGATGTCTCTTATCTAGGGACTTACCTTGTTAAGAAGATGAGACATCGATGAAGCATTAAAGAGTGATGATACTTTTACTTAAAAGTGCTTGTAAACTGAAAAGACAAGTCATTGATAACTGCAATCATATGTAAAGCCTCCCACCTCAATGATGTTTCATTTCTTTGCTCAGAGATCTTCAGTGTTTTCCTTTTATCCTCTAAATTAGTTGATAGTTTCTTAACCTGCTTACAGTGTGATCTTAGCCTCTTTTCCAGCTATGTCTTCTGACTTCCTCTGCTGACATCCACGCTTCAGCTCAACTAAAGTCATCTTTTTCCTGAATGGGCTTTCATTTTCCTCACTACCGTGGCTTTGCTATGCTATTTCCTCTACCTAAGAGTTTTTCAGTCATGGCATTACTGACATTTTGAGCTGGTTGATTCTTTGTTTTGGGGAGCTGTCACCGTCTAAATAGTAGTAATAACCAAAAATGTCTCACATATCGCCAGATGTCCCCTGGAAGGCAAATTTCCCCTATGAATTATTTCTGCCCTGTGTTTCTGTAGTCTCCTACTCTTTTGAGGTGTTTACCACTTAGCTACACCCACCATCTTCCAGTTTTCATTACTGACACTTACCAGGTTTCTGGTTTCTTAGAGACATAATTCCTCCCAAGCAGTTGTCTAGCTCCTGCCATCGTTTTAGCTGATTTCATTGTCAACAGAGATGACCTAGTCCAACATAATGACCTCCTCACCTCAGCCACCTCAGTTCATTCCCTGTGCCTTGTAGGTATCAGAAAATAAACTGTCCTTCAAATCACTCAGCAGATATCCCATTCCCCTACCACACTTCCTATCCTTCTAAGGATGCCTATCCACCAGTTCTTGGACCTTGCTGAGACTCCTGGCCACTAACTGACCCTTCTAATTTATATCCACCCACCCCCTTTCCAGCTTGGGCTTCCCTCTCTTTGCATGCCACATCATTACAAACATCTCTAGCAAATAACACTTAACTTCTCTTACGCTGTGATGCTCAAACCCTAATCCTAAGTAAATTCAATCGTCTACAGTCTTTCTCCAAGAACAACACGTTATAATCAGTGAGTTAAGAGATTGTCCCTGATCTCACTTTCAGCATTCTAAAGTCAAACCCTCATTTTGCTCTCTCATAGTTGCTGAACTTTCTTTTCACATTGTCACGCTTTGAAATTGAAGTCTCCTTTCTCATCTTGATAAATGTCAGTGGTCGCTCTGTCTCCCTTTCTTCTCTCATTCTTCCCTCCATCCTGCTACCCTTGGAGCCGAAAGCAGCACACACATTTTAAGAACCACTGACAGCTTTTATCCGTGCCCATTTTGGCATTTAGCAGTGTCCTTGCTCCAGATGCAAATGTAGCCTACACTTTTCTAAGAAAATAAAAAGGGACAGTTAGTTCAATCGCTCAATCATGTCCAACTCTGCAACTTCATAGAATGCAGCACACCAGACTTCCCTGTTAATCACCAAACCCAGAGCTTGCTCAAACTTAAGTTCATCGAGTCGGTGATGCCATCCATCCAACCATCTCATCCTCTGTTGTCCCCTTTTCCTCCTGCCTTCAGTCTTCCCCAGCATCAGGGTCTTTTCCAGTGAGTCAGTTCTTTGTATCAGGTGGTCAAAGGATTGGAGCTTCAACTTCAGCATCAGTCCTTCCCATGAATATTCAGGATTGATTTCCTTTAGGATTGGCTGGTTTGATCTCCTTGCAGTCCAAGGGACTCTTTAGAGTCTTCTCCAACACCACAATTCAAAAGCATCAATTCTTCGGTGCTCAGCTTTCTTTAAGGGACAGTTGAGTGTTTTCTAATACTATCACATGAACTAACGAAATAGCATTAGGAAAACCAAAAAGGTATAATTTGAGTCAGTAGATATCTTAAACTTTAGGCATTTACCAGGAGACTGATATGACATTTAGTAACAGATCATGTTGCATGGTTTGATATTTCATCACACCTGTTTTCTGAATATGGTATGTTCTTAATTTGATATCCAGGGTTGGATACTACTAATGATAAACACAGTACAGTACTGTGTAATATTTTCTGCAGAAATGGAAAAAAGTTTTTGAAGCTCAGCTCTTCTGACAACATTTTGAAATTGAATATTTTCATTAATAGAACTCTAGAATAGAATTTCATTTTAAAACAATACTCAGTGCCATTAGATACTCAGCTCTTACTGTGTAATAATGAAAATAGAATTACGTGAAAATAGAATTTTGCTTCTGTTAGAGTGCTTTCCTATACTAATAAACCTCGAATAGTAATTCTTACTCACGTAAAAACAACTTTCAGTCTTTGTTAATAATTGACAGAATTGTAATGACAATTTAACTGTTAACTAGTTACTTTTTCATGGGTTTAGATTGTAATGTAGACTTTTCTTTATTATTATTAATTTATTTTTTATTGGAGGCTAATTATTTTACAATATTATATTGGTTGGTTTTGCCATACATTGACATGAATCTGCCCCGGGTGTACATGAGTTCCCCCTCCTGAACCCCCCTCCCACCTCCCTCCTCCCTTTATCCTCCCTCTGGGTCATCCCCACACACCAGCTCCAAGTCTCCTGTAACATGCATCGACCCTGAACTGCTGATTCATTTCACATATGACAACATACATGTTTCAATGCCATTCTCTCAAATCATCCCACCCTCACCCTCTCCCACAGAGTCCCAAAGACTGTTCAATACATCTGTGTCTCTTTTGCTGTCTCGTATACAGGGTTATATTTCCATCTTTCTAAATTCCATATATATGCGTTAGTGTACTGTATTGGTGTTTTTCTTTCTGGCTTACTTCACTCTGTATAATAGGCTCCAGTTTCATCCACCTCATTAGAACTGATTCAAATGCATTCTTTTTAATGGCTGAGTAATACTTCATTCTGCTTCATTGACTATGCCAAAGCCTTTGACTGTGTGGATCACAATAAACTGTGAAACATTCTGAAAGAGATAGGAATACCAGACCACCTGACCTGCATCTTGAGAAACCTGTATGCAGGTCAGGAAGCAACAGTCAGAACTGTACATGGAACAACAGACTGGTTCCAAATAGGAAAAGGAGTGCGTCAAGGCTGTATACTGTCACCTTGCTTATTTAACTTATATGCAGAGTACATCATGAGGAACCCTGGGCTGGAAGAAGCACAAGCTGGAATCAAGATTGCTGGGAGAAATATCAATAACCTCAGATATGCAGATGACACTACCCTTATGGCAGAAAGTGAAGAGGAACTCAAAAGTCTCTTGATGAAAGTGAAAGAGGAGAGTGAAAAGGTTGGCTTGAAGCTCAACATTCAGAAAACGAAGATCATGGCATCTGGTCCCATCACTTCATGGGAAATAGATGGAAAAACCGTGGAAACAGTGTCAGACTTTATTTTTTGGGGCTCCAAAATCACTGCAGATGCTGATTGCAGCCATGAAATTAAAAGACGCTTACTCCTTGGAAGGAAAGTTACGACCAATCTTGATAATATATTAAAAAGCAAAGACATTACTTTGCCAACAAAGGTCCGTCTAGTCAAGGCTGTGGTTTTTCCCGTAGTCATGTATGGATGTGAGAGTTGGACTGTGAAGAAAGTTGATCGCTGAAGAATTGATGCTTTTGAACTGTGGTGTTGGAGAAGACTCTTGAGAGTCCCTTGGACTGCAAGGAGATCCAACCAGTCCATTCTAAGGGAGATCGATCCTGGGTGTTCATTGGAAGGGCTGATGCTAAAGCTGAAACTGCAATACTTTGGCCACCTCATGCGACAAGTTGACTCACTGGAAAAGACTCTGATGCTGGGAAAGGTTGGGGGCGGGAGGAGAAGGGGACGACCGAGAATGAGATGGCTGGATGGCATTGCCGACTCTGTGGACATGAGTTTGAGTGAACTCCGGGAGTTGGTGATGGACAGGGAGGCCTGGCGTGCTGTGATTCATGGGGTCGCGGAGAGTCGGACACGACTGAGCGACTGAACTGAACTGAACTGAATACTCCATTGTGTATATGTACCAAAGCTTTCTTATCCATTCGTCTGCAGATGGACATCTAGGTTGCTTCCATGTCCTGGCTATTACAAACAGTGCTGCAGTGAACATTGTAGTACATGTGTCTCTTTCAATTCTGGTTTCCTCAGTGTGTATGCCCAGGAGTACGATTGCTGGATCATATGGCAGTTCTATTTCCAGTTTTTTGAGGAGTCTCCACACTGTTCTCCATAGTGGCTGTACTAGTTTGCATTCCCACCAACAGTGTAAGAGGGTTCCCTTCTCTCCACACCCTCACCAGCATTTATTGCATGTAGACTTTTGGATAGCAGCCCTTCTGACTGGTGTGAAATGGTATCTCATTGTGGTTTTGATTTGCATTTCTCTGATTATGAGGGATGTTGAGCATTTTTTCATGTGTTTGTTAGCCATCTTTATGTCTTTGGAGAAATGTCTGTTTAGTTCTTTGGCCCATTTTTTGATTGGGTCATTTATTTTTCTGGAATTGAGCTGCAGGAGCTGCTTATATATTTTGGAGATTAATCCTTTATCAGTTGCTTCACTTGCTATCATTTTCTCCCATTCTGAAGGCTGTCTTTTCACCTTGCTTATAGTTTCCTTTGCTGTGCAGAAGCTTTTGATTTTAATTATGTCCCATTTGTTTATTTTTGCTTTTATTTCCAATATTCTGGGAGGTGGGTCTTGGAGGATCCTGCTGTGATTTATGTTGGAGAGTGTTTTGCCTACGTTCTCCTCTAGGAGTTTTATAGTAGCTGGTCTTACATTTAGCTCTCTAATCCATTTTGAGTTTATTTTTGTGTATGGTGTTAGGAAGTGTTCTAGTTTCATTCTTTTACAAGTGGCTGACCAGTTTTCCTAGCACCACTTGTTAAAGAGACTGTCTTTTCTCCATTTTACATTCTTGCCTCCTTTGTCAAAGATAAGGTATCCATAGGTGCGTGGGTTTATCTCTGGGCTTTCTATTTTGTTCCATTGATCTATATTTCTGTCTTTATGCCAGTACCATACTGTCTTGATGACTGTTGCTTTGTAGTAGAGCCTAAAGTCTGGCAGGTTAATTCCCCCAGTTCCATTCTTCTTCCTCAAGATTGCTTTGGATATTTGAGGTTTTTTGTATTTCCATACAAATTGTGAGATTATTTGTTCTAGTTCTGTGAAAAATATTGTTGGTAGCTTGATAGGGATTGCATTGAATGTATAAATTACTTTGGGTAGTATACTCATTTTTACAATATTTATTCTTCCAATCCACGAACACGGTATATTTCTCCATCTATTAGTGTCCTCTTTGATTGCTTTCAGTAGTGTTTTATAGTTTTCTATGTACAAGTCCTTTGTTTCCTTAGGTAGATATATTCCTAAGTATTTAATTCTTTTCGTTGCAACAGTGAATGGAATAGTTTCCTTAATTTCTCTTTCTATTTTCTCATTATTAGTGTATAGGAATGCAAGGGATTTCTGTGTGTTGATTTTATATCCTGCAACTTTACTGTAATCATTGATTAGCTCTAGTAGTTTTCTGGTAGAGTCTTTAGGGTTTTCTGTGTAGAGGATCATGTCATCAGTGAACAGTGAAAATGGAGAGATCACAACCGACAACACAGAAATACAAAGGATTATTAGAGAATACTATCAGCAATTATATGGCAATAAAATGAATAACCTGGAAGAAATGGACAAATTCCTAGAAAAGTACAACTTTCCAAAACTGAACCAGGAAGAAACAGAAAATCTGAACAAACCCATCACAAGCACGGAAATTGAAACTGTAATCAGAAATCTTCCAGCAAATAAAAGCCCAGGTCCAGACAGCTTCACAGCTGAATTCTACCAAAAATTTAGAGAAGAGCTAACACCTATTCTACTCAAACTCTTCAAGAAAATTGCTGAGGAAGGGAAACTTCCAAACTCATTCTATGAGGCCACCATGACCCTAATCCCAAAACCTGGTAAAGACCCCACAAAAAAAGAAAACTACAGGCCATTATCACTGATGAACATAGATGCAAAAATCCTTAACAAAATTCTAGCAATCAGAATCCAACAACACATTAAGAAGATCATACATCATGACCAAGTGGGCTTTATCCCAGGAATGCAAGGATTCTTCAATATCCGCAAGTCAATCAACGTAATACACCACATTAACAAACTGAAAAATAAAAATCATATGATTATCTCAATAGATGCAGAGAAGGCCTTCGACAAAATTCAACATCCATTTATGATAAAAACCCTCCAGAAAGTGGGAATAGAAGGGGCATACCTCAACATAATAAAAGCTATAGATGACAAACCCACAGCAAACATTATCCTCAATGGTGAAAAACTGAAAGCATTTCCCCTAAAGTCAGGAACAAGACAAGGGTGCCCACTCTCACCACTACTCTTCTACATAGTTCTGGAAGTTTTGGCCACAGCAATCAGAGCAGAAAAAGACATAAAAGAAATACAAATTGGAAAAGAAGATGTAATGTAGACTTTAAATCAAGCTTGTTTGCCAGGGCACTTCACCTGATTTAGAATGTATGTGACCTCCTATGTCTTTTAACCTGAGTGACAGTTTATGACATCCTTAGGCAGCACACACATTATCCTGATAAGCTTAAATGATTTTGGTTAGCTATTTATATTTTTAGTACCCAATGCAGTTGATGTACAAGTAGTTTGTCTGAATTATTATCTAGTCACATTCAATATGAACTAAGTCAGCTACTATCAATTATAGTTTGTTTATTATGAACTTAAAGCCTGTTAACAAATGTTCTGAACCTTGAAACTGTTACATTGGTTCAATTTAAGAAGAATATAAAATAACATTCCACTTATATAATTTAAAAATCTTCAGAATGCTTACTTTCTCTTAGTTGAAATTGTCTATGTTCATAAGACTGTTGCTTCTTCTTGTATGCTAGCATGCAAAACAAAAAGGTCTGAAAGGAAATGGTCGGTTGCACTTCCTACCTCTTCCCCTAAAACCGAGAGAACTAAGTTTCCATTATTTTTTTTTTTTTTTTCATTTTTGAGGGCTGGCTGAAATCATGAAGTAAGAAGAAACTTAAATTTTTAATGACTGGAGATCTAATTTCACTCTCATAGCACCTGGGATCTCAGATACCTTTCATAGGGGTCAGGTGTTTTGAGGGTATTTTAGAGTGCTTTTAGTAGCATGTTGAGAAATACAAAAGAATTAAAATGAGATGTAGAATGAGCTAAAAGCACATAAGATGACTTTTTACAAATTAAGAGATCATCTTTTACTTTTCCATTTCCAATTTGATTTTTGGAAGAGCTTTCATAACAGTGCTTCTGGCAAGTAATGAGACTTTTGCCATTCCACTCTAAGAAAAAACATACTGCCAGGAACATGAAATCCTGTCAGAATTCTAAAAGATTATTTGGGGCTTTCCCCACCCCTGTAGCCTTTATCTGAAGTGAAATACAATTTCATTTCTGAAATAAACTAAAGTGAAATTAGTCTATGTCACTGAGTCAGGATATTATAAAATGAAGCATTTTATATACCAAAGTATGTAAAATGTTTAATATCTCAGAGTATGAATCCTAATCCATTTTCATAAGCAAGCATATAATTTACCTTGGAGTCAGTTTAAGAAACTTAAAAGCTATATATTTTAAATGACACTGACCTGTTTATGATATTATAGTTACCTCTAGCTTTATTAATTCCCAAAACAGAAAACAGCCAGATTTTTGATGATTTGTCATTATCTTACATTTAATGACTAACTTTCCATTTATAGTAACATAAAGTTGCTTTTTCTTAACAAAGATTTTTAAGGGGAACACAGGTACACCTGGTTCAGATTCATGTCAATGTATGGCAAAACCAATATAATAATGTAATTAGCCTCCAATTAAAATAAATTAAAAAAAATAAAAACCCAAAAATTTTTAAAGTTTTATTTATTCATTTTTCATTTCTATACATAACATACTACATAACCATTTTTAAGTGTACAGTTCAGTTGTATTAAATGCATTCATAATGTCCTACCATCACCATGGCCTTAACTCTTAACCATCTTATAAAACTGAAACTCTATACATATTAAACAGTAACTTCCCTGTCTCCTCTTCCTCCAAGCCTTGGGCAACCACCATTCATTGGAACAGACCCTGATGCTGGGAAAAATTAAAAGGAAAAGGGGCTGGCAGAGGATGAGATGATTAGATAGCATCACTGACTCAATGGACATGAACTTGAGCAAATTATAGGAGATAGTGAAGGACAGGGAAGCCTGGCACGATGTAGTTCATGGGATTGCAAGGAATCAGACATGACTTGGTGACTGAACAACAACATGATAATTCTATTTTTAATTTTTTGAGGAGCCACCATCACAGCAGCTTTATCATGTTTTATTCCCACTAACAATGCATAGGGTTCCACTTTCTCCACATGCCTGCCAATATTTGTTATTTTCTGCTTTTTTCCATAGCTATCTTTTAGTTGCTAAGTTATGTCCAACTCTTGCGACCCCATGAGCTAGCTGTCCTTTGTGCATTTTTCAATCAGGTTGTCTTTGTTGTCGAGTTTTAGGCGTTCTCTCTTTGTTTACTGTATCTTGTTTTTTAATTATTTTTAATTCAAGGGTAATTTGCTTTATAATATTGGGTTCATTTCTACTGCTTTACAGTATTGGGTTCATTTCTACCATACATCAACCTGAATTAGCCAGGGGTGTACATATGCTTCCTCCCTCTAGAACCTCCCTTCCACTTCCCACTCTTTCCCACCCTTCTAGATGGTTATAGAGCCCCAATTTGAGTTCCCCAAGTCATACAGCAAATTTCCATTTGTGCAGAAAGTCATTAAAACAGTGTATGAATGAAATGGTATATTTCAAACAGTCTATGAAATATTAATAAAGTACAAAAAAAGAAAAAAAACTAAGAAGTAGCCACAAAGAAATTTTGGAGCTAAAAAGTACAATTACTGAAATGAAATTCACTAGAGGAATTTGAAGGCTGATCTAAGCAACAGAGGAAAAGGAAGTAACTTGAAGATAGAACAATGAATATTATTGAATCTGAAGAACAGGAAAAAAAGACTGAAGAGAAGTGAACAGAGCATAAGAGACCCATGAGACATTATAGTGAGTCTCAGAAGAAGAAGAGAGAAAGAGGCAGAGAGAATATTTAAAAGACCAAATGGCAAAAACTTGCCAAATCTAATGAAAGATGTGAATATAAACATCCAACAAACTCAATAAAGTTCCAAAAAGATAAATTCAAAGAGACTCATACCAAGACATTATAATCAAAACTTTCAAAAGACAAAGGCAAACAGAGAGTCATGGAACTATTTGAAAGGAAATTTTAATGCATTTAGTATGTACTTTTCATGTTTAATCATTACTGATTTCTACTTTTAAGAAAAATATATTTATAATTTTACATGTGATGTTTAGGGACTCCTTTAATTCTGTAATCTTGAGGAAATTTATTTACTTCTCAGAATTCTTAGTTACTTCAAATTTCATATGGCTAGAATGGGTGTATGAACAATTTTTGTAACTGTCAGTTGTACTTTATATATTATATTAATATGCTTTACTTTTGCTTTATTTATTTTTGAATGAGATAGAGGCCTTGAATATGTCTCATTATTTTAAGAAGTTGCTTTAACCTAAAATTTCCTAGTGATTTGTTTGTTTGGTTTTAACTTATTCTATATAAAAAGAGCTTTATATGCTATAAAATAACATGTGTTGGTAGTGACAAGAAGTTCTCAGAGACAAGGAGCTTGCCTCATTTGTGTTTATCCAATACCTAATTGAATGCCAAGCACATAGGGGAGGCTTAAAAGGTTTTGAATGAGTAGGTAGATAGACATGAAAGAAATTTTAAAGATCATTTAGTCTTATCATACCATTACAAAGGCAAGGAAATGAAGCCTGGCGAGATTCATATTTTGCTTTACTTTTTCCAATTTATTGGAATTATTACACTTCAAGCATTTTATCACTACACTGTTCTAGATGCAGGAAAAATATTCCCTTCCAGTGTGTCTCAAAAATGATGCAAAGAAACCATATATATGGATTATCTCATTAAGTCCACTTTTATTCTAGTCTGCAGAAAGTTCCTGACTGGTGCTTAGAAAAACAAGTTAAGAGTAGAAGACAATACAGAAATCATGAGTTTCTAGCCTAGATGGGGAATACTGCCCACTGTCAGAGGTTTGCTTTTGAGTATCTATGAGTTTAAATAATTTTAAATAACTAATTTTTATGTTTAACTGTTCTGCTGTTGGACTTTTAAGAGGAATAGTCTGCTAATTTCTGCTGACCATATATATTGTTTTGCAGTTCAGTCTGACATAGCAGTTATCAGAGAGACTAACAGCTTCTATTCATAAATTTTAGATTATTCATCACCATGATTGAATTGTACCACTTAAGAAATAAATCACTTTCAGGTTGAATTTGATTTTAAATGTCTAGCCACTATTTTTGTGAGCAAGATTGGGGTTTCTTCTCTAACCCTGGCCCCTGAGTATGAGCCCATCATATGATGAAAACTAAGAATTCTGTTAAAAATGAAACAACTAATTACACAGAATTCCAGAAAAGATACATTTGGTGGGAAGTTCCTTTAGCATCAGTGTTCAGTTCAGTTCAGCTCAGTCGTGTCCGACTCTCCGCGACCCCATGAATCACAGCACGCCAGGCCTCCCTGTCCATCACCAACTCCCGGAGTTCACTCAAACTCTTGTCCACTGAGTCGGTGATGCCATCCAGCCATCTCATTCTCTGTCGTCCCCTTCTCCTCCCGCCCCCAACCTTTCCCAGTATCAGAGTCTTTTCCAGTGAGTCAACTCGTCGCATGAGGTGGCCAAAGTATTGGAGTTTCAGCTTTAGCATCAGTCCTTCCAATGAACACCCAGGATTGATCTCCTTTAGAATGGACTGGTTGGATCTCCTTGCAGTACAAGGGACTCTCAAGAGTCTTCTCCAACACCAGTGTTCAGTTCAGTTCAGTCGCTCAGTCGTGTCCGACTCTCCGCGACCCCATGAATCACAGCACGCCAGACTTCCCTGTCCATCACCAACTCCCGGAGTTCACTCAGACTCATGTCCACAGAGTTGGTGATGCCATCCAGCCATCTCATTCTCGGTCGTCCCCTTCTCCTCCCGCCCCCAACGTTTCCCAGCATCTGAGTCTTTTCTAGTGAGTCAACTCGTTGCATGAGGTGGCCAAATAGATACTCAGAAATACTAGATGCCATGTTTCACTTGCCAGAATAACTGGTTTTGGATAATAGTGATTGTGAAGGCAGCTTCTAAACAGTTAGCAAGTATGACATCTTTATAAATTTGTAATATACACTTAGTGTGTGTGTTATATGAATCATATAAACTTTACCTAACATTTGTTTTTGAATGAGTAGACATGATAAGAAAGTAGACATGATCATTTCTTAAGATTACAAAGGATCAGGATTTGGGAAAGGGACTAGTGGAAGTAAATAGCTTTATTGTGTAAACCGAATGTATGCAGGTTGACTTCATTGCTCTAAGGAAAATTGTCAGGCCAAATGCAGTTTTAAAATTTGTATTATAAAGCTTTCGTTCAAGAAAATTAACTTTTAATGAGAGTTAATGGAAAAATCTGAAAATTTCTTGATGATTAATGCCAAGCTCCTGCACTCCAGTTTTTTCCATTATTAAGTATTATCATCTCTAATGAAATCTTTACCTTCTGGAATCTAGAGGATTCTTCTGGAAGGTGGAGTGTGTTCTCATATTGGAATTTTAAATTAATGTGTGTTAACCCATAGAAATACTGCAAGACTGGAAAAATTGAAACTGCAAACTCCCCCAGCTTCCTTAAGACTCTGATCTCATAGGAGTAGAGGAAATATGTTGTCTTCAACTGAGATATTCATATAACAGAAGATCACTCACTCAACCGTAATTATCTTCATTATATTTCTCTTAAAAACTAAACATTCAAGTTATAAAAATAAATGCCCTGTAATAATAAATGCCTTATAATAGTAATCTGACCCAGCAAATACTGTGTGTGTGTGTGTGTGTGTGTACTTAATTGCACAGTCATGTCCAATTCTTTATGACCCCATGAATGTAGCCTGCCACGCTCCTCTGTCCATGGAATTTTCCAGGCAAGAATACAGAGTGGGTTGCCATTTCCTACTCCAGGGAATCTCCTGACCCAGGGATCAAACCTGTGTCTCTTGCATTGGCAAGTGAATTATTTATTACTACCTTGAAAAAACCGTAAATCAAAAAGACACACACCCCAGTCTTCATTGTAGCACTGTTTACAATAACCAGGACATGGAAGCAACCTATATGTCCAGTTTACAAACAAATGGATAAAGAAGGTGTGGTACACATATACAATGGAATATTACTCAGCCATAAAAAGGAATGAAGTTGGGTCATTTGTAGATACATGGATGAACCTAGAGTCTGTCATATAGTGAAGTAAGTCAGAAATAGAAAAACAAATATTAACACATGTAAGTGGCATCTAGAAAAAAATGGTACAGATGAACCTATTTGTAGGAATAAAGGTACAGGTGTAGAGAATAGATGTGGACATGGAGTGGGGGTTAGGGGAGTAAGGTGAATTGGGAGACTGAGATTGACGTGTACACTACCATGTGTAAAAAGCTAGTGAGAAACTGCTGTACAGTTTAGGGAGCCCAGCTCATTGCTCTGTGGTGACCTAGAGGGGTGGGAATGTGGGGGCTGAGTGGGACGGAGGTCCAAGAGAAACAGGGACATATGTATACATATGGCTGATTCACTTCATTGTACAACAGAAATTAACACAACATTGTAAGGCAACTATATCCCAGTTTAAAAATAATAATAACATATCATGGTCTCTCTTGCTAATCCTTATCCAATGAAAAATATAACGCCCTTAAACTCAATTTCAGGATGCTTAACAGGCTCCCATCAATCTAACCTTTTTTTTTTTTTTTTCTTACAACAAAAGTTCTTCTGATACTGATTTGACTGATAAGGGAAGCAGGGCGGGAGTAGGTTTGTTTACCCAACATTAAGGTCCTTCAGTCATATATTAGTAATAATGTGTCCGTGTGTGCCAGAGTGTGGTGTCAAAGTCTCTAGTCAGAGCTCTGCTAAACGTAGAGAATCTTCATTTAGGGCCCAATGTTTCAGGATAGGAAAGAGAAAGAAAGGGAAAGGAAGTCTAGATAAAAGTTTGTAAACTTAAAAAGTGAAATTTTTAAATGATTTCTGGAAATTTAATCTTCTTCTTTAGGATATTATCTTGTGAATGAGGACCCATTCAAATAGGTTCCTCATATCATCTACTAAGTTAGTGCATTGTTCAGAGTATTACCTGGCAGCATTGTTTGATATAGGGAATTTAGGAAATATGGTTATGTAACCAAAGCAATAATCTCTCAGAGGTTTTAATCTAGTACCTCAAATTAACTCTGCAGACATGTTTTTAATTGTTCCCCATGCTGCTTAAAATATTTTGAATTGTATTTCAATATTTTTCAAGTGTGATTTTCCATATTTAAAAATTATATTTCTGTAGCAACAACAGTTGGCTGGAGCTAACTAGTTGCCATCCTCTTTGGTCAGTAATGGCCTATTTTTAGTACCTTCCAGTTCCCTTCTTCCTACTGTTTCTCCCAGCCAGAGATCTTTAGACAGTTTGTATGCCCCATGCCTTTCTACTATTTGATGATCTCAGTTGTAGCAGAACCTCTTAAGTTAGATCCTCATGCCTCATAGCATTTGAGTTGATGACCTCTCAGCTTCTGAATGCAATTAAACTCCTGCTGTGAAAGGGGAGAGTTGTTGGCATTAGCTGGTTTATCTTAATGACTTCAGCAATCTGATGGCTCAGATGGTAAATAATCCGCCTGTGATGCAGAGACCTGGGTTAGATCCCTGGGTCAGGAAGATCCCCTGGAGAAGGGAACAGCTAGCTACCCACTCCAGTGTTCTGGCCTGGAGAATTCCATAGACTGTATAGTCCATGGGGTCGCAAAGAGTCAAACACGACTGAGTGACTTTCACTTTTCAGCAGTCATATGTCCTTTGGTACACTGTTTTATGAACAAGTGGAAGCAGATGAAAGATAATTTTATTCTATACTCTTATGCTGCCCTTTCTCTAGTATAACTGGAACTAAGAAAGACAGGACAGTACTACAGAACAGATGTAAACATAAACTTGGCAAATTCTCCTGGTTCAAACATTCTTTGTGAAAATGTCTGATGGTTCCAGAAAATTCCAATAGTATTTTATTACCTGTATTTTTTCCCAAATGAACCACGAACTTCTTTGGAAATACAGTGACTCTCAACATTGAAGGAGAACTTCTTCATGTAGGAACTCTAAATGACATTATGAATATTTCTTTTAAAAAATTTCCATTGTAATATTTTTCTTAAAAGATTGAAATGTACTGAAAGAATACAATGCCAGAAATCACATTTTTTAATCTCTTCCTTCATACCATAGTATATCAAAAGGATGTTATGTGCCCATTATTAATTATTAATCTTTGTTTTGATTTTTCCTAACATGGTTTAGTTCACATAGTTAAGCTTACAATTGATGTTTCTAAATTCCCAAGGCTTCCTTCTGATGCCAACATTACCCGAAGAGTTCTTCATTTGAAAGGAAGACTGTGCTGCACTTGGCAACAATTAAAATGCAGTAAAGCTTGGTCCTTTCAAACTATGAGTGGAGATAATTGAAGCATAAACCATTTAATGTTTTTGCACACACTTGACTGTGTATTTTGAGGAGAAGAAAGTATGTGTACATTGACTGTTTTCACTATTTTACTTGTTAAAAGAATCTAATGAACAAGGATTCAACTGACTTTGGGACTTCTATCTTGAATTTTTCTCTAACTCATAATGCAGTCTTTTGATAAGGCTTATTTCTTCAAATGAATGCCAGTGATGTCAGCTATCATCATAACATTTCTGTTAGCATTTTAAAATTAGTTTTCAAGATGAGAAAGGCAAACCCATGTCCAGAATATATAGCTTTACTCCTGTAAAATGAGTTGTCGCCACTTCTACAGTAGATGAGATCCAGTGAATCTCATTCTGCACCTCGTCTTTTCTACGCACTCCTCAACCCCTGCCCTCACAATATAGTCTCATGCTTCCTTTCCTGGTTCCTGCCAGTGCTTGTTAGCTAGGTACTGCACTTAATTCAGGCTATAGTCCCTTTCTCCCCCAAATGACCATCACATTCCTAGTCAAGCTATCTTGTACTTAACCCATTTTTGGCCGAGTGGCAGCAGAGAAGATGGGACAGACTGCTGGAAGTGAGAGCAGTGTTGCCTAATGGGGTAGAAAATTTTTTCAGCAAGAGAGCTAGACTTTAGGGGTAATTTCTCCGTCATCTTCAAATGAGAGAATGTCAGCCTCTAACAGTCCACTTCTGAAGGCTCTGAAAATCCATTCAAGTGAATCTGGGGATTCAGGATTTTCATATTATCAACTTGGTGTTCCTATCCCATGGGTCCTGTATCATTTTTTACTATCTAAGGCTATAACCTTAACATAGCAGACCTTCTTGAGTTGAGAATTTAACCTTCTTGTCTACGGCCATACCACCGTGAACACACCCCATCTTGGAAAGTTATCTAACCTTGATACTAATCTTTATTAAGTATTGAGCTAATCTTAATACTAATCTTCATTAGTTCTTGGATGGGAGAATTTAACTTTCAGAGCTCTTCTAGGCCCTCACTCAGAGTTCTTCTACTCTTACCATTAAGACCATTAACTTCTGCTCTTATTCATCAGCTTTCCTTGCCCTTCAGGATGGAGGTTAAAAACCTCTGGTTTTGCTTCCCAAGAGGCTTTCACACTTAGCTTTTAATTTATTACTTATGCTCAGGCTGTGTATCTTTCCTATGTTTCCTGAGTTGAACTTTGCAAAAGCCATCTAATTCTGTCTTTATTTGTTGTTGTTCAGTCTTTAAATCTTGTCTGAATGTTTGCAACCCCATGGACTACAACATGCCAGACTTGCCTGTCCTTCACTGTCTCCCAGAGTTTGCTCAGATTCATGTCCATTGTGTCGGTGATGCTGTCTAACCATATCATCCTTTGCCACCCCTTTCTCCTTTGGCCTTCAATCTTTCTCAGCATCACAGTCTTTCCAGTGAGTTGGCTCTTTGCATCAGGTGGCCAGAGTAATAGAGATTCAGTTTTAGCATCAGCCCTTCCAATGAGTATTCGGGGTTGATTTCCTTTAGGATTGACTGATCTTGTAGTCCAAGGGATTCTCAAGAGTCTTCACTAGCACCACAATTTGAAAGGATCGACTCTTCAGCACTCAGCTTTCTTTATAGTCCAACTCTCATATCCATACATGACTAATGGAAAAACTATAGCTTTGATCAAATGGACCTTTGTATACAATGTGGTGTCTCTGCTTTTTGATACACTGTCTAGTTTTGTCATTGCTTTTCGTCCAGGGAGCAAGTGTCTTTTAATTTCATGGCTGCAGTCCCCATCACAATGATTTTGGAGTCTAAGAAAATGAAATATGTCACTGCTTCCACTTTTTCCTCTTCTGTTTGCCATGAAGTGATGGGACTAGTTGCCATGATCTTAGTTTCTTGAATGTTGAGTTTCAAGCTAGCTTTTTTACGATCCCCTTTCCCCTTCATCAATAGGCGCTTTTATTCCTCTTCACTTTCTGCCATTAGAGAGGTATCATCTGCATACCTGAGGTTGTTGATATTTCTCCCAGCAATCTTGATACCAGCTTGTGATTTATCCAGCCCAGCATTTCGTATGATGTACTCTGCATATAAGTTAAATTAAGCAGGATGACAATATACAGTCTTGAGGAGTCTCAGTGACATGTCACAGCATCCATTAGTTTTACTGAGTACATTTCCTTTAACTTTATTGTGTACAATACTCTTTAACCATATAGAATGGTAAGAACTTATTGCTTTGTTGACCAAAATTTTTTTCAAGCTGTTATTCTCATTCAGTCAAACTCTGAGGCATTATTCTGCATATTGAGTTGTTTTTAAACAATTGTCTCTATTTTTATTTCTTTGCAAAATGAATTATTTTTCTGTAACTCCTTTATATAATTGAATGATAAAATGAATTAAAAAAAAATCTGATTTATAAGGTACTTCCAGTCCCTCATTTTACTTTACTATTTTTCAAAGTCTTATTAAATAACTAGTGAAGCTGTGAAAATAGAATCAGTAAACATCGTGGGAGTAGCCCGAAATGAGCCTAGAAATGTAGGTAGGTAGGCTTTCACCTGACAGATGAGATTTACCCTATATCCTGGAAGAGAAGGAATGAGATCAGATTTACACTTTTCTATTTTAATCATGCTGATGACAGTGTGAAGGATCCATGGGTAAAGGAGAGAAGATTGATTGTAGGTATGTCATCTCGCAAATTACAGATGTTGTTTGGGAGTTTTCCTAGTGGAGTATGGAAATAAACACTTCATTGGGAGTATATGATTAAACAGATTAAAGAAGTTACCATTACAAAAGACTATATTTCAGACTTTCCTTATGGTATAGTGGATAAGAATGCACCTGCTGATGCAGGGGACATGGGTTTGATCCCTTATCTGGGAATATTCTACATGCCTCAGAGCAACCACGCCTGTGTGCCACAACTACTGAACTGTTGATCTAGAGTCCAAAAGCCGCAACTATTGAGCCCATACACTCTAGATCCTGTTCTTTGCAACAAGAGAAACTCATGCAACACTAAGAAGAGTAGCCTCCACTCGCCCCACTTGCAGCAACAAAGACCCAGTGCAACCAGAAATAAATAAAGAGTCCAAATTGACCAAAGATTAAAAAAAAAAAAAACTACATTTTTGTATTCATAGGCAAAGCATCCTTAGTGTGGTGAAAATAAATGTAGAAATATTTGATACATTGACATAGACAATCGTTCCACTTTCTCCAAGTTGGTTTTGGGTTCAGCTGGGCTTCCCAGGTGGTGCTGGTGGTAAAGAACTCACCTACCAATTCAGGAGACTGAAAAGATGCAGGTTCCATCCCTGAATTGGGACGATCCCCTGAAGAAGGACATAGCAACCCATTCCAGTATTCTTGTCTGGAGAATCCCTATGGCCAGACGAACCTGGCTGGCTACAGTCCAAGGGTTGCACAGTCGGACATGACTGAAGCAACTTTAGCATTCAGGCATGCAAGCAGCACATACAGTAATAAAAGTTAACAAGTTACTTAGCCTTCAGAGGGTTCTATGAAAATCTTTATCATTATGATTATTATATAAATTAGCTTCATTAAATTCATGTGAAGCCTTTACAGAAAACATGAATGATAGTTTCCTAAACGGATTTAATCAGATGAAAAAGAAAACCTTTTCTTTGAGATAGTCATGATCTTTATACCACTTTCATCTTTTAAAAGTGTAGAAGAGTGTCATTTTAATATTCCTTTGAGTCAGCTCATCATTTTAAAACTTTCATATTCATTAAATAAAATTGCCATTACACAAAGGTAATAAATGATGCTGCTAGACTTGCAGATTACCTGGCCTTTGCATTAATAGGTTGTTTGATTTGAATGTCAACCTACTGTTTTTCAAACCATCTTTATAAAATTCTTGCACTTTTTAATAAATCTTTTTAGTTGAAATATATGGAAATAATTGTACTACTTAAAATTTGAAATACAATTTATTGCTCACTTAACATGTGTGCTAATGATTGTGGGTTCTGAAATACTATTAATTAAAATAATGCTGAAATTCAGTGGAGACGCAGACAGAGAGAACAGACTTGTGAACATAGTAGAGAAAGAACAGAGTGGGATGCTTTGAGAGAGTAGCATTGAAACATATACATTACCATATGTGAAACAGATTGCCAGTCGGAATTTTCTGTATGACACAGGGAGCTCAAACCCAGTGCTCCATGACAACCTCGAGGGGGTGGGATGGGGTAGGAGGTGGGAGGGAGGTTCAAGAGGGAGGGCTGATGTGTATACGTATGGCCGATTCATGTTAATGTATGGCAGAAACCAACACAGTACTGTGAAGCAGTTATCCTCCAATTAAAAATAAATATATTTTTAAAATAAATTAATAAATAATACTGAAATTTTTATAGTGAAGTGTTGCTTTTAGAGTAAGAAAGCAAAAATGTGATTATGATTAGACTATCTTTTAAAAAAATATAGCCTGTCTTAATGTGTAAGATATAAAAGTAGTACACGTAATTGTTTTTAAAAGTAAAGAACAGAGGAGGAACAAGATGGCGGAGGAGTAGGTGGACATGGAGTACATTTCTCCCTACCGATACAGCAGGAATACACCTTTGACACAGAAGCGAATGCAGAACACCAGCTGAGAGTGGACAGGAGTACCTAACCCGTGGAAAAGAATGTATAAAACCACGCAAAACTTGGTAGGACAAAGGAACTAGGGGGAAAGGGGAGTGTTAATAGGACTGGACCTGCCGTCAGTGGGTGGGGGAACTGAAGCAGCAGTCCGATCCCCACATCGGGGCAATTTGAGTCAGAGGAGAAACATTTAAGGCTGAAAGTGAAACAGCTGATCTGTGGTAGCCTAAATGGAATGAGAATCAGAGTCCTTGCTGCAGCCATACATACCCTGGACAAAAATGCTGGTTCCCTGGAAGGTGCAGCAGCTGGGAGCTGGAGTTTAGGGAGGAACAAACCCAGGGGTTTAGGTGGAACAACCCCAGGGCAAGGGCTGCTGTTGACTGCAGAGAGACGGATTGAGGGGATGTGAGGTAGGAGATTGTGGTGGGAAATGCCAGTGGAGGAAAGCCAGGCAGTCATGGAAGCAAGGCAGTACTGCTGAGTCACACGTAGGGGGTGGAGCTATCACCATAGCCTCTCTCTCCCTTCATGCCAGCATTACCAGCTGAACAACGGAGAGGCTGGCCCATTAAATGCCTGATGCATTTGAGTACAGAGTAGGACGCCACCCAGGGTTCTCCTCGAAGTGACTGATGCACCAAACTACAGAATAGGGCCCCACCCAGAGTGCCCCTTTAAGTGCCTGAAGCACCAGTCTGTGGAGTAGGACCCCAGCCAGGGGGGGCCCCCTCTGTGTGCCTGACTCGTGAGACTACAGAGAAGGACCCTAGGCAAGGGAGCCCTCTAAGTGCCTACAGGCGGAGCTACAGAGAAAGACTGGCCGAAGAAGCCTTCTCATCGCCAGCAACAAGAGGCTTGGAAGAAGACCATAGGGCCATAACTCCTGTGGCGGAGGCAGTCCTTGTCCCTGCACCCTTGGTGCTGCCAGGGTCCCCATGAGCCAAGCAGCTGCACCACCTTCACGTTCAACTCTCACTGAAGCAGAGCTGCCACAGGCAAAAAAGTCTTGCCTCTATGCACACAGGGTAGCTTCCGTTGTGTCCCACTCTTTGCAACCCTGCAGACTCTGGCCTGCCAGGCTTCTCTGTCATGGAGGGGGTGTTCTCCAAGAAAGTATACTGGAGCATATTGGCCAATACTGGTTGCCATACCCTTCTAGAGCACTATATTTCCTGCTGCCCTAGCTGCCAACCCCCCTGAATGCCTGGTGCTGCCAGACCTCTGCAACCCAAGCAGCTGCAGCACATCCACACCTGGCCCTCACAGGTTGAACCCAAGTCCTCTGGTGCAGCCTTAGGAGGAAACCCCTGTGGACGACCAAGGGGAAATAAAACCACAGTTGAAATTCAGGGGCAGTGTGGCTAAGGAAGAAGACCCAAAATGTTCCCACCAGCTGTACAGTTCAATTTAGTTCAGTCGCTCAGTCGTGTCCGACTCTTTGTGACCCCACTGACTGCAGCACAACAGGCCTCCCTGTCCATCACCAACTCCCAAAGCTCACTCAGACTCACATCCATTGAGTTGGAGATGCCATCCATCCATCTCATCCTCTGTCATCCCGTTCTCCTCCCGCCTTCAATCTTTCTCAGCATCAGGGTCTTTTCCAGTGAGTCAGTTCTTCACATCAGGTGGCCAAGGTATTGGAGTTTCAGCTTCAGCATCAGTTCTTCCAATGAATATTCAGGACTGTTTTCCTTTATAATGGACTGATTGGATCTCCTTGCTGTCCAAGGGACTCTCAAGAGTCTTCTCCAACACCACGGTTCAACAGCATCAATTCTTCGGCGCTCAGCTTTCTTCATAGTCCAGCTCTCACATCCATACATGACTACTGGAAAAACCATAGCTTTGACTAGACGGACCTTTGTTGGCAAAGTAATGTCTGCTTTTTAATATGCTGTCTAGGTTTAAGCTGCACATTAAATCCACACGATCAACTAGGCAGAGTCTCTGCCTATGGAATATATAAAAGGCCATTGAGAGCTCCCAGAAAAGAAAGCATACTAGTTCTGATAGCTGTGGACATTGGAGGCCAAGAACACACAGGAATAAGACCAGATTAGAATCTGAGCTGCACCCACAGCAGGTCCAGAGACCAGCACAGTGTTGGAGGTTATCCTAAGGTGGACTGTGACTCCCAGCAAGGGAAAGAACTCTGACAGCAGTGACTGAACAAAAACATTTATTATTCTTTTTTTTTGACTTGTTCTGTAGATTCTTTTTTTTTTTTTTTGTAATTAATTTATTTTTTATTGGAGGCAAATTATTTTACAATATTATATTGGTTGGTTTTGCCATACATTGACATGAATTCGCCCCGGGTTTACATAAGTTCCCCCTCCTGAACCCCCCTCCCACCTCCCTCCTCCCTTTATCCTCCCTCTGGGTCATCCCCGCATGCCAGCCCCGAGCATCCTATAACATGCATTGACCCTGAACTAGTGATTCATTTCACATATGACAACATACGTGTTTCAATGCCATTCTCCCAAATCCTCCCACCCTCACCCTCTCCCACAGAGTCCCAAAGACTGATCTATACATCTGTGTCTCTTTTGCTGTCTCGTATACAGGGTTATCATTTGCATCTTTCTAAATTCCATATATATGCGTTAGTATGCTGTATTGGTGTTTTTCTTTCTGGCTTACTTCACTCTGTATAATAGGCTCCAGTTTCATCCACCTCATTAGAACTGATTCAAATGTATTCTTTTTAATGGCTGAATAATACTCCATTGTGTATATGTACCAAAGCTTTCTTATCCATTCGTCTGCAGATGGACATCTAGGTTGCTTCCATGTCCTGGCTATTATAAACAGTGCTGCGATGAACATTGGAGTACATGTGTCTCTTTCAATTCTGGTTTCCTCGGTGTGTATGCCCAGGAGTGCTATTGCTGGATCATATGGCAGTTCTATTTCCAGTTTTTTGAGGAATCTCCACACTGTTCTCCATAGTGGCTGTACTAGTTTGCATTCCCACCAACAGTGTAAGAGGGTTCCTTTTTCTCCACATCCTCTCCAGCATTTATTGCATGTAGACTTTTGGATAGCAGCCATTCTGACAGGTGTGAAATGGTATCTCATTGTGGTTTTGATTTCCATCTCTCTGATTATGAGGGATGTTGAGCATTTTTTCATGTGTTTGTTAGCCATCTTTATGTCTTCTTTGGAGAAATGTCTGTTTAGTTCTTTGGCCCATTTTTTGATTGGGTCATTTATTTTCCTGGAATTGAGCTGCAGGAGCTGCTTATATATTTTGGAGATTAATCCTTTATCAGTTGCTTCATTTGCTATTATTTTCTCCCATTCTGAAGGCTGTCTTTTCACCTTGCTTAGAGTTTCCTTTGCTGTGCAGAAGCTTTTGATTTTAATTAGGTCCCATTTGTTTATTTTTGCTTTTATTTCCAATATTCTGGGAGGTGGGTCTTGGAGGATCCTGCTGTGATTTATGTCGGAGAGTGTTTTGCCTACGTTCTCCTCCAGGAGTTTTATAGTATCTGGTCTTACATTTAGCTCTCTAATCCATTTTGAGTTTATTTTTGTGTATGGTGTTAGGAAGTGTTCTAGTTTCATTCTTTTACAAGTGGCTGACCAGTTTTCCCAGCACCACTTGTTAAAGAGACTGTCTTTTCTCCATTTTATATTCTTGCCTCCTTTGTCAAAGATGAGGCGTCCATAGGTGCGTGGATTTATCTCTGGGCTTTCTATTTTGTTCCATTGATCTATATTTCTGTCTTTATGCCAGTACCATACTGTCTTGATGACTGTGGCTTTGTAGTAGAGCCTGAAGTCCGGCAGGTTAATTCCCCCAGTTCCATTTTTCTTCCTCAAGATTGCTTTGGCTATTCGAGGTTTTTTGTATTTCCATACAAATTGTGAGATTATTTGTTCTAGTTCTGTGAAAAAGATCGTTGGTAGCTTGATAGGGATTGCATTGAATGTATAAATTACTTTGGGTAGTATACTCATTTTTACAATATTTATTCTTCCAATCCATGAGCATGGTATATTTCTCCATCTGTTAGTGTCCTCTTTGATTGCTTTCAGTAGTGTTTTATAGTTTTCTATGTACAAGTCTTTTGTTTCCTTAGGTAGATATATTCCTAAGTATTTAATTCTTTTCGTTGCAACAGTGAATGGAATAGTTTCCTTAATTTCTCTTTCTATTTTCTCATTATTAGTGTATAGGAATGCAAGAGATTTCTGTGTGTTGATTTTATATCCTGCAATGTTACTGTAATCATTGATTAGCTCTAGTAGTTTTCTGGTAGAGTCTCTAGGGTTTTCTGTGTAGAGGATCATGTCATCAGCGAACAGTGAAAGTTTTACTTCTTCTTTTCCAATTTGTATTCCTTTTATGTCTTTTTCTGCTCTGATTGCTGTAGCCAAAACTTCCAGAACTATGTTGAATAGTAGTGGTGAGAGTGGGCACCCTTGTCTTGTTCCTGACTTTAGGGGAAATGCTTTCAGTTTTTCACCATTGAGGATAATGTTTGCTGTGGGTTTGTCATCTATAGCTTTTATTATGTTGAGGTATGTCCCTTCAATTCCCACTTTCTGGAGGGTTTTTATCGTAAATGGATGTTGAATTTTGTCAAAGGCTTTCTCTGCATCTATTGAGATAATCATATGATTTTTATTTTTCAGTTTGTTAATGTGGTGTATTACGTTGATTGATTTGCGGATATTGAAGAATCCTTGCATTCCTGGGATAAAGCCCACTTGGTCATATGTTCTGTAGATTCTTTTGGATTTTTTCTTTTCTTTTTTTCCTTTTCCCCCTCTGTTGTAGTTGTCAGTTTTGTTAGCACTAAGAAATCCAGTTAAGCTTTTGAGCTTTGTTTCTTTTTTCTTTTTCCTCAGTCACGTTTTTTACTGTTCTCATAAACCTCTGCCTCTACGTTGTACTTTTGCAGGTCTTTGGAGTTTTCCTCTTTATTGGGGGGGGGGTGTTCTCTTTTTTATATTTTAATTTTTTAAGCCTATTATTATTTTTTCTACATTTATTCCTTTGTTTGCTTTTCCTACTGTTCTTGTTCCCTTGCAGTTAATCTTTAACGTATATAAATCTTCATCTACCTCTATTTAACTTTGCTTATCTATTCTTCCCTTTCCTCTCAACATATTTGTTAGTTTTGTTTTCATTGCTTTATTCCCCACTTGGCACCTTGCTTTAGTTTTGTTTTCCAGTTTATGCTTTAGTTAGTTTTGGTTTTAACTGGTAAATAAAATTTTTTATTTCCTTTGTTCACTGGGTCAACCTACTATAGTTTTGTTGGACTGTTTTGAATTTGCTCTTGGGCGTATATGTATATGTGTGTATTCCATTATTTTAATTATTATTTGCCTGATTTTCTAACTGCCATTTGTCTGTGGTTCATATTTGGTTTCTTGTTTTTGGATATTTGTTTTAATCTCACTTAATGCCATAACAAACCACTTGTGGAATCTTTGATCCCAACCAGAGATCAAGCACTGAGCCTTTGGAATGGTAGCACTGACTCCAAGACCCTAGACTATGAGAGAACTAATCCTAGGGAGTATCAAATAGTGAGAACTCACACAAAGGAAACCACCTGAATACAAGACCAGTATCACCCACCCACCAGTAGCACCTTGTGCAGTAGCACCTCATCTGAACAACAAACAAAAATACAAATCCAATATCAGCAGACAGGATTACCACATCACTCAGCCTTGCCCATCAGAGGAAAAACAAACAAAAGCTCAGCACAAATCTCACCCTATAGGAGGCTTACACAAACCACTGGACCAACCTCAGGGGGCAGAAACCAAAAGGAAGAAAGAATTCAACCTGGAAGCCTGGGAAAAGGAGACCTCAAACACAGTTGGTTTAAGAAATATGTAATAAAAAAGCAGAGAAATACTACACACATGAAGGAACAAACTAGAAACACAAAAGTCCAAATAAATGAAGAGCAAACAGGCAAAAAAGAATTCACAATAATGATAGTAAAGATGATTAAAAACCTTGAAAGCAAAATGGAGAAAATGCAAGAATCGCTTAACAAAGATGTAGAATAATTAAAGAATAAACATGCAGAGACAACACAATTACTGAAATTAAAAATACTCTAGAAGGAATCAATAGCAGACTATCTGAAGCAGAAGAACGAATCAGTGAGCTGGAAGATAAAATGGTGGAAATAACTTCTGAAGAGCAAAATAAAGTAAAAAGAATGAAAAGAGCTGAGGATAGTCTCAGAGACTTCTGGGACAATATCAGATGTACCAACATTCAAATCATAGGGGTCCCAGAAGGAAAAGAGAAAAAGAAAGTGTATGAGAAAATTTTTAAGAGATTATAGTTGAAAATTTCCCCAACATGGAAAAGGAAATAGTCGAGCAAGACCAAGAGGCACAAAGAATCCCATACAGGATAAACCCAAGGAAAAACATGCCCAGACACATACTAATCAAACTAACAAAGACTAAACACAAAGAAAGAATATCAAAAGCGGCAATGGAGAAACAACAAATAACATACAAGGGAAATCCCATATACTTAACAGCTGATCTTTCAGCAGAAACTCTGCAGGCCAGAAGGGAATGGCAGGATCTATTTACAGTACTGAAAGGGAAAAATCTACAACCAAGATTACTGTACCCAGCAAGGATCTCATTCAGAATTGATGGAGAAATCAAAAGCTGTTCAGATAAGCAACGTTAAGAGAATTCAATACCAGCAAGCCAACTTTACAACAAATGTTAAAGGGACTTATATAGTCAATAAATACAAGAAGCGAAAAATGATCTACAAAAGCAACCCCAAACAATTAAGAAAACCGCAATAGGAATATATATATATATATTTAGTTACTTTAAATGTAAATGGATTAAATGCTTCAACCAAAGACACAGACTGGCTGAATGCATACAAAAACAAGATCCATTTATATGCTGATTACAAGAAACCCATTTCAGACCTCAAGACACATTTAGGCTGAAAGTGAAAGGATGGAAAAATATATTCCTTGCAAATGGGAAGCAAAAGAAAGCTGGAGTAGCAATCCTCATATCAGACAAAATAGACCTTTAAATGAAGATTACAAGAGATAAGGAAGGACACTACATAATGATCAAGGGATCAATCCAAGAGGGAGACAAAACAGTTGTAAATGTCTATACGCCCAATGTTGGACCACCTCAATACATAAGACATAAAAGGGAAAATTGACAGTACTGCAATAATAGGAGACTTCAACACCCCACTCTCACCAATGGACAGATCATCAAAACAGAAAATTAATAAGGAAACACAAGTCTTAAATGATACATTAAATGAGCTGGACCTCATTGATATCTTCAGGACATTCCATCCAAATGCAGAAGAATACACCTTCTTCTCAAGTGCACATGGAACATTCTCCAGGATAGACCACATCTTGGGTCACAAATCAAAACCTCAGTAAATTTAAGAAAATTGAAATCATTTCAGTCATCTTCTCTGACCACAGTGCTATGAGACTAGATATCAATTACAAGAAAAAAAACTGTAAGAAACACAAAGACATGAAGATTAAACAACTCATTTCTAAATAACCAACAGGTTACTGAAGAAATCAAAAGGGAAGTCAAAAAATCTCTAGAAAGAAATAACAATGGAAATACGACAACTCAAAACCTATGGAATGGAGCAAAAGCAGTCTGAGAGGGAAGTTTATAGCAATACAATCCTACCTCAAGAAACAAGATAAACATCAAATAGACAACCTAACTTTACACCTAAAACAGTTGGATAAAGAAGAACAGCAAAGCCCCAAAATTAGTAGCAGGAAAGAAATCAAAAAGATCCAAACAGAAATAAATGCAAAAGTAATGAAGGAAACAATAGTAAAGATTAATAAAATAAAAGCTGGTTCTTTGAGAAGAAAATCAACAAACCTTTAGCCAGACTCATCAAGAACAAAAGAGAGAAGAATCAAATCAAATGAGAAATGAAAAAGGAGAGGTTACAACAGATAATGCAGAACTACAAAGAATTATAAGAGACTATTATGAACAACTATATGGCAATAAAATAGATAACTTGGAAGAAATGGACAGATTCTTAGAAAAGTTCAATCTTCCTAGACTTACCCAGGAAGAAATAGAAATTATAAACAACCCACTTATAAGCACTGAAATTGAATCTGTGATCCAAAATCTCCCAAAAAACAAAAGCCCAGGACCACATGACTTCACAGAATTCTTTCAAATATTTAGAGAAGAGCTAACGCCCAGCCTTCTAAAACTCTTTCAAAAAATTGCAGAGGAAGGAACACTTCTAAAGTGGGGCAAATTCAGTCTTTTCAGTAAATGATGCTGGGAAACCTGGACAGCGATATGTAAAAGAATGAAACTGGAACACTTCCTAACACCATACACAAAGATAAAATCAAAATGGATTAAAAACCTAAATGTAAGACCAGAAACTATAAAATTCTTAGAGGAAAACATAGGCAGAACACTCAATGACATAAATCTCAGTAAGATCCTCTATGACCCACCTCCTAGAGTAACGGAAATAAAAAACAAAAAGAAACAAGTGGGACCTGATCGAACTTAAAAGCTTTTGCACAGCAAGGTGAAAAGACAACCCTCAGAATGGGAAAAAATAATAGCAAATGAAACAATTGACAAAGCATTAATTTCCAAAATATACAAGCAGTTCATACAATTCAATGCCAGAAAAACAAATAGCCCAATCAAAAAGTGGGGAAAAGACCTAAACAGACATTTCCCCAAAGACATACAGATGGCTAACAAACGCTTGAAAAGATGCTCAACATCACTCATTATTAGAGAAATGCAAATCAAAACTACAATGAGATATCAACTCATACCAGTCAGAATGGCCATCATCAAAAAGTCTATATACAGTAAATGCTGGAGAGGTTATGGAGAAAAGGGTACGCTCTTGCACTTTTGGTGGGAATGTAAATTGATACAGCAACTATGGAAGACGGTATGGAGATTCCTTTAATAACTAGGAATAAAACCACCATATAATTCAACAATCCCACTTCTAGGCATATACCCTGAGGAAATCGAAATTGAAAGAGACTCATGTATCCCATGTTCATTGCAGCACTATTTACGATACCTAGGACATGGAAGCAGCCTAGATGTCCATCAACAGATGAATGGATAAAGAAGTTGTGGCACATACACAAAATGGAATATTACTCAGCCATAAAAAGGAACACCATTTGAGCCAGTTCTAATGAGGTGGATGAACCTAGAACCTATCATACAGAGTGTAGTAAGTCAAAAAGAGAAAGATAAATATCGTATTCTAACATATACATATGGAATCTAGAAAAATGGTACTGAATTTATTTACAGGGCAACAGTGGAGAAACAGACATAGAGAATAGACTTATGGACCTGGGAAGAGGTGAAGAGAGGGTGAGATGTATGGCAAGCGTAACATGGAAACTTACATTACCATATGTAAAACAGATAGCCAATGAGAATTTGCTGTATGGCTCAGGAAACTCAAACAGGGTCTGTATCAACCTAGAGGAGTGGGATGGTGAGGGAGATAGGAGCGTGGTTCAAAAGGGAGGGGATATATGTATACCTATGGCTGATTCATGTTGAGATTTGACAGAAAACAGCAGAGTTCTGTAAAGCCGTTATCCTTCAAAAAGATAATTAAAAAATATAAAATGTTTTAAAAAGATGCATTTAATTGCATCATTGTGTAAGATAGCACTGGTCCCTAAAGCATATTTTTGTTGTTTCATTCTATAATTTTTATCACTTTCAATCTATCAGAAAGAATATGCAGGTGGTCTTTAATTGTCTTGTTTTCTTTGCTTTGGATGATGTATCCATTAGGAAAAGTGGGACTAGCTGTGGACTTATGAATTATCATTATAGAAAAAAAGTGTTTTAGCTTAAGAGACCTATCTGAGATTATAATGGTACTTTTAAAAATATTGCTATAATAAAATGAACTAGAACTATGAAAGAAAAAAAAAGTAGAGAATGCCTTTGAATGACTAATACTAAATGCTCCCTTTAAATGCATTTTCTTTAATTATATTAATACAGGGTCATCTGCTTTACTTTCTTTGATGGATCAAGCACATTAAAATAAAGTTTACAGACTTGCCTGGTGTCCAGCAGTTAAGACTCCACAATTCCACTGCAGAGGGCACAGATTCCATTCCTGGTCAGGGAAATAAGATCCTACATGCCATGTGCTTAGTCCGAGAAAAAAACGTATTGATAGCATTCCTTGTTGAACTTGTAAAGAGTCACATCACCCATCTTTGATGTTGCTTAGATCTAGATCTTATAAACTGTCAGTAAGCCTCATTTGATGTACATAAATATGTGTATATATATAAAATTTAAAATATGTTTAAATACAACTGTATTATAACTTTTTATGTATTGTATTTCTTCCTGCTTAAATGTACACATCAGTAACAAAGCTTACAATTCTGTCATTTTCCTCCTAGATTTATTCCTCACGACATTGTCTGCTTCTAGTACCTTCCAGTTTGAGATATGGGAAAATTTGGTAAGAAATCTTTGCTTTTAAGCATTTTTAAATGATGACTTTCAATGAAAAGCACACAGTTTTAGAAAATAAAATGAAAGTAATCACTTGGTCGATTGATTTCAACAATAAATAGAACAGTTTTAAGAGCTTTTGGTTGCATTGCTGCATTCAAACTGCTGAATATTGCTGAAGGAAATGATTCATTCAGCATCAATTCCTCTGCAGGTTTTTAAGCATGACTGCCAATTAAACCAATCAGTCTGCCCTAATGCGCATGTTAACAGGGACCCTGCCAGGCTGTCAGCTGGTGAGAGAGGTGCCTGTCATTTACCTTGTCAGCATGGTGGTTTGTTGAAGAAAACCCCTTTTGAAAGACTTATTTTTCCTCTTTGCCTTCGGGCTTCTATAAAAAAAATAAGAACAACAGTCACGAAATTTACTGCCAAGTTGACCAAGATTAACGAACCTTTCCCAGTATTTTTTTTTAACTGCAAGTAGAATATTCCCAAACTGTTGTCATGGTTTTATTTTTAGCTTGAGGTAGATTATATGAAAAATGAACTAATGCAGAATAGACTACCCCAAATTTTAAAATTCAATTATAGGTACATAATAGAGGATAGGATCTGAGGACAGGCCAAATTGGCCAACTGAGTGACATTCATTAAATAGTGGTCAAGTATTAAACCTCACTTTTCTCATATGGGAAACAGAAGTAAGAATGTCTTTTTCAAAGATTGTGAAGATTAAAATGAAGCAATGTGTGTAAATTATCTCGCACACAGTAGACACCAAATTTTAGTTTGAGATCACTTGATTTCCCAGCTATTTACTCTAGATTGTCTTTTATTCAATCCAAATTAAACCCATTGCATTTTATTAGATTTTTGTTAAAAGACTCATGAACAATAAACAAATCTTAAAAAATGTAAAGCAGAAGCCTATGGAAGAAGATTCATTATTAGCCATCTCTTATAGCAGTCATAACTCACATTTCTTCGTAGGAGGAAACTAGGAAGAGGGGAAGAACTTTGTTTAGACAAGATTAGGGCTTTTGAATATTACTAACTACACCTGAACTCCGGGAGTTGGTGATGGACAGGGAGGCCTGGCGTGCTGTGATTCATGGGGTCGCAAAGAGTCGGACACAACTGAGTGACTGAACTGAACTGAACTGAACTACACCCCAACTCAGCAATCTGATCCTTCTTTCTCTTTTTAATGAGGCAAGGAGAAAGAAGAAAGACTTCTACACTGGAAAGATTTATCTTTGTTTAATGTACATCTTTTAAAAATGTAGTTGTATTTGTTTCTCTGATGATAGAAATATGGTTGTTACATTCTTAATGGTTCCTGTATATGAAATCTTCCACTAGTAGGGGATATTCATTCTCAGGTGACCTTGAAATCAAGTGAATCTTGAGGTTTTAGAAAGTGAGAAAATCAGTCATTTTGATTGATTATTAGTATCCATCTGGGAGAGAAAAGCTTCATTATTAATAAATATATATTTATAAAATCAGGGACTACTTTTAAGTATTTTATTTCCTCTCAGCATAGGCTGATTTAAAGATAATAAAATGAAGCAACTTTCATAGGAGAAAAATCTTCATGAAGAGACTAGATTTTGGAGGGGATCTTTTTTGCCTTTGTTATTTTCTTTAAAGAAAATTAATAAACTGTCTATTTGCCAATAGAGACTAAGGATTTTTCTTGTGGTAATATAGCTGGATCCATAAGGTATTTGTGTTATCAGTGATATAAAACTCATTAGTACAAATTAAGGAGAATGTAGACTCAAAATTAACTAGTTCAGATAAAAGTTTAAGTTTTGTAAAATGAGAGAATCATTTTTAATTAGTGATTGGACAAGTTGTAGTAACACATTAATTGACCGAAAAGCCTTCAAAACCTATAAAGCCATATTAGCTAGTAGAGGAATATGAGCTGCAGCAAATCTTTTTAGTCAGTTGTGATGTGCACAGCCCCATGGTAGATGCTCTAGGAGATCAGAAGTTAACCAAAGACGAGGAGTGCTAAGATGTGAGTGTAGGCAACTCTGATGAGATGTACTAACACTATGTTATAAGGAGTTAAAAAACAGAGCAATTACTTCCAATTGGTAGCAATAACATAGCAGTCATTTGGTAGCAGTAACCATAATAATTCTTATAGCTGTGAACCATAACAAAGTTCATACATAACTCACAATGGGAAAAACCTAAATGTCCATTGACAGACGAATGGTTAAAGAAGATGTGGTGTGTGTGTGTGTGTGTGTGTGCACACGCGCGTGTATTACTCAGACGTAAAAAAGAATGAAATAATGCTATTTGCAGCAACTAGAGAGTCTCATACTAAGTGAAGTAAATCTGATTGACATATATGATACCAGTTATATGTGGAATCTAAAATGTGGCACAGAAGAACCTACCTATAAATCAGAAATAGACTCACAGACATAGAGATCTGACTTGCGGTTGCTAAAGGGGAGGACTGGGAATTTGGAGTTGTTAAATGCAAACTATTACATTCAGAGTGGATAAACAGCAAGGTCCTACTGTATATAGCACAGGAAACTCTATCTAATAATCTCCTGGGATAAACCAAAATGTAAAGAATATTATAAAAAGAATATATATCTGTGTATAATAGTCACTTTGCTGTACAGCAGAGATTGGCTGTAAATCAACTCTACTTTAATGAAAAAAGAAAAAAGGAAGGAAGAAGAAAAATCATCTGGCCTAAAAGGGCCAAGACTGAAAATTTCTACCATAAAGGGTGGTGGGTGTTTATTCTTGGGTCTTGATTTGCCATTCTTCTCTTAACTCTTCCCTTTCATGTTACTTCTCTGTTCTCTTCTTGATTTCTAGTCCTACATTTCTAATCATTACCTTGATATATCTCTTATCTAAAATAATTTCTTTTCCTGCTCCCAATTAGACCTTCCTTTGTATTTTCTATTACCTTTGCATTGGTAGGCATTCTGTGTTCTCATATCTATCCCTTATCTGTCCCCAACATTCCACTCCTTTAATCATCCATCTCTTTCCCAGGATGTAGTAAATTCTACTTATCTCCCCACATCCAGATTTTCCACCTGATATGCAATATCCAGATTAATTGCAACAATGAAAGCTCTATTTATCTCACTCCCAGTCCTAAAACCTTTAGGACTTAAGCTTCTCAATAAATTTTTAAAAGATCAAATTACTTAGTTTAGGAGTCAAGGCCTTTGCTGATCTTGTGTAAAACAATTCTTCTAATCTTCCAATATCTTTTCATATTGTGGCCCAAATCAGCTACTTTCTACTCTGTGTCCTCTGTTTCCTGGGCATATCCTTGCCCTCCTCTTCCTTTTCTTTCAACCACTAAAATCCTGCTCATCTGCATTAGTCATTTCAAATACCACGTCTTACTTAAAGCCTTCCCTGGTGATCCTGGGGGGGCGCCAAATGGAAGCAACTGCTCTGTTTTTTAACTCCTTGTAACATGGGGTTAGTACATCTCATCACATCAGTCAGAGTTGCCTACACTCACATCTTAGCACTCCTCCTCGTCTTCAGTTAATTTCTGATCTCCCAGAATATCTCTGTGCATACCACAGCTGACTAAAAAGATTTGCTGCAGCTCATATTCCTCTACTGACTAATACGGTTTTTTATGTTTTTAGGGCTTTTTGGTCAATTAATGTTACTGCAAATTGTCCAATCACAATTAAAAATGATCCTCCCAGTTTACAAAACTTAAAACAATCATTTTATTGTTATGAGAATTGTTATGAACATAGGAGTGCCTGTATCTTTTGAGTTATAGTTTTGTCTGGGTATATGCCCAGGAGTGGGATCACTGGATCATATGTAGCTCGGTTTTCTGAGGAACCTCCATACTGTTTTCCAGTAGCTATACCAATTTACATCCCCACCAATAGTGTATGTGGGTTCCCTTTTCTCCATGCCCTCTCCAGAATTTTATTGTAGACTTTTTAATGATGGCCATTGTAATTAGTGTGAGGTGGTCCCTCATCATAGTTTTGATTTGTATTTCTCTAATAATTAATGATGTTGAGCATCTACTGGCCATAGACCAGATGATTCTTTATTGTGGAGATCTATCCTTGAAATTGTTTAGCAGTATCCCTGGCCTCTGTTCACTTAGACTCTAGAAGCCACCTCCCACTTGAAACAGTCAAAATATCTCCATACATTGCCCAATGTCCTCTGGAGAATAAATACACCTCAAGTCAAGAACCATTGCTTTATGTGAATAAAGATGTAGATACAATGATAGTCGTCATATGTTACTTCCTGATCATTTTTAACATTATAATATGTCAGTTTAAATACTAAATATTAAAACCTGCAGGGCAAAGCTTAGGTGGTCATCCATGAAAGGATACTTACTACCACATAGCACCTATGATTGGAATTCAAGCAGAAAATGTCAACTCTCCTGTCAATGGCAGTGTGTTTAGCTGCTTCAGTGATGGGTAGCAGATATAATAGTATTACTACTAGTATTCCTAGTCAATAATTGTTAATGTCGACTAAGAACATATTTGTGCATATGCTGAACTAGTAAGCACTTTATATGCATTATTTTACTAATCTTCAGAAAAACTTTGTAAAAGTTCATTTTCAAGTTCAAGTTCAGTCGCTCAGTCGTGTCTGACTCTCTGTGACCCCATGAATCACAGCACGCCAGGCCTCCCTGTCCATCACCAGCTCCCAGAGTTCACTGAAACTCATGTCCATCGGGTCAGTGATGCCATCCAGCCATCTCATTCTCTGTCATCCCCTTCTCCTCCTGCCCCCAATCCCTCCTAGCATCAGAGTCTTTTCCAGTGAGTCAACTCTTTGCATGAGGTGGCCAAAGTATTGCAGTTTCAGCTTTAGCATCAGTCCTTCCAATGAACACCCAGGACTTATCTCCTCTAGGATGGGCTGGTTGGATCTCCTTGCAGTCCAAGGGACTCTCAAGAGTCTTCTCCAGCACCACAGTTCAAAAGCATCAATTCTTCGGTGATCAGCTTTCTTCATAGTCCAACTCTCACATCCATACATGACCACTGGAAAAACCATAGCCTTGACTAGACGGAACTTTGTTGGCAAAGTAATGTCTCTTTTATCTAAAAGTTCATTTTAGATAAATGTAAACAGATCCTTATATTAGAACTAACTTGCTCAGACCTCAAAACTAGAAACAGTGGAGCTAGAATTTAAACTAAGAAATCTGTCTTTAAAACTTGGGCCTTTAAATCATTGCACAGACATTCGAAAAACCAATTAGGTGAAAGAAAAGGTAAAGGACATCATTGTGGCAGTGAGTTGGCCCAGTTTTGGATTGAAGGACTACAGTGAAGGCCAGTAAGAACAGGACGGAACAGAACAGGACACAGTGTAGTAGATGAGTCTCAAATAACAGCCCATGAAAAAGTATTTTCAGCTCAGAAGCACAGGACTGACATTATAAAAATACCTGAAAAATGTCCCTGATAACTTTACATTTTGCAGAACACTTCCTAATCATTCCATTGATCCTCTCTAGAACCCTGCAAGTACACAGTGCATTATCCCTTCTGACAGTTGAAGAAGCAAGACCCAGAGTAGTCAGTGGCTGTTCCAGAGTGATACAACGTAGTGAAAGCAGGGGTGTAGAACTGTGTCATCCAGCTGCATGTCTAGCGTCCTCTCTACTGGATTTTCTGCTCTCTCATTTTAAAAGACTTTGTTCACTTTTGTCTTTTCTACATTATATAGGTACAGTGTAGCTTCATCTTTGAAAATAAGTATAGTCATGTATCACGTTAAAATATACCATCTGAAAGAGTAGTAGTGTAGTGATGATTAAGTTTATTCAGTCATTTTAATCAAATACTAAATATGTTCATGATACTGATCTAAAGGTAACTTAAGTTCTATAGATCTGTACTGCCAAATGGAATAAAGAATAAGCAATGATAATGATGGAAAAGTAAATTGAGCCAAGTATCCCCAACCCCCAGTTAATTCATATATATAATTTATTCTGCATGCTGTCACTATAACAAGAATATATGATTCTCTTTTTCTAGCAATTGCAAAAGGATATTGTCTTCTTATACTGTGGTTCATGGTGAATGTGGCATGTTAGACACAGGAGTCTGTCACCTGGGTAGTACTCAATCTTTCTTGATGGAGATACATCATGATTATACAGGCATTTGTTGTTGTTGTTCAGTCACTAAGTTGTGTCTGACTCTTTGTGACCCCATGGACTTTAGAACACCAGGCTCCTCTGTCCTCCACTGGCTCCCAGAATATGCTCAAATTCATGTCCATTGATTCAGTAATGCTATCCAACAATCTCATCCTCTGCTGCCCCCTTCTCCTTTGGCCTTTAATCTTTCCCATCATCAGGGTCTTTTCCAGTGACTTGGCTCTTCACGTCAGGTGGCCAGAGTATAGGAGCTTCAGCATCAGTCCTTCAAGTGAATATTCAGGGTTAATTTCATTTAGGAGTGACTGGTTTGATCTCTGTGCAGTCCGAAGGCCTCCCAAGAATCTTCTCCAGCATGGCAATTCAAAAGCATCAAGTCTTCGATGCTCAGCCTTCTTTATAATCCAGCTCTCACATCCATACATGACTACTGGTAAAATCGTAGCTTTGACTATTCAGACCTTTGTCAACAAAATGATGTCTCTGCTTTTTAGTATACTATCTATGTTTTTCTTAGCTTTCCTTCCATGGAGCAAGCGTCTTTTAATTTCATGGTTGCAATCACCATCCACAGTGATTTTGGAGCCACAGAAAATAAAATCTGTCACTGCTTCCACTTTTTCCTCTTCTGTTTGCCATAAAGTGATAGGACTGTATGGCATGATCTTAGTTTTTTAAATGTTGAGTTTTAAGCTAGCTTTTTCACTCTTCTTCCACCCTCATCAAGAGTCTCTTTAGTATCTCTTCACTTTCTGCCATTAGAGTGGTGCCATCTGCATATCTGAAGTTGTTGATATTTCTTCTGGCAATCTTGATTCCAGATTGTAATTCATCCAGCCCGACATTTCCCATGACGTACTGTGCATAGAAGTTAAATAAACAAGGGACAATATACAACCTTGTCTTACTCCTTTCCGAATTCTGAACCAGTCCATTGTTCCATATCTGGTTCTAACTATTGCTTCTTGACCTGCATACAGGTTTCTCAGGAGACAGGTAAGGTGGTCTGGTACTCTAGTCTTTTAAAAATTTTCCACAGTTTGTTGTGATCCACACAGTCAAAGGTTTTCATGTAGTCAGTGAAACAGAAATAGATGTTTTTCTGGAATTCCCTTGCTTTTTCCATGATTCAAGGAATGTTGGTAATTTGGTCTCTGGTTCCTTTCCTCTTCGAAACCCAGCTTGTACATCTAGAAGCTCTCCGTTCACCTACTCTTGAAGCTTAGCTTGAAAGATTTTGAGCATAACTTTGCTAGCACATGAAATAGGTCCAGTTGTACGGTAGTTTCAGCATTCTTTGACATTACTCTACTTTGGATTGGAATGAAAATTGACTTTTTCCAATCCTTTGGTCACTGCTGAGTTTTCCAAGTTTGCGGACATATTGAGTGCAGCACTTTAACAACATCATCTATTAGGGTTTAAATGGATGGAATTCTATCACCTCCACTAGTTTTGTTCATAGTAATGCTTCCTAAGGCCCACTTGCCTTCACCCTCCAGAATATCCAGCTCTAGGTATGCAACCACATCATTATAGTTATCCAGGTCATTAAGACCTGTTTTGTATTATTCTTCTGTTTATTCTTATCACCTTTTCTTAGTCTCTTCTGCTTCCATTAGGTCCTTGCTATTTCAGACTTTTATCATGCCCATCCTTGCATGAAATGTTCCCTTGATGTTTCCAGTTTTCTTGAAGAGATTGTTAGTCTTTCCCATTCTGTTGTTTTCCTCTATCTCTTTGCGTTGTTCACTTAAGAAGGCTTACCTGTCTCTCCTTGCTATTCTCCGGACCTCTGCATTCAGTTGGGTATATCTTTCTGTTTCTCTTACCTTTCACTTCTTTTCTTTCCTCAGCTATTTGTAAAACCTCATCAGGCCACCACGTTGGCTTCTTGCATTTCTTTTAGGGGGGATGGTTTCAGTCACTGCCTCCTATACAAACGTACAGGAGTTTGTGTAAACTTACATCCATAGTTCTTCAGGCACTCTGTCCACCAAATCTACCATGTATGCAAGCATACCTTATTTTATTGTTTCACTTTATTACACTTCACAGATAATACTTTTTTTGTTTTCCATAAATTGAAAATCTGGCAGCCCCTGTGTCAAGTAAGTATATCAGCACCGTTTTTTTCTGATAGCGTTTGGTCACTTCATGTCTTCTATGTCACATTTTCGTAATTCTCACAATATTTCAAACATTTCCCATAGTATTTAATTTGTATTATTGTTCTTTGATGTTGCTATTACAAAAAGATTACAACTTGCTAAAGGCTTGGGATGATGGTTAGTTTTTCTTTTTTAAACAGGTATTTTTTAATCAAAGTATGTACATTTTTTAAGCATAATGCTATTGCACACTTAATAGAGTACAGTGTAGTATAACTTTTACATTCACTGGGAAACCAGAATATTCCTGTGCCTTGGTTTATTACAATACTTAGTTTATTGCAGTGATCTTAACCAGAATTTGCCTGTATTTCCAAAATATGCCTGCATCTGGAAACCTTTATAAATATATTTTATTATGTTTAACAGAACTTCACAGGAGTAATTTAGTCATTTGAGCCAGTAGAATACTTTGATAGTCAGCTTTATGTTATATGCGGCTGATGTATTTTTAGAGTGGTTTTTCCACACATTCAAGAATAATTGTGTCTTCTTTGTACCTGATGCTATAATCTTTCTAGAATGCAAATTCATTTGACACTTCATTCACAAATTTGTCAACTTTGATTCATCATTAGTATAACATCAGGTACTCAGCAAGACTGGGGGGGGGGGGTATCCTAAGTTCTAAGACACTTACATAAATAAGATTTCCATAGAAAAATCTTTCAAAAATGTATCAGATACTTTAATAATGGTAGGAGAAACATGTTTCTGCATGTGGATGATGGAGAGTTAAAATGGCTGGAAAACTGCCTGTCACAAGACAAACGTTACTTACTCATGTTCCTCAGGCATTTAGTCTTAATGCTTTCTGAGTAGCATTGCCTGCCTCTGAAAGTGTTGGAGATTTCTTCAGAAATAACCTACAGATCTGCAGTATCTTTAGAGGAACAAAGGAGAAAAATGTTTTAAATTTTTTTAGTATTTTAAAATATATAGTTTTCTATATGAAGCATGTAAAAATCAGGGTTAATACATCAAATAGTTAAAAGAGAAATCAGTAGTAAGAGAAGAGCTTTAAAACTAAGGGCTCAAAACCGAAACTCAGCGTTTTAGTTTATTTTTCTTATGTTCTAATATAAAATTATAGAAAGGGAAGACAGTAATTTAAAGGAGTCCATATTATTTTTGTAAGCCAGACATTCTGTTTTGGTAAGAGTAACTGAAGCAAAAGATCTCTGATGAGTTCTCCTTTTTTCTTTAGCTTAGCCACCTCTGGTTAGGACACGTCAGCTGTTGTACTCCTTTGCTCCCTTTCTGATAGTGTTGGTAATGAATGAGCCATTAAAGATGAATATAATTCTCATCTCATTTAAATATCTTTACCTAATTAACCCCCAACAGAATCTTCTTTCTTGAAATCTGTAAAACATAGTATCTTTCCTACTTACTCATACCACTTATATGTTACCTTCAAAAATTCTCTTTTCTTGACTTATATCTTATCTTCCAGCTGGACTGTTAGCTCTTTCAGGTAGGAACTATTTTATATACTTCTTTGGACTTCCCTTGTGGCTCAGCTGGTAAAGAATCCACCTGCAATGCAGGAGACTAGAATTTGATCCCTGGGTTAAGAAGATCCCCTGGAGAAGGGAAAGGCTACCTACTGCAGTATTCTGGCCTGGAGAATTTCATGGACTGTATAGTCCATGGGGTTGCAAAGAGATGGACACGACTGAGCAACTTTCAGTTATATTCGCAAAACCTTCCATGGTACTTGAAAGTAGAAGATACTCATTCTGTCTGAAATTATGATGATGATTTAGGAAAGAGGGCTTCCCAAGTGGTGCTAGTGGTAAAGAACCTACCTTGCAATTCACGAAGCATAAGAGATGCCTTTCAGTTTCTGGATCAGGAATATACCCTGGAGAAGGAAGTGGCCACCCACTCCAGTATCCTTGCCTGGAAAATCCTATGGACACAGGAGCTTAGCGGGCTCTGGGTCTCAAAGAGTCGGACACGACTAAAGTGACTTAGCACACAGCACACACACATCATACCTGACGGTTTCACAGAAGTCTCAGTGGTAAAGAAATCACATGCCAAGCAGGAGATGCGGGTTCAGTCCCTGGATCAGGAATATCCCCCAGAGAATGAAAAGGCAACCCATTCCAGTATGTTTGCCTGGGAAATCCCATGGACAGAGGGGCCTGGTGGGCTACAGTCCATAAGGTGGCAAAGAGTCACCCGACTTAGTGACAGAGAGTAAAGAGAGAGAGAGAGATCATGCCTGAACTGACAGCATGGAAAGCACATCTCCAGATGCTCATCTTCAACTCACAGCAGTTTATTTCTTTTTATGATAAAAATGGAATAGAAAAGTGGGATAATTTTTTGGAGTACAAAAGTCTTAAGTTGTTTATTTCCCTGCTTTCCTTATGTTTTCCCTGCTTTCACTTTGTTTCAGAGGACCTACTGTATAGCTTAGGGAACTCTGCTCAGTGTTATATGGCAGCCTGGATGGGAGGGGGGTTTGGGAGAGAATGGACATATATGAATGGCAGTGTCCCTTTGCTGTCCACCCGAAGCTATCACAACATTGTCAATCAGCTATACTCCAATACAAAATAAAAAATTTAAAAAACAATAGTAAAATACAGTAGTAAAATTTTAAAATGCTTTGTTTCACACTTGAAAAATTATCTAATCCATAACTTTCTGCCTCTAACAGGATGGAAATTTCTCTCTCAGTACTGTTCTTGAAAAACCTCAAAATATGATGGTGGTGGGACAGTCAGCATTTGCCGACTTTGGTAAGATTGTTTTTGTCTTTGAAAGTCTCCCCGTATCTCTGACCTAGTCATATTAATTCTCTATATCTGAAAATAACTTTAGTATCTTCAGATCAATTACGGATATAAAAGATGCCTATCATAGGATTAGGACTTCCCAGGTGGCACAGTGATAAAGAATCTACTTTCTAATTCAAGAGACACAGGAGATTCACATTCAATCCCGGAGTCAGGAAGATCTCCTGGAGTAGGAAATGACAACCCACTCCAGTATTCTTGCCTGGAAAATCCCTTAGACAAAGGAGCCTGGCAGGCTACAGTCCATGGGGTAGCAAAGAGTTGGACACGACTTAGCAACTGAGCACACACATACACGCATCGTAGTATTGTAAGTGATGTATTTTCAGGTCTTTCCTATTGGGTTGGCCAAATTCCTTCAGTTTTTAAGTAAAAATACATTTCCATTTTTACCAGGAACTTACTGAACAGCATATTCACCTTTTTGTTCCACTACCTTCTGGCACTTTTCAAGAAACTTCATAATTCCACTTTCCCAAAACTTTTTCTTTTTGAGCAAAGAATTCTTCTAGGTGCCTTTTACAGTCTTCCAGGGAATTGAAATTTTTTCCTTTAAGAGAATTTTGTAAAGACTGAAATAAATGGAATTCCAAGGGTACAATATCTGGTGGATACAGCAGATGAATCAGAACTTCCCAGTCAAGCTGTAACAGTTTTTGCTAGGTCTTCAAAGAACATGCAGTCTTGCATTATCCTGATGGAATGTGTGTTTCTGTTGACTAGTCTGGATGCTTTTCTTCAAGTGCTTCTATCAGTTGGTCTAATGGGGAGCAGTACTTGTTGGGATTAATTGTTTGGTTTTCCAGAAGGAACTCATAATAGAAGACTCCCTTCCAATCCCACCACATACATAGCATCACCTTCTTTGGATGAAGAATGGCCTTTTGTGTGGTTGGCGGTGTTTCCTTTCACTTGCCTCATGATCTATTCTGTTCCCTGTTATTGTACACTATCCACTTTTCATTGCCCATCAACAGTTCATTTTAAAAACAGAACGTTTTTGTTATATTTAAGTAGAGAATTGCATGCAGAAATGTGGTCAGTGTTTTGGTTTTTTTTTTTTTTTTTTTTTCACTTAGCTGCAACTCAAACATGAAAGCAGTAACCACAACCAAGCTGGTGCAGATGATTTCCATTGCTTGATTTGGACTATTATTATTTTGGCCACCTTGTGCAGCATTCAGGATCCTGGTTTCCCACCCAGGGATCAAACTCATGCCCCCCACGCTTTGAAGTGTGGAATCTTAACACTAGACCTCCGGGGAAGTCTTGATTTGGGTATTTTGAGTATATCAGTTATCTCCTGTGAGGTATTACATTGATTGTTCTCAGTTAATGTCTCTATTTGATTGATGTCAGTGTCAACAGGTCTACCAGACCATGGCTCATTGTCCAATGAGAAATCTCTAGCATGAAATGTGTAAACCACGTTTGACATGTTCAGTCAGTCACAACACCTCAATACACTGCACAATTTTTTTTTTTTTGGCTTTTCAGCTCATTTTTACCTTTCTTGAAATAATAAAGTGTGATATACCAGAAATGTTGCTTGTTTTCTTCTGTCTTCAACTGGCACAATAAATCTAACAGAATTGTTTCAAATGAAGTTTATGATAACTAAGCACTATTAGAACCACCTTATGGACTGTTAGAACCATCTTATGGAAAAAGCTGAAGGACTATTTTGGCCAACCCAATACAATAAAGAACAATTTATGACGTGTTTAAATTACAGTTTGAATTTAAGGGACTCTTTGCAGGAGTAATCTGCAAAACAAGAATATCTACTGAAGAATATCAACTAGTAACTATCATAACATTTTTATGTAGATCCACATTATGAAACAATGAAAAAAAGTTGAAAAATTAACCTGACCTCTTGAAACTACTTGAATATTAAAAAACATTTGTGATTTACATCTGAATTCCAAAGAAGAGTAATATTTGTTATAAATCTCTACATTCCATAAGTGTCCACACAATATATCAGGTTTCAGTTCAGTTCAGTTCAGTCGCTCAGTCGTGTCCGACTCTCCGCGACCACATGAATCACAGCACGCCAGGCCTCCCTGTCCATCACCAACTCCCGGAGTACACTCAAACCCACGTCCACAGAGTCGGTGATGCCATCCAGCCATCTCATTCTCTGTCGTCCCCTTCTCCTCCTGCCCCCAACCTTTCCCAGCATCAGAGTCTTTTCCAGTGAGTCAACTCGTCGCATGAGGTGGCCAAAGTATTGCAGTTTCAGCTTTAGCATCAGTCCCTCCAATGAACATCCAGGATTGATCTCCTTTAGAATAGACTGGTTGGATCTCCTTGCAGTGTAAGGGACTCTCAAGAGTCTTCTCCAACACCACAGTTCAAAAGCATCGATTCTTCGGCGATCAGCTTTCTTCACAGTCCAACTCTTAGAACCTCCAAAACATATGTGGCTCTTTCATCGTTTGTCAGGGTTATTATCAAAAGGACTTTAGTGTTAGTTGAGAAAATGGTCTAGATAGCCACTGCTAAGAATCCACAGCTCACTCCCATCCTGTTTTTCCTTCATTCTACAAGCACCTCAGCCTGTTCCTCAAAATGCAAGTGACACCTTCCTACCTAGAAAGGCTTCAGTTTATTTATTTATAAAATGAAAACGATTATAACCACCCCACAAGGCTACTGTGAATAACATAAAGTGAGTAAAGCACAGTGTCAGGTCCACAGTATTTAACACAGAAAATTATTGTATAATCTGAGTCTTTTTATTGGACATGTTTGGTCTTGTTGTTCTTGCTGCTTTTTGCTCAGCTGACTAAATCAGCTCCTTGTTTAGTGTCAGTAGGAGGTTTGATAGTGTTATTTGATGAAACTTTCAGCGTGTGGTTAGGATCCTCCAAATCACAGATATTTATTTTCTGACTGTATGTTTTGTATGATGCAGTGCTTTGCCTATAACAAAGTTGTAAGTAACTTTAAAGATTTTTTTAATTGTACTAATGATAAACATAGACATTTACCTGTTTGTAGTGTTTCAATGTGCAGAATATAGGATACAGTTAACTAAATATAACTTTGTCCCCTTTCCCATAAAGTTTTTCATAACTTTGTGTAATATATCAGTAAACTTTTACATATATCAGTAAATTTTAAATAGCCCACACTGTCTTTTTAAAACTTGAAATATCTTTAGCTGGGTATTATCAAAAACAAGACTACTTATGACTCCAAACAGGTGGCATTGAATAAGGTTATGAATATTAATATATAAAAATAGGCACTTTCATATGCATTTGACTATGTCTGTGATATGCATCCTGCCCTCCATCCTCCACCCCTCCCACTCCTTTTGAACCAAGGTGCAAGGAAAATGATTGACAGCCAAAAAGGCAGTAAGGTATCAGAAATTTGCCATTCATAGGAAAAAAAAAAAAAAAACACACGCTTAAATAAATGATATAGCTCACAGGAAGAATCCTATACCGAAAGGAGTTTTTTAAATGGCTCCCAGCTCCCTTAAGCTGTCTAGGAACAGAAGATTTTTGGGTATTGTTTTTTAACCTATGGTAAAGTTTTTAGCTTCCAATATAAAATATTTTTTCAGTTAAGTCGCTCAGTTGTGTCCGACTCTTTGCAACCCCATGAATTTCATCACGCCAGGCCTACCTGTCCATCACCAACTCCCGGAGTTCACCCAAACTCATAGGCATCAAGTTGGTGATGCCATCCAGCCATCTTATCCTCTGTCATCCCTTTCTCCTTCTGCCCCCAATCCCTCCCAGCATCAGTCTTTTCCAATGAGTCAACTCTGAGCATGAGGTGGCCAGAGTATTGGAGTTTCAGCTTTAGCATCAGTCTTTCCAGTGAACACCCAGGACTGATCTCCTCTAGGATGGACTGGTTGGATCTCCTTGCAGTCCAAGGGACTCTCAAGAGTCTTCTCCAACATCACAGTTCAAAAGCATCAATTCTTCGGCGATCAGCTTTCTTCACAGTCCAACTCTCACATCCATACATGACCACTGGAAAAACTATAGCCTTGACTAGACGGACCTTGTTGGCAAAGTAATGTCTCTGCTTTTTAATATGCTGTCTAAGATATCAAAAAACCTACTCTAAATTTAGGCTTTGCTGGATAGTAATAGGGAGGGAGAGAGGATGATTTGGAATCAAATCAGGAATTTTTTCGAGTAAAACAAGGAAATAGTTATTCATACTTAAGATAACATTATCTTTTCCCTTTGTAAGACAAAGAAATACTTTCCCAGAAATTAAATAAAGCTATGAAATTTTACATAGGCAATAAAAATAATTATAAAATTCTTTTAGGAGAGAAGAGAAGAAAAGTACGTTGTGCAATATGATTATCTTAAAAAAATCAAACTAAGGACTTCCCTGGTGGTCCAGTGGCTAAGACTCTGGGCTCCTAATGCAAGGGGCCTGGGTTTGCTCCCTGGTTTGGGAACTAGATCCCACATGCCACAATTAAAAGATTCTGCATTCTGCAGTTAAGACCCTGTGTAGCCAAAGAAATCATAATTTTAAAAAAAATAATCAGAATAGTATGGAATATATCAAAATAATAATAATGGTTGTGTTAAAAGTAGGATAATAGATTATCTTATTACCTGTTTTCCAAATTTTCTGTTGTGTGGTTCGATTAATAATAAAAAAGTAAATTATGGAAGGATACTAGTCAATTATACCAAGAAAGAAACCAAGGTATGTACTTAAAGTGTTTAGATTTTGTTATCATACTTCCTCTAACTTCATATATAATTGACTCTATCCTCTTAGTTGCATGAACAACTCCTTCAGAGAAGGTTATGTACTTTCTTGCAGTCTTTAACTCCTACAGCTTTGTAAGTATAGTGTCCCTAAGTATTCATTGGGAATTGGTTCTAAGACTACCCCCCCACCACCAGTTCCCCACAACTACTGCCAGATACCCAAATCCAGAGATATTCAAGTCCCTTATACTGTAGAAAATTACATACATAGTACAGTTAGACCTCCATTGCTGTGGCTTCTGCAGTTGGTTGAATGGATGCAGAAGCCATGGATCTATACAGCCAGCTGTACCTTTTTAAATAAACTTCAGAAAGTAAAGTTAAAATTTTCTGCTGTGATGAAATATACAGAAGGAAATTCTTTTAGGACATAGAATAGGAATTCAGGGGAAGATCATTAGGATCTCTGAGATACCTGAGATTATTATATCAAGAGAGGTAGATTTAAACAGTTTCAAAATAATGGACTTTTCTTGGGATGAAAACCAGTCAAGAGACAGGTTGGGGATGAGGTGTTAAAAGCATGAGCTAACTGTATCAGTGGTTGGAGGGACAGATGTGAGAAACTTTACAAAGAAAGAATCGGTAAATGTAGAGATTGGTTTGACACTAGAAGGAGTGTAAAAAAAAATATTGCCTCTGAATGACTAAAAGAATCATTATATTCTCTACTATTTTTCACAGCGACAGGTAAAGAGAAGAGTAAACTAGCTATTAGGGTACTTTAAAGTCATTACTTTAATAATGCTAGTAAGACAGCAAAGCTGAAAGAAACATTTATGAAATATAAGTTCAGTAATACAACCAAAGTAAGTTTGAAAATCCTCCAAGACCTGAATGAGCCCTCCAAGAAAGAGAGTAGGAATAGAGTTTGACAAGAATAAGGAGGAAGTAAAAGGATCACTAAAAGGTGGTCAGAAAGTTTTGATGATATTTAAAAGGTGGTGCCCAAAAGGTGTCATTTACAGAGCTCTTTAGCAGTTCTTGAGTCATAAAAGTCAGCCAATAAACAGTTGCTGGTGCAGGTTACTAGCTGGGCCCTGGCCTCACGCTTGGGATGTCTGCAATCCATAAATGCCTCTGCTGCTGCTAAGTCACTTCAGTCGTGTCCGACTCTGTGTGACTCTACTAATAGTTAATCAGTCATCTTCCAGAAAACATGTTTTGTGTCAAACTATTATATCACTCTTTTAAACTGTATGTTAAAGTTAAATGTTTTTCTAGGTACACTCAGAATATCAAAGTCTAGAATTTCAACAGATAAGGTAGTAGTTCTTTATTAAATTACATAAGACAAAAAAGTCAAGAAAAGTAAGGCTTATTTTTTCTATCAAAAAATTACATACAACCAGATTTAGTGCCAAATGTAACAGAAATCAATGAAAAGATATAAAACTGAAGGGGGAACAGAAGCATTAACAAAATGTCAGAATTTCCTATAGATTGAATATTTTAAATTTCACGATATACATGGATTTATATATCCAAATCTAACCCTTGTGTACTAGATTATCATAAAGGGATCACACTTTATTCTTCAAGTGAGGGAAGAATACTGGCATGCTGACAAAGCCTGGGAATTATCCATCAGGCCTAATTAATCCTAAAAATAATAAAGAAGTAAATGAAAACAGAAAACTTTGTCATCTGTGAAAGTAACTAACGTATTGGAAAGTATTGAACCCCTTAAATTGTGTCATGTATGATTGAAACCAAATCTTATTCATTGAGTATCCCAGTTGTCTAATACAGTAAATAATAAGCAACATAAAGTAAAGGAGAAAGGGAGCAAAACCCCATAATCAGATTATTTTATGAAGTTTTTATGCTGCTTGATAAAAATTCAGAGTTTAATTCCAAATTAACCATAAAGTGTTAGTTGCTTATTCGTGTCCAACTCTGATCTCATGGGCTGTGGCCTGCTAGGCTCCTCTGTCCATGGAATTCTCCAGGCAAGTATATGGAGTGGGTAGCCATTCCCATCTCCAGGGGTCTTCCCAACCTAGGGATTGAACCCAGTTCTCCTGCACTGTGGGCAGATTCTTTATGGTCTGAGCCACCAGGGAAGCCTAGGTATTTCATTATTTTTGATGTGATGGTAAATGAGATTGTTTCTTTAATTTCTCTTTCTTTTGTTGTTAGTGTATAGAAATGCAAAAGATTTCAATATATTAATTTTGTATTCAGCAACTTTACCGAATTCTTTGATGAGCTCTAATAGTTTTCTGGTAGCAGCCTTAGGATTTTTAGGATTTTCTATGTATAGTAGCATGTCATCTGCATACTGACAGTTTTACTTCTTCTTTTCCAATTTGGAATCCTTTAGTTTCTTTCTCTGATGACCATGGATTTGCCATGCCTTCTGAATCTACGTTGAATAATAGTAATGAGAGTGAACATTTGTTTCTGGTCTAAGAGGAAGTACTTTCCGTTTTTCACCAATGAGTGTAATGTTTGTTGGATTTATTGTGTATGGCCTTTATTATGTTGAGGTAGGTTCCGTCTATGCCCACTTTCTGGAGCGTTTTTATCGTAAATAGGTGTTTAATTTTGTTGAAAGCTTTTTCTGCATCTATTTATGTAATCATATAGTTGTTATTCTTCATTTGTTAATATGATGTATAACATTGATTAGCAGATATTAAAGATCCCTTGTATCCCTGGGATCTCACTTGATCATGGTGTATGATATTTTTAATGTATTATTAGATTCAGATCACTGGTATTCTGTTGAGAATTTTTGCATCTCTGTCATCAGTGATACTGGCCTGAAATTTCCCTTTTTTATAGTATCTTTGTCTGGTTTTCATATCAGGCTAATGTTAACCTCGTAGAATGAGTTTGGGAGTGTTCATTCCTCTGTAATTTTTTGGAAATAGTTGGAGAAGGATAGGTGTTAATTCTTCTCAAAATCTTTGATAGAATTCACCTGTAAAGCCTTCTGCTCCTGGACTTTTGCTTGTTGGGAGTTTTATAATCATAGTTTCAATTTCAGTGCTTGTGATTGTTCTGTTCATATTTTTTATTACTTCCTGGTTAAATCTTGAGAGATCGTACCCTTCTAAGAATATGTCCATTTCTTCCAGGCTGTCCATTTTATTGACTTATAGTTGCTTGTAGTAGTCTCTTATGATCCTTTGTATGTTTTTGTTGTCCATGTTAACTTCTTCTGTTTCTTTCTGATTTTATTGATTTTAGTCCTCTCCCTGTTTTTCTTGATGAGTCTGGCTGAAGGTCTATCAATTTTATTTTCTCAAAGAGCCAGCTTTTAGTTTCATTGATCTTTTCTGTTGTTTTCTTGGTCTTTGTGCCTGCCTTTTATTTCTGCTCTGATTTTTATTGCTTTTTTTTTTTATTTTTTTTTATTTTTTTTATATCTAAAAAAGAATTTTATTAAAAAAGCACAAATGCAAAGAAATGAACAGAGGAAAATTTATGCGTCGAACCTGGACTGGTCACTTATGATAATATACATGCTACAATTCCATTCTCTCCAATCATTCCACCTTCACCCTCTCCCACAGAGTCCCAAAGACTGTTCTAAATGCCTCTGTCTCTTTTGCAGTCTCTTATACAGGGTTCAGGTTACCATTTTTCTAAATTCCATATATATACGTTAATATACGGTATTGATGTTCTTCTTTCTGGCTTACTTCACTCTGTATAATTGGCTCCAATTTCATCCACCTCATTAAAACTGACTCAAATGCATTCTTTTTGATGGCTGAGAAATACTCCATTGTGTATATGTACCAAAGCTTTCTTATCCATTCATCTGCAGATGGACATCTAGGTTGCTTCCATGTCCTGGCTATTATAAACAGTGCTGCAATGAACATTGGAGTACATGTGTCTCTTTCAATTCTGGTTTCCTCGGTGTGTATGCCCAGGAGTGCGATCGCTGGATCATATGGCAGTTCTATTTCCAGTTTTCTGAGGAATCTCCACACTGTTCTCCATAGTGGCTGCACCAGTCTGCATTCCCACCAACAGTGTAAGAAGGTTCCCTTCTCTCCACACCCTCTCCAGCACTTATTGCATGTAGACTTTTGGATAGCAGCCATTCTGACTGGTGTGAAATGGTATCTCATTGTGGTTTTGATTTGCATTTCTCTGATGATGAGGGATGTTGAGCATTTTTTCATGTGTTTGTTAGCCATCTTTATGTCTTCTTTGGAGAAATGTCTGTTTAGTTCTTTGGCCCATTTTTTGATTGGGTCACTTAGTTTTCTGGAATTAAGCTGCAGGAGCTGCTTGTATAATTTGGAGATTAATCCTTTATCAGTTGCTTCATTTGCTATTATGTTCTCCCATTCTGAAGGCTGTCTTCTCACCTTGCTTAGAGTTTCCTTTGCTGTGCAGAAGCTTTTGATTTTAATTAGGTCCCATTTGTTTATTTTTGCTTTTATTTCCAATATTCTGGGAGGTGGGTCTTGGAGGATCCTGCTGTGATTTATGTCGGAGAGTGTTTTGCCTACGTTCTCCTCTAGGAGTTTTATAGTTTCTGGTCTTACATTTAGATCTTTAATCCATTTTGAGTTTATTTTTGTGTATGGTGTTAGGAAGTGTTCTAGTTTCATTCTTTTACAAGTGGCTGACCAGTTTTCCCAGCACCACTTGTTAAAGAGACTGTCTTTTCTCCATTTTATATTCTTGCCTCCTTTGTCGAAGATAAGGTGTCCATAGGAGCGTGGGTTTATCTCTGGGCTTTCTATTTTGTTCCATTGATCTATATTTCTGTCTTTATGCCAGTACCATACTGTCTTGATGACTGTGGCTTTGTAATAGAGCCTGAAGTCCGGCAGGTTAATTCCCCCAGTTCCATTCTTCTTCCTCAAGATTGCTTTGGCTATTCGAGGTTTTTTGTATTTCCATACAAATTGTGAGATTATTTGTTCTAGTTCTGTGAAAAATATTGTTGGTAGCTTGATAGGGATTGCATTGAATGTATAAATTACTTTGGGTAGTATACTCATTTTTACAATATTTCTTCTTCCAATCCACGAACACGGTATATTTCTCCATCTATTCATGTCCTCTTTTACTAACAAGTATGAAAGGGGAAATTAACAATAACACAATAATAGTGGGAGATTTTAACACCCCACTTACATCTATGGATAGATCAACTAAACAGAAAATTAACAAGGAAACACAATCTTTAAATGATATAATAGAAGAGTTAGACCTAATAGATATCTATAGGACATTTCACCCCAAAACAATGAATTTCACCTTTTTCTCAAGCGCACACGGAACCTTTTCCAGGATAGATCACATCCTGGGACATAAATCTAGCCTTGGTAAATTCAAAAAAATTGAAATCATTCCAAGCATCTTTTCTGACCACAATGCAGTAAGATTAGATCTCAATTACAGGAGAATAACTGTTAAAAGTGCCAACATATGGAGACTGAACAACACGCTGCTGAATAATGAACTAATCATAGAAGAAATCAAAAGAGACATCAAAATATGCATAGAAATGAATGAAAATGAAAACACAACAACCCAAAACTTCTGGGACATTGTAAAAGCAGTGCTAAGGGGGAAGTTCATAACAATACAGGCATACCTCAAGAAACAAGAAAAAAGTCACCTAAATAACCTAACTCTACATCTAAAGCAACTAGAAAAGGAAGAAATGAAGAACCCCAGGGTCAGTAGAAGGAAAGAAATCATAAAAATTAGGGCAGAGATAAATGCAAAAGAAACAAAAGAGACCATAGCAAAAATCAACAAAGCCAAAAGCTGGTTCTTTGAGAAGGTGAATAAAATTGACAAACCACTAGCCAGACTCATCAAGAAACAAAGGGAGAAGAACCAAATCAATAAAATTAGAAATGAAAATGGAGAGATCACAACTGACAACACAGAAATACAAAGGATTATTAGAGAATACTATCAGCAATTATATGGCAATAAAATGAATAACCTGGAAGAAATGGACAAATTCCTAGAAAAGTACAACTTTCCAAAACTGAACCAGGAAGAAATAGAAAATCTGAACAAACCCATCACAAGCACGGAAATTGAAACTGTAATCAAAAATCTCCCAGCAAACAAAAGCCCAGGTCCAGACGGCTTCACAGCTGAATTCTACCAAAAATTTAGAGAAGAGCTAACACCTATTCTACTCAAACTCTTCCAGAAAATAGCTGAGGAAGGGAAACTTCCAAACTCATTCTATGAGGCCACCATCACCCTAATCCCAAAACCTGGTAAAGACCCCACAAAAAAAGAAAACTATAGGCCAATATCACTGATGAACATAGATGCAAAAATCCTTAACAAAATTCTAGCAATCAGAATCCAACAACACATTAAGAAGATCATACATCATGACCAAGTGGGCTTTATCCCAGGAATGCAAGGATTCTTCAATATACGCAAATCAATCAACGTAATACACCACATTAACAAACTGAAAAATAAAAATCATATGATTATCTCAATAGATGCAGAGAAAGCCTTTGACAAAATTCAACATCCATTTTTGATAAAAACTCTCCAGAAAGTGGGAATTGAAGGGACATACCTCAACATAATAAAAGCTATATATGACAAACCCACAGCAAACATTATCCTCAATGGTGAAAAACTGAAAGCATTTCCCCTAAAGTCAGGAACAAGACAAGGGTGCCCACTCTCACCACTACTCTTCAACATAGTTCTGGAAGTTTTGGCCACAGCAATCAGAGCAGAAAAAGACATAAAAGGAATACAAATTGGAAAAGAAGAAGTAAAGCTTTCACTGTTCGCTGATGACATGATCCTCTACACAGAAAACCCTAAAGACTCTACCAGAAAACTACTAGAGCTAATCAATGATTACAGCAAAGTTGCAGGATATAAAATCAACACACAGAAATCCCTTGCATTCCTATACACTAATAATGAGAAAATAGAAAGAGAAATTAAGGAAACTATTCCATTCACTGTTGCAATGAAAACAATTAAATACTTAGGAATATATCTACCTAAGGAAACAAAAGACTTGTACAAAGAAAACTGATTTTTATTGCTTTCCAGCTACTAACACTGGGTTTTGTTTCTTCTCTCTCTAGTTGCTTTCAGTGTAAGGTTAGGTTCTTTATTTGATGTTTTTCTTGGTGTAAGATTGTATTTACATAAGCTTCCCTTTTAGAATTGCTTTTGCTGCATCCCATAGGTTCTAGATCATTGTGTTTTCGTTGTCATGTGTCTCTAGGTATTTTTAATTTCCTATTTGATTTCTTCAATGATCCATTGTTTGTTTAGTCACAGACTGTTTAGCCTCCTTGTGTTTCTTCTTTTTTACAGTTTGTTTTCAGTTATTGATTTCTAATCCAATAATGCTATTCTCAGAAGGGATGCTTGATATGATTTCAATTTTCTTAAATTTACTGTGACTTCATTAGTGACCCAAGATGTAATCTATCCTGGAGAATGTTTTGTGTGCACTTGAGAAGGAAGTGTATTCTGCTGCTTTCGGATGGAATATCTAATATGTCAATTAAGGCTTGTGTTTCCTTATTAATTTTCTGTCTGGATGATCTGTCCATTGGTGTAAGTGGGTGTTAAAGTGCCCCACTCATAATCTATTTTACACAGGTATTTTAAAAATCAAATGCCTTCAAAGAAACGGATGACTTTATTACAAAAGAGGTTGTATAGGGTAAAGTTCTAGGTATTGTGCTTTCTGGGCTCGGTTTCATTTTTTGAGTTATTTAAGACTACTTTTCATTCCAAAGACTTAATAATGAACTTTTGTTTTTTGTTTTCTATAGTTGAAAATTGGGTGCTCTTTTGTGAAGTAGCCTTATTTATTTTTTCACTAAAAGGGACCCTGAATTATAGCTGACATTTATCAATAAAAGAAGTTTCAGATTTTCCCTCTTAAATGTACTTAGCACCTTCATCACCATTCAGAAATTATCAAGTAGATAGAAGTACCTTATACTTCAGTATATAGAATATGGATAACTAGATGTAAGTGCTGGATTCAAGGAATTTGAAATATAATTCATAAAATACCTTGACTTTTATGGTACAGACATACCAGCTCAGTCAAATAGTTGATTCTATTCTTTAAAACTTTGTAGGTATCAGTTTTTCTTCCATTCAGCTTTTTTCATGTTTTGTACTGGAAGATGTACAAGATGTTAACCAATTCAAAAATACCTTTTTTTTGAGTGCCTACTCTTTAGACTATTCTAGATGCTAGGCATGTAGCCATGAATGAAGCATATAAAAACCTTGCTTTCATGAAGTTTAAACTCTGTTGAAGAAGGAAAACCAGTAAGAAGTTAGTATTTTTATAAAATGTTAAAAGAGTTTTGAACAGATAAAAGTAGTGTAAGAGAAACTGAGAAGACCTGTTTACCATAGCTGATTGGAGGTCATATTTGACCTTCGAGTTGGTTGAAGTCACAGGAGATCTTGGAAGAATGACAGAGGTAACACCTAAATGTACGTTCAAGGTACAAAAAGAAGAAAGGCACTTGGCCAAGTCTTTAGGGAATTGAGAACCAAGGTAAGAAATTTGGGTTTTATTCTAGATATAATTGGGAGCTTCAAGGGAACTTAATAGGACATGTAATTAGTCAAGCAGTATTTTGGACATAAGTTTGCAATGTGTGTTAGACACTAGAATGTTATACATGTGGGAGATACAAGCTCTGAAGAGACACAGAGTTAGATATCACTATGTCCTTATTTAAATACCTTTTAGAAGGTGGATAATGGATAAAGGGGTACCTTCCCAGAGTATCCCACCTTTCTTCCTAAAACTAAAACTGTAACTTATCCAGCCACGGTGAGTGGCTTCTTTGGTATTCTTCAAACAGGCCAGGCACAGTTTCCCCCTAAGGGCTTTTTCCTCTGCGTGGAATGCTCTTTCTCTGGATATTCCTCATGGTTCAACTCCCTTATCACCTTCTGCTGCTGCTGCTGCTAAGTCACGTCAGTCGTGGCCGACTCTGTGCGACCCCATAGACGGCAGCCCACCAGGCTCCCCCGTCCCTGGGATTCTCCAGGCAAGAACACTGGAGTGGGTTGCCATTTCCTTCTCCAATGTGTGAAAGTGAAAAGTGAAAGTGAAGTCGCTCAGTCGCGTCCCACCCCCTGCGACCCCACGGACTGCAGCCCACCAGGCTCCTTCTAGTCCCACTTAAATGTCCCCTTCTCCAGACCTTCCCTGACCACTCTATTTAAATTTGTAACCGCTGCCCTGACGCTCCTGACCCCTTTCCCTCTTTACTTTTTCCATTGCATTTATCACTATCTGACATAACACGGATCTGACATCACATCTGTTTTTACTTAGGTACTCCATTGGTGTGTTTTGTTCACTGTTACATCTCTTGCCTTGCAACAGTTCTAGTCACATTGTGAACACTCAGTAAATAATTTTGAACGTGGAGCTTAATTTTTAAAAATCTTAATTTATTTCACCATTTGGTTTTTAATAATTGATCCCAAATTGAAGACATGTCTTAAATATCTTCAGCCATAATCCTAAACCCAGACTTCTTCATGTTATTCACATGATGAGGACAGATTAACATTACTTTTGCTCATTCTGATTAAAGTTAAGTGATTGAATTAAAAATTGTTCTAAATCTCTAAAATAGACGGATGTTGATTTCAGTAGGAGACATCCTAGGTCCTTGTAAATTTTAATTCTTAGTCTTCGTATTTCCATTTTTCTAATTCCTGAACGTTGACAACATACATTACCTGTACTGTTTATATTATTTAACATTTAAAGAGACCATTGTATTTGCATGGTTTCTGAATATTCTGTTGACTCTTCATAGTATCAATTTGTTCTGACATGATCAGAGTAAAAGCAACCAATTGAAGTAGTTCTCTCTCTCTAACCTACCAGCATGACCTACCCCTATTTCACCAAAGAAAGACCATACTATTGTAAATTTTTGATAAATCTTTCTATGGACATGTTACCATAAGAGATGGGAAGTAAATAGGCATTCTTAGAATACTCTTCTAATGTGCATCTAGTTCATTAGTATTTCCTTTTCATTCCATGTCACTGTGGCTATTGCATTACAATGGTTGCCATAGCAAAATTGATTAGTCCCTGAGTTTTATTTCTAGCGAAGACTATAAGACATCTATCGTTGTGAGTCACAGATGCCAGATGTGATTTTGATAAATATTTTGAATGCTTTTTGATTGGAAATGGTAATTTATATACAAATTATAAAATTGCTACTCCTGAGTCTTGATTTTATACATACTCAGTATTCAAAGCAGACTAAGCTATACTCCACTTTTATTTAAGATTACAAATATGAGGAAAAACTAGGACCCTGAGTCCATGAAGGTTTTTTTTGTCTAAGTTTTATATGATAGATTCTCGCCTTTGTAGGTAAGGGGGTTTTGGGTTTTGTTTTGTTTTTTTTTTTTTGGTACAGCTGTCTTTCTGACTTACTAAATTCTCATACTGTTCTTTTAATTTTTCAAAGGTGCATGGTATTATGAGTATATAATGATTTCTGTGAAAATTAAATTTAAAGCACTTAAAGAGTCCATAAGATAGTGTTATATTTTACATTATCACATTACTGTTTTGTAATTTAGCAGGTTTTTTTTTTTTAAGCTAATTGGGACACTTGTCTCTCTCAGCCTGCCCTAATTAATAAATAGAATGGATCTCTGATAACTGGAGCAATCCATGTAACTGATCTATGATTTTCATCATGCATTTATCTCTTTGTTGGTTGATTGCCACATTATTGGGGAAATGGTTACTGCAGAATCTTTCCGATTCTTAGACCTTCCAGTTACATACAGCCTGGGAAAAACTAAAATAGTGAAATTTATTCCTCTCTGATACCTTACACCTGAGGGGAATTCCCCCAATCAGAGCTGCTGCTGCTGCTGCTGCTAAGTCACTTCAGTCGTGTCCGACTCTGTGTGACCCCATAGACGGAAGCCCACCAGGCTCCCCCGTCCCTGGGATTCTCCAGGCAAGAACACTGGAGTGGGTTGCCATTTCCTTCTCCAACGTGTGAAAGTGGAAAGTGAAAAGTGAAAGTGAAGTCGCTCAGTCGTGTCCGACCCTTAGCGACCCCACGGACTGCAGCCTACCAGGCTCCTCCATCCATGGGATTTTCTAGGCAATAGTACTGGAGTGGCTTGCCATTGCCTTCTCCGCCCAATCACAGCAGTATAGAGTAATATACTCTCAGAGCCTGAGAGTAAATTGTGAAGATTCTCTTTATAAATGTACTACGACATTTTCAAGTAACCCAGGCTTCCATTTCAACCTTATTTTCTTTGCATCTCTGCATTTTCGTTCTGTGTAAATAGATAAGCAAAAGCAGAGATGTGCATCTTGGATATAGGTAAGTATACAGTTCTCTGTGCTTAACCTTCACCGTCTAAAGAATTGAGTGATGGGTTGGATAGATCGATATGTGATGGATAGATGGATAAAAAGCTTGTTTGCTACTTATCCCTTGTCCAGAGCAATCCATTCCCTTAATGAGTCTCACAGAGTAATCACGTTTTTCTGTTCTGTTCCATGATAGCAAGTCAGTACCCTTTTATTTCTGCTGTACTAACAGACAAATGGACATTATCTGTTCCTGACTTGCCCCTGCCTATAATTATACCCCAAATAACTAATGTATTCTTAGTTGATTTAATCAATAGAAAAGTTTCAGAGTTTTGTTAATCAGTGACATTAAGGATTTAGCAGTTTAGTACTTTTCAAATATTTGTTTACCTCTTTTTCATAATACTTAACAGTTTCTTATTATTTGGCAGGAACTCTTTTACACATTGTGTGTTTTACCTTCATCTCAGTTAATCTTCCCAAAACTCTCTGAGGTGAGCAAATTATTTACCCTTGATATACAGATGTGATAACAGTGGTTCAGATGTTAAGAAACTTGCCTAAGGGGACAAAATTAAGAAGTAGTAGAGCTGGAGTGTGACCTTTGCCTGTGTCTCACGTACTGTGAGACACTCCTGCATTAGTTCTTAAAACGTGTGAGCATCCTTTGTTGATGTTCTCCAACAGTGACCTCTTGGTAAGCCCTGTTTTGGTTTTTTAAAACCATGTATCGTGTTGATAGTGGATCTTTTCCTTCTGCTCCCTGCAAGATAGCTTTTCCCTTATTACTTTTAGAATTTTTATACTGTCTGATATTTTGTGATTATCCATCTCAAAACTTTGGTTTTATGTGTGTGTGTGTGTATATATATGCATATATATATCAATATATATCAATAATTCTAAACTATATAATGTTGTAGATTTCAGAAAATATCAAAACCAGGCATTAGTGATTTTGATACAAAATTCACTATGTAAAAATATCTCTTGTATTAAGATAGCTCTTCAGAATATTACTTTATCAACTATAATAAACTTATAGTTTTTATTCAGATGAAGTCATTCTGCTGTTGAGTTCTAAGAATATGTGGGAGATCATTTCCTAGAAATAAGCTCCTTGATTTCTCTTTGATTTTGATTTTTCTCCCTACCCTAGATGTTTGCAGTTTTGTAGCCACATATTTGTATTTTTCAATCAGTTTTTAGAACTCTGGCTCACTTCCAAATTGTGACTCATCATTTGAAACCAGGATCCCTCTAAATTTATGTGAACAAATTCTTTCTTAAACATTCACTAATACAGGTATAAACATTCTTTATGTCATATTCTAGTTCATATTTTTTAAATCAAGATTATTTTTTGCCTCATACATATTTTTCTATTCTCCTTTGTTTGAAGTAGCAGTCTTTGTTTGAAAGATCTGCTTATATCTGGCATGTGTTAAAGATGTCAGTTAAGTCTCCTACTTCTTATAATCTTCTCAAAATAAGCTGCTAGTTTTAAAAGTAGCATATTTCATGATGAAAAGTTAAGGCAGCAGAGAAAGGAATGTAATACATGGTTTAAAAAGAACTTCACTGTTTGAAATCAATCACCAACTCAGTAAAAGTGGTTGACGGCTTATAGAGTAAGTATATTTTTTATTTTAAATCTATTGCAATGTTTATAGCAATTAGTAATATTTTGCTACTGAAGATTTGTTATAGGCTTCAGATCCGCATAGATCTAGATTCAACTTTCGGTGCTGGGTAAGTCATTCAAAATCTTTAACCAACTATTTCCTTATGTATACTGTGAGGTTATCACTAGGTTGTGATAAACATAAAACGGTATTGTAGATGCTTTAGTACCTTGGCATTACATGCTGAATAAATGAGAGCTCCAACAGTAATAATGTTTTAGACCATTTACTTATAGTTTAATATCCTCTTTATTCAGTATATTCTTTAAAAGAGTAATTCAAAATCTTCCTTTAGAGCCTTTCTTCTTTCCACTCTGCCACTCGCAGTACATATATCTAAACTTCTTCCTCTTCACTGCCTCATACTCCTCAAACCACCAAAACTCATGGAGTTTTAACCTCCTTCATATCTCTTAAAACTGTCTTCAGTTCAGTTCAGTTGCTCAGTCGTGTCCGACTCTTTGAAACCCCATAAATCACAGCACGCCAGGCCTCCCTGTCCATCACCAACTCCCGGAGTTCACTCAAACTCATGTCCATCGAGACAGTGATGCCATCCAGCCATCTCATTCTGTCGTCCCATTCTCCTCCCGCCCCCAATCCCTCCCACGATCAGTCTTTTCCAGTGAGTCAACTCGTCACATGAGGTGGCCATAGTATTGGAGTTTCAGCTTTAGCGTCAGTTCTCCCAACGAACACCCAGGACTGATCTCCTTTAGAATGGACTGGTTGGATCTCCTTGCAGTCCAAGGGACTCTCAAGAGTCTTCTCCAGCACCACAGTTCAAAAGCATCAATTCTTCGACGATCAGCTTTCTTCACAGTCCAACTCTCACTTCCATACATGACGACGGGAAAAACCATAGCCTTGACTAGGCGGACCTTGGTTGGCAAAGTAATGTCTCTGCTTTTTAATATACTATCAAGGTTGGTCATAACTTTCCTTCCAAGGAGTAAGCGTCTTTTAATTTCATGGCTGCAGTCAGCATCTGCAGTGATTTTGGAGCCAAAAAAAAAATAAAGTCTGACACTGTTTCCACTGTTTCCCCATCTATTTCCCATGAAGGGATGGGACCAGATGCCATGATCTTTGTTTTCTGAATGTTGAGCTTCAAGCCAACCTTTTCACTCTCCTCTTTCACTTTCATCAAGAGGCTTTTGAGTTCCTCTTCACTTTCTGCCATAAGGGTGCTGTCATCCGCATATCTGAGGTTATTGATATTTCTCCCGGCAATCTTGATTCCAGCTTGTGCTTCTTCCAGCCCAGCCTTCCTCATGATGTACTCTGCATATAAGTTAAATAAGCAGGGTGACAATATACAACCTTGACGTACTCCTTTTCCTATTTGGAACCAGTCTGTTGTTCCATGTACAGTTCTGACTGTTGCTTCCTGACCTGCATATAGTTTTCTCAAGAGGCAGGTCAGGTGGTCTGGGATTCCCATCTCTTTCAGAATGTTCCACAGTTTATTGTGATCCACACAGTCAAAGCTTTGGCATAGTCAATGAAACAGAAATAGATGTTTTTCTGGAACTCTCTTGCTTTCTCCATGATCCAGCAGATGTTGGCAATTTGATCTCTGGTGCCTCTGCCTTTTCTAAAACCTGCTTGAACATCTGGGAGTTCACAGTTCACATATTGCTGAAGCCTGGCTTGGAGAATTTTGAGCATGACTTTACTAGCCTGTGAGATGAGTGCAATTGTGCAGTAGTTTGAGCATTCTTTGGGAATGGAATGAAGACTGACTTTTTCCAGTCCTGTGGCCACTGCTGAGTTTTCCAAATTTGCTGGCATATTGAGTGCAGCACTTTCACAGCATCATCTTTCAGAATTTGAAATAACTCAACTGGAATTCCATCACCTCCACTAGCTTTGTTCATAGTGATGCTTTCTAAGGCCCACTTGACTTCACATTCCAAGATGTCTTGCTCTAGGTGAGTGATCATGCCATCGTGATTATCTTACCCCATGATTATTTCTTTAACTCATCTCTCTCCTACCCTACTGTGAGATTACTGACCTAACTCCATTCTTGTACCTCTCCAAACCATTCTTTACTCTGTAATGCCGCTTCTACACAAAATGAATCTGAAATACTAAAAGTCTTTAATAGTTCCTGTATCATTATGATAAAGTCTGGTCTTTGCTATGGTACCTAGGCCGTTTTGGATCTGACTTCTTGTTACTTATCTCTAACAAGATTTCATTTTATCTGGAGTTATTTCTCCACTCTTCTCCAGTAGCATGTTGGGCACCTGCCAACCTGGGGAATTCATCTTTCAGTGTCATATCTTTTTACTTTTTCATACTGCTCATGGGGTTCTCAAGGCAAGAATACTAAACTGGTTTGCCATTCCCTTCCACAGTGGGCCATGTTTTGTCAGAACTTTCCACCAGGACCCGTTGTCTTAGATGGCCCTACATGGCATGGCTCATAATTTCATTGAGTTAAATGAGATTGTACAATTTCATTGTACAGTAATTTGAGCATTCTTTGGCATTGCCTTTGACAATGCCTTAGGCATTGCACTTGACTTCACATTCCAAGATGTCTGGTTCCAGGTGAGTGATCACACCACTGTGATTATCTTCGTCGTGAAGATCTTTTTTGTACAGTTCTTCTGTGTATTCTTGCCACCTCTTCTTAATATCTTCTGCTTCTATTAGGTCCATACCATTTCTGTCCTTTATCGAGCCCATCTTTGCATGAAATGTTCCCTTGATATCTCTAATTTTCTTGAAAAGATCTCTTGTTTTTCCCATTCTGTTGTTTTCCTCTATTTCTTGCATTGATCGCTGAGGAAGGCTTTCTTATCTCTCCGTGCTGTTCTTTGGAACTCATTGAGATGCTTATATCTTTCCTTTTCTCCTTTGCTTTTCGCTTCTCTTCTTTTCACAGCTATTTGTAAGGCCTCCTCAGACAGCCATTTTGCTTTTTTGCATTTCTTTTCCATGGGGATGGTCTTGATCCCTGTCTCCTGTACAATGTCTCAAACCTCCGTCCAGAGCTCATCAGGCACTCTATCTGTCAGATCTAGTCCCTTAAATCTATTTCTTACTTCCACTGTATAATCATAAGGGATTTGATTTAGGTCATATCTGAATGGTCTAGTGGTTTTCCCTACTTTCTTCAATTTAAGTCTGAATTTGGCAATAAGGAGTTCATGATCTGAGCCACAGTCAGCTCCTGGTCTTGTTTTTGCTAACTGTATACAGCTTCTCCATCTTTGTCTGCAAAGAATATAATCAGTCTGATTTCGGTGTTGACCATCTGGTGATGTCCATGTGTAGAGTCTTCTCTTGTGTTGTTGGAAGAGGGTGTTTGCTATGACCAGTGCGTTCTCTTGGCAAAACTCTATTAGCTTTTGCCCTGCTTCATTTCGTGCTCCAAGGCCAAATTTGCCTGTTCCTCCAGGTATTTCTTGACTTCCTACTTTTGCATTCCAGTCCCCTATTATGAAAAGGACATCTTTTTCGGGTGTTAGTTCTAAAAGGTCTTGTAGGTCTTCATAGAACTGTTCAACTTCGGCTTCTCCAGCATTACTGGTTGGGGCATAGACTTGGATTACTGTAATATTGAATGGTTTGCCTTGGAAATGAACAGAAATCATTCTGTTGTTTTTAAGATTGCATCCAAGTACTGCATTTCGGACTCTTGTCGACCATGATGGCTACTCCATGTCTTCTAAGGGATTCCTGCCCACAGTAGTAGATATAATGGTCATCTGAGTTAAATTCACCCATTCCAGTCCATTTTAGTTCACTGATTCCTAGAGTATCGACGTTCACTCTTGTCATCTCGTTTGACCACTTCCAATTTGCCTTGATTCATGGACCTAACATTCCAGGTTCCTATGCAGTATTGCCCTTTTCAGCATCGGACCTTGCTTCTATCACCAGTCGCATCCACAACTGGGTATTTGTTTCACTTTGGCTCCATCCCTTCATTCTTTCTGGAGTTATTTCTCCACTGATGTCCAGTAGCATACTGGGCACCTACCGACCTGGGGAATGGGTTAAAAAACAGACTCTTTAATTGATTAAATGATTATATAAGATGCAATTTCAAGTTCAAGTTCTAATACATTTTTGCTCCTGTTGCATATACTCTGTTTTAGCACTTTCCGTATTCTGTTGTGAGTATATGTATATATATATATATATATATTTTTTTTTTTTTTTTTTTTTTTTTTTGCTTTTCTTTTCACCCTTACCTTGATTTCTTTGGAGACAGAGAACATGGTTTTCCACATTCTTATTTGAATGTCTGGAATATCGGTTGGCACATTAGTAAATGTTTAATAAATGTTTAATGAATAATTCCTTCAAAAGGAGTCTGCTTAAATACTTTTAAATTTTTAGCAGTTTTATCACAGTATAACTTGCACACTATGAAAGTCTCCCATTTTAAGTGTAGAGTGTAAGCTTTAATAGACTGTGATAAAACTCTGTAACCGTGATCACAATTCCAATTTTAAAATACTCTCATTAATCCAAAGAGTTCCCTATGCCCATATATATTCTCCTAGACAACCCAGTCCCAGACAACTACCAATATGCCTTTTTTAATTGTGGTATTAATAAAATCTGTATAAACATACAATTTGCTACATTAGCCATTTTAAATACACAGTTCAGTGGCATAAATTACATTCACACTGTTGTGCAGCTATCTATATTCGCTATTTGCAACACTTTTTCATCACCGCAAACAGAAACTATGCTTATGAAGCAGTCATTGCTCCCTTCTGCCAGCCCTTAATAACTTCTAATCTACTTTCTGTGTCAATGAATTTGAGTACTCTAGTGGAGTCCTACAGTATTTGTCCTTTTGTGTCTCATTTATTTCACTTATCATAATGTTTTCAAGGTTCATCTAGATTGTAGCAGTTATCAAAATAAATTAATTTCTTTTTTGATTATCCACTCATCTGTTGATAAACTTGAGTTCCTTTCTCCTTTTAGCTGTCATGAATAATGCTTAAAATGGAGATTGGCATATTATTCTACCATTACTTCCTTCTTAAATGATGTGAAGACATATGTCATTGTTTTTTTCATTTTCATTTCTCTTATGTCTAATCATGTTAAGCATCTTTTTTTTTTTCCTTTTCATGCAATATCTTTACTTGCAGCATGTGGCACCTTTAATTGCCAGCTGAGGAATCTTTACTTGCAGTATGCAAACTCTTAGTTGCTACTCATGGGATCTAGTCTCCTGAACAGGACTCGAACTCGGGCGCCCTGCGTTGGGAGCTCAGAGTCTTTGCCAGTGGACCACTAGTGAAGTCCCTTGAGCATCTTTTCATGTGCTTTTAGAGTATATGTGTAACTTCTTTGGAGAAATATCTGTTCAAGTGCTTTGCTCAATTTTTAATTGGATTATCTTTTTGTTGAATTGTTGGAATTTATTATGTAGTCTAGATGTTAAACCCTTTGTATGAATATTTTAATATGCGTGTTTAAATTTGTATGATTTGCAAATATTTTCTCCCTGGGAATTAACTTTTCACTTCATAATAATGTCTTTCAGTGCATAAAATGTTTTAGTTTTGATAAAGTACAGTTTCCCTGTATTTTCTTTTCTTCCTTCTGTTTTTATTTTCATATGTAAAAATCACCAATAATCTGGGCAGTTACTGAATGAAGATTAGGAATAAACAAACACTCAATAAAACAAGAGGAGACTGAACCAGAAAACTAAACCATTCCAAGCGCAGCACGGAAAAATTCTACTAACAGTTGTGGTTCACTGTCCTGCTTCCTCTCTATGCTCTAGGCTCTCCACTGAGCCAGGACAGTGCTTGCCTTTCTTTGATGCTGCTCCTGTCTCTTCAGCTGAATTCAAGCATTTAACTTTGAGATGGCGCAAATTCCCCAGATAAAGTCTTTGATTCCCCTGACAAGGTCCTGCAGAAAGATTTTGACACTGTCAATCATCTCTTTACCACCCAAACTATCAAATACACAAAGGAGAGAGAAGTGTCCTCAGATCTTTCATCATGAAGGACCCAGCAGCTTCGCCGCCACAGCTCTGGCTCCAGCTGGGCCCCTTGCCCACTGCCTGCCGGCTCAGTTCCTCTGAGCCCCTCCACACCTGGCCACTCTCTCCCACCTGTGCGCTGCCAGGATCAGGGCCACTACGCCCACACTAAATCCCGATTATTTTAAGCTTCCTGTGAAAATGGTTTTCCTTGCCAGTATTTGATTTGGTCGTAGGCATGTGACTGGCTTTTGACCAAAGAGACACCTGGGAAAATCTGCTGAGAGACTTCTAGGAAAAACTTCGCCACTCTTGACACTCAAGGTTTCTCTTCTTTCACTAGACATGCACTCTCTAATATGATAACCATGAGGCACCGGTGGCTATTTAAAATTAAAATAAAGTGAAATTAAAAATTCAGTTCCTCAGTCACACTAGTTACATGTCAAGCACTCGGTGTTTGCTAGGGGTAGTGGCTGTCGTATGGGACAGTGCAGACAGAGTATTTCCATAATTGCAGAAAATTCTATTGGATAATAGTTCTATAGGATAAGTGCCTGGATATTTTCAGTTTGAATTTGAAACAGTGTTAGCCATCTGAAAAACACTGAAAGGAGTTAGGGATCATAAGTGAAAATGGAGATAACCTGAGGTTTTGAAAGGTTGGTGTCCCTGATAGCTCAGTTGGTAAAGAATCCGCAATGAGAAGACCTGGCTTTGATTCCTGGGTCAGGAAGATCTGCTGGAGAAGGGATAGGCCACCCACTCCAGTATTCTTGGGCCTACCTTATGGCTCAGCTGGAAAAGAATCCACTTGCAATACAGGAGACCTGGGTTTGATCCCTGGGTTTGGAAGATCTCCTGGAGAAGGGAAAGGCTACCCACTCCAATATTCTGGCCTGGAGAGTTCCATGGACTGTATAGTCCATGGGGTCGCAAAGAGTCGGACCGGACTGAAAAACTTTCATTTCACTTCAAAAATCTGTTACCAAATCCAAGTCACAAAGATTTTCCCCTACTCCAATACTTTGGCCACCTCATGCAACGAGTTGACTCACTGGAAAAGAGTCTGATGCTAGGAGGGATTGGGGGTGGGAGGAGACGGGGACAACAGAATGAGATGGCTGGATGGCATCACCGACTCGATGGACATGGGTTTGAGTGAACTCCGGGAGTTGGTGATGAACAGGGAGGCCTGGCGTGCTGTGATTCATGGGGTCACAAAGAGTCAGACATGACTGAGCGACTGAACTGAACTGAACTGAACTGAAGGGTTTTTATAACTTTAGCTCATGTTTGTTTTAATAATCATCTAGTTTATGTTCATTTTTCCACTTTGGTAAACAATATATGAGGCACAAACTAACATAGAGTTCAACAACATGAGGTACCTTCTCTGCACTGTGAAAAATATGTCACTTTTTGAAGTATTAGTAGTTAATTATTTCACTCTATCTTGTATTGGGAATCCCTGGTGGCCCAGATGGTAAAGAAGCTGCCTGCAATGTGGGAGACCGAGGTTTAATCCCTGAGTTAGGAAGATCCCCTGGAGGATTGTGTGGCAATGCACTCCAGTATTCTTGCATAGAGAATCCCATGGACTGAGAAGCTTGGCAGGCTACAGTTCATAGGGTCGCAGAGTTGAACACAACTGAAGCAACTTAGCATGCACACATCTCTTAATACTAAATAGAAAGGAGTCTTACCATTCAGTGGTAAGACTACCCAATAATACAAGGGGCAAAAATTGACTCATAACTTAAAAGAATCTTTTAGAAGTTTTATAGTTGATCCCTCTATCTATAGAGAAAAGTATGGTTTAAACAGGGAAGTTGCAAACCAGAAGGACTCAGTTGACCAACTTTTTAGACCTTGAGTGTAAAAAAAGTTGAAATCTTCCTCCATTTTTATGATCAGAAATCCTTTTCTCTATATCACAAGGGGACTTTAATCTTTAATTCACTGTTCATTAACTTATTTTCTGTTTGGGATTATGTTGTAAATTCCAGCACGAATAACTCGGGAACTGCAATTTTTGCTATTTTACTTTCTCTGAAACATCTCAAAATAATACTGATCCTACATATTTGTACATATAGACTTCTGAGAAAGGCAGGCTCTCCCTCACACGTCGTTGTTGTTCAGTCCCTAAGTTGTGTCTGACTCTTTGCATCCCCATGGACTATAGAAAGTCAGACTCTCCTGTCCTACGTTATCTCCCAGAGATTGCACAAATTCATGTCCATTGAGTTGATGATACTATCTTACTGTCTTATCCTCTGCCACGTCTTTCTGCTTTTTCCTTCAGTGTTTCCCAGCATCAGGGTCTTTTCAAATGATTTGGCTTTTCACAATAAGTAGCCAAAGTATTATAGCTTCAGCAGCAGTCCTTCCAGTGAATATTCGGGGTTAATCTCCTTTAGGATTGACTTGTTTGATCTAGTTGAGGGAAGGACTTGGATTACTGTGATGTTGAATGGTTTGCCTTGGAAAGCAACAGAGATCATTCTGTCATTTTTGAGACTGCACCCAGGTACTGCATTTCAGATTCTTTTCTTGACTATGAGGGCTACTCCATTTATTCTAAGGGATTCTTGCCCACAGTAGTAGATGGTCATCTGAATTAGATTTGCCCATTCTTGTTCATTTTAGTTCACTGATTCCTAAGATGTCAGTGTTCACTCTTGCCATCTCCTGCTTGACCACATCTAATTTACCTTGATTCATGGACCTTATATTCCAGGTTCCTGTGCAGTATTGTTCTTTATTACATTGGACTTCACTTTCACTACCAGACACATCCACAACTGAACATCATTTCCACTTCAGCCCAGCAGCTTCATTCTTTCTGGAGCTATTAGTAATTGCCCTCCACCCTTCCTCAATAACATATTGGATCCTTCTGACCTGGGAGGCTTATCTTCCAATATCATATCTTTTTGCCCCTTTATACTGTTCATGGGGTTCTTGTGACAGGAATACTCACGTGGTTTGCCATTTCCTCCTCCAGTGGACCACATTTTGTCAGAACTCTTCACTTTGACCCGTCAACTTTGGGTGGCCCTGTATGGCATGGGCCTCATACATTATTTTATTCAGTTCTTAAAGGAGTAGGTACAGTGGTGTTTTACAGCCAGCCTGTATCAGCCTCTAAGAGCTGATTGCTAAATTGTCAGATACAAGTTTAATAAAATTAGATACTAAGTTTCATAACTTAAAATCACATAAGTTATGTTTGAAGCAAGAGTAGTAAAAACTTTAGGTCATCATATCCTATTTATTTTACCACAAATTCTGTCAATCAGAGATTTTTCCTCTACTTTGTAGCTATTATTGCTGCTGCTGCTAAGTCACTTCAATCATGTCCGACTCTGTGTGACCCCATAGATGGAAGCCCACCAGGCTCCCCCGTCCCTGGGATTCTCCAGGCAAGAACACTGGAGTGGGTTGCCATTTCCTTCTCCAATGTGTGAAAGTGAAATGTGAAGTTGCTCAGTCGTGTCCGACCCCCAGCGACCCCACGGACTGCAGTCCACCAGGCTCCTCCATCCATGGGATTTTCTAGGCAAGAGTACTGGAGTGGCTTGCCATTGCCTTCTCCATTGTAGCTATTATTAGTCTAACTTTATTTTAATTTTTATTTTACGTTATAGTTGATTAATCATGTGTTAGTTTCAGGTACAGAGCACATTATTCACTAAAGTATCTGTTCCTTTTCAAATTCTTTTCCCATTTAAGTAATTACAGAATATTGAGCAGAGTTCCCTGTGCTATAGAATAGGTTCTTATTGATTATCTGTTTTAAATATAGCATTGTGTCCCATGTCAATACCAATTTTCAACCCATCCCACCCCCACAACACTTCCCCCCCGTAGCCATAAATTCATTCTATCAGTCTGTGAGTCTGCCTCTATTTTATAAATCAATTCAGTTGTATTATGTTTTTTAGATTCTGCATATAAGTTATATCATATTATATTCGTCTTTTTCTGTCTGACCGACTTAACTTAGTATGATAATCTCCAGGTCCATCCATTTTTGCTGCAAATGGCATTTTTGTGGTTAATCGCTGAGTGATGTTCCCTTGTATGTATGTACCACATCTTCGTCCATGCATCTTTCTGTGGACATTTAGGTTGTTTCCATGCCTTGGTTATTAGAAACAGTGCTGCAATGAATATTGTTTTGCATGTATGTTTTCAAACCATGTTCTTCTCTGGATATATGCCAAGAAGTGGGTCTGCTGGATCATATGGTAGTGCTTGCTATGTTTGGTTTTTTAAGAAACCTCTGTCCTGTTCTCCCTAGTGGCTGTACCAACTTACATTCCCGGGTACAGTGTAGGAGGTACAGTGTAGGAGGGTTCCCTTTTCTCCATACTGTCTCCAACATTTATTGTTTGTAGATTTTTTTTTTATAATAGACATTCTAACTGGTATGAGGCAATATCTCATGTATTTTTTGATTTGCATTTCTTTAATAGTGAATTTCAGAATATTTCACATGCCTCTTGGCTGTCTGCATGTCTTCTTTGATGTTTATTTAGGTCTTCTGCCCATTTTTTGGTCTTTTTTTATACTGAGCCACATGAGCTATTCGGAAATTTTGGAGATTAATCCCCTGTCAATCACATTATTTGCAAATATTTACTTTAATTCTGGAAACCATCCTATCTGTGGTTTCCTTAGCTGTGCAAAAGCTTTCAGTTTAACAAAGTCCAATTTTTTATTTTTGTTTTTATTTCCATTACCCGATATAACAGGTAAAAAATAGACACTGCTGTGATTTCTGTGAAAGAATATTCTGCTTATGTTTTCCTCTAAGAGTTTAATAGGATTCCATCTTACACTTAGGTCTTTAATCCATTTTGAGCTTATTTTTGTACATAGTATAAGGGAGTTTCCTAATTTCCTTCTTTTATGTAGCTGTCCAGTTTTCCCAGAACCATTTGTTGCCTTTTCTTCATTGTATACTCTTGCCTCCTTTGTTGTAGATTAATTGACCATAAGTGTGTGAGTTTATTTCTGGACTTTCTATCCTATTGTACTGATCTACATTTCCTTTTTTGTGCCGGTGTTGTACTGTTTTGATGACTGTAGCTTTATAGTATACTCCAAATTCAGGGAGCCTAATTCTTCCAGCTCCGTTTTTCTTTCTCAAGTTTGCTTTCTCTATTTGGGGTCTTTTGTGTCTCCATACAAGTTTTAAGATTTTTTTGTTCTATGAAAAATGCCATTGATAATTTGATAGTAATTACAGTGTATCTGTAGACTGCCTTGGGTAATATAGTCATTATAACAGTGTTGATTCTTCCAATCTAAGAACATGGTGTATCTTTTCATCTATGTGTCATCCTCAGTTTCTTTATCAGCACCTTATAGTTTTCTGAGTGTAGGTCTTTTGCCTCCTTCAGTTCAGTTCAGTTCAGTCGCTCAGTCGTGTCCGACTCTCCGCAACCCCATGAATTATAGCACGCCAGGCCTCCCTGTCCATCACCAACTCCCGGAGTTCACTCAAACTCATGTCCACAGAGTCGGTGATGCCATCCAGCCATCTCATTCTCTGTCGTCCCCTTCTCCTCCTGCCCCCAACCTTTCCCAGCATCAGAGTCTTTTCCAGTGAGTCAACTCGTCGCATGAGGTGGCCAAAGTATTGCAGTTTCAGCTTTAGCATCAGTCCTTCCAATGAACACCCAGGATTGATCTCCTTTAGAATGGATTGGTTGGATCTCGTTGCAATCCAAGGGACTCTCAAGAGTCTTCTCCAGCACCACAGTTCAAAAGCATCAATTCTTCGTGATCATCAGTGATACTGACCTGTAATTTTCCTTTTCTGTGGTATCTTTGGTTCTGCTTATCAGGCTGATGTTGGCCTCTTAGAATGGGTTTGGGATTGTTCCTTCCTCTGCAATTTTTTGAAGTGTTTAAGAAGGATAGGTGTCAACTCTTCTCTAAATCTTTGATGGAATTTGCCTATGAAGCGATCTGCTCTTGGACTTTTGTATGTTTGGAGCTTTTTAACCACAGTTTCAGTTTCAGTACTTGCAGTTGATCTGTTGATATTTTCTATTTCTTCCTGGTTCAGTCTTGAGAGATTGTACCTTTCTAAGAATTTGTCCATTTCTTCAAAGTTGTCAATTTCATTGGCATATAGTTCCTTGTAGTAGTCTGTTGTGATCTTTGTATATATTTTGTGTCCATTATAACTTGTCCTTTTTCTTTCTATTTTGTTGGTTTGAGCCCTCTCCCTGTTTTTCTTGATAAGTCTACCTGAAGGTGTATTGATTTTGTTTATCTTCTCAAAGAACCAGCTTTTAGTATTACTGATTGTTTTCTTGGTCTCTGTGCCATTTATTTCTGCTCTGATCTTTATGCTTTCTTTCCTTCTGCTAACTTTGGGCTTTGTTTTTCTTTCTCTAGTTGCTTTAGGGGGGTTTTGTGATTTTTCTTGTTTCCCGAGGTAAAATTGTATTTACATAAACTTCCTTCTTAGAACTACTTTTGATGCATCCCACAATTTTTGGATCATTATGTTTTTGTTTTCACTACTCTCTAGGTATTTTTTTATTTCTGCTTTGATTTCTTAATGATCCATTGGTTGTTTAGTAGCATAATGTGTAACCTCCATGTGTTTGTGTTTTTTACTTTTCTTTTTTTTACTGATAGTTGATTTCCAATATCATACTGTTACTATAAAACAAGATACTTGATATGATTTCAGTTTTCATAACAGATTATTGACTGGAGATGTATTAATACATCTTTTGTTATTCAAACATTATTGACCAGAGACATAACAATACACATGTAGAGAGTGATACAGTTAACATCACCATGCAAAGTTGTTAGAGCTTAAAATCTTTTAAGGTTCTTTATACAACTTAGAATTTTCATTATCATTCATAGTTTGCTCCATTAGGTTTCTGTTTCAACCTTGAGTATATTATAAATGCAAATTTATTACCATAAGATTTTCAAAAATGATGCATCGTGAAATTTTTTGTGCAAAAGAATTTTTTAGTGAATTTTATGCATATACTTTCACTGATTATCCAATCAACATATATACTAGATTTTATTTTTCTGGGCTCCAAAATCACTGCAGATGGTGATTGCAGCCATGAAATTAAAAGACGCTTACTCCTTTGAAGGAAAGTTATGACCAACCTAGACAGCATATTAAAAAGCAGAGACATTACTTTGCCAGCAAAGGTCCGTCTAGTCAAGGCTATGGTTTTTTCAGTGGTCATGTATGGATGTGAGAGTTGGACTGTGAAGAAAGCTGCGCGCAGAAAAATTGATGCTTTTGAACTGTGGTGTTAGAGAAGACTCTTGAGAGTCCCTTGGACTGCAAGGATATCCAACCAGTCCATCCTAAAGCAGATCAATCCTGGGTGTTCATTGGAGGGACTGATGTTGAAGCTGAAACTGCAATACTTTGGCCACCTGATGCAAAGAGCTGACTCATTGGAAAAGACTCTGATGCTGGGAAAGATTGAGGGCAGGAGGAAAAGGGGACGACAGAGGATGAGGTGGTTGGATGCATCACCGACTCGATGGACATTGGTATGGGTGGACTCTGGGAGTTGGTGATGGACAGGGAGGCCTGGCGTGCTGTGATTCATGAGGTCTCAAAGAGTCGGACACAACTGAGTGACTAACTGAATATACTAGTGTCTCAGAAGTAGATGGTTCTTCAGAATGTAGTTCTGATACAGACGATATGAATATTAGACCAACAAAAGGACAAAAAACCTTTGTAATTGATTGTAATATGGAAAGTGAAAATAAAACTCACAGTCTGGAAAATACTTTACAGGTGTTTTCGGTTAATACTGAATCTAAGTGTTAGTGAAATAACAAAATTAATTCTGGGCTGGCCAATATAAAAATCATCAGCCACAGGCATCAGTTTCTGTAGAAATCCCCCAGACAGTAATGAGTTAAATTTAATGAATCTTACATTGTGGCCCAGCATGTGATCAATCCTGGAGAATGTTCCATGTGTACTTGAGAAGAATGTGCGTTCTGCTTCTGTGTAAATGTCGGTTCGGTTCAGTTCAGTCACTCAGTCGTGTCTGACTTTTTGCAACCCCGTGAATCACAGCACGCCAGGCCTCCCTGTCCATCACCAACTCCCAGAGTTCACTCAAACTCATGTTCATCGGGTCAGTGATGCCATCCAGCCATCTCATTCTCTGTCATCCCCTTCTCCTCCTGCCCCAGCATCAGAGTCTTTTCCAGTGAGTCAACTCGTCGCATGAGTTGGCCAAAGTATTGGAGTTTCAGCTTTAGCATCAGTCCTTCCAATGAACACCCAGGACTGATCTCCTTTAGAATGGACTGGTTGGATCTCCTTGCAGTCCAAGGGACTCTCAAGAGTCTTCTCCAACACCACAGTTCAAAAGCATCAATTCTTCGGCGCTCAGCTTTCTTCACAGTCCAACTCTCCCTTCCATACATGACCACTGGAAAAACCATAGCCTTGACTAGACGGACCTTGTTTGGTGCACATATACTTACAATTGTTATATCTTACTGGATTTATCTCTGGATCATTATGTAGTGTCTTTTGTCTCTTATTACAGTCTTTATTTGAAAGTTCATTTAGTCTGATATGAGTCTTGGTATTCCCACTTTCATTTCTACTTGAATGGAATACTTTTTTCCATCCTCTTACTTTCAGACTATGTGTGTCCCTAGATCTAAAGTGGGTTTCTTGTACACAGAAAATGTATGGATCTTGCTTTTATAGCCGTTCAGCCAATCTGTGTCTTTTTGTTGGAGCATTTAATCCATTTCATCTAAAGTAATTATCAGTGTATTTATTCCTCTTGCCTTTTTGTTAATTGTCTTGGCTTTGTTTTTGTAGGTCTTTTTTTCACCTTCCTCTTTTATTCTCTTCTGTTTTGATTAGATGACTAACTTTAGTTTTGTGTTTGGATTCTTTTTGTGTATCTTTTTGTGTGTAGGTATCTTTTATAGATTTTTATATTACCATGAGATTTGATACAGCAGTATATATATAAATAATTGTTTTAATTTGCTGGCCTTTTAATGTAAAATGCATTTCCAGTATCCTTCATCTGTGCTTCCCTCTTCTCACAGTTGCTAGTTTTAATATCCTATTTGTGTGCATATGATTTCCTACCTTTACTTTATGTTTGCCTTTACTGATAAACTTTTACATTCATAGTTTTCTTGTTTCTTGTAATGGTCTCTTCTTTTCCACTTAGAAAATTCCCTTCAGTATTTCATGGAAAGTTGATCAGGTAGTGCTGAATTCTCTTAGCTTTTGCTTGTCTGTAAAGCTTTTGATTTCTCCATCGAATCTGAATGAAGGCCTTTCGGTGTCGAATATTCTTGCTTGTATTTCCCTTTCATTACTTTAAATATTTTGTGCAGTTTCCTTCTGGCCTGCAGAGTTTCTGCTGAGAAGTCAACTGATATCCTTATGGGAGTTCCCCTGTAAGTTATCTGTTGTTTTTCCCTTGTTGCTGTAAAAAAACTTTTTTTGTCTTTAGTATTTGTCAGTTTGATTACTAAGTGTCTCAGTGTATTCCTCCTTGGGTTTGTCTTGCTAGGCTCTCTCTCTACTTCCTGTACTATGGTAACTATTTTCTTTCCCATGTTAGGACAGTTTTCAGCTATTTTCTCTTCAAATATTTTCTCAGGTCTTTTCTTTCTCTGTTTTCCTCCTGGAATCCCCATAATGTGAATATTGGTGCATTTAATGTTTTCCCAGAGGTCTCTTGTGGGCTTCCCTCATACTCCATTGGTAAAGAATCTGCCTGCAATGCAGGAGAGCCCGGTTCAATTCCTGGGTCTTGAAGATCTGCTGGAGAATGGTTCGGCTACCCACACCAGTATTCTTGGGCTTCCCTTGTAGCTCAGGTGGTAATGAATCCACCTGCAATGTGGAAGACCTGGGTTCGATCCCTGGGTTGGGAAGATCCCCCAGAGAAGGGAATGGCTACCCACTCCGGTGTTCTGGCCTGGAGAATTCCATGGACTGCATAGTCTATGTGGTCTCAAAGAATCGGACACAACTGAGTGACTTTCACTTTCAGAAATCTCTTAGCCTGTCTTCATTTCTTTTCACTCTTTTCTTTAATCTGTTTTGCAGCAGTGATTTTGTGATTTTGGTGTTTTTGTAAGAAACTCACATCCTTCTGCTCCACCGTCTTGAGGCTACTCCTTAGCTCCTTTATTTAGATCAGTTCATTTTTAGTCAATTTTGACACATGATACAAGTTAGAGATGTGAAGTTTGTGGTGCCCGTGGTCTGTAGTATAGTCAATACCATCAAAAGAACCTTGAAAAACTGACCGAGGAGATAGAGAAATTTTTCGGTGTATGGATTCAGGATCAAAATTAAATAGAGTCCCACTGAGCTTAATGCTGGATTCAACAGAAAGGTAAAAGCCTTTAAAGAGGAATACATTAAAGAATTAGTGGATCCATCTTTCAATTCAAGTCATAGTTGGTTTCATCAGTTCAGGGCTCATCCTCTGACGCCCTCTTCTCCTGTCTTCAAATGAGTCAGCTGTTTGCATCAGGTGACCAAAATACTGGAGCTTCAGCATCAGTCCTTCCAACAAGTATTCAGAGCCCATTTCCCTTAAGATTGACTGCTTTGATCTCACTGATAAAGGGACTCTCAGGGGTCTTCTCCAGTACCACAGTTCAAAGGCATCAATTCTGTGGCACTCTGCCTTCTCAATAGTTCAATTCTCACAACCATATGTGACTACTGGGAAGACCATAGCTTTGACTATATGGACCTTTGTTGACAGAGTAATGTCTTTGCTTTTCAACACACTGTCTAGATTTGTCTTAGCTTTCCTGCAAAGAAGCAAATGTCTTCTAATTTTTTTTCTTCAGTCACCATCCTCAGTGATTTTACAGCCCGAGAAGAGGAAATCTGTCACTACTTCCACGTTTTCCCCCTCTATTTGCCATGAAGACATGGGGCCAGATGCCATGATCTTAGTTCTTTTAACATTTAGTTTTAAGCCGGCTCTTTCACTCTCCTACTTCAACTAATGAAGAGGCTCTTTAGTTCCTCTTCTCTTTCTGCCATTAGAGTAGTATCTGACTTTAGTATCACGTTAATGCTGGCCTCAAGGAGTGTTTTCTCTTCTTCTGTTTTTTGGAAGATTTTGAGAATTTGGTGGTAATTCTCCTTTAAATACTTATTTAAATCCAAAGAAGCCATCTGTTTGGATTTCTTAGTAGAGAAATTTTTGATTGATAATTCAGCAGTTTTACTTGTTATAGATCTGTTGAGAATTTCTATTTCTTCTTCAGTCAGTTTGGTAATTTGTGTGTTTCCAGGAATTTTTCAGTTGCATCTAGGTTATCTGATTTGTTGACATGACAGTTGTTTAAGCTATTTCTGTAAAGGCAGCAATAATATAACTATTTTCATTCCTGATGTTAGTGATTTACATCCACTCATTTTCCTTTGTCAGTTTAGCTGCAGGTTTGTCAGCTGTTTTCTTGTTTTCAGAAAAGCAACCTTTAATTTCATTGATTCTCTTGTCTAGTCTCCATTTTGTTTACTATTTTCTTTCTGTTACTTTAGATTTAGTTGTTTTTTCCCTAATTCCTCAAGGTATATATTAAAATCATCAATTTGAGATCTTACTTACTTTTTAATGTAGGGATTAAATTTACAGTTATATCAAAACAAAAAGAGCTTCACAGGTGACTCAGTGGTAGTGAATCTACCTGCAATGCAGGAGACACGGACTTGATCCCTGGGTCTAGAAGATCCCCTGGAGAAGGAAATGGAAACCACTCCAGTATTCTTGCTTGGAAAATCCCATGGACAGAGGCTTGGTGAACTACAGTCCGTGGGGCTGCAAAAAGTCAGACCCAACTTGCATACTTGCATATATATATATATATATATACAAGCCATAAAAAGTCATGGGGGAACGTTACATCCATATTGCTAAGTGAAAAAGCCCATCACAAAAGGCTACATATTGTACAATTCCAGTTATAGGGCATCCTACAAAAGGCAAAACCAGCAGATTAGTTCAGTCATTCAGTCGTATCCGACTCTTTGCAACCCCGTGGACTGCTGCACACCAGGCCTCCCTATCCATCACCAACTCCCAGAACTTACTCAAACTCATGTTCATCAAGTCAGTGATGCCATCCAACCATGTCATCCTCTGTCATTCTCTTCTCCTCCTGCTTTCAAACTTTCCTAGCATCAGGGTCTTTTCCAATGAGTCAGTTCTTTGCATCAGGTGACCACAGTATTGGAGTTTCAGCTTCAGCATGAGTCCTTCAATGAATATTCACAACTGATTTCCTTTAGGATGGACTGGTTAGATCTCCTTGTAGTCCAAGGGACTCCCAAGCATCTTCTTCAACACCACACTCCAAAAGCATCAATTCTTCAGTGTTCAGCCTTCTTTATAGTCCAACTCTTACATCCATACATGACTACTGGAAAAACAATAGCTTTGACTAGACAGACCTTTGTCGACAAAGTAATGTCTCTGCTTTTTAATATGCTGTCTAGGTTCATCATAGCTGTTCTTCAAAGGAGCAAGCGACTTTTAATTTCCTAGCTGCAGTCACCATCTGCAGTGATTTTGGAGCCCCAAAAGATAAATTCTATCACTGTTTCCATTGTTTCCCCATCTATTTGCCATGAAGTGATGGGACCGGATGCCATGATCTTAGTTCTGAATGTTGAGCTTTAAACCAACATTTTCACTCTCCTCTTTCACTTTCATCAAGAGGCTCTTTAGTTCTTCTTCACTTTCTGCCATAAGGGTGGTGTCATCTGTGTATCTGAGGTTTTTAATATTTCTCCTGGCAATCTTGATTACAGCTTGTGCTTCATACAGCCCGGCATTTTGCTTGATAGATTCTGTATGTCAGTAATTAAATAAGCAGGGTGACAATACACATCCTTGACGTACTCCTTTCCCTATTTGGAACCAGTCTGCTCTATGTCCAGTTCTAACTGTTGCTTCTTGACCTGCATACAGATTTCTCAGGAGGCAGGTCAGATGGTCTGGTATTCCCATCTCTTGAAGAATTTTCCACAGTGTGTTGTGATCCACACAGTCAAAGGCTTTGGCCTAGTCAGTAAAGCAGAAGTAGATGTTTTTCTGGAACTCTCTTGCTTTTTCAGTGATCCAACAGATGTTGGCAATTTAATCTCTGATTCCTCTTCCTTTTCTAAATTAAGCTTGAACATCTGCAAGTTCACGGTTCACATATTGTTGAAGCCTGACTTGGATAATTTTGAGCATTACTTTGCTAGCGTGTGAGATGAGTGCAACTGTGCAGTAGTTGGAACATTCTTTGGCACGGCCTTTCTTTGAAATTGGAATCACAACTGACATTTACCATTCCTGTGGCCACTGCTGAGTTTTCCAAATTTGCTGGCATATTGAGTGCAGCACTTTCACAGCATCATCTTTTAGGATGTGAAATAGCTCAACTGGAATTCCTACAGCCCACTTGACTTTACATTCCAGGATGTCTGGCTCTAGGTGAGTGATCACACATCATGGTTATCTGGGTCATGAAGATCTTTTTTGTATAGTTCTGTGTATTCTGGCCATCTCAATATCTTCTGCTTCTGTTAGGTCTATACTGTTTCTGTCCTTTATTGTGCCCATCTTTGCGTGAAATGTTGCCTTGATATCTCTGATTTTCTTGAAGAGATCTCTAGTCTTTCCCATTCTGTTGTTTTCCTCTATTTCTTTGCATTGATCACTGAGGAAGGTTTTCCTTACTATTCTTTGGAACTCTGCGTTCAAAGGGGTATATCATTCCTTTTCTCCTTGCCTTTCACTTCTCTTCTTTTCTCAGCTATTTGTAAGGCCTCCTCAGACAGCCATTTTGCCTTTTCCATTTCTTTTGCTTGGGTATGTTCCTCTCACTGCCTCCTGTGCAATGTCATGAACCTCCATAGTTTTTCAGGCACTCGGTCTATCAGATCTAATCCCTTGAATCTATTTGTCACTTCTACTGTATAATCATAAGGGATTTGATTTAGGTCATACTGGAATGGTCTAGTGTATTTCCCCACTTTCTTCACTTTAAGTCTGAATTTTGCAATAAGGAGTTCATGAACTGAACCACAGTCAGCTCCTGGTCTTGTTTTTGCTGACTGTATAGAGCTTCTCCATCTTCGGCTGCAAAGAATGTAATTAATCTTATTTTGGTATGGGCCATCTGGTTATGTCCATGTGTAGAGTCTTCTCTTGTTATAGATCCGTGGTTGCCAGGATTGGGAGTTGGAGGCTTCAACTGATAGAGCACCAAGGATTATTAGAGCTGTGAAAATACTCTGTGTGATATAATGATGGCTACATGTCATGATGCCTTTGTCTAAACTCATAGAATGTACACCAACAGTGAAACTTAATGTAAATCACAGGCTTTGGGTAATTCTGTGTCAGTGCAGGATCATCAAGTTTGACAAACGTACCACTGAAAAGAGTGATGTTAATGATGGGGAGGCAATGAACATGTGAGGGCAGGAGCTATATGGGAAACGCATGTATCTTCGCCTCAGTGTTTCTGTAAACCTAAAACTACTCTAGAAAAAAAAGTCATACTTCTTGCCATTGTCGTTCAGAGTGTTTTATGCTTGTCAGTTAGGTCTAGTTGGCTTTTTATTGTTGTTTAAGTACTCTGTCTTCTTTCTTATCTTTTGTTTAGATGTTCTGCATTACAGACAGTGGAGTGTTGAAATCTCTGAGTATTACTGTAGAGCTCTGTTTCTCCTTAAATTCTTTGAAAAATTGTTTCTCCTACATTGAAACTCTGTTATGGGGGTAATATGTGATTACATTTGTTGCATCTTCTTAATGAATTGACACTTTGTCAATATATAATGTCCTCTTTTGTGTCTTGCAACATAATTTTTTTATTTTTATTGTTTTACTTAACGTTTATTTTCTGATACTAATATAGCTCCCCAGCTCACTTTAATTACTATTTGTATGGAATGTCTTTTGCAGTTCTTTCCCATTCAGCTGATTTGTGGCTTTGGAACTACATTGTGTCTCTTGTAAACAGCTGTATAGTTAGACCTCTTTTTTTTAATCCATTCTGCAAATCCTTTTGATTAGAGAGTTTAATTGATGAAGAAATGTCCTCATTTCTTCCTTGTTTAGTTGACTTGTAGTGAACTATTTTGCTTCCTTTCTTATTTTCTTCTGCATGTTTTGTAGATTTTGTGTGTTTGTGTTACCATGGGGATTACATTTAAGAAACTAAGGTTGTAACATTATAACTTGAATTGAAACCAATTTAACATAGCATAGAAATAAATTGTGACCCTCAGTGGCAATTAAAACTGCTTTATAGTTGTGAAGGAGATTAAAGATGTTTATCTTCTGAGGGAAAAAAGTGCTAATTAGCTCATTAATTGTACAGCTAAATGACTAAAATTTTCTGAGATACTTTTTTCCATGGAAATTTCAAAGTATTCATGTCTAGAGTGTTTATTTTTCAAAAGGATATTTCAAGTTAGTCTACATATTTGTGAAATTTGTCATTTTTAATGATTTTAAACTTACCCATGTTTATTAATATTTAAAATATTACAACTTATGAAATAATCTTAAAATCAGTCTCTGAAAAATACATATTTCAATGAAAGGTGAGTACAGACAGAAGTTGTAGGATACCCTAATTAGTGGTATTATCAATGTCCATTTTAAATGGAACCATTTTTCATCTTCTTTGGAAGTAACACATTCATTCGTACAGTCCTGAAGAATCAGATTGACCATTAGCCTTCCCTGCTTTTAGGAATGATGTGTCTTGGTAAAAGCTTCTGTCTTTGACATTATGGCATCAATATTAAACTCCTTTGAGTATTCACCATCCTTAAAAAATTGCCATTTATTGATGCAAAAGCCAAAAATATAGTCTCTGGCGTCAGGCTGCCTGGGTTGTATTCTGGCTCTGCCTCTCACTAACTCAATGATTATGGTCAAGTTACTTAATCTCTTGGTACCTGTTTCTTCTGTTAAATGGGGTGGGGGGGTGGAATAGTATAGCATAGTGACCCAGTAGGGGTTTTATGAAGTTTAAAGGAAATAATACAAGCATAAAACTTACATTGTTGTTCAGCTGCTAAGTTGTGTCCAACTCTTTGCAACCCCATGGGCAGCAGCACACCAGGCTTCCCTGCCCTTCACTGTCTCCCAGAGTTTGCTCAAATTCATGTCCATTGACTCGGTGATGCTGCCTAACCATCTCTTCCTCTGCTGCCCGTTTCTCCTTTTGCCCTCAGTCTTTCCCAGCATCAGGGTCTTTTTCTAGTGAGTCAGCCCTTCGCATCAGGTAGCCAAAGTATTGGAGCTTCAGCTTCAACATCAGTCCTTGCAATGAATATTCAGGATTAATTTCCTGAATACTGGAAAAACCATAGTTTGGACTATGCAAACTTTTGTCCGCAAAGTGATGTTTCTGCTTTTGAATATGCTGTCTAGGTTTGTCATAGCTTTCCTTCCAAGGAGCAAGCGTCTTTTAATTTCATGGCTACTGTCACCATCCGCAGTGATTTTGGAGCTTAGTAAAATAGTATCTGTCACTATACCCACTTTTTTCCCCTTCTGTTTGCCATGAAGTGATGGGACCAGATGCCATGATCTTAGGTTTTTTTTAATGTATTTTAAACATAGTAAACACTCAGTTCTAGCTAATATCATTATCATCAAAATTTAATATTTACAAGAAAATGTTGGATTAATGTGTACATTTTATAGATAAAGAAACTGAGAAATGGTAACTTGCCCATAGTCACACTGTTAACAAGTAATAGGTGAAATTTGAACCAAAGTCCTTCTAACACCTAAGCCCATGCTCTTGAAAACGATACTCTGCCCTTAGTGGAAGTAGTCTCTTGTTAACATTTTAGTATGTCATATGTGGAATCTGGCCTTTTCATTTCATGGATGGAGAAACTGAATTAGTCAAGCATCTTGATAACTGAACAGTCTTACAAAGCAAAATCTTTCCCATTTGTAATCTACTGTCCTTTCTACTACCTTCAGACATGTCTATATTGATGGAAAAAAATACACAACCCAGTAGTTGAGAATTATGTTTTATTTGGCAGACAAAACTAAAGACTTGAGCCTGGGACATAGAATATCAGATAGCTCTGAGAGAGTGGTCCAAAGAGGGAATGGAGGAGCCAGGATATATGAGTTTCTGCAGCAAATTCCAGATAGTATCTTCAAAAGATTACTGTTAATTAAAGAAAACCAGGTATCGCAAGTTAAACAATTTAGCACTTTTCTGTATATGGGAAGTGCAAAAAGCTGGGCTCACTAAAACCTTTCCTTTGTTAGGAGCCACAGGTATCTGGGGCCAGTATCCTGTGCTTTTCTTATCTTGTGTCTCCTCAGGGTACACCCTTCAGCAGGGCTGCAGCTTCTGACTGCTAGATGGTGGGCTTCTGGTTTCTATCCTGAATTCCCTCAGGACTCACCACCAGGGTGACAGTATTGTGATGGCTCCATGACTGTAACATAATTTGTTTACCTATATGGCAGGCAATACTTTTTTTCACTGGTATCTTCCTATTCTGAGAATTCTTTAGAACAGATTTCATCATACGCATTTTGATTGTGATATATGCCCAAATTTAAAATGCTGAATATTTGTATCTACATAAAACTTTTGAGTATAAAGACTTTTTCATTAATGAAACTAATTTTATTTGTACTATCATTTTATCTTTCCTTATTCTTACCAAAACAAGAATTTGAGCCATTTGGCTGTACTTTTTGCTTAAGTGTCAATTTTCATATTTAAATACATTTCTGTTCTTTTGATGTTAAGGCCTTATTTCAGATGCAGGATTTTAATGATGGAAAGAGGCTGGCACCCCCCCTTTCCCTAATGTTTGGAGTGGATGTTGCTGCTGCTAAGTTACTTCAGTCGTGTCCAACTCTGTGTGACCCCATAGACGGAAGCCCACCAGGCTCCCCCGTCCCTGGGATTCTCCAGGCAAGAACACTGGAGTGGGTTGCCATTTCCTTCTCCAATGTGTGAAAGTTAAAAGTAAAAGTGAAGTCGCTCAGTCATGTCTGACCCTTAGCGACCCCACGGACTGCAGCCTACCAGGCTCCTCCATCCATGGGATTTTCTAGGCAAGAATACTGGAGTGGCTTGCCATTGCCTTCTCCAGAGTGGATGTTAATAATTGTATAATTCAAAAAAATAGGATTTTTTTGACTTTGTATTTGTTTTTGAATTTCAAATTATAGTTTTGACTTACTGGGAAATTTGTCTTAATAGGTTATTTTGTCTTTTTCTGCTATTTTACCAACATGGTGTTAAATAAAATACAATTTTATTTTTAAAGATATATTCTAATTTTTTGAAGTATTGTTAATAGGAATATTCATTTAATATTCATGAACATTATAGAAAAATTATACTGTATCCATATGTAGTTAAATAACCATACAGTGTTTGTCATACTCGCAGAAATAGAGAAGAAGTCTGTGTTTATCAGAGAGTGGGGTTGGGGGATGGGATAAATCAGCACCTTCAGTCAGTTCAGTCACTCAGTCTTTTCCAACTCTTTGTGACCACATAGACTGCAGCACACCAGGCTTCCTCGTCCGTCACCAACTCCTGGAGCTTACTCAAACTCATGTCCATCGAGTTAGTGATGCCATCCAACCATCTCATCCTCTGTCATTCCCTTTTCATCCTGCCTTCAATTTTTGCCAGCATCAAGGTGTTTTCAAATGAGTCAGTTCTTTATATCAGGTGGCCAAAGTCTTGGAGTTTCAGTTTCACCATCAGTCCTTCCAATGAATATTCATGACTAATTCCCCTTAGGATATACTGGTTGGATCTCCTTGCAGTCCAAGGGACTCTCAAGAGTCTTCTCCAACACCACAGTTCAAAAGCATCAGTTTTTTGGCACTCAGCTTTCTTTTTGGTCCAACTCTTACATACATACATGACTACTGGAAAAACCATAACTTTGACTAGACAGACCTTAGTTGGCAGTAATGTCTCTACTTTTTAATATGCTATCTAGGTTGGTCATAGATTTTCTTCTGAAGAGCAGGCGTCTTTTAATTTCATGGCTGCAGTCATCATCTGCAGTGATTTTGGAGCCCAAAAACAAAAATCTGTCACTGTTTCCATTGTTTCCCCATCTATTTGCCATGAAATGATGGGACCAGATGCCATGATCTTAGTTTTTTGAATGTTGAATTTTAAGCCAGCTTTTTCACTGTCCTCTTTCATTTTCATCAAGAGGTTCTTCAGTTCTTCTTTGCTTTCTGCCTTAAGGGTGGTATCATCTACGAATCTGAGGTTATTGATATACCTCCCTGCAGTCTTGATTCCAGCTTGTGCTTTATCCAGCCTGGCATTTCACATGATGTACTCTGCATATAAGTTAAATAAGCATTGTGACATTATACAGCCTTGACGTACTCCTCTCCCAATTTGGAACCAGTCTGTTGTTCCATGTCCAGTTCTAACTATTGCTTCTTGACCTGCATATAAATTTCTCATGAGGCAGGTAAGATGGTCTGTATTCCCATCTCTTTAAGAATTTTCCACAATTTGTTGTGATCCACACAAAGGTTTTGGCATAGTCAATAAAGCAGAAGTAGATGTTTTTCTTCATTTTAGGATTAGCAATTTAGGATTAACACCTTAGGATAATTAGCACCTTAGGATTGACAGATATACACTTTTACTTCAAATAAGTAAACAAATAAGTGCTACTATATTACAGATAACTATAGTTAATATCTTACAATAGCCTACAATGGAAAGATCTGAACAAGTGATCTGAATCTTTGCTACATTCCAGAAACTAGCATTGTAAATTAATTATACTTTAATTTAGAAAAAAAGAAAAATGGATCAAGAAATTTATGATAAGGAAAGCTAAAAGAATTAATTTTAGAGCCCAGTTGATAATTAAGATAAAATAATATTCATAGGCTGTCTTAAGAATACAGCTCCCAAAGTACAATAAACAAGGCACTGCCTTGTAGAATATTTTAGAAACATTTCTACCATCATGTACCCTCTGGTGAGTGGGCTAATTTGGACCTCTTCATTCTTATCTCCCCACTCACCAAAGCAGTTAACATTTACCTCTATTTGCATAATACAAAGGGAGATTTCAGAATAGGAAATTTAATAAATAGGTCATTATTTTGCTTTATATCCTTAACTAGGAAAAAATTATTAAAAATAATAAGCTGTTCAATATCACTAATTGTTAGAGAAACACATGTCAAAACTATAATGAAGTATCACCTCACACCTGTCAGAATGGCCATCATGAAAAAGTCTACAAACAATAAATGCTGGAGAGGATATAGAGAAAAGAGAACCTTCTTGGGAATGTAAATTGAGAATATAAAATGTTGATGGGAATGTAAATTTATACAGACACTATGGAAAACAGTATGGAGGTTCTTTAAAAAACTCAAAATAGAGCTACCATATGACCCAGCAATGCCACTCCTAGGCCTGTGCCCTGAGAAAACAATAATTCAAAAAGATATATACCCGAATGTTCATTGCAGCACTATTTACAATAGCCAAGAGATGGATGCAATGTAAATGCCCATCAACCAATGAACGGATAAAGAAGATGTGGTACACGTATGCAATGAAATACCTTTGTTATTTAGTCACTTAAGTCGTGTCTGACTTATTATGACCCCATGGACAGTACCGCACCAGGTGCCTCTGTCCGTGGGATTTCCCAGTCAAGGATACTAGAGTGGTTTGCCATTTCCTTTTACAAGGATCTTTTTGACCCAGGGATTGAACCTGCATCTCCTGCATTGGCAGGCGAATTCTTTACCACTGAGCTACCAAGGAAGCCCACTACAGTGGAATATTACTCGGCTATAAAAGTTAGGAACAAAATTGGGCCATTGTAGTGATGTGGATAGACCTACAGTCTGCCAATACAGAGTGAATTAGAAAGGGGAAAAACAGATAACATATATTAACACATATATGTGGAATCTAGAAAATAATGGTACAGATGATCCTGTTTGCAGCGTGGGAATAGAGATGCAGATGGAGAATAGCCATGTGGACACAGGAAAGAAAGGAGAGGGTGGGACGAATTGGGAGAGTAGCATTGACACATATACAGTCAGGCAGTCAAAGTGTTAGTCGCTTAGTCGTGTCTGACTTTGCAGCCTTGTGGACTAACCCACCAGGCTCCTCTGTCCTTGAAATTCTCCAGGCAAGAATACTAGAGTGAGTTGCCATTCCCTTCTCAAGGGATATTTCCAACCCACGGTTCGAACATAGGTTTCCTTCATTGCAGGCAGATTCTTTACCACCTGAGCCACCATGGAAGCCCACATATATAGTACCATATGTAAAATAAATAGCTAATGGGAAGCTGCTCTATAACACAAGGAGCTCAGCTCAGTGCTCTATAATGACACACAGGGGTGGAATGGTGGGGTGGGAATTGGGAAGGAGGCTCAAGCAGGAGGGGATATATGTATACATAAAGCTGATTCACTTTGTTATACAGCTGAAACTAACACAACATTGTAAAACAGTTATATTCCAGTGATAAATTTTTTTATAAAAGCACATAGTAATCACAGAATCAATATATTCAGCAAAGCAGAAAATCATCAGTAGATAAATGTCCTGGAGACATTATTGAAACTTGATGGATATTTAAGCACTGAAATGACCAGGAAAAATAATTTATCATTTCTAAAAGAACAGTTATTAGAATTGGCAGAAGAAAAAGAAGTCATCATGAAAGTCTATAACCTATAACCTGACCAGCTACTCTCAAAGCCTAAATCTGTGTTAAAGCAAATTTAGTTAGCTTTCTATATCCTTGACCCTACCTTGGAATCTCCAGCATTACCTTGTCTGTTAGGAACCAGCAGTATCTTATTAAATAATTATAGTTTTTCAGTTCTGATCATGTTCATATTCCTTCACAATATATGTTTCTTATCAGTGAAATTCTGTTAAGGCCCTGGCACTTTGTAGGCTCATCTTTAATCACCTAAGTATTTTAATGTATATTTATAGGAGCATAACTGGAAAATCAACCTGGATGCTATTAACATCTGAGGAAAAATTATGTAAAGTTATATATGTACTCATAAATTTGTAGTTTATGTTATTTGAAAATGAGTATTTTGAAGAAAGTAAGTGTATACCTTCCACATGATAATGTGATGTGTTCTTCTTTTCCTATGTGTATATGTGTGTGTTTTATAGCACCTGTTTCTTATCATCACGGTTTGGTTCATGAGCATTTCAAAAAAAAATCAAATGCATGCATGCCACCTATTTTTTATACTATGCATTCATTTTAAAATTCTGAATTTTCTTTCTTTAAAAAATGTAATCTTGCTATTATAATCATTTTGTATCATACTCAGTTCATTTCTGTGCCATAGTATCTCTTACATTAATGATGTGTTCTTCTGAAAAATATCAAGTCATATACTTCACATACAATAAGTCCCCCACATGGAAATGAGTACCATTCCAAGAGCGTGTTCATAAATCTAATTTGTTCATTAAGTTGACAAAGTTATTCTGGATACCCAACTTACACAATTGGTTATATAATACTGTACTGTAATAGGTTTATAATACTTTTCACACAAATAATACATGAAAAACAGACACAAAAATTAATAAAAAAACATTTTTACAATATAGTACTATGTAAAGTAATAGAGTACAATAGCTGGCATACAGGAACTGGCATCCAGTGAACACACAATAAGAATTACTGACTGGAGGAGAGGAATGAGGTGGAAGATGGTAGAACTGAGGGATTATCAGTAATAGGAGACAGAGGACATGCTGTTGTTTCACATATGCCTGACATTGTTGGAATGGAGAGTTGCATCTTTGGAAATTCACAACTTAAAGGTTTATAGATGTATGGGATTGTATTGAAATATATGTATTGTAATAGAAGTGATAAGGAGATATTCTTTATTTTAGCTTGTGTATTTCCAGCTTTATGTTAATAATAACAAAAAATGTAAGCATGAGTACATTATCTGACATATGTCTCATGTGTTTTTTGACAAATGTGATGGAAACGCTGCTGCTGCTGCTAAGTCACTTCAGTCATGTCCGACTCTGTGCGACCCCGTAGACGGCAGCCCACCAGGCTCCCTCATCCCTGGGATTCTCCAGGCAAGATCGCTGGAGTGGGTTGCCATTTCCTTCTCCAGGAAACGCTGCTACTTCTGCCTATATTTTGGGCCTAATTTAGCAGGAAATGCAGTTTTAGAATTTTGTATAGGAATTGTTCAGCAGTGGTTCCCACATGTTAAAAGTTAAGGAAAACCTTGAATTCTGTTTAGAATCTTCTGCCATTAATTAGTTGTGTGACTTGTAATATGTATATCTTGAGTATACTGTAGCCATCCATGAGTAAATTTTCCAGATGATGGAACAAGTCATTTTGACTTACATACCATTTGGGCTGTCATGACGTGTTCTACTGTGTAATGCAGAAATCACTGATTTATTTTTATTACTGAACTCAGAGTTCCAGGGTATCGATCAAAATATTTAGTAATCTACTTACCATTTTTCCCCCATATATAGAGTATTATTCATCAGATCCTAAATTACTGCTTTCATTTTTCACGATCAAATGTTTCAGTTTCCTACTGGAAGCAGTGAGTGAGTCTTGGAAGTGAAAACTCTGAAGATAAAGCACTCTGTTCTTCTGGTAGTTATGCGTGTTTTACTCTCTTGCCCATCTGCTACACAAAATATACCACTGTCCTAAGTACATACAACCTACCACAGTGATAGAAAGGGTATATATAAAAAGTTACTGCTCTGTCATTTTTCCCAAGTTATTTCCCCAACATTTAATTCTCACAGTGACCCCTTTCTGTGTTCCTTTTGATCATTTTGCAGATAAACATAAATAAAACAAGAGAAATTGAGATTCTTTTCTGAAAATGATGGATCATTCACTAAGTTTATGAGACAGCTGGATATAACCATCTGTAAAAAAGAAAAAATAAAGTACTGTAGGATCTTTGTTGTTTAGGCACTACATCCTGGACTGCAGCACTCCAGGCTTTCCTGTCCTTCACTGTCTCCCAGAATTTGCTCAAATTCATGTCCATTGAGTTGATGATGCCATCCTGCCATCTCATCTTCTGTCACCCCCTACTCCTACTGTCCTCAGTCTTTCCCTGCATCAGGATCTTTTCCATAAGTTGGCTCTTTGCATCAGATAGCCAGAGTATTGGAGCTTCAACTTCAGTCCTTCCAGTGAATATTCAGCATTGATTTCCTTCAGGAATGACTGATTTGATCTCTTTGCTCTCCAAGGGATTCTCAAGAGTCTTCTCCAGTAACACAATTCGAAAACATCAGTTTTTTGGCACTCGACTTTCTTCATGGTCCAACACTCACATCCCTACATGGCTACAGGAAAAACCATAGCTTTGACCGTCCAGACCTTTGTTGACAGAGTCATGTCTCTGCTTTTTAATGCACTGTCTAGGTTTGTTATAGCTTTTTTTCTAAGGAGAAAGTATCTTTTAATTTCATGACTACAGTCACCATTCACACTTTAGAGCCCAAGAAAATAAAATCTGTCACTGTTTGCACTTATTGCCCTTTTTTTTGCCGTGAAGTGATTGGACTGGATGCCATGATCTTAGTTTTTTGAATGTTGAGTTTTAAGCCAACTTTTTCATTCTCATCTGCATTTCCAAGGCTATTGATATTTCTCCTGACCGTCTTGATTCCAGCTTGTGAGTCATCCAGCCTGGTTTTGAACCAGTCCATTATTCCATGTCCAGTTCTAACTTGCTTCTTGACCTGCATACCAGTTTCTCAGGAGACAGGTAAGGTGTTCTGGTACTCCAATCTCTTGAAAAATTTTCCACAATTCATTGTGATCCACACAGTCAAAGGCTTTAGCATAGTCAGTGAAGAAGTAGACAAAATAACAATGCTCTTTACATTAAAAGGATTCATACAAATTGGCATCAGGAAAAAAAAATACCAACAAAGACTGTTTGTCTGTGTTCTCTTCCAGGAGTTTTTTGGTTCCAAATCTTACATGTAGGCCTTTAATTCATTTTTAATTTGTTTTGATAAATGATGTGAGGAAGTATTCTCATCTTGTTCTTTTACATGTACCTGTCCAATTTTCCCAGTACCGCTTATTAAAGAGACTCTCTTTTCTGCATTGTATATTTTTGTATCCTTTGTTATAGATTAATTGACCATATATAGGGGGTTTATTTCTGGATTCTCTCTTCTTTTCCATTGATCTGTGTCTTTTATTATGCACTGTCATGCTGTTTTGATGACTGTAGCTTTATGGTATAATTTGAAGTTAGGGAGCATGACACCTCCTCCTATCTTCTTTTTTTTCTCAAGATTGCTTTGGCCATCTCTGTTTTTTGTGGTTCCATATAAATATTAGGATTATTCTAGTTCTATGAAAAGTATTATGGGTATTTTGATAGAGATTACATTAAATCTGTAGATTACTTTGAGCATTATGGATATCTTAATATTCTTCCAATCCAAGCACATGAAGTATCTTTCCATTTCTTTGCATCATTTTCAGATTCCTTCATCCAATGTTTTATAGTTTTCAAAATACACATCTTTGACCACCTTGGTTACGTTTCTTCCTAGGTGTTTTATTCTTTGTGACATAATTATAAATGTGATGTTTCCTTAAGGAAACATCAAGACGGTCAGGAGAAATATCAATATCAACTTCTCTTTCTGATAGTTGATTGTTCGTATATTGAAAATTGATTGAGTTCTGTATATTAATCTTGTATTTTGCAGCTTTACTGAATTCATTTCTTATTTCTAATAGTCTTTTGGAGGAGACTTTAATGTTTTCTATGCATGGTATCATGTCCTCTGTGAATAATGTCAGTTTTACTTATTCTTTTCCAATTTGGATGCCTTTATTTCTTTTACTTACCTGTTTGCTGTGACTGAGACTTCGTGTACTGTGTTAAACAGAAGTGGCAAGAGTAAGCATCCTTGTCTTGTTCCTGATTTTATGAGTATGATGTTAGCTTTGTGCTTGTCATAAATGACTTTTATTTCCCTTTATGCTACTTTGATGAGAGTTTTTATCATGTGTGTATATTGAATTTTGTCAAATACTTTTTCTGTATCAATTGAGATGATTGTGTGATTTTTACACTTTTCTAATGTGTATTACACTGATTTATTTGTGAATATTAAACTATCTTTGCATACCTAGAATAAATACCTCTTGATCATAGTATGTGATTATTTGTATATATTGTTGAATTTTATTTGTTAATATTTTTTTGAGGATTTTTGCATCTGTATTCATCAGAGATGCTGGCCTATAATTATCTTTTGGAGTGTCTTTGGTTTCGGTATCATGTTAATGGTGGCTTCATAGAATGAATTTGTGAGTGTTCCACAAACAAATTCTGCTATTCCTCATAGTAGTCTCTTATGATTCTTTGTATTTCTGTGTTGTCTATTGTAACTTCTCCTTTTTCATTTCTAATTTTATTGATTTGAGTGTTCTCCCATTTTTCCTTGATGTCTGGCTAACAGTTTGTCAGTTTTATCTTCTCAAAAAGCTAACTTTTAGTTTTATTGATCTTGGCTACAGTCTCCCTCATTGCTTTTTCATTTATTTCTGTTCTGATTTTTATGATTTCTTTGCTTATACTAACTTTGGGTTTTTTGTTGTTGTTCTTCTTCTTCTAATTGCTTTAGGTGTACAATTAGTTTGTTTATTTGGTGTTTCTCTTGTTTCTTGAGGCAGGCTTATATTGCTCTAAACTTCCCTTGAGCAGTGTTTTTACTGAATCCCACAGGTTTGGGGTTTTTGTGTTTTCATTATCATTTGTTTCTATGGATATTTTTATTTCCTTTTTTATTTCTTCAGTGGTCCATTAGTTATTCAGAATCTTGTTAGTCTCCATGTGTTGGTGTTTTTTTATAGTTCTTTTTTTCCTGTGGTTGATATCTAATCTTACAACATTGTGATCAGAAAAGATGCTTGAGATTATTTCTATTTTTTTAAAATTTACCAACGCTTAATTTGTGACCCAGGATGTGATCTATCCTGGAGAATGGTTCCATATGCACTTGAGAAAAACGTGAAATCCATTGGGTTGGGGTGAAATGCTCTGTAGATATGAATTAGGTCCAACTGGTCCAAATTTCCTTGTTTATTTTCTGTCTGGATGATCTGTCCATTGGCGTGAGTGGGGTATTCAAGTCTGTCACTGTTATTGTGTTACTGTCATTTTCCCTTTAATAGTTGTTAGCATTTGCCTTATTTATTGAGGTGCTCCTTTGTTGGGTGCATATATGTTAATAATTGTTATGTTTTCTTCTTGGATTGATCCCTTGATCATTATGTAATGTCCTTCTTTGTCTTTATTTTAAAGTGTATTTTACTTGATATGAATATTGCTACTCCCAGTTTCTTTTGGTCTCCATTTCCATTAAACAAGTCTTTCTAGACCCTCAGTTTCTGTTTGTATGTGTCCCTAGGTTTGAGGTGGGTCTCTTGTAGACAAAATATGTGGGGGTCTTGTTTTTGTATCCATTTCAGTCAGTGTCTTTTGGTTGGAGCATTTAACCCATTTACGTTTAAGGTAATTATTGCTAAATATGATCCTGTTGCCATTTATTGTTTTGGGTTCGTTTTTATAGGCCTTTTCTGTTTCCTTTTCTGTTTCTGTGTAGAGAAGATCCTTTACCATTTGTTGAAGAACTGGTTTGGTGATGCTGAATTCTCTTAGCTTATGCTTGTTTGTAAAGCTTTTGGTTTCTCCTTCACATCTGAATGAGATCCTTGCATGATAAAGTAATCTTGGATGTAGATTTTTCCCATTCATCACTTTTAAGTATATCCTGCCATTGCTTTCTGGCCTGTAGAGTTTCTGTTGAGAGATCAACTGTTAGTCTTATGAGGATCCACTTGTATGTTATTTGTTGCCTTTCCCTCGCTTCTTTTACTGTTCTTTGTGTTTTATTTTTGTTGCTTTGATTAATGTGTCTTGACATGTTTCTCCTTGGGTTTATCTCATATGGGACTGTCTGAGCTTCTTGGACTTGAGTGGCTATTTCCTTTCTTATTTCTCATGCCCTTTCCTTTTGTCTTCTTCTTCTGGGACTCCCATGATTAGAATGTTGACATGCTTAACATTATCTGAGAGATCTATAAGGCTGTCCTCATTTCTGTTTTGTTTTTTTTTTTTTCTTTTTTCTTTCTTTGGCTCTGCTTTATTTATTTCCACCATTCTATATTCCAGCTCACTTATTTGTTTTTCTGCTTTAACTACTCTATTTTTGGTTCCCTGTACAGTGTTTTTAATCTTATTTGTTGCATTATTCATTGCTGATTGACTATTCTTTATTTTTTCTAGGTCCTTCTTAAATATTTCCTTCATCTTCTCAATCCGTGTCTCTAGTCTTTTTATGTAGATCTCCATTTTGTTTTCAAGATTTTGCATCATCTTTACTATCATTATTCTGAATTCTTTTACAGGTAGGCTTCCCATCCCCTCTTTGGTTTTGTTTGGTGAGTTTTTATCATGTTCCTTCACCTGCTGAATATTTCTCTGCCTTTTCATTCTGTTTAGTTTTCTGTGTTTGAGGTCTACTTTCTGCAGGCTGAAGGATCGTATTTCCTCTTAATTGTGGAGTCTGCTCCCTGTGGGTGGTGTTGAATCAGTGCCTTGTGAAGGTTTCCTGTTTTGGAGAACTTGTGTCTGTGTTCTGGTGGATAGGGCTGGACCTTGTCTTTCTGGCGGGCAGTGCAATGTCAAGTAGTGAGTTTGGGGGTGTCTGTGGGTTTGATATGGCTTTGGGCAACCTGTCTTTTAATGTTCAAGTTTGTTTTCCTGTTTTGCTAGAAAATCACCATGGGGTATCTTGCACTGGAGCTTGCTGACTCTTGGGTGGAGTTTGGTCTCAGTGTAGGTATGGAGGCTTTTGGGCAGTCTCTAGTCTATTAATGTTCCCCAGAGTCAGAAGTTCTTTGATGGTCCACAGTCCTGGAGTTTAGCTTCCTGCCTCTGTTTCAGTCCCAGCCTCATCAAGACTTCTTAGTCCTCACAGCACAGAAGAGAAAACCCCTAGGTTAATGGTTAAACAACTCTCCACAGCCGGCAACATCAAAGAGATTCACAGAGTATAGAGAAGAGAAGAGGGAGGTAGGAGAATGAAGTGTCAAGGAGAAAAGAGAGAGTCAAAAGGGAAGGAAGCAATCAAGCCAATAATCAAATCCCTAAGTGAAAATGGATACTAAAAATTACACTATTAAAGATTAAAAAATTAATAACAAAAGATCAAAAATAAAAAATTAAAACCCCAGAATAAAAATTAGGCTCTCAGACATGCAATATGAAAAAAGCAAGATCAAACACAAAAAGTATATGAAATTTATTTCAAAAATAAGGAGTTTTTTTTTAGAAAGGTTAAAGTAGGCTATAAAACGTAAAAGTTAAAGTAATAAAGCACCACATTAGGACAATAGGAGGGTAAAAGCAAAAAAGGGAGGGAAGAAAGGGTGAAAAATAAGAATTTAAAAAAATTTTAATCTTAAAAATAATAATGAAAATTTTTAAAGGAGGCAGGGAGTATATATACAATGGTAGTGAGATGAATGTTCATGTGATTCCCCCATTTTTCTGCTCCAGTTGAGTTGCCTACTCAACAGGTCCTCCAGTATATTTAGGAGGGTCTCTGGAGCTCTTCTGGGCAGTGGGGAGTCAGTTCAGTCTCACATATACCCTTGTTCAGGCTTGTACTTGTTCTCAAAGCCTACTGTTGCCCCTAAAGTGCACAGAGTCAGTTTAACTGCAGGATTTTAATCTGTTGCACCTGCCACTTGCAGGCCAGATCCCCTCCACCTTCTTTTCTTTGCTCACGTTGGCCACCTCTGCTTGGAAGTCTGTCTTCAGGGTCTATCTCTGCCCTAACCCGAGGGGGCAAAAGTGGCCACTTATTCGTGCTCTCCTGCTCTGTTGTGCTGTGAAGAGGAGGGACACTGTAAACTCTGCTGGTGCATATGGGGAGCACTCAGAGTGGCTGGACCAGGTGGGAGTTGCCATAGCCCAGGGTAGGTGTGCACCTCCCAGGGCCAAACTGCTCAGGCTCCCAGGTGCACCATGAGGGCACGGTCCCAGGTGAGCCATGTGTCTCCTCAGGGAAGTTGGTCTCAGGCTGTGATACTCCCAGCAGATTCACGCCATCCAGGATCCCAGGAAGATGTGAGTAGTGACTGGCATTCAGCTCACACTTGGTGGCAGATGCAGTTTCTGGGGCTATGATTGCAGCAGGCCCTTGCCTTTTACCTCTCTGCCTCCAAGTCTGTAAAGGTCAACTGACTTACCCCACTTTGGTATTTGATAGAGTGTGATCCTTTGTTCAGTTAGCATACCAGGAGTCAGCATGCAGCATTAGAGCCTTTCTGCGGGAATGGTCTTTTGTTTCTCTGAGGACCCCACGGTTTTCCCTGTTCTATCTGTGATGTGACATTCGCCCTCAGAGTGTACTACTCATAGCACTCCCCGGGACAATGCAGCCCTCGCCTCCACACCCAACCCCTACTTGATTTGGACACACTCACGCATGTGAGGCACTTCTTGGCTGGTAATTGCCATTTGGTGTGATTTCTGTAGTGCATTTTCTCGATTTTGCTTCCTTCTGAGGTTCCTAAACTTACACTGCCCCCACCTGTGAGATAGTTTCCTATTGTGTGGAAACTTCTTTTTCACAACTCCCTTCACAAAACAGGTCTATTTCCTGAAAACCTTTGTCATCCTTTTTGTCTTTATCCTTTGCCCTACCTCATTCCGAGGAGATTGGCTTCCCTCTCTGGGCATCTGGAGTCCTCCGCCAGTATTCACAAGTTGTTCTCTGGGAGTTATTCCACATGCAGATGGTCTTTGTGGAGGAGATGTATTTGTAGGGGAGAAAATGGTCTCCCCATTCTATTCCTCTGCCATCTTGGAACTGCCCCGTTTGTAGACTTTTTGATGAAGGCTATTCTGACCTATGTGAGATGATTCCTCATTGAATTTTTGATCTTCATTTCTCTAATAATGAGTGATGTTGACCAACTTTTCATGTGTTTATTAGCCATCTGTACATCTTCTTTGGAGAAATAAGGCATGTAAGACTTTGTTTTTTTTTTATATTTAGCTACGTGAGATGCTTGTACATTTCAGAGATTAATTCTTTGTCAGTTGTTTCATTTGCTGTTATGTTCTGCCATTCTGAGGGTTTTCTTTCACCTTGTTTTTAGTTTCTTTTGCTATACAAAAGCTTTTAAGTTTAATTAGTTGCCATTTATTTTCATTTTATTTCCATTACTTTAGAAGGTGGTTCATAGAAGATCTTTCTATGATATATATCAGAGAGTATTCTGCCTATGTTTTCCTCTAAGAGTTTTATACTTTCTGGTCTTACATTTAGGTCTTTAATCCATTTTGAGTTTATGTATGGTGTTAGGAAGTGTTCCAGTTTCATTCTCTTATGTGTAGCTGCCCGGTTTTTCCAGCACCAGTTAATCAAGAGACTGTCTTTTCTTCATTGTATATCTTTCTCAAGGATAAAATGCCCATAGGTGCATGGATTTGTCTCCAGGCTTTCTATCTTGTTCCATTGGTCTATATTTCTTTTTTCTTGTGACAGTACTATACTGTCTCAATGACTGTAGCATTGTAGTAATGGCTGAAGTCAGAAAAATTGATTCATCCAGCTCCATACTTCTTTCTTAAGACTTTTGCTATTCGAGGTCTTTTGTATTTCTATACAAATTGTGAAATTATTTGTTCTCGTTCTGTGAAAAATACCATTGGTAGTTTAATAGGAACTACATTGAATCTATAGATTGTTTTGGGAAGTATAGTCATTTTTACAATATTGATTCTTCCACTCCGAGAAAACTATATCTCTTCATCCGTTTCTGTGTCTTTAATTTTTTTCATCAGTGTCTTATAGTTTTCTGCATAAAGGTCCTTTGTCTCTTTAGGTACGTTTATTCCCAGGTATCTTATTCTTTTTGTTGCAGTGGCAAATGGAATTATTTCCTTAATTTCTCTGTCTGGTTTTTCATTATTAGTGTATAGAAATGCAAGGGATTTCTGTGTATTAATTTTATATCCTGTGACTTCACTATATTAATTGATTAGTGCTAGTAGTTTTTTGGTGGTATCTTTATGATTTTATATGAAAAGAATCATATCATCTGTGAACACTGAGAGTTTTACTTTTTCTTTTGCAATCTGGATTCCTTTTATTTCTTTTGCTTCTCTGATTGCTGGGGCTGGGACTTCTAAAATGATGCTGAATAATAGTGATGAGAGTGGGCACCCTTGTCTTATTCCTGATTTTAGAGGAAATGCTTTCAATTTTTCACCAGGGAGAATAATGTCTACTGTGGGTTTGTCTTACATGCCTTTATTATGTTGAGGTATGTTTCTTCTATGCCTGCCTTCTGGAGAGTTTTTATCATAAATTGGAGATGAATTTTGTCAAAAGCTTTCTCTGCATCTATTGAGATGATCACATGATTTTTATCTATTTGTTAATATAGTTGATCACATTGTGATTTGTGTATATTGAAGAATCCTTGCATCCCTGATATAAAGCCCATTTGCTTATTTTATATGGTCCTTTTAATGAGTCTGTTTGCTAGAATTTTGTTGAGGATTTTTATATCTATGTTCATCAGTCATATTTCCCTGTAATTTTCTTTTATTTTTATTGTTTCTTTGTCTGGTTTTGTTACCAGGATAATGGTGGCTTTGTAGAATGAGTTTGGGAGTTTTCCTTCCTTTGCAATTTACTGGAAGAGATAGAGCAGTTTAGGTATTAGCTCTCCTCTAAACTTTGGTAGAGTCCCTTATCCTGCAAGGAGATCCAAAGTCCATTCTAGAGGAGATCAATCCTGGATGTTCATTGGAGGGACTGATGCTAAAGCTGAAGCTGCAATACTTTGGCCACCTCATGCGACGAGTTGACTCACTGGAAAGGACTCTGATCCTGGGAAAGGTTGGGGGTGGGAGGAGAAGGGGATGACAGAGAATGAGATGGCTGGATGGCATCACCGACTCTGTGGACATGAGTTTGAGTGAACTCCGGGAGTTGGTGATGGACAGGGAGGCCGGGCGTGCGGTGATTCATGGGGTCGTGGAGAGTTGGACACGACTGAGCGACTGAACTGAACTGAACTGAAACTTTGGTAGAATTCACCCTGCGTTTTTTGTTGGAAGGTTTTTTATTACAGTTTCTAGTTCTGTGCTTCTGATTGGTCTGTTCATATTTTCTGTTTCTTCCTGGTTTAGTTTTGGAAGACTGTGCTTTTCTAAGAATTTGTCCATTTCTTCCAGGTTGTCCATTTCATTGGCATATGGTTGCTCTTAGATGTCTCTTATGAGCCTTCGTATTTCTGTGTTGTCTGTTGGAAATTCTACTTTTTCATTTCTAGTTTTATTAATTTGAATCTTCTCCCTTTTTTTCATGATGGATCTCAGTAACAGTTTCTCAATTTTGTGTATTTTCTCCAGGAACCACCTTGTAGTTTTATTGGTCTTTGCTATTGTCTCCTTCATTTCTTTTTCATTCATTTCTTCTCTGACTTTATGATTTCTTTTTTCTACTAAACTTTGGGGGATTTTGTTCTTTTTCTAGTGACTTTAGGTGTAAGGTTAGGTTGTTTATTTGATGTCTTTCTTGTTTCTTGAGGTAGACTTGTATTGCTATAAACTTCTCTGTTGGCATTCCTTTTACTGCATCCCATAGGTTTTGACTGGTCGTATTTTTTTGTCATTTTATTTATAGGCATATTTTGATTTCCATTTTGGTTTCTTCAGTGATCTGTTACTTATTCAGAAGTGTTTGTTTAGCATCCACGTGTTTGTATTTCTTATCGTTTTTTTTTTCTTCCCCCTGTGGTTAATGTGTAATATTACCACATTATGACCAGAGAAGATGTTTGAAATTATTTCATTTTTTTTTTAAATTTACCAAGGCTTGAATTGTGGCCAAAGATGTGATCTATCCTAGAGAATGTTCCGTGTCACTTGAGAAAAAAGTGAAGTTTGTTGTTTCTGAGTGAAATGCCCTGTAGATACCAACTAGGTCCAACCAGTCCATGTATCATTTAAAGCTTATGTTTCCTTTTAATTTTCTGTTTGGATAACCTGTCAGTGCGGTATTAAAGCCTCCCACTATTATCATGTTACTGTCAATTTCCCGTTTGTTAGATGTCAGCATTTGCCTTGTGTGTTGTGGTACTTCTGTGTTAGGTGCTTATATATTTATAATTGTTATTATCGTCTTCTTGGATTGATCCCTTGATCATTAGGTAGTGTCCTTCGTTATCTCTCTTAACAGTCTTTGTTTTTCTTTTTTTTTTTTTCATTGTAAAAATTTTATTTTTTATTTATTTATTTATTTTTTATTTTACAATATTATATTGGTTGGTTTTGCCATACATTGACATGAATTCGCCCCAGGTGTACATGGGTTCCCCCTCCTGAACCCCCCTCTCACCTCCCTCCTCCCTTTATCCTCCCTCTGGGTCATCCCCGCACACCAGCCCCGAGTATCCTGTAACATGCATTGACCCTGAACTGCTGATTCGTTTCACATATGACAACATACATGTTTCAATGTCATTCTCTCAAATCATCCCACCCTCACCCTCTCCCACAAAGTCCCAAAGACTGTTCGATACACCCTGAGGGGGCTGGAGCAGCACAGCAAAGGCAGGCCAGGAAAACTCTGGGTCTGTCAGAGAAACAAAGGATCATTCCTGCAGTGCTGGCCTTACACACTGAGGAAACCAGAATTGAAAGAGACATATGTCCTCCAATGTTCATTGCAGCACTGTTTATAATAGCCAGGACATGGAAGCAACCTAGATGTCCATCTGCAGACGAATGGATAAGAAAGCTTTGGTACATATACACAATGGAGTATTACTCAGCCATTAAAAAGAATGCATTTGAATCAGTTCTAATGAGGTGGATGAAACTGGAGCCTATTATACAGAGTGAAGTAAGACAGAAAGAAACGCACCAATACAGTATACTAACACATATATATGGAATTTAGAAAGATGGAAATATAACCCTGTATACGAGACAGCAAAAGAGACACAGTTGTATCGAACAGTCTTTGTTTTTAAAGTCCATTTTATCTTATATGAGTATTGCTACTCCTGCTTTCTTTTGATTTCCATTTGTGTGGACTGTCTTTTTCCACCCCTTCACTTTCAGCTGTTTATGTCTCGAGATCTGAGGTAGGTTTCTTGTAGACAGAATATATAGAGGTCTTGTTTTTGTTTGCATTCAGCCAATCTGTGTCTTTTGGTTGGAGCATTAAGCCCATTTACATTTAAGGTAATTATTTGTATGCATAATCTTGTTCTAGCTTATTGTTTTGGGTTTATTTTTGTAGACCTTTTCTTTTTGTGTTTCTTGTCTAGAGAAGTTCCTTTAGGATTTATCGAAGAGCTTATTTGGTTGTGCTGGATAGTCTTTAATTTTTCCTTGTCTGTAAGGAGATCCAACCAGTCCATTCTAAAGGAGATCAATCCTGGATGTTCATTGGAGGGACTGACGCTAAAGCTGAAACTGCAATACTTTGGCCACCTCATGCGACAAGTTGACACTCTGGAAAAGACTCTGATGCTGGGAAAGGTTGGGGGCGGGAGGAGAAGGGGACGACGGAGAATGAGATGGCTGGATGGCATCACCGACTCTGTGGACATGAGTTTGAGTGTACTCCGGGAGTTGGTGATGGACAGGGAGGCCTGGTGTGCTGTGATTCATGGGGTCGCGGAGAGTCGGACACGACTGAGCGACTGAACTGAACTGAACTGAACTGAAAACTCTTGATTTTCCTTTTGAATCTGAATGAGATCCTTGCTGTATAGAGTAGTCTTGATTTTAGGTTTTTCCCATTCATCACTTTAAATATGTCCTACCATTTCCTTCTGGCCAGCAGAGTTTCTGTTGAAAGATCAACTGTTAGTCTTATGGGGATCCCCTTGTATATTCTGTGCTACTTTTCTCTCGCTGCTTTTAATATATGTCCTTTGTATTTAAATTTTCTTAGCTTGATTAGTATGTGTCTTGGCATGTTTATCTTGTATGGAACTCTAGGATTCCTTGACTTAGGTTTGTATTTTCTTTCCCACAGTTAGGGAAGTTTTCAACTATAATCTCCTCAAATATTTTCCTTTTGTCTTCTTTTGAGACCTCTATGATTCAAATGTCGTTGTGTTTAATGTTGTCCCATAGGTCTCTGAGTTTGTCCTCATTACTTTCTGTTCTTTTTTCCTTCGTTGTGTTCTATATCAGTTATTTTACCTTTCTGTCTTTCAGCTCACTTATCCATTCTCCTGCCTCAGTTACTCTACTGTTGATTCCCTCCAGTGTATTTTTAATCTCAGTTATGGCATTGTCCATTGCTGATTGTTTATTCTTTAATTCTTCAAAGTCCTTGTTAAACATTTCTTGCATTTCCTTGATCCGTGCCTCTGGTCTGTTTATCCATGCGTCCATTTTATTTTCAAGATTTTGAATCATCTTTACTATTATTACTCTGAATTCTTTTCCAGGTAAATTGCCTATTTCATCTTCATTTGTTTAGTCTTGTGGGTTTCTACCATGTTGCTTTATCTGCTGGATGTTTCTTTCTCTTTCCATTTTGTTTAGTTTACTGTGTTTGGGGTCTCCTTTCTACAGGCTGCTGCTGCTGCTAAGTCACTTCAGTCGTGTCCGACTCTGTGTGACCCCATAGACGGAGGCCCACCAGGCTCCCCCGTCCCTGGGATTCTCCAGGCAAGAACACTGGAGTGGGTTGCCATTTCCTTCTCCAATGTGTGAAAGTGAAAAGTGAAAGTGAAGTCGCTCAGTCATGTCTGACCCATAGCGACCCCATGGACTGCAGCCTACCAGGCTCCTCCATCCATGGGATTTTCTAGGCAAGAGTACTGGAGTGGCTTGCCATTGCCTTCTCCATTCTACAGGCTAGAAGGTTTTAATTTCTCTTAATTGTGGAATCTCCCTCCCCTTGGTGAGGTTAGACCAATATCTTAATGAAGGTTTCCAGTCTGGGGGGATTTGTGCCTCTGTTCTGGTGGATGGAGCTTAATCTTGTCTCTCTGAAGGGCAGTGCCTTATCCAGTAGTGTGTTTTCGGATGTCTGTAGCTTTAGTATGGCTTTGGGCACCCTGTCTGCTAATGGGAAGGGTTGTGCTCCAATTTTGCTCATGGATTGGCATGGTGCATTCAGCACTGGAGCTTGCTGGCTTTTGGGTGGAACTTGGTGTTAGTTTTCAGATGGAGACCTTTGCGAGGACTCTGACATATTAATGTTCTGTGGATGTGGGAGTTCTCTAGAGGTCCAAAGTCCTGGAGTCAAATCTCCCACCTCTGGGGTTCAGGCCCAACCCCTTACTTTAGCACCAATATTTCACAGGCCACATAACACAGAAGACAAAACTCTTAGACTCGTGGTGAAATAACTCAACAGCCAAGATCACCCAGAGAGATTCACACATTTGTAAAGAGAATGAAAGAGGAGAAAAGGAGAAAAACAACCAAACAAAATAATGATAAAAAGAAGAGAGAAGGGAGAAATTAAGCCAATAATTGAACCCATAAATGAAAATTTATACTAAAATTGAATAGACTCTCAAAGATTAAAAGACAAAGATAAAAAGAAAGTCAAAAACTTTAAAGAAATAATTTAGACTCTTGAAAATACAAGCTCAAAAATAAAACATCTAAAACGAAAATCAAAAACAAATCAAAGCCATGGAATTTATTTTAAAAATAAGGTTTTTGTCCTTTTTAAAAGAGGAAAAAGTAGGTTATAAAATATAAAACTTAAAAGAATAATAAAGAACCACTTCAGGACACTATTATAAAAAATAAAATGGGGGGCAAAAAGAGGGGGGAATATATAAAAAGTGGTAGTGAGAGGAATGTCCAAATAATCTGTCCGTCTTCCTGCTCTAGTAGATCTACCTGCTGAGAAAGTCCTCCAGTATGTTTAGGAAGGTCTCTGGCCCTGTTGCAGTCAGTGTGGTGGTCTGCTCAGACTCAGCTCTTGTCTTCCTCCAGCTTGTACTTGCTCTCAGAGTCCACAGTTGCCCCTAAAGCAGTCTCAGTCTAAATGCTAAAATTTCAACTGCTACAGCTGTAACTTCCGGGCTTGTTTTTCCCTTGCTTCCTTTGCTCACATAGCACCTGGTGTTCCACTTTGGGTTTAGGCCTACATTTGATTTTAAGTCTCTTTCCCACATCTGTTCACTGCCTAAACACGACTGGGGAAAAGTAGCCGCTTATTTGGGCTCAATTGCTCAGTTGTCCTGGGGTGAGGGAGGGGTTCAGCAGACACCACTAGAGTCTGTAGGGAGTGCTCAATGCAACTGGGCCACATGGGGTGTCACCACAGCCTGGGGTGGTTCGTGCATTTTCCCAGGGGAGTTGGTCTCACACTGTGGGGCCCCTGGCAAAGCCAAGCTGCTCGGGCTCCCAGGAAGATGTGTGTGGTGACCCACATCCACTCACAGCTTGGTGGTGGTTGTAGTCTCTGGGACTGAGACCATAGTGGGCCCCTGCCTTCCCGCACCTCCTCTGCTTCTGGGGCTGTACACGCAGCTGGCTTGCCCCGCTTTGGCATCTGCTTGGGCATGGTCCCTTGTTCTGTGAGCACATAGAATCAAAATACAGCATTTGAGCCTTCCTGCAGGAATGATCCTTTGTTTCTCTGACAGACCCAGAGTTTTCCTGGCCTGCCTTTGCTGTGCTGCTCCAGCCCCCTCAGAGTGTCTTCATGGCAGTCAGCCCTGGCCCTCTTCCTGAGGCCCAACCCCTGAAGCCTAGGGCTTCTGCACCAATCTGCCACTCACTGCAGGCAGACAGGAGCATGTGAGCCACTTCTCATCAGGAAAGTGCCACTTGCACAAACTCTGTGGTGAATTTTCTGTTTTGCCTTCAGAGCACCTGTCTCACTATGCTGCACTCCCCTCTGAGGTTCCGAAGCTCCCCGCTGATCCCACCTGTGAGGGAGTTTCCTAATGTGCAGAAACCACCCCCCCACACCCCGCTTCACAACTCCCTTCCCCAGGGTGCAGGTCTCTATCCCGAAATCCTTTGTCTCCCTTTTAGTCTCTATCTGTTGCTCTACCTCACTCCAATGAGATTAGTTTGCCTTGCTGGAAGTCTGAAGATGTTTAGATTTTCTGTGTGGACTTGTTCTCCATGCAAGTGATTTTTTAAATTTATTTGTGGGGAAGAAGGTGTTCTCCATGTCCTATTCCTCCACCGTCTTGAAAGTCCCCCTTACATATTTTCATGTTTGTCAACCAAAACAGTAGATTGAATATAAAAAGTAGTATGAAAATCAAGCTTTTCTATATACCAGGCCAGCATTTCTTATTGCAAAATGTTTTTATTTCAGAAAAGTTAATTTTTTCCTGAAAATATTAATTATCTTTACATTTAATATATTTATGGTTTGTATTTTTACTTAGATATTTAATTGTTTTCTAGTCTTAGTGTCAAGTATACTCATGGAAATACTCATACATATAACCCTTGTTAACAAAGCTTGTTGTGGTTACCCAGTCTTTAAGAATATAAAGGGTTCTTTAACTAGTTTGAGAACTACTCCTCTATGGAGATTAAAATAAAAACTTTAATCATATATAATCTACGAGTCAGTAATTTCCATTTTAGGGATTTAACTATAATCTCTCAAAGATGAGACATTATATGTGCAAAGTTTTTCATTGTTGGATTATTTTGATTACCAAAAGATTGAAAACACATCAGTAGCACCACTGACTCAATGGACTTGAATTTGAGTGAACTCCTGAAGAACAGGAAGGCTGCCGTGCTGCAGTCCATGGGGTTGCAAGGAGTCCGACATGACTTAACAGCTGAACCCACAACAAGAGAATTAGCTATACTGAGATATATCCATAAAATGTAATACTATATTATACATGAGGCAGATGTAAATGTATCAGTGTGTAATGTTCTCAAAGATATATTAAATAAAAAATTCAGGACTTCCCTGCTGATCCAGTGGTAGAGAATCTACCTACCAATGCTGGGGACACAGATTCTATTCCTGGGCCAGAAAGATTCCACGTGCTGTTGTGCAGCTAAGCCCATATGCCACAACTGTTGACTCCGTGCACCCTAGAGCCTGTGCTCCTTAACAGAAGTCACAGCAATGAGAAGCCTGCTCACTGCAGCTGCAGAGTGGCCAAAACTCGCTGCAACTAGAGAAAACTCACTCATGGCAACAAAGACCCAGCACAGTCAAAATAAATAAATATTTTAAAAATTCAGGGTACCAGAAAGTATGTAGTGTACACTACTTTTTGTACAAAATTATTTATATTAATGGTATATTAATATGCACAGCCTGTGTGGTAAAGAATACACAAGATAAACTGCTTTGGTGATTGCCATTGTAGAGGGAAGCTGGGGCCAAGATATGGAAGGAGAATTTCTGAAAACCTGACTACGTGTCACAGTCCTAAAATACATACAGAAACAGATGTACCTGTTCCCCATCAATCCTAATATTTTAAAATCTGTTTCATTTTTTTCCCCAGAAGTATATGTCTAATTACTATTTATTTAGGAGTTAAGCCAGATTTAAGATCTAAATCTAACTGACCTTAGTTCTGCCTTCTTACCATTACATTAAAATCTCCATATACTCTCACGAAGTGCCAAGACATTCACCAAAAACAATTATTTTATGATAGTAGTAATTGTTTCACTGCAGTCATGATTTGACCTGCCCAAGAGATACACAGCTTCCCTGGTAGCTCAGACAGTAAAGAATCCACATGCAATGCGGGAGACCTGGGTTCAATCCCTGGGTTGGGAAGATCCTGTAGAGAAGGGAACGGCTACCTACTCCAGTATTCTTACATGGAGATTTCAAAGGACAGAGTAGCCCAGCAGGCTGCAGTCCGTTGTGTTACAAAGAGTCAGATGCAACTGAGAAACTTTCACTTCACTTCACTTCAGTCAGCTCAGTTCAGTTGTTCATTCGTGTCCGACTCTTTGCAGCCCCATGGACTGCAGCACGTCAGGCATCCCTGTCCATCACCAACTCCCAGAGTTCACTCAACCTCATGTTCATTGAGTCAGTAATGCCATCTAACCATCTCATCCTCTGTCGTCCCCTTCTCCTGCCTTCAATCTTTCCTAGCATCAGGGTCTTTTCAAATGAGTCAGTTCTTCACATCAGGTGGCCAAAGTATTGGAATTTCAGCTTCAGCGTCAGTCTTTCCAATGAGTATTCAGGACTGATTTCCTTTAGGACAGACTGGTTGAATCTCTTTGCTGTCCACGGGATTCTCAGTAGTCTTCTCCAACACCACAGTTCAAAAGCATCAATTCTTTGGGGCTCAGCTTTCTGTATACTCCAGATCTCACATCCATACATGACTACTGGAAATACCATAGATTTAACTAGACAGACTTTAGTTGGCAAAGTAATGTCTCTGCTTTTTAATATGCTGTCTGGGTTGGTCATAACATTTCTTCCAAGGAGCAAGCGTCTTTCAATTTCATGGCTGCAGTCAAAATCTGCAGTGATTTTGGAGCCCAAAAAAATAAAGTCTGACACTGTTGCCATTGTTTCCCCGTCTATTTGCCATGAAGTGATGGGACCGGATGCCATGAACTTGGTTTTCTGAATATTGAGTTTGAAGCCAACTTTTTCACTCCCCTCTTTCACCTTCATCAAGAGGCTCTTTAGTTCTTCTTCACTTTGTGCCATAAGGGTGGTGTCAAATGCATATCTGAGGTTATTGATATTTCTCCCAGCAATCTTGATTCCAGCTTGTCCTTCATCCAGCCCAGCATTTCTCATGATGTACTCTGCAAATAAATAAGCAGGATGACAGTATACAGCCTTGATGTACTCCTTTCCTGATCTGGAACCAGTCTGTTGTTCCATGTCTAGTTCTAACTGTTGCTTCTTGACCTGCATACAGATTTCTCAGGAAGCAGCTCAGGTAGTCTGATACTCTCATCTCTTGAAGAATTTTCCACAGTTTGTTGTGATCCACACAGTCAAAGACTTTGGCATAGTCAGTAAAGCAGAAATAGATGTTTTTTCTGGAACTCTCTTGCTTTTTCAATGATCCAGCAGATATGGGCAATTTGATCTCTGGTTCCTCTGCCTTTTCTAAAACCAGCTTGAACATCTGGAATTTCACGGTTCATGTACTGTTGAAGCCTGACTTGGAGAATTTTTAGTATTACTTTGCTAGCGTGTGAGATGAGTGCAATTGTGCGGTAGTTTGAGCATTCTTTGGCATTGCCTTTCTTTGGGATTGGAATGAAAACTGACCTTTTCCAGTCCTGTGGCTACTACTGTGTTGTCCAAATTTGCTGGCATATTGAGTGCAGCACTTTCGCAGCATCATCTTTTAGGTTTTGAAATAGCTCAACTAGAATTCCATCACCTCCACTAGCTTTGTTCATAGTGATGCTTCCTAAGGCCCACTTGACCTCACATTCTAGGATATCTGGCTCTAGGTGAGTGATCCCACCATTGTGATTATCTGGGTCATGAAGATCTTTTTTGTATAGTTCTTCTGTGTATTCTTGCCACCTCTTCTTAATATCTTCTGCTTCTGTTAGGTTCGTACCATTTTTGTCCTTGATTGTGCCCATCTTTGCATGAAACGTTCCCTTGGTATATCTCATTTTCTTGAAGAGAATTCTAGTCTTTCCCATTCTGTTGTTTTCCTCTATTTCTTTGCAGCAATCACTGAGAGAGGCTTTCTCATCTCTCCTAACTATTCTTTGAAACTGTGCATTCAAATGTGTATATGTTTCCTTTTCTCCTTTGCCTTTCACTTCTCTTCTTTTGGTAGCTATTTTTAAGGCCTCCTCAGACAATCATTTTGCCTTTTTGCATTTCTTTTTCTTGGGGATGGTCTTGATCACTGCCTCCTGTACAATGTCACGAACTTCCATCCATAGTTCTTCAGGCACTTATCAGATCTTTTCCCTTGAATCTATTTGTCACTTCCCCTGTATAAATTTGATTTTGGTCATACCTGAATGGTCTAGTGGTTTTCCCTCCTTTCTTCAATTTAAGTCTGAATTTGGCAATAAGGAGTTTATGACACGTGTACGCGTCACTTCACTTCAAGAGGAACACCAATGGGCAAAAGACAACTTTGATTCAGTCTCAAGAGCTTGAAGCAAGACACAGACTGAGTCCTAAATGATTAGCAAAAGTAGTTTGTTGTTAATGGAGAATGTGATCAAGACAGACATAGGCTATGTGTAACAACCCCCGGTAGTAGTGGAATACTAGCAGAAGTACCTGAGAACAGTGGTTAAACCAGAGGGCATATGCTTTGCCCCACCCTCAGAAGTTCTTACGGAGAAGGCAGTGGCAGCCCATGGGGTCGCAAAGAGTCGGACATGACTGAGTGACTTCACTTTCACTTTTCACTTGCATGCAGTGGAGAAGGAAATGGCAACCCACTCCAGTGTTCTTGCCTGGAGAATCCCAGGGACGGTGGAGCCTGGTGGCCTGCCGTCTGTGGGGTCGCACAGAGTCGGACACAACTGAAGCGACTTAGCCACAGCAGCAGCAGAGGTTCTTATTCATTAGTTCTGGACTGGGGCATAAAAATAGACATTTCTAGTAAGTTCCTAAGTGATGTTGAGGCTGTGGGACTGGGAGCCATACTTTTGGACTACTTCATTAAAGAACGTGTGGTTTACATTGTTAATGGGTAATCTGGGGCCAGAACAATGAGTTGTAATTTGATTAAATGATACCACAGGTCAGTTAATTTCAAGATACTGAAAATGTTATGAATGTTTAAGAGGAAACATAAATGTGACCCCTGCTCATATATATCTTCTTTGTCCTCTGCTTAGTTAAAACCAGAAAAAGTTATTACACCAAAATTCATTATAGTCCATTTTGATGAAAACTATTTTAGTGTTTTCTTGATTTTAAAATTAAAATTTTGGGAAAGTCAGTTTGAATCATATCTATCTCATGAAAATTATCTGTTTTAGAGAAGAATTTCGTTTGAAATTTGGTTAAGGTTAACATCAGATGGAAATTAACATGTGGTTAGTGTGAACTTTAGTCTCTAGCAGTCCTGACATTCAAAAGGCCAAATTTTATGTCACGTTTTATAAAATGAGTGAATCAAAATGTGGTTCATTCTGTTACAATTTCACTTGAGCCTTTGAGAAGTAATTTCTCTCAAAGAAACTTGAGATATGTAACATGCTGAAGTCCTGAGGAGAAGACAGTCTGAAGTTAATAATTCCTGGGACTTCTTTAAGAAATGTGTGCTAAGTTCACAGAGTGGTCCCTCTATCAGCATGACTTTCCTCATAGTCACATTATTTTTCAGAGAATTTGCATATTACTAGTTCCTAGCCTTGTGCCTCTGACTCATATGAAACATTTTCCTAAAACTACTTTCTTCCTCAGGCATAATAACTTACTAAAAAAGTAAGAAATTCCTGTCGTCTGAGGTTTAAAAACAAAAAAGATATATAGATTGTTAAAGACACAGTCTATGAAAATATTCTAGGTTAAAGGAGACTAAAAATAACTGCAAGGAGATACAACCAATATACTGGAAGCACTGAATAGTCATTGGAACAACTAATGATGACGCTGAAGCTCCAATCCTTTGGCCACCTGGTGCAAAGAGCCAACTCCTTGGAAAAGACCCTGATGCTGGGAAAAATTGAAGGTGAAAGAAGAGGGCAGCAGAGCATGAGATGGTTAGCATCACTGAGTCCATGGACATCAATATGAGCAAACTCTGGGAGATAGTGTAGGACAGAGGAGCCTGGCATGCTGCAGTCCATGGGGTCACAAAGAATTGGAAATGACTTAGCAAAACACAGCAAAACACAGCAAAAATAACTAAATGCATTTCTACTCCTAGACTCTGGATCCTATGTTGGAGGGTCCAAAATGCTACAAATGACATTATTAGGTCAATGAACGAAACTGGAATATAGATATAGTACAATAGATAAGATTGTTTGTGTGAATTAGTAGTTGTACTATGGTTGTTTAAGAGAATATCCCTATTCATAGGAAATGCACACTAAAGTATTTAGGGGTGAGAGGCTATAATGTATATAATTATGGTTCAGAAAAAGAAAATGATTTCACAGAGCACACAAATGATCAAATAAATGGCATAAAATGTTAACAGGTCAATGTGGTTGAAACGTGTTCAGGACTTCTTGTACTACTTTTATTATTCAAGTTGAAGTTTAAATAATTTACAAATAAAAGAGTTTTTTTTTTTTTAATGTAGAAAAGTGAAACGTGGAATTTAAAGGTTTGTTGCCTTTAAGAAGGCTGACCGCCAAAGAATCGATGCTTTTGAACTGTGGTGTTGGAGAAGACTCTTGGGAGTCCCTTGTACTGCAAGGAGATCCAACCAGTCCATTCTAGAGGAGATCAATCCTGGATGTTCATTGGAGGGACTGATGCTAAAGCTGAAACTGCAATACTTTGGCCACCTCATGCGACGAGTTGACTCACTGGAAAAGACTCTGATGCTGGGAAAGGTTGGGGGCGGGAGGAGAAGGGGACGACAAAGAATGAGATGGCTGGATGGCATCACCGACTCTGTGGACATGAGTTTGAGTGAACTCCGGGAGTTGGTGATGGACAGGGAGGCCTGGCGTGCTGTGATTCATGGGGTCGCGGAGAGTCGGACACGACTGAGCAACTGAACTGAACTGAACTGAACTGCCTTTAAGAGGGAGAAAATTTCCTTAGGACATGAAGTTGGGATCTCAGAAACCTTTTCTATCACCGAGGAAGTGATAAGTATCAAAAAATAGCACTTAAAGAGTCAGCATAAGGAGCACCTTCTTTGGTAGGGTTCTAGGTTTCTATGGCCATATCTATAAAATACTACTGATAATTCTTACAAAAAGGCATGTTTATGGTGTGATGATGTGAGTTAGTTTTATGTTTAACAGAGGTTATTTGCCAGTATTAAATTTCAGCCAAGTCATGGCCAAAATACTTGGGGGAAATAGGAAACCACTTGGAAGAAAGAGAAACTGGGAGGAAAGAAAAGTATAAATCAGAATCTCATCTGAGTATTTTGCCTTTGGGGTCAAAACGAAAGACAGAGACTTGTTAGCTGTCTTCTTCTGATTAGTCCCAGAATAATCACAATAAAATGATTTGGCTTTTAATGAAGCCTATGATATTACTAGACCCAGTTTATAAATCACATTTTGCATTTAATTCTTACTTGGCAAGCTCCTGTTTGTTTGTTTCTTTTTTCTAACTATGATATATGTTTATGTCCTTGGAAAGCCTTCTTCTTTCCAAGTATTCTTGCCTAGAGTTGCATCTCTCTCAACTGCTTTCACAATAGTTCAAATGTACTACTGCCATATCTCTGATATTGTCTGTACTTCCGTTATTAATTCAACTGTTTTATTTAGTGTTATACTCCTATAAGTATATCGGAGAAGGCAATGGCAAGCCACACCAGTACTATTGCCTAGAAAATCCCATGGATGGAGGAGCCTGGTTGGCTGTAGTCCGTGGGGTCACTAAGGGTCGGACACGACTGAGCGACTTCACTTTCACTTTTCACTTTCACACATTGGAGAAGGAAATGGCAACCCACTCCAGTGTTCTTGCCTGGAGAATCCCAGAGACGGGGGAGCCTGGTGGGCTTCCGTCTATGGGGTCGCACAGAGTCGGACACGACTGAAGTGACTTAGCAGTAGCTTAGCAGTTAGCAGCTCCTATAAGTAAGGGTTTGTTATCACACAAAGTATTACCTGTGAGAATCATAAGTAATTAAACCATGAAATTAAATCAAAGAAACTCATTTTTCACTATGATATGCCTTTTCCTTGCTGAGGTCAGCTTCAATTGCCTAGATTGTCGTCTCACACAACCTAAATTTTCTTTTTTTTTTTTCCCTTTTGAATACATTATTGGATACTTGATAGACTTGTTTTAGTTATATATCTCTCTTAATATTGATATTTAAACCTACACAAAGAAGGACTTCTTTTATTGTTAACCGTTATATAACCTTCCAAGTGAAGGTACTACTACCTTGGCACACATTAAATGATACAATAAACCACTGCAAATAAATCCATATTTAATTCAAAGAAATACAAAATGAGGCCCTAAATTTAAAAGCTACATCATTACTCCATTGTGTGAATGCCCCTGTAGAAATTTAACTCTACGACATCAAAATTTGTAGACTTCATCAGGTAGGGGCAGTAGATAGGGAGCACTAGAGGAAATGACTCCAAGTTCCTCAGTAACATCATCTCTGGAGGTCTTTGCAGACCATTGTGCAGCTGTTTAAAAATCAGTCAATAGGAAATGACATGTGTATTCCCTTCATTTGCCTTTTCATTGATAAAAATATACTGGTTCTTATTAGAATCTAGACTGCAGAAAGCTTTATAACTCTTGAAATTTATGCTGTATAAAAGACACTTAAAAGTATATGTAAAGACATCCAAAATAAGTTAAATAACAATGGGTTACTATTGACATGCTTAGTTTCCTCCCATGGTAGCAATGATAATTGTCTAAGTCACAAGCTACATTTTTTTAAGTGATGATTTTAACATTAAAGCCCTGAAACAAGGTGTTTTTCCTACATTGGATAAATATTTAACCAAAGAAAAGTGAGCAGTTTAAAACCAGTCACAGTCCAGGTAGCAGATAGCAAGGGTCAGAGTAATTCTTTAATTGAATCACATAAACTACAAAACCATGCATCAATCAGATTCCTCAGTTTACCTAGAGTGATGCAGACTTTGAACAGATAGGAAATTTAATCTGCTATACAAGAGCACCATTTTGTGGCCATTAATGAACTTTTTAATTTTCTTTTGGCAGATGGAGATGGAAACATGGATCACTTATTGCCAGGCTGTGAAGACAAAAACTGCCAGAAAAGTATCATTTACTTAGCAAGATCTGGAGCAAAGCAGGTATATCTACTTGTTTTTTAATGTAAGTAAGGTTACAATCTCGGAAAACAATTTCAGAGGTTAGAAAAGTATCTGAAGAATCAGAAAAGAGAAAAAATAAAAATAAATTTACTTCCTCATTTTAACTTGCTGTTCAGTCACTAAGTCGTGACTGACTCTGCGATTCCATGGACTGCAACTTGATGGGCTTTCCTGTCCTTCACTGTCCTAAGTTTGTTCACACTCATGTCCATTGAGTCAGTGGTGCCATCTAACCACGTCAGTTCTCTCTCACTCCTCCTCCTGCCCTCAATCTTTCCCAGTATCAGGGTCTTTTCTTTTTTTTTTTTATTTGAGATTGGAATTGCTTTTATTGGGGTGAGCGTGGCAGGCCCGCTGTGGTCAGGTTAGTGTTCTGCCCTCGGAGGCAGCCGAATGCGGGCGCCTCCACCTGCCACCTCCCTGGGTTAGTGGAACATGCAAAGCTCAGTCAGAGGGTGGAGGCGGGGGTGGAGCCGCCAGGGCCTGGGGTGATGGAGCAGGAGCAGGTGGCACCGGCAGGGAGGCCTGGTTAGCACGGACCGCCCATATCAGGGTCTTTTCCAATGAGTTTGCTCTTAGCATCAGGTAGCCAAAGTATTGGCAGCTTCAGCATCATTCCTTCCAATGAATATTCAGAACTGATTTCCTTTAGGATTGACTGGTTGGATTTCCTTGCAGTCCAAGGGACTGTCAAGAGTCTTCTCCAGCACCACAGTTTGAAAGCATCATTTCTTTGGCGCTCAGCCATCTTTGTGGTCCAGTGCTTATCGTACATGACTACTGGAAAAAACATAGCTTTGAGTATACTGCCCTTGTTGGCAAAGTGAAGTTTCTGCTTTTTAATACTCTGTATAGGTTTGTCATAGCTTTTCTTCCAAGGAACAAGTGTCTTTTAATTTCATGGCTAAAGTCACCATCCATAGTGATTTTGGAGCCCAAGAAAATAAAATCTGTCACTGTTTCCACTTTTTCCCCTTCTATTTGCCATGAAGTGATGGGACCGGATGCCTTGATCTTTGTTTTTTGAATGTTCAGTTTTAAACCATTTTTTTCACTCTCCTCTTCCACCTGCATCAAGAAGCTCTTTAGTTCCTCTTTCCTTTCTGCCATTAGAGTGGTATCATCTGCATATGTGAGGTTGTTGATATTTCTCTCAACAATCCAGCTTGTGAGTCATCTAGCCCAGCATTTCATATGATGTACTCTGCGTATAAGTTAAATAAGCAGGGTGACAATATACAGCCTTAACATACCTGTTTCCCAATTTTGAACCGAAGTAAGGTCTTCATTCTCCTTAGGAGGATCCTTGTGTTCATATCAGCTTTTCTTCCATTAGTCTGTCTTTGAGTGTAATTCTCAGGCTCAGACGTGGCACCTTACTTTCTGTATGACAACCAACACTCTTCCTCCATTTTAACTTAATAAAATGCATTTAAAACTATTTTTGTTGGCTTACTGAGAGAAAAAGTACTGCAGTTGGAGTGTATTGCAATGATTTCTCATAAAGAAAACCCATTCCTTTTTTTAATATTTATTTATTTGACTGTGTGTGGTCTAGTTGCGGCATGCGGGATCTTTTGTTGCAGTGCACAAACTCTCTAGTTGTGAAGTGTGGGCTTACTTGCTCTGTGGCATGTGGGATTTTACTTCCTCAGCCTTGGATTGAACCCACGTCCCCTGCATTGCAAGGCAGATTCTTAATCACTGGACCACTAGGAAAGTCCCAAGAAACCCATTATTGATCCTGCAATTATATGATCTGTTAGCCTTTTATATGCTGGGAATACGGTAAGACACACTATAACTATAATAAAGAATTATGTAGAATAACAGTATATCTAGTTTCAAGGCTAATCTTGTTTTTATTTGTGATGTCTAGATCTATTTTGTTCTTTTATGTCAACTTTATTCCTGTAGCTTGTTGGGAAACAATTCAGAATCTGATATTCCCAGCAGAGAATTAATGTGGGAATGCTAAAAAAATTTTTTTAATGTGGGAATGATAGCTTATGACATTGAGAGTTTTTCAATATTGATAACACCTGAAAGGAAACCAGTAATACAGTAGTAGAATTAATTATATTTTCTATTATGGATAGAATGACATCTTGAATTTTATAGCCCTTATGGGTGGGAAGTATCACCTTTCATACAAAGACACTAGAGAAAGCAAATCTTCAAATCTTCCTATAGTCAGTATTCTAAAAACATTTAACTCTTAAACCCATACTCTGTATTATCTTGAACTTTTTGAAAGTTTTGAATCATTGAAAATATTAGGTCAAGAAACACCTCATCATTGGTTCATAGCTGTAAGAATACCTAGTAATTGCAGCCTGTCTTCAAGTGACAGACTACTGTATTTTCAAATTATGCAGTCATCTCTCTATGGGAAGATAAATGTCACAGTTCTTTGTTGACTACTGTAAAGAATGTCACATTAATGAAAAATCTTTTTACTTCTTAGACCTTAATACATTTACCTTAACAGAAGTACTTTATCCTCATTAATAAACTGTCATCCTCTTCAGAAACTTGAGATAACTCGACATTTTGTGAAATTTCTCATCCTCTTCCAAAATAAAAGCAGCAGTTTTTTTCAGTCATGTGAAATGTTAAAACATTTTGATGATATACAGTACTTTTGCTTTAAGAAAGACTGAAAATTTCATTAGATGCATATCAGTTTTTTAAGCTGCTTGTTTTCTATAAATTTGTCTTTATAGTTGAGCCATATTTTTCCTTTTTCCTTGGCAAACTATACTTTCTTTGAATACACAGAAAATGTTTGAGATGTTCTATGTACTAAACACTTCAAGAATTCACTTTTTATGTAGTTTGGCTTGAGCCATGTATATGAGCCACCTGCTTACAAGGAAAAAAATACCTGTGGGCATGTTTGGCCTCCTGTCATTTCAAGCCAGCTGCACCTGCTTCTATTTAGACATCTTTAGGTTACGTGCTAGTATCCATGCTCTTGCTAGTTGTGGACACATCTCTAATTTTAATGTACTGATTTCCAGTCTTCAGATTTTTAGTTTACATTAGGTTATTAAAAGTAAATATTTGGACATTCAGAGAGAGCGGGCTTTACCAAAGCTTGTTTTGAAATGAACCTATTCTGTGTTTTCTTCATTAAAATCAGTAGGGAAATAAAGAATTTATGTAAATCGTAGCTTCCAGCTGTTTTGGCAACAAAGCTCATTCTCCGGGGCTGGGAGAGCTTGTCAGGGCTAGTGTTGTTTGGAAAGCCTCAGAGCTGCTTGTTTCTGAGCATGGTGACTAAAGCCATCATCATGTATAAGAGGCAGAGCAGAAGAACAAGGGAGACTCTGTCATGTTCTAATTATCTTCCTAAACTGGTCCTTCAAAAGGACATCAGTATTAGATATTACAGTTTTTAAAATATTCATTTATGTTTATGTTTTCACTCAATACATATTCTGTTTGTTTATTCGTTTAATTTTATTTTTTTCTTAGCTACATTGGGTCTCCATTGCTGCACATGGGCTTTCTCTATTTGCAGAAAACTGGGCCTCCTTCTATAGTGGTGCATGGGCTTCTCATTGTGTTGGCTTCTCCTGTTGCAGAGCACAGGTTCTAGAGCGTACAGGCTCAGTAGTTGTGGCTCACAGGCTTAGTTGCCCCGCGGCATGTGGGATCTTTCCAGACCAGGGATTAAACCAATGTCCCTGCATTGCAGGGTGGATTATTAACCACTGGACCACCAGGGAAGTCCCCAACACACATCTTTAAATGGACAGTTCAACTACATGTTGGATAACTTCAGTTCAATCCTAAAATGCCATATTCTGTGAAAAACTTTTTAAGGTTCTATATGCTAGTTCAAGGAAAGATGACTACTGATAAATTTTAAGGTAGACTTATTTTTTTAGAGTGTCAATTACCTGTTTATCAAAGTAAATTATTCTGCCATTTTGCAGAGATACAACTTAAGAAAGATGATACGTATCTTGAGGATTTTTGATGGATCATTTGTTTTACAAATGGTGAATTTTTTTCTAAAATGACTATAAAATATAATTTTTTTTCTCTTAATCCACAGTGGATTCCTGTCCTACAGGATTTTAGCAATAAGGGTACACTCTGGGGCTTTGTGCCATTTGTGCATGAACAGCAACCAACTGAAATACCAATCCCAATTACGCTTCATATTGGAGATTACAACATGGATGGCTATCCAGATGCTCTTGCCATACTGAAGAATACATCTGGAAGGTATGGAAATTAAGTCAAAAAGGGAAATATTTGTAAAATATCTTCACCATAACACGTTGTACCTGAAAAGCACCTAAATAATGTATAGGCCCTTAAATAAGGAACACAAAGATCAGAATTTTTATAAGCAAATGACTCAGTTATGTTCTGATTCTAAAGACTATAGATGTTACGAGTTCAGCCTAGGTTTAGTTTAACTCAGTCCAGCCATTTAGCACCTATGTGACTTGGGCAGCTTACCTAAACTCCTCACTGAGAGTAATAATTGCACCTGTGTCATGGATTTGTGGTGGAAATTAGGTGAGTTAAAAATAAATGGAGCAATTAACAAGATACTTGGCATATGCTGACTTGTACTATCAGTGAATGTTGCCTTAATGTTACTTGTTTTATAATGGTATCAAGAGTTTAGACATGACTGTTGATAATATTTGTAAATACAAAATTGTTTAGTACATTTTTTGCATTATCAGTAATTTTGAATATTGTTGTTATTTTTTCACCTTAAATAGAAGTAGCAGTAGCCAAATCAATGTAGTTAAATTCACACTCTGTTTTTGGCAGATTTCATAAATATGACTCTTCTAAAATTTTAATGCTTTATTGTATTTTTCATATTATAATTAGTTGTATTTCTTACTCCTTATTCTTTCTTGCCTTTTAAATCATAACTGTCCATAATTTTTCTTCTGAGCATTAATTCATTTTTTGACTCTGGAATTTGTGATGATTCAGCTCACATTTACTACCAGGCTCATGATGTAATACAACTGTCCTGGGGGTAAAAATCAGACTATTGTTAATTTCAGCATAAAATAGTGTTATCTAGATATGTGATTTTTAGAAAACAGTACATTGTTAGTGATTATCCCTAACTTTGTAGAAAATTATGAAGAATCTGTACTTAAACTTTTCTGAGGACCTTGATTTAAATTATAGTCACTCTGAGTTGTATTTACAGAATTTTCCATAGATATGAGCATCATGACCTGTAATGCAGAGTTATATATACCACTATCACCTATGTGTGAAGCACATCTGATAGAACCAAAAGAAATCTGAGTTGAATGTGATTTTTCTTCCTTTTAAGTATACTTAAAAGTGACATATAAAAACAAAGAAATGTAAAAATTGCTTTAATTTGAACATCTACCCTATTCAAAAAATAAGAAATTACGTCTCAAATTCATTTAGGTCTGTGATTACTAATTCTTAGAAAAACATGCAAGCAATTTATATTTTGTCATAAAAGTTTTTATCAACATCTTCTCCTTCAAGCCATCAAGTATTTAACTTCCCTTTACCATTCAGTAATAATGACAGTGAATTGAATTTGCATGCGTTGTGTCCAACTCTTTGGGACCCCATGGACTGTAGCCAACCAGCCTCCTCCATGGTATTCCCAGGCAGGAATACTGGAGTGGGTTATCATTTCCTTCTCCAGGGGATTTTCCTGACCCAGGGATCAAACCCACGTCTCATGTGTCTCCTGAATTGGCAGGTGGATTTTTTACCATTGAGCCACCAGGGAAGCCCATAAATAATAATGATGATATCAGCAACTAATCCAGTAGTGAACACTATGGCTCTATAGGAAACATAAAGTAAAAGGCAGTCGTAGACTCTTGGAGCTTTTATAAAAGCAGCTGTTTAAAGCCCAGGGTTTCTTTTTTATTCTTTTGGGATAGATGAGAATTGAAAGATTTCAGTGCATCTCCATGTTCATTAAATCACTAGATGAGAAAGAGTCCTATACTTGAGAGACGTGTGTCTAGGAAAATTCAGCATAATACATTCTTTGAAACATAAAAGAAGGAAAATAAGACATAGTGTGCATTACAATCCTTTTCTACTATTAAAATTTTGTTGAGAAAGCATTTTATAACTTTTAAATTTTTTCTGGACTGCTGTATTGCTAAGAAGTAGTACAGGGTTACAGTTTATATTTTCAAGGGCTGCTACCTGGAGAATTCTGTCTTCTTTTTTTTTTCCTGCAGATTTTGAAAATCAGGTAGAGATTAACTACACAGACAAGACTAAAAATCCCCAATATGTGTTTCATGAAAAGAAGTTCTAAAACTGTGGCTTGTAAACTTGTATTTTTTTGTTTTCAGAGGAGAGTTGCTGTTTGGGCCTATGTTTGGTTTTTATTTTTTATTAAAGGTCTTAATAGTTTAAAGTTAACCTTTAAAATCATGTTACATGAAAAAGATCTCTATTAATGACATTTATAGAGGCAGCGAGTGACTCAAAACAACATGGTCTGAGATCAGCCATTTTCCATCTGTGATACCACTGACTGAAAACTGTAGTTTTTCCCTTGGATGCCCTACTGCTACTCAGTTGCCCTCTGTTTACTGTAATCTTATGTGTGTAGTCATCTTATCTTTCTTGTCTGAATTTTCTTTTTTTTTGAAAGAAGAAGATCAAAGTTAGAATGAGATTATTCCATAGTGTGCTGTTAAGCTAATAATAATTCTGTTTTTATAATTTTTTAATTTTGTGTATAAGATAAATCAATAAATGCGATATATTCCTTGTCAGTTAATGCCAGGAGAAGGGCTTTAGTTTATAAAGTGTTTTTCATGCATATTACTTCACAATAATTTCTATAGGATGGTATTATCTGTATTTTATAAATACTGGAGTGGGTAGCTGTTCCCTTCTCCAGGGAATCTTCCCAACCCAGGGACTGAACCCAGGTCTCCCACATTGCAGGTAGATTCCTTACCAGATGAGCCACCAGGGAAGCTCAAATATGGAAATAGTCTCACATAAGTCAGACTACTTGTCCAAGATCACACATTTGCAGTCAGGACTCTAAGCTTACAGAATCTAAATCATTTTCCTTTCCCTATAAGAAAAAAATTTAGAAGGAAGTAGTAGATAACCACAGAGAAGGCAATGGCAACCCACTCCAATACTCTTGCCTGGAAAATCCCATGGACAGAGGAGCCTGGTAGGCTGCAGTCCATGGGGTCGCTAAGAGTCAGACACAACTGAGCGTCTTCACTTTCATGCATTGGAGAAGGAACTGGCAACCCACTCCTGTGTTCTCGCCTGGAGAATCCCAGGGAAGGGGGAGCCTCACAGGCTGCCGTCTGTGGGGTCGCACAGAGTTGGACACAACTGAAGCGACTTAGCAGCAGCAGCAGCAGTAGATAACCAAAATAATACATTTTTAGCAGAGGTTGGAGATGATGATTTGGGCAGACAGTAAAGGTCACTCTGATAAGAGAAAGAAGGAGCAAGCTAAAGACAAAACCCATAAGCTTTCTGAGAGTTGCTGTCAGAAGGGCTTCCCAGGTGGCTTGGGGTAAAGAATCAGCCTAACAATGAAGGAGACACAGGTTCAATACCCGGTTTGGGAAGATCCCCTGGTAAAGGAAACAGCAACCCAGTCTAGTATTCTTGCCTGGGAAATCCCATGGACAGGAGAGCCTGGCAGCCTGCACTCCACGGGATCATAAGAGTTGGACACGACTTAGTAACTAAACAGTAGTGGTTAGAGGATATTGATTATGTACAAACATGTGTTCTCTTTTGTTAGTTAATTTGTGTTTTGTTAATTCGGCAACCAGAGGTATAATTTGGGTGTGTTGGTGGTACGTTCAAGCTACCCTTAAGAAAGACTGAAAGATAACCAGAAACAAGTTGGGATCTGAACTCTGTCAAAAAGAATTACTGGGCACTTTACAGATATTAGCTAATTACCCATTCAGTATAATCTGCAGTTTCATCTTGACCCTCAGCTTTTTAGAATAACTTAAGTTCATACTGATACCCTGAGTCACCAAAATAAAGGTTCTGTTTCAGATGTTCTACTTTAGTAGGTAAGGAGATTGATGGTACAGATGCCTGTATCCACTTCTCCATTTCTAGCCACTGTTATTTTTCATTTTTATTATGAAATGTCATGGCTTTTAATTAAATACAATATGTTACTAATTTTATGTTTTACACTTCAAATGCTTCACCATAATCTTTTTTAAATGAAGTTAATCACAGTCTTTTCCATGAATGTAAAGATGTAACAGACTTCCCAATTTACAATAAAAGAAAAAACATTCGCAGAATAAATCTTGGTAGGCTAAATCACATAATTTCCATCTCTTCAAATGATTACTTCAAATGGGAGGACAGCCTGTTCCTAACATTACAACCTAGATTACTAAGTCTTAGGATCTAAATCATTAACTAACCCTTAGTTAATGAATAATAACACTGGGTAGGGAAGTTATCTGCATTCACAGCTTACTGAAGACTGAAAAATATTTTAATAAATTTGCTTAGGGAGTTTTATAGAATTATACATAGGGGTAGAGCAAGGTTGTTTTGTAAAATGTTTGGTTTTCAAAATTAAAAAAGATAGTGAATACAAGAATCATATTCACATTACTCTGTACTTAATAAAATGTATTACTTCCTCCTAAGCAAATTATTATAAAGCCTCCAGAAGCATTTAATATATGATTTTTTAAAATCAGTTTTTACAATATAGAATATCTTATTAGGCTTAAATTTACTTTCATTTTTAAACTATTTCTGATTGCACTGTTTGATTCAGTAGCTTCTATACCTCAAATGAAGGAGAATACTAAATTAGCCCAAAATGATATGGCAGAATAAAAAATTTAAAATATGTTTGAAATCGTATCCTGGATACCTCATCACTGAAGAGCTCAAACTATTTAATCACTGAAGAACTCATACTACTATGTTAACTAACCTTCACTCACCAACCGATTTTAGCTTCAGTAGTTGAAATTTGTAAAGATAAAATTTTTCTACAATAAGATTGCCTATTCTTTTGCCCTAATGAATCTCATATTACAATTTTTCATCCCATATTAGAATGAAACAGGATTCACTAATTAATTATTAGGGAAAATTATGTAGATGATAAAGCACTGGCAGTCTCTGTTAATTCTTAAAAGAATATATATTAAATATTATTTATTGGCAATCAATTTTAATCAATCTCTCAATTAATTACTTCTTCATACTGAGTTTATTGTCATGATGTTGCATTCTTCTATAATTTTTACATTTCCTTTGAATCCATAGGTATAGGCCCTTCGTGTTTGTAATGTTATTAACCTGTTATATTTTATTCGTCAGAATTGATTAAGGCTATTCTATTTTATTATTTCATTAATATCTGTGTTTTTGTTGTTATTATAGTTGTTTTCAAAATTACTCTTATTTTCAATGATAAGATGGGTTTTTTCCTAAATATTTTATTTCTGGTTCTGTATTTAATTCCTTCCCTTTTTTGCTTTCTTTAGATTTATTTTTGTTTTTCTTTTAGTTTATTTCAATGAATACTTAATAGAATTTCTCCCATTTTCTTATTTTTTTAATAAATGATTTTAAGTCTATTTTGTATGTACTTGGCCTCAAACCACATATTTTGATAACTGGTGTTTTTATTGTCCTTTACTTTTGTATTTATTTGAAATTTCTCTTAACCTACACATTATTCTGGAAGGTTTTTTAAATCTTCATGTAAATATGTTGGGGAATTGTTTTGTGTTACTTTCTTACTGTTTAAGTCTATTTTTTTTATTATTCGTTAAGGTTATTGCATTGCAAACATTGATCTGTCTTGTGCAATACTTTTCAAAACTTGTTGAGAGTTTTCTGGTAGTTTGATAGATAATTGAATGAATGGTTCTTTGAAATATCGTTTGTGTTAGTTGTGTTGTTTAAATCTTCTATATACCCTTATATATTTTTATCTATTTTTAAAAGTATATTAATCCTCTGCTATGGAAGTATACAATTGTCAGCTTCTTTATCAATTTTTAATTTATGGGCTTGCAACCTTGATTACTAGATGCATAAGGGTTTGTCCTCTGACTTCTTTTGTTAATTGTGAAATATCCTTTTTTTTCTTCTTTCTTTTTAATTCTTTTTGCTTTGAATTCTTCTTCTTTTTTTTTTTTTTTTTGTCATACTGTAATCTCTGGTAGCTTTCCTGGTAGCTCAGCTGGTAAATAATCCGCCTGCTATGCAGGAGACCCTGTTCAATTCCTGGATCCGGAAGATAGCCTGGACAAGGGATAGGGTACCCATTTCAGTATTTTTGGGCTTCCCTCATGGCTCAGATGGTAAAAAAAAAATCCAGTTGCAATGCAGGAGAGTGAGTGAGTGAAAGTCACTCAGTCATGTCTGACTCTTTGCGACCCATCGCCTGCCAGGCTCTTCTATCCCTGGAATTCTCCAGGGAAGAATACTGGAGTGGGTCGCCGTTCCCTTCTCCAGGGGATCTTCCCAACCAGGGATCAAATCCAGGTTGCAGTTCAGCGGACCTGGGTCCATGGGTTTGCAAAGAGTCGGATGTGACTGAGCAACTAGGCATAGCACAACACATAATCTCTATCCTGTTTCTTTTTCTTATCATTTACTCTGCATACATTTCTACCCATTTTAGCTTTTATATGGCATTTTATTTTGGAAAATTTTGCACTCAATAAAATGCACCAATGTTAAATGTACAACTTGATGAGTTTTGCTAATGTTTACACCTGTGTACCCAGTACTCCAGTCAAAATGTAAAACGTTTCTTTGACCCTAGTTAATACCCAGCCTCGTTGTACCCAGTGTTTTGATTTCTATCAAAAAAATTCAGTTGTACCTGTTTTTGAATCCCAGAACATTACTGAGAGTAATTTTAAAAGCCCCCCCAAAAAAGGGAGATATCATATTTACACATCTGAATACTCAATATTCTCTATAGAGAACAGACTTGATCTTTCAGCTTGATCTATATACTTATATTTTACTTATCCAGTCTGATCTATAAATTGAACAAAATTTCAATCAAATTCTCCATTCACTTCTGAAGAAATTTATATTCTCATTCTGATATTTATATGTGAAAAACTAGATTAGCTCGATTTTGTTGTTTAGTTGCCAGGTCATGATTGATTCTTTCATAACCTCATGAACTATAGGCTCCTCTATCCGTGGGATTTCCCAGACAATAATACTGGATTGGGTTGTCATTTCCTTCTCGTGGGGATCTTCCCGACCCAGGGGTCAAACCTGAATCCCCTACTTGGTAGGCAAGTTCTTTACCACTGAGCCACCAGGGAAGTCCATTAGCTCAATTAAAACCTGATTAGTCAGAATGCTTGAAGAAACACCAAGATGGAGGAATCATTTCTACCTTACTTTTAAGACTTCCTGTGAAACTGCAGTAATGAAGACACTGGTATTTATGTAAGAATACATATAGAGATCAATGTCTGAATCCAGAAATAAAGCTGTACATATTATGATCAACTAATTTTTTTTTTTGCATAGACACTAAGGCAGTTCAGTGGAAAAGGTACACAGATGGCCAGTAAACATATGAAAAGATATCCAATATCACTGATAATTAAGGAAATGCGGTTAAAGCCATATGATACACTTGATAATACCCCCTAGAATGGTTGCAGTTAAACAAGGCAATAACACAAATGTTGGAAAGGATTTAGAACAACTGGAACTCTTACACATTTTTTATTAAGAGTGTAAAATTGCACAATCATTTTAGAAAACTTGCAGTTTCTTATGAGGTTAAATATCTACCTTTCCTGTGATCCAGCAATTTCATTTCTAAGTTCTTTTGCGAAAGAAATTAAAACTTGAGTTCACAAAAAGATTCTGAAAGAATGTTCACAGTATCTTTATTCACAGTAGCACCAAACTGGAAGCAAATCAAAGGTCCATAACAAGTGAATAAATAAACAACTCATGGTATATTTATACAATTTAATAATGCTTGGCAACAAGAATAATAATAATAAATTACTGAAGAAGGATAGTTAGCAGCATGGATGAATCTTCAAAACTGTAGGTTAAGTGAAGAAAGGACTATATGATGGGAATTTTTAAAAACCGAATGTATGAATCTCTGTCTCTTAATATATAACCCATTCCAAAAAGTAGTATAATTTAGTGGATACAAAGCATGTACTGTGGAGCCTAGATTCAAATTCTGTCTCTGTTATTACCTGTGTGATCATGGCAAATAACTTATCTCAGTGTTAACATCTGTTAATGAGAAAAACAATAATACCTACCTCATGAGGTTATTGTGAGAATCAAATGAGAACTTGCATCACACATAGCATAGCATAGCATAAGTTCTATGTAATGTCTGCTGTTATTTTAATTATTAGTATATTATTATGTGGTCAAATATGCCTTGATTTATCCTCGCCATTTTATCATTGTTTTCATCATTTTCCTTATTTTTCTGCCTTCTTTTGGATCATTCAAATTTCTCTTCCTTTTCTAGTTCCTAAGATGATTTGTATAGTATAAATCTTATCTCCATTATAGTTGTTACATTTTTTAGTGAACTTTTAGACAAACTGTCTTTAAGATAAGATTTTTAGCATGCCTGCAGTTCTCTTTCCCCTACCCTTTCTGTCATTCAGTGATGCATCACCATGTTGATATCATTTAGGATTCATCTATTTATATGCATGTTTGTTTTCACATTTTATTGTTGCCATTATTTACAGTTGGCTGCAAAGTTTACTAGTTTCTTTGATCACCACTGAACACGTCTGTCTTCCATTCTTTCCTTGATTCATCTATTATTTTTCTGGGTATATTGGCAAGTAATTTTATCAAGGAGAGTCTGTAGATTTTTCTGAGACCGAGCAGATCTGAAAATTTCTTTATTTTCCTACAGCCTGCCTGCTAATCTGAAGAGTATAGGATTCTAATTTTTTTGAGTGTACGCTAGGTAAACTATGTTGATAAATTTCATTACTTTCATTACACTATTGCTACGAAGATAAATTCCTGTAAGCATTTCCTATATAATTGATGAGTACATTGCTAACTTTGATTTTATATAAAATTATACTATTATAAGTGTGAGGTTGAGACCTATAAGTATGACATGAGACCTATAAGACCTTCTAGAACTAATGTCAAAAAAAAGATATCCTTTTCATCATAGTGGACTAGAATGGAAAAGTAGGAAGTCAAGAGATACCTGGGAATAACAGGCAAGTTTGGCCTTGGACTACAGAATGAAGCAGGGCAGAGGCTAACAGTTTTGCCAAGAGAATGCACTGGTCATAGCAAACATCCTCTTCCAAAAACACAAGGGACAACTCTACACATGGACATCGCAAGATGGTCAATACTGAAATCAGATTGATTATATTCTTTGCAGCCGAAGATGGAGCAGCTCTATTATAGTCAGCAAAAACAAGACCAGGAGCTGACTGTGGCTCAGATCATGAACTCCTTATTTCAAACTTCAGATTTAAATTGAGGAAAATAGGGAATACCACTTGACCATTCCATTATGACCTAAATCAAACCCCTTATGATTATACAGTGGAAGTGACAAAAGATTCAAGGGATTAGATCTAATAGGCAGAGTACCTGAAGAACTATGGATGAGGTTCTGTTCATTGTACAGAAGGCAGTGATCCAAACCATCCCCAAGAAGAAGAAATGCAAAAAGGCAGTATGGCTGTCTGAGGAGGCTTTACAAATAGCTGAGAAGAGAAGCAAAAGGCAAAGGATAAAAGGAAAGATATATCCATCTTAATGCAGAGTTCCAAAGAATAGAAAAGAGAGATAAGAAAGCCTTCTTAAGTGAGCAATGCAAAGAAATACAGGAAAGCAATAGAATGAGAAAGACTAGGATCTCTTCAAGAAAATTAGAGATACCAAGGGAACATTTCATGCAAAGATTGGCACAAGTAAGAATAGAAACAGTATGGACCTAACAGAAGCAGAAGATATTAAGAAGATGTGGCAACGATATACAGAGAACTATACAAAAATGATCTTTATGACACAGAAAACCACGATGGTGTGATCACTCACCTACAGCCAGACATCCTAGAGTGTGAAGTCAAGTGGGCCTTAGGAAGCTTCTCTAGAAACAAAGCTAATGGTGATGGAATTACAGCTGAACTATTTCAAATCCTAAAGGATGATGCTGTTAAAGTGCTGCATTCAATATGACAAGAGATTTGGAAAACTCAGCAGTAGCCACAGGACTGGAAAAGGTCAAGTTTTCATTCCAATCCCAAAGAAAGGCAATGCCAAAGAATGTTCCAGCTGCCACACAATTGCACTCACTTCACATGCTAGTCAAGTAATGCTCAAAATTCTCCAAGCCAGGCTTCAACAGTACGTAAACCATGAACTTCAAGATGTTCAAGCCTGTTTTAGAAGAGGCAGAGGAACCAGAGATCAAATTGCCAACATCTGTTGGATCATCAAAAAAGCAAGAGAATTCCAGAAAAACATCTACTTTTGCTTTATTGACTACACTAAAGCCTTTGACTTTGCAGATCACAACAAACCGTGGAAAATTCTTCAAGAGGTGGGAATACCAGACCACCTTACCTGCCTCCTGAGAAATATGCATGCAGATCAAGAAGCATCAGTTAGAACTAGACATGGAACAACACTGGTTCCAAATTGGGAAAGGAGTACGTCAAGGCTGTTTATTGTCACCATGTTTATTTTACTTATATGCAGAGCACAGCATGCACAATGCTGGGCTGGATGAAGCACAAGCTGGAATCAAGATCGCAGGGAGAAATATCAATAACCTCAGATATGCAGATGACACCACACTAATGTCATAAAGCAAAGAGGAACTGAAGAGCCTCTTGATGAAAGTGAAATAGGACAGCAAAAAAACTGACTTAAAAACCCAACGTTCAAAAAGCAAAGATCATGGCATCCGGCCCCATCACTTCATGGCAAATAGATGGGGGAACAATGGGAACAGTGATGGACTTATTTTCTTGGGCTCCAAAATCACTTCAGATGGTGACTGCAAACATGAAATTAAGACACTTGCTCCTTGGAAAGAAAGCTATGACCAACCTAGACAGCATATTTAAAAGCAGGCATTACTTTGCCAACAAAGGTCCTTCTCGTCAAAGGTATGGTTTTTCCAGTAATCATGTATGGATGTGAGAGTTGGACCATAAAGAAAGCTGAGCACCACAGAATTGATGCTTTTGAACTGTGGTGTTGGAGAAGACTCTTGAGAGTCCCTTGGACTGCAAGGAGATCAAACCAGTCCATCCTAAAGGAAATCAACCCTTAATATTCATTACAAGGACTGATGCTGAAGCTCAATCTCAAGCTCCAGTACTTTGGCCAACTGATGGGAAGAAGTGACTCATTGGAAAAGACCATGATGCTGGGAAAGATTGAAGGCGGAGAAAGGGATGATAGAGGACAGCATCACCAACTTGATGGACATGAGTTTGAACAAGCTCCGAGCTGGTGATGGACAGGGAAGCCTGGCATGCTGCATAAGTCCATGAGGTTGCAAAGCGTCAGACACTACTGAGCGACTAAAATAAACTGATACTTTTATAAAGCAAAATAAGCTTCTTAATTTTTAAATCATCAGCATAAACAGTTACCTCTTAGAATTTGGGGGGAGATACTAGAAAAAGAAAAAGCATTCTGGAGTATATACTTCCACTTTATGACATTTTAATCAGCTTCCTTCCTAGAATAACAACCACAAAGTTTTATCACCTGTCAGTAGCAACAACAGAGTTCCTTTACAAGAGCATGGAAGATTTTGAACTTCTATGTTTGTAATTCTTACCAGCTGTATAAATTAGACTAATGGTGGTAGAAACTAATAGAATGGAATCAATTTCCCAACCTGACAGAATTGAAAATGCCTCTTCATAAATAGGATAAAACTTTAATTCAGACCTCTCTGTTACGTTATATACTTGCAGTCAGGTATATTAATTAAAAGAGAAACACAAGTGAATTTTCCTTTTCAAAAAAATTTGTATTTAGGTACCATTGGTTTATAACATTGTATAGAGTTCTTGTGTACAAAATTATATTTCTGTTTCTGTGTACACTACAGTATACTCACCACCAAAAATTTAGTTTCCATTTGTTACCCACCATAGAATTGATACCCTTCAGCCATGTTGCTGCTGCTTCTACTGCTGCTAAGTCACTTCAGTCGTGTCCGACTCTGTGTGACCCCCATAGACAGAAGCCCACCAGGCTCCCCTGTCCCTGGGATTCTCCAGGCAAGAACACTGGAGTGGGTTGCCGTTTCCTTCATGTTACCTTCAGCCATGTTACCTTCCGCCTTCCTTGCTCCTTCCCCTTTTGTAGCCACTACTCTATTCTTTGTAGCTACATTTTTGTTTGATTTGGTTTGACCACTTATCTCGGTCTTTTGTTTGTTTGTATATTCCATATGTGGTGGGTGCTTTTGTGCCTTTCCCATGTCTGTGATCTCCTGAGTCACAAACTTCATCGCCACAGAGAGAGGGAAAGGCTTAAAGGGAGCAAAGGTCATGGGCATCCGTTCTGTGTCCTTTGTTTTCTGATTCCTGGGCACCACCCTTGCCCAAGGAGATGGGCTAGAGTCTTGGGTGCCTCCTCACCTAAAGGGGTGGGATCCTAGGCCTTTTGCCACTGCTGCCCAGACCACCAAAGCAACTGGGAAGACAGTCATATGTGCCACTTCCCCTGCTGCTGCTGGGTTCTCTGGAGCTGTGGTCTCCACTTCGTTTTTCCCCCTTATTCACTTCCTCTGTGTGTTCTAGTTCACCCACCTTTACATCTACAGATATGTGAAATTCTCTGGAATCCTGGTGTGTTGGGCAGAGGCACCTTTGTTGAACTGTGGATGTTTTATTGGTTTTTGGTTGAAGGGAAGAAATAAGGGGGCATTTCAGTCCATCATAATGCTGATATCCTTTTTTTCCAATTTTTGACAGCATTTATCCCAAACGGAATTTGAGTTAGGGTGCATTTCAAAACACGTTTCTTTCATGCATTGTATATCACATGAGGTTAAAAGAAAAGTTTACTTCTAAGTGCAGCTTAGCATGGGGATAAAAAAAAGAGCATGACCTTTAATCTTCATTTTAAATGCCAGTGCTCAGGAGCTCTGTTTCCTTCAGCAGTGTATTTAGCCTGTCTGTATATCTATACATCTATAAAATAAGAATTAATATACCTACCTGCAAGTTTCTTGTGTGATTAAATGAAATATTATTCCTTCCCCTTCCCTTCAAAGCTTGCCTTATTAAGAACATATTTAAATTAGAATGTCAACAGCATGAATATCAACTTTAATTCCAAAAGATCTATGACAGCTAAGTGACTTCTTACCACTAAGAGAACACAGATTGTCAGAGAAAGGACTGATGGATATTTTATTCCTGTTAATTTTATACCACGGCAGCTTCCGAAGGAAACTTAAAAGATATCAGCAAAAAGTTTTCTTGTGTTGATTTTAGGAAATAACATAAAATAGCCCAAGTCTTTTCTGATACTCATTTTGTAGCCTCTGTCCTTAAAGCTGAGAGATTAAATGGTACTATTTTTCTCAGTGTTGTTACACATGAATTAAAAGAAACAAAAAACATAATAGGTCTCTGGTATAACAAGATCTATCTTTTTATAGATAAATGGATTCATGTATTTTGGCCTTCACTGACTTCTTTCACTTATTATAGTGTTTTCAAAGTTTTACCTTTTTTGTAGCTAATATAAATACCTCTTTCCAGGTGTGGATATACCACATTTTATTTACTCAAGCTTCAAGTGATGACTGGAACACTATTGTAGAAGAGTATCAAGAACAACAGTGGATTGTATATTAGTGTATTACCACAGACATAGTATCACATAAAAACACAAATTCATTCTGTCACAATTCTGGAGGTCAGAAGTCTAAAATCAGTTTCATAGGGCTAAAGTCAAAGTACTAGAAGTGCTGGTTCTGCTCTAAGAATTTCTTCCCTTGTCTTTTCTAACTTCTCAAGGCTGCCAGCTTCCCTGACTCATTGCCCTTTCCTTCATCTCCATTGTCAAAGCCAGCTGTGTAGCATCATTGTATTATTCAGAATTCTCCAGAGAAACAAAATCAACAGGCAATAGATAGAAATTGGGGGAGGGGAGAAGGAGAGATTGAGTTTTGTTTTTTGGTTTTTTTTTTTAAGGAATTGGCTCACATGATTATGGATACTAAGTTCTATGATTGGCAGTTAGCTGGCTGAAGACCCAGGAGAGCCAATATGCAGTTCCAGTTGATATCTAAACCAGAAAAGTTGATAGTTTAAGTTCTAGTCCAAATTCCATCAGGCTCAAAACCCCCCAAAAATCAGTTTTTCAGTCTGAGTCCTAAAAAGCCAAAAATAAACCAATGTTCTAACTCAACAGTGGCATGAAGAGTTTCACTCTTACTCAGCTTTTTTGTTCATGTCTTTAATTGATCAGACCCACCTACATTAAAGAAGGTGATATGTTTTAGGAAGCCTACCAATCTGTATGTTAGTCTTACTCACAAACACCCTTAAATACATGCCCAGAATAATGTTTAATCAAATATCTGAGCATGGCCCAGTCAAGTTGATACATAAAATTAGCCATCAAAATCTTTCCCCTTTTCTGAGCTCTGCTTCCGTTATTCTACTCCCTTTTATAAGAAATATTGTGGTCTCTATAGAGTGATTAACATGGCTTCTCAGGTGGCTCCAGTGGTAGAGAAACTGCCTGCCAGTACAAGAGACATAAGAAACAAGGGTTCGATCCCTGGGTCAAAAATACACCCTGGAGGAGGGCAGGACAACCCATTCCAGTATGCTTGTCTGGAAAATCCCATGGACAGAGGAGCCTGGTGGGCTACAGTTCATGGGGTTGCAAAAAGTCTGGCATGACCAAAGCAACTGAGCATGCACATACCATGATCTGAGACCCTCTGACTTCCTAAAGATTAAGTCTCATACTACATGCAAAATACACTCCATCTCATCATCCCCCAAAGTCTCAGTCCATTAGTGTATCAACTCAAGTCCAGAATGTCTTTTAGGCTTATCAGCTCAAAAGTCCCAGTTCTCATCATGTAAATTATCTAAATTAGACACATGTAGGAGATCCAACCAGTCCATTCTAAAGGAGATCAATCCTGGGTGTTCATTGGAAGGACTGATACTAAAGCTGAAACTCCAGTACTTCGGCCACCTCATGCGAAGAGTTGACTCACTGGAAAAGACTCTGATGCTGGGAGGGGTTGAGGGCGGGAGGAGAAGGAGACAACAGAGAATGAGATGGCTGGATGGCATCACCGACTCGATGGACATGAGTTTGAGTGAACTCCAGGAGTTGGTGATGGACAGGGAGGCCTGGCGTGCTGTGATTCATGGAGTCTCAAAGAGTCGGACACGACTGAGCGACTGAACTGAACTGAAGGCTATTCTGGAGAAGGAAATGGCAACCCACTCCAGTATTCTTACCTGGAAAAACCCATGGACGGAGGATCCTGGCAGAGGAGCCTGGGAGGAGCTCCAGGAGTCTAAGAGCTGACTCTTTGGAAAAGATCCTGATGCTGAGAAGGATTGAGGGTAGGAAGAGAAGCGGGGGACAGGATGAATGGTTGAATGGCATCACCCACTCAATCAAAGGACGTGAGTTTGAGCAAACTCCAGGAGATGGTGAAGGACAGGGAAGCCTTGTGTGCTGCAGTTCATGGGGTCACAAGGCGTTGGACACGACTTAGCAACTAAACAACAGCAACAAGGCTACTGGGGTAATTAATATTACAGCAGGATTACTCTTCATTTATGGATCTTTGAAACTAGTAAACAAGTTATTTGCTTCCCAAATACAGTGGTGAGACAAGTAATAATTACAGGTATTGCCATTCAAAAAGGGAGAAAACTAAAGAACAAAGGAGTTAATGGTCTCAAGCAGTTACAGAATCCAGCCACACATACTGCTTTTGATTTTAAGGCCTGAGTCTAATCCTCTATGGCACTCAGCTCCAACCAAAGGCCTATGGCTCACCTTCTTTTCCTAAAGGGTAGTTCATGTTTTCAACTGAGTTGATCAGGCTCTTTCCTGCCTGTAGAATTTGTAGACTCTTAACAGCCTTCTTTCATTTCATTCTCTCTCTGTTTCTTTCTGTGCAAGCTGGCAGTATTTCTGTTAGTAGAACATTCTAAAAATCTTGGTGAGTCTTCTGCATGGGTCTAAGGAATTCTCTCCATCAGACAAGAGCCTTCTCTCCAAATCTTTCTTAGATAAACCCATCTCCATTTTTGGCTTCTGAGATGGCTGACAGGATCCATGAGTTACAAACCTACTCTCTTCAGAGAGCATTGTTTGTAATTGAGTACTTTGATTTTTTTGATCCTTCCAAGACATTAACAAAATTTTATCCATATATGTCCTTGACACTTTCTCCTGAGCATGTTTTCCTGACCGAATTTCTTTATTTTTATATCTTTTCAACCTGCATAGGCTGATGATTTCCCAAATCATCAAGTTCTGGTTTCTTTTTGATTAACAATCCTCCCCTCAGTGTTTTTCCTACCTGTCACATTTTTTTACAAACAGTGAAACCAAGTTTTCCCTTCAAAAGTTTTCTTCAAAATCTTTTCAGTTAAGTGTCTACATTCATCACTTACAATTCTGCTTTCCATATAATTGTTGGACACAAGTTTGTTTATAACAAGCATCATCTTTCCTCCGCTGTCCAAGGATAAGTGCCTTATCTTTTTGAGCCCTTATCAACAGAACTTGTAATATCTTTTTCTACCAATAATCCATCTGTTAAGATATAGTAATTTTTTTTTAATTTTTTATTCTTAGCCTTCACCATCAGTCTTTGACATCCATATTTGTACAAACAGCAATCTCCTCAAAGCAGTTTAGGCTTTTTGTATCGTGTTCCTCAAAATTGTTCCAGTCTCCACTGGTTACCTATTCAGAGTCACTTCCATATTCTCAGACATTTGTTACAGCACTACACCACTTCCTGCACCAAAATATGTGTTAGTTTCCTATTGCTGTTGTACCAGACTATCACAAATGTAAAGATTTAACAATGCAAATTTTGCAGCAGAGCTAGAGGTCAGAATTTCTGTATAAATCTTACAAAACTAAAACCGAACTGTTAGTAGGGTTCAGCTTCTAGAAGCTGTCCTTGTTCTGCGGAGACCCATATCAGCTATTCTGTTGGTGCTGCACACATCACCTTTTTTATCCCTCTGCTTCTGCTGTCACATCACCTCTGACTATCTTTGCCTTCTTCCTCTCATTCATAAGGACCCTTGTGATTACATTGGGCCCACATAGATAATCATATAAAACACAGGGTAATCTCCATTCTTCAAGATCCTTAATTTGACCCCTTCAGAAAAGTTCCTTTTGCTATGTAAGCTAAGATATTCAGAAGTTGTAGGGATTAGGTTCTGAGCATCCTTGGGTGGCCATTATTCTGCCACAGGTTGATTTGGTAACATTTTTCTCATGATAATTGCTGATGCTTACTGAGCATTGCTAATGTGTGCTGATATTTTGCTCAGTTTTAAATATGATATTTCATATTTGATCCTCGCCGAAGAATTGATGCTTTTGAACTGTGGTGCTGAAGAAGACTCTTTAGAGTCCCTTGGACTGCAAGGAGATCCAACCAGTCCATTCTAAAGGAGCTCGATCCTGGGTGTTCACTGGAAGGACTGATGCTAAAGCTGAAACTCCAATACTTCGGCCACCTCACGCGAAGAATTGACTCACTGGAAAAGACTCATGCTGGGAGGGATTGGGGGCGGGAGGAGAAGGGGACGACAGAGAATGAGATGGCTGGATGGCATCACCGACTCGATGGACATGAGTTTGAGTGAACTCCAGGAGTTGGTGATGGACAGGGAGGCCTGGCGTACTGTGATTCACGGGGTCGTAAAGAGTCGGACACGACTGAGCGACTGAACTGAACTATCCCAGTAAGCTGTTACTACTATTACTCCATTTTGCAGATGAACTGATGTTACTATAGAATGAACTAAACACACAAGATGACATATGTTCTTTAAATGCTATATTTTCAAAACCTAGTGGAATAGCCAAAACAATCTTGAAAAGTAATGTTGGCAGTCTCAGACTTCCTGATTTCGAAACTAGTATAGTAATCAAAACAGCTTGAAACTTGTATCAAGACAGACAATAGAATAAAAAACTTAGAAATAAACCCTCACATGTATGGTCAAATGATTTTTGATTGAGGTGTTGGACTATTCAATAGGATAAGGACACTATTTCCAATAAATGGTGTTGGCAAAACTGAATATCTATATACTAAAAAGAGAAACTGACCCTTCACCTTATAATATATATAAAAATTAACTCAAAATCTATCAAAGGCTTAAATGTAAGTACTAAAACTATAAAACACTTAGAAGAAAATCTGGGAAATCTCCACAGCTTAGTATTTGGCAGTGATTTCTTGCATATGATACCAAAAGGAAAAATAGACAAATGGAACTACATCAAGATGAAAATTTCTTGTGCTTTAAAGGATACTATCAACAGAATGAGAGCAAAATTTGCAAGTCATATATCTGTTAAGGGGTTAATATCCACAATATATTAACGAATTCCTATAAGTCAGCTGCAAACCACCACCATCACCCTCCCCACAAAAGACAATTAAAAACTAATTTAAAAAACTAATTAAAAACTTTTTTAAAAAGACAAAAAATTGGATCCGTATTCCTCCAAAGAAGATATAAGCACATGAAGCAGTGTGGTACGGAAATGCAAATCAAAACCATAGTAAGATACCTCTTCTCATCAGTTAGAATAACTATTTTTTAATAAATTAACAAATTAAGGTAGGGATGGAGAGAAATTAAAACTGTTGTGTGTTTCTAGTGGAAATGTAAAATGGTGCAACTACTACAGAAAACAGTATGGTGGTTACTCAGTTAAAAATAGAGTTGTCATATGATCTGACAATTCCCCTTCTGAATGTATAACCAAAAATTTGAAAGCATAAACTTTGTTCACCATGTTCATAGAAGCTTTATGCACAATAGCCAAGATGGAAGCAGCCCATGTGCTCATCAGCAGATGAATGGATTTTAAAATATGATTTATACATATATTGGAATATTATTCAACCTTTGGAAGGAACTGTTGACACATGTTACAATATGAATGAACCTTGAACATATTATTCTAAGGAAAATAAGCCAGTCACGAATGGAAAAGTACTATATGATTCCACTTATATAAAGTACCTAGAGTAGTCAGTCAGATTCATAAAGATGAAAGCTAGAATAGTGATTATCAGGTTGTGAGGAAGAGGGAAAGGAGGAGATAGTGTTTAATGAGTGCAGAGTTTTAGTTTCTGAAGATGATAAGTTTTCTTGAACTAGATAGTGGTGATAATTGTACATATACATAATACCACTGAACTATACACTTTTAAGTTGTTAAAAGGTAAATTAGGTATATTTTCCACAGTTGAAAAAAATCATCGAAAGTTAAGAGGGTTTCCTTCCTCTGCAAAAGTGGAGGCATAAAATATGTTATCTAAGAGAAAAAAAGCTGTCTTACCATGTGGTGGTTTCTTACCATAATAACCTTGAAATACCTAAAATATTCTTTGAAGCAACTAAACTGTCTGTTTTCATTTTCTTATATTCTGATCTTCCTTTTATATCAGTTTGTCAAGTATTTTTTTTTTCTTTTAAGCAAGTTATACTTATGTATTCATTCAATCGGAAACTAACTAGTGCTGGACATTTTTTTTCAGATGCTAGAGATACAACAGAAACAAGAAAAGATAAAGCCCTTGCTTCTCATTGACCTTTATAGTCAGTGTTTAGGACTGAGGCCAAGATGTCTACTTTAGCATGTTTATCAAATAAGGCATTGCCAAAGTAATAACATTTGAGATTAAGCTAAAATGATGAGATGGAGATAGCCACATAAGAACTACTGACTTCATCATAAAACTTGGTCATCAATTTACTCATAGAAAAAATTTTATTAGGGGTATAACATGTTCATGGCCCAGTTTGGAAATAATATAAGACTAGAGCTGATATTGTACTGGAAAAAAATACTACAGACAAATACATGTAGATATAAGCTGCAAGAAATAAGAGCCATGAAAACAAAATTAAGCAAGCAATTGTGTAACCAGATAGGAGTGGAGGACAGCTAAGAGGTGGTAGATAATTTGGGATAATGGAAATCTGGTGAGAGTGTTCTGTGGCCATGATATTTAGCTGCTCACTGAATGCAGTGGTCAGGAAGCCTTGGAAATATCTAAGAACATTCTAAGTAGAGGGGAAAAGTCCTGAAGGATCATGTTCAAGTGTTCAGGGACGTGACTGGCTGGAGTGAGTGATCCAGAAAATAGTAGGATATGAGAAGTAGCCTGGGGGCAGATCATTTACAGTTTATGGGCCATGGTAAAAGGCTTTGGATTTTACTTGAGGTATCATTGGAAAACAGTAGAGAGTTTGGACAGAAGATTCTTGTTGTTTAGAGAATGCATTTGAGGTGAATTTACTGGAGATTTGAAAAAGGGAAACCAGTTAGGAAGCTGCTGCAGAATTCTAGGCAAGAGATAATGGTAGATTAAGATGGTATCCCTGAAATTGTGGGAAAGTGATAAATTTCGCTATATACTTAAAGGTAGATCCAACAGGCTTTCCTTGTGAATTGGATGTAGAGTCTAAGAGAATGAGAGGAGTTAAGGGTAACTCCTTGGTTCGTTCCCTGACTGAGTGAGCAGGAGTACCATTTCCTGAAGCAGTAGAGGAGAAGCAGTTCGGACACTGAAAAAAAGATTGTGTAAAATCTGTTTGGAATGTGTTTAGGTGCAGTGTTCATTACTCGTCCCAGAGGAGTTGTTGCATAGGTAGTTAAATATGTAAATATTCAGGAGCGATAAAGTTGAAGTGGAAAAAAAAGTGAGGAACAGTCAGCTTATATATAGTATTTAAAACCTTAAGGCTTAATGAGGTATTTTAGGTAATTTGTTTAGATAGAGAAGCAGACTGATAGCTAAATATCAGGCCCTCCCACATTTATAAGAAAGGAACAAAAATTAGCCAGCAGAGGAGGCAGGAGGTCTGGCCAGTGAGGAAAACCATTTGACAGTGTGGCTCAAATGAAAGTGTCACGGGGTAGTAACTGATCAACTATTAAAAGTTCTTCAGAGTCTGGATAAAATGAAGCTTGAGAATTCACCGTTAGATTTAGCAACACAAAGCTCTTAGTAATTTGGACAAGATTGTTTTTAAAGTATTCAAAAGTAAGTGAATGTTTCCAATTTCAGATAAGATAGGATAATCAAAGTACATCTTATATCTCCTAATAATTAAACCTAAAAATATAAAAAGTATGAAAAACAGTTATTTTAAGACTCTGAAAGTTGGACAAAAGGAGATAAACTGGCTAGGACCTCAGAACTGGAGGGACAATCCAATGATGAGTTCTCTATTTTTTTATTTGTAGCTGGTTGGGAGTTTGGGTTGGTCACTTGTTTTATTATTTCATAAATATATCGTGGCCTGACACCAGAGTAGAAGTTCAGAAATGCTATTGAGCAAAGGCAGAACAAAAAGCCCTGAGACTCTCAAACCAGAGGACTGGGAAGATAGAGGACTTGGACAATAGAAATTATTTTGGCCAAATATGTTATTTCTCACGGGTTAGGTGGCTGGAAGCCTGACATCCAGGTGCCGTCTGGATTGGTTTCTGGTGCGAACTCTCTGCATTACTTACAAACAGCCACCTTTTGTACCTCCTGCTGCACTCTCCCATGAACTGCACTCTCTTTCTAGTGACTCTTCTCCTTTTATAAGGATACCAGTCTGCCACAGGGTTAGGGTAGAGACCATAAGACCTCATTTTACCTTAACATCCCAAAGGGTCTATCTCTAAATTCAGTTCATTTTGTCTTAGGGCTTCAACATACGAATTTCGGGGGTGAGGGGGACATGATTCAGTGTAAAACACGGGCTCTACTCCAAATGAGCACCGTGACAGAGCCGCCCCCCTCCTTACTGGGTGCCGTGGAAACTGGGGAATGGCGCTTTCTGGAATATGTCGAATGTGCATTATCAGAGGCATTCCTCTGCGTCTACTCATTTGGTAAACAGACTGAGGCAAACCCTGTAGAGCATTCCCGCCCTCCCTAAATAAAGGGGTGTACCACTCTCTCAAGTGCATTAGAAACTTAAGAATGGCGTGTTATTGACCGTTCCCACCCAACTATAACAACTGTCATCAAAGAGACAGTGCCCTGTTACCTACTGACAACAGAATGGAGAAAGGATTAAGGAGAGGAGAGGGCTGGAGAGAGTCTTTAAACCTGTGTTTGAAGTCATGGGTATGCCTGTAGGTAGCCATGTGTGACAGCTAGTGACTATATCGGAGAAGGCAATGGCAAGCCACTCCAGTACTCTTGCCTAGAAAATCCCATGGATGGAGGAGCCTGGTAGGCTGTAGTCCGTGGGGTCGCTAAGGGTCGGACACGACTGAGCGACTTCACTTTCACTTTTCACTTTCACACATTGGAGAAGGAAATGGCAACCCACTCCAGTGTTCTTGCCTGGAGAATCCCAGGGATGGGGGACCCTGGTGGGCTTCCGTCTATGGGGTCACACAGAGTCGGACACAACTGAAGTGACGCAGCAGCAGCAACTGCAGCAGCAGCCATGTGTGACGGTGACAAGGGTCAACACAGGGTAACTCGATAATTGAACTACAATGTGCAATACGGTCTAGGTTCAAAACGGCCCCTGGTAGCAAACAACGCAGACCAGTAAAACAGTGCAGTAGTTTCAAAGTCTAAGTTGACATTGACATAAAATTCCACAAAAGTGAATTGAGACGTGCATTCTGATGGACTTCCATAAGAAAGATTTAAATAGAAACTAGAGTCCTGTAACATAAAATGTCAAAGGTACGGTCCACAGTTGCTCATCATTATACTCTTGAACAAGGAAAATCTCAAAAAGACAATTGAAAGATGCCAACAAGAAGATGACATGGATACGGGAATTATCTAAAAAGTTTAACCAATTGCCTTAAAAATGCTTCAGCAAGCAATTACAAACCGTGTTGAACTAAATAGAAAAACAGCAAAGAAAGAGAGGTGGTAAGGTAGATGAAAATGGAAATTTTAGAATTCAAAATTACATTAACTGAAATTTAAAACTCACTGAATGCTTCAATAGCAGAATGGGTATCACAGCGTAAATAATTATTGCTGCTACTCCTAAGTCACTTCAGTTGTGTCCGACTCTGTGTGACCCCATAGACGGAAGCCCACCAGGCTCCCCTGTCCCTGGGATTCTCCAGGCAAGAACACTGGAGTGGGTTGCCATTTCCTTCTCCAATGTGTGAAAGTGAAAAGTGAAAGTGAAATCACTCAGTCGTGTCCGACCCATAGCGACCCCACGGGCTGCAGCCTACCAGGCTCCTCCATCCATGGGATTTTCTAGGCAAGAGTACTGGAGTGGCTTGCCATTGCCTTCTCCGGTTATTACTAGACATTATCTAGCCTGGTAACAGAAAGTATGGATTGAAGACAAGATGAACAGAGCCTTAAAATTCTGTGTGACAGTAATAAAATATATAGATTTCATGTCATTGGAGATCCAGAAAACAACAGAGAAGAATTCCAGACTGAAAAATATTTGAAGAAATATTGGCTGAAAACAACCCAAGTTTAGTGAAAGATACAAACCTACAGACTAAAGAAAGTGAACAGACTTCAAACGCATTGCGTGCATGCTGAGTTGCTTCATTTGTGTCCAATTCTGTGCAACCCTGTGGACTAGCCTGCCAAGCTCCTCTGTCCATGGGATTCTCCAGTCAAGAATACTGGAGTGGGTTGTCATGCCCCTCTCCAGGGGATTTTCCCTACCCAGGGATCGAACCCACATCTCCTGTGTTTCCTGCATTGGCAGGCAAGTTCTTCACCACTGGCGCCACCTGGGAAGTCCCTGACAAACAGCAAACACCCACACAGCACTGTTTATAATAGCCAGGACATGGAAGCAACCTAGATGTCCATCTGCAGACGAATGGATAAGAAAGCTGTGGTACATTTACACAATGGAGTACTACTCAGCGATTAAAAAGAATACATTTGAATTAGTCCTAATGAGGTGGACGAAACTGGAGCCTATTATACAAAGTGAAGTAAGCCAGAAACAAAAATACCAATACAGTATACTAACACATATATATGGACTATAGCAAGAGGATAGTGATAACCCTGTATACGAGACAACAGCAGAGACTTGGATGTGTGGAGCAATCTTTTGGAGTCTGTGGGAGAGGGCGAGGGTGGGATGATTTGGGAGAATGCCATTGAAACATGTATATTATCATATGTGAAACGAATCTGACGTGGTTGGGGGCTCCCCACCTCAACACTCTGTGGATTTAAGAGGCCATTCCTTCCGGAAGTGTATAAATTATCCTGGGATAGAACCTGCACGCTGAATTTACTAATTAAGAAATGAGAAACCAGAACTATAAAGGTGGCATAGAAATACAAGAAACTGTTCTTAAGTAATATTTTAAAACTTTGAACAGAGTTACAGATTTTGCCATTTGTTATAAACTGGTATATGTAATTTAACCAGAACCATGAGAAAGTTGGTATTGTGTGAATTCTGAGGCACTTTCGACATGTTGTAGGAGTGATGTGGACTTTCTTGAGTTTTACACATTCATAAGTGAATGGTCTGTGTTTCATGCCTCTGTTGGTTTTCTGTGAGCTGTGGTTTCTGGGAAGTGAGCAGCTCTCATTCCTGTGACTCTTGTAACCCAGTCATTCGTGTGCCTCCTTCATGAGGATCCAGTGCGGCTGTGGTGCTGTTGTCCCTCTGACAGGAACTAACTCAGTGTAAAGCCCCAAAGATCTGTTACTTATTTTTATTTTATATTGTACTATGTTTTATTTACAGTGTTGTGTTTGTTTCAGGTGTATAGCACAGTGATACAGTCATATATATTTATATATGAATTAACAAAAGCAGTTCCCGTCTTTTGATGGGGAGCTCGTGGTTTATAATATAAATGGTATTATTTTGAGAGAGGGATAACTTAGGTATGGCATTGTTTTTTTTTTTCTTTTTGCAGCTTGAGGCAGTTGTAAAATAACTTAATGTAGCTTTTTGCAACTGTGTATTCTATAGTATTTTTTTCATTTGGTGAAATTTTAACTGTTAATGTTTATGGCATTGTGCTTTGTACCATTTATTAAATAAAAATTAAAAAAAAAACAGCGAACACCCAAAGAAATCCACATATCATATTTAAACTTTGAAAACTAAAGATGAAAAAAATGATGTAAATAATCAGAGTAAAAGGAATCATTACCTTTAAAGGAACAGTAATTCAACTCGCTATAAAAGAGATGGGAATACCAGACCACCTGACCTGCCTCCTGAGAAATCTATGCAAGTCAAGAAGCAACAGTTAGAACTGCACATGGAACAACAGACTGGTTCCAAATCGGGAAAGGAGTATGTCAAGTCGGGAAAGGAGTATGTCAAGTATTGTCACCCTGCTTTTTTAACTGATATGCAGAGTACATCATGAGAAATGCTGGGCTGGATAAAGGACAAGCTGGAATCAAGATTGCTGGGAGAAATGTCAATAACCACAGATATGCAGATGACACCACCCTTATGGCAGAAAGTGAAGAAGAATTAAAGAGCCTCTTGATGAAAGTGAAAGAGGGGAGTGAAAAAGTTGGCTTAAAACTCAACATTCAGAAAATTAAGATCATGGCATCTAGTCCCATCACTTCATGGCAGATAGATGGGGAAACAATGGAAACAGTGAGAGACTTTATTTTGGGGGCTCCAAAATCACTGCAGATGGTGACTTCAGCCATGAAATTAAGACGCTTGCTCCTTGGAAGAAAAGTTATGACCTAGACAGCATGTTTAAAAGAGGAGACATTACTTTGCCAACAAAGGTCCGTCCAGTCAAAGCTATGGCTTTTCCAGTGGTCATGTATGGATGTGAGAGTTGGACTATAGAGAAAGCTGAATGCCAAAGATTGACACTTTTGAACTGTGGTTCAAAAGACTCTTGAGAGTCTCTTGGATAGCAAGGAGATCCAGCCAGTCCATCCTCAAGGAAATCAGTCGTGACAATTCATTGGAAGGACTGATGCTGAAGCTGAAACTCCAATACTTTAGCCACCTGATGCAAAGAGCTGACTCATTGGAAAAGACCCTGATGCTGGGGCAAATTGAAGGCGGGAAGAGAAAGGGACAACAGAGGATGAGATGGTTGAACATCACTAACTAAACGGACATGAGTTTTGAGTAAACTCTGGAAGTTAATGATGGAAAGGGAGGCCTGGCGTGCTGCAGTCCATTGGGTCACAAAGAGACACAACTGAGCAACTGAACTGAACTGATATATTTCTTATCAGGAGCCATGGAGACTAGGAGTAATTGGCACACCATTTTTGTAGAGCTGAGGAAAAGAATAGTAAACCTATAATTCTATGCCTAGCAAAAATATTCATCAGGGATCAAGGTGAAATAAATATATTCTCAGTGGACAAAAGTCTGAAAATGCAAAGGCAGCATACCTGCTGTGAAAAACATTGTTAAAAGAAATAGGAATGAGATTATTTTCTAATTTGTCTTTCTGATAGATTGTTGTTAATGTATGGAAACTATATTTTTGTAATTTTATGTCCTACAACTCTACTAAATTCATTAGTTCTAATAGTTTTATGCCATTTTTAGGATTTTCTATATGTAGTATTAATTAATCTGCAAAACAGTGACAGTTTTACCTCTTCCTGTCCAATTTAGCTGCCTTCTGTTTCTTTTTCTTTTTGAATTACTGTGGCTCGGACTTCCAATCCTCTGTTGAAAACAAGGGGCAAGAGTTGACATCCTTGGTCCCAATCTTAGAGGAAATGCTTTTAGCTTTGTGCAACTGAGTATTATATTAGCTGAGGACTTCTAATTTACAGCCTTTATTATTTTGAGGTATGTTCCTTCAATACCTACTATTTTGATATTTTTTAGCATAAATGAGTTCTGAAATCTGTGAAAAGCTTTTTATGCATCTATTGAATGCTCGTTTGATGGTTATTCTTCAATTTGTTAATGTGGCATTATCACATTGACTGATTTGTGGATGTTGAACCATCCTTTGCATCCCTGGGATAAATGCCACTTAATCATAGTGTATGATCCCTTTAGTTATTATTAAATTCAGTTTGTTAATATTTTGTTCAGGTTTTTTACATCTGATCATCAGTGACACTGACCTCTAATTTTATTTTCTGATTTTCGTAGTAGTATAATGCTGGCCTCACAGAATGAGTATACAAGTGTTTCTTCCTCTTCAGTTTTTTGGAATAATATGAGAAAGATAGGTATTAACCCTTCTTAAATGTTTGGTAAAATTCACCTGTGAAGCCTTCTGATCCTGGACTTTTGTTTGTTGAGAATTTTTTAAATCACTGATTTGATATAATTACTAGTAATAATTCTGTTCTTATTTTCTATCTCTTTCAGTTCAGGTTTGATAGATTGCATGATTGTAGGAATTGCCTCATTTCTTGTAGCTTGTCCATTTTATTCCTATATAGTGTTTATAGTAATCTCTTCTTATCCTTTGTATTTCTGAGGTGTCAATTGTAACTTCTTCCCTTTCATTTCTGATTTTTGTATGTGTGTGTGGGCCTTCTTTTTCTCATGAATCTGACTAAAACTTTGAAGAAGAAACTTATAAAGACAGAAATAGCAAGGCCACCATGAGCTGGCAAGAAGTAAGTGTGCTTGTTAAGCAAGGATTTGTGGAGGTCTGAAATCATTGCATAGTTACAAGGGGGAACCTTGAAACTATAAAGTTGCTACTTGTGGATATTCCAAATACATCCAGTGGTGTCTTGGTTTTGATACATTGCAAAGAAAATTTAAGTTATCAATGATGCAGGGATATGTTTCAGATACTCAATGACCAAATGATTCCATTTTTGTATGCCTGAACTATGATTTTTTTCATTATAATTTCAATTTGTCATCAAATGTAAGTGGGGTATTCATGTCCCCCAATATTATTGTTACTCTCAGTTTCTTCCTTTGTGTTTGCTGGTATTTGCTTTATGTATTTAGTTGTTCCTATATTCAGTTCAGTTCAGTTCAGTCACTCAGTCGTGTCCGACTCTTTGTGACCCCGTGAATCACAGCACGCCAGGCCTCCCTGTCCATCACCAATTCCCGGAGTTCACTCAAACTCACCTCCATCGAATCGGTGATGCCATCCAGCCATCTCATCCTCTGTCGTCCCCTTCTCCTCCTGCCCCCAATCCCTCTCAGCATCAGAGTCTTTTCCAGTGGGTCAACTCTTCGCATGAGGTGGCCAAAGTATTGGAGTTTCAGCTTTAGCATCAGTCCTTCCAATGGTGCATATAAACTGTTATATATTCTTGTTGGACTGATCGGTTGATTATCATATAATTCCTTCTTTATCTCTTGATACAGTGTTGGTTTAAAAAGTCTTTTTTGTTTGATACAATTTCTGGTACACAACTTTCTTTTCATTTCCATTTCCGTAGAATACCTTTTTGCACACCCTCAACTTCAGTCTGTGTGTTTTTTTAGATTGGAAGTAAGTCTCTTATAGGCAGCATATATACAGGTGTTCTGTTTTTTTTATGCATTTAGCCACTCTGTTTCTTTTTATTGCAGCACTTAGTCCATTTACATTTCAAGTAATTATTGATAATGATGTACTTACCGATATTCTGTTCATTGTTGTGAGGGAGGTGGAAGAAAGGTGTTGTAGTTCTCTGTTTCTGTCTTCATTTGTTCCCTTCTCTTCCAATTTGATGACTGCTTTTTATGTTAGTGATTATTTTATTATTTTATGCTGCTGATCTCTTAAGTTCAAACACATTTTAACAGTCCTACATTTTTACTGCCCCTTCCCATGTTGACTGTTTTTCACATCATATATTACATCTCCTTGTGTGTTTATCCCTTAACTACTTATTATAGAGATTGATGAATTTGCTCCTTTTGTCTTTTAAACTTCCTGCTATATTTGTATATTGATTTACTACTACCTTTACTGTACATTTGCCTTTTCCACAAAGACTTTTCCTTTCGTAGTTTTCATACTTCTAGTTGTGGTCTGTTATTTCCAATTAGTAAAAACCCTTTAACATTTCATGTGAGATCAGTTTAGTGGTGCTGAACTTGCTTTGGCTTGTCTGTAAAACTTGATCTCACCTTCAGGTCAATGATAGCCTTGCCATATAGAATATTCTTGGTTTTAAGGTTTTTTTTTGTATTTCCTTTGAATATATCATGCCACTCCCTCTGGCCTTCAAAGTTTCTGCTGAAAAATCAGCTGATAGTCCTTGCAGCCTCATATGCAACTGGGGCTTCCCTGGTAACTCAGATGGTAAAGAATGTGCCTGCAATACAGGAGACTTGGGTTTAATCCCTGGTTCCAGAAGATCTCCTGGAGAAGGCAATAGCTACCCACTCCAGTATTCTTGCCTGGAGAATTCCATGGGCAGAGAAGCCTGGCAGGCTACAGTCCATGGGGTCATAAAGAGTCAGACACAACTGATCGACTAACATTTTTTATGTAACTAGTATGTAAAACATCCTTTGTATGCTTTAACTGATTAAAAACAGTCCCTTGCTTCTTTTAATATTCTTGATCTCTAATTTTTGCATTTTAACTATAGTGTACCTTGGTATGGCTTTCTTTGGGTTAATTTTATATGGTACTTTCTGTGCTTCCTAGACCTGATATTCGCTTCCCAGGCTAGAAAAGTTTTCAGCTATTATTTCTTCAAGTAGTTTATCTGCCCCTTTCTTTTTCTGCAACCCCTATAATATAAATTTTAATATACTTTATGTTGTCCCAGAAGTGACCTTGTATAGGAGTTCTAGCAGCATACATCCCTCTACGTGTCATAGGTATATACACTAGGGGTGCCCCATTTATGGACTGCATGGGCCCTTCTCTTGTGGCAGGCTGACTGTTATAGGCATGCTTGTAGACAGAGCTGTCTCCTAGACCAGTTATCTGTCAGGCCCTACCTCCATGGAAGGCTCCTTTCCACTGGTGTGCAGGTCCAGATTTTGGAACTGCAGGCTGTACAGCCTGGAGAGTTCTGTGGCTAGTTCCAATCAGGTTATTTGTGGGTCTCAATCCCTGGGTGGCTGGCTTCAGGATTCACATTCCCATGGTTGGCACCAGCCCACTGGTCCCAGGATGGCTGGCTAAAGGGCCTCCTGTTCTCAGATCTAGGACAAGCCTGATGGTAAGCAGGACCAGGTCTCATGGCAGCTGTTCTGGGACTGGAGTCACCTGCTAGTGGCTGTGGTTAAGTCCGTGGGTGGCTGTCTTCAGGGTCTGGGGTGTCCCGGTAGGTCTGGCAGTAGGTCTGGCTACTACTGGCCTGCTGGTGGGTGACACTTGTTTCTGGGATGGCTGGCTTATTGGGACTTGGAGAGACCTAAAGCTGTGCCAGCCTGCTAGGGTATGAGGCTATGTCTCTGCATGGCTGGCTGCTTGATCTGTGCATTCTTGACAGTGGTGCTCACTGGCTGGTATGTATGTAAACCCCAAGCACTAATACATTAGTTGGAGTAAACAAATGATGCTTGTCAGCACAGTGTTATCGTAGTACAAGCTTCCAGGAATGACTGGCACTAGCATCTGTATCCCCAGGACTAGTCCCATTGGTGCCTGCTTGTCCAGGAGGCTTTCTAGGTTCAGCGAGTGTGTATAACCCAAGCTCTCAAATTACTGCTTCTGTACTGGGTCTTGGAACATGAGAGATTTCTCTTGCACCCAAGAGTGGTATCTCTGTTTTTCTGAGCTCTCCAGCTCTCTACTGGAAGTACTACTGACCTTCAGTGCCAGGTATTCTAAAGCAGGGGTCCCCAACCTCTGGGATCTAATGCCTGATGATCTGAGGTGGAACTTACATAATAACAATAGAAATAAAATGCACAATAAATGTAATGTGTGTGAATCATCCCAAAACTGCCACCCACCAAGTTTATGGAAAAATTGTCCCATAAAATCAGTCCCTTGGTGCCAAAAAACTTGGGGACTGCTGTTGTAGAAGCTTGTCTTCCCAGTGCAGTTCCAGTCGGGGAGCCCACTTTGAAGCTTGGGCCCCTCCCTCCTTGTGGAGAACCTCTGCAATTTTATCTTTCAATTTGTGAGTCATCTCCCTACTGCATAGGTCCTGACTATACCACGTCTCTGCCTTCCCCCTAGTCTAGTTTTTCTTTCTTTATATCTGAAGTTTTGGAAAACCATTTTTGTTAGTCTTCAGGTCATTCTCACTGATATTTGCTCTGTAAATAGTTCTAATTTTTGCTGCCTCTGGGAGGAGTTGAGCTCTTTATTGTCCTACTCTGCCATGTTGGCAACTGCCGTCAGAATACAAATTCTTTTCATGCAAACACATGGGACATTTACCAAAACAAAACAAACCTATTTACTTGTACAGCATATGACCGTAGTGAAATCAAAACTAAAAATCAATACGTGGTAACAAGAATATATCTTAAAACACTTGGAAATTAACCACACTTCTAAATAGTATGTGAGTCAAATAAAAAGACTCAGGAAATTTTTAATACATGTTGAACCAAATGAAAATGAAGTTACAGCTTTTTGATCGGGTTGTTTGTTTTTCTGCTGTTGAGCTGCATGAGCTGCTTGTATATTTTGGAGATTAATCCTTTGTCAGTTGCTTCATTTGTTATTGTTTTCTCCCATTCTGAGGGTTGTCTTTTCAGCTTATTTACAGCTTTGCTTTGCAAAAGCTTATAAGTTTAATTAGGTCTCATGGTATATTTTTGTATATTTTTGTTTTTGTTTCCAGGTCATAGAGAACTTGCTATGATTTATCTCAATAACTATCCAGTCTGTGTCATCCTCTAAGAGTTTTATAGCTTCCAGCCTTACATTTAAATCTTTAATCCATTTTGAGTTTATTTTTGTGTATGGTGTTAGGAGGTATTCTAGTTTCATTCTTCATTCACATGACTGTCCACCACTTATTGAAGAGCTCTCTTTTCTTCATTATATGTTCTTTTCTCCTTTGCCAAAGATAAGGTGCTCACAGGTGCATGAGTTTATCCAGGCTTTCTATCTTACTCCATTGGCCTGTATTTCTGTTTTTGTGACAGCACCATACTGTCTTGATGACTGTAGCTTTGTTGTACAGTCTGAAGTCAGGAAGGTTGACTGCTCCAACTCCATTTTTCTTTCTCAAGATTGCTTTAGTTATTCCTATTCAGAGTCTTTTGTGTTTCCATACAAATTGCGAAATTATTTATTCTAGTTATATTAAAATTAAAAAAAACAAACCGTAGGTAGTTTGGTGTGAATTGCACTCAGTCTCTACATTGCTTTGGGTACTATAGTCATTTTCACAATATTTATTCTTGCAATCAAGAACATGATATATCTCTCCATCTGTTTGTATCATCTTTGATTTCTTTCATCAGTGTCTTGTAGTTTTCTGCATACAGGTCTTTTATCTCTTCAGGTAGGTGTATTCCTAGGTATTTCTTTTTGTTGCAGTGGTGAATGGGATTGTTTCCTTAACATCTCTCTCTGATTTTTCATTGTAGTTTATAGATATGCAAGGGATTTCTCTGTATTAATTTTCTACCCTGGGACTTTATTCATTGATTAGCTCTAGTAACTTTCTGGTGACATCTTTGGGGTTTTCTACGTATACTATTATGTCACCTGCAAACAATGAGAGTTTTAATTTTTCTTTTCGAATCTAGATTCCTTTTCTTTCTTTTTCTTCTTTGATTGCTGTGGCTAGGACTTCCAAAATTATGTTGAATAATAGTAGCAGGAGTGTGCACCCTTGCCAAGAGTGAGTTCCTGATCTTAGAGAAAATGGTTTCAGTTTTTCACCATGGAAAATAATGTTTACTGTGGGTTCATCATATATGGCCTTTATTATGTTGAGGTAGGTTTTTTCCTATCCCTAATTTCTGGAGAGTTTTTATCATAGATGGATGTTGAGTTTCTTCAGATCCTTTCTCTGCTTATGTTGAGATGATCATGTGTTTTTTGTATTTCACTTTGTTATTATGGTGTTTCACACTGATTGATTTGCGTGTATTGAAGAATCCTTGGGATAAAGCCCACTTGATCATCATGTATGGTCCTTTTAATGTGTTGTTGAATTGTGTTTACTTGAATTTTGTAGAGAATTTTTGCATCTTTGTTCATCAGTGATACTCAGTTCAGTTCAGTCACTCAGTCATGTCCGACTCTTTGTGACCCCATGGACTGCAGCACGCCAGGACTCCCTATCCATTGCCAACTCCCGGAGCTTACTCAAACTCATGTCCCTCGAGTCTGTGAAGCCATCCAACCATCTCATCCTCTGTTGTCCCCTTCTCCTCCTGCCTTCAATATTTCCCAGCATCAGGCTCTTTTCCAGTGAGTCTGGAATTTTTTCACATCAGGTGGCCAGAGTACTGGAGCTTGAGATTGAGCTTCAGCATCAGTCCTTCCAATGAATATTCAGGACTGATTTCCTTGAGGATGGACTGGTTGGATCTTCTTGCAGTCCAAGGGACTCTCAAGAGTCTACTCCAACACCACAGTTCAAAAGCATCATTCATTTGGTGCTCAGCTTTCTTCACACTCCAACTCTCACATCCATACATGACTACTGGAAAAACCATAGCTTTGACTAGATTGGCCTTTGTTGGCAAAGTAATGTCTCTGCTTTTTAATATGCTGTCTAGGTTGGTCATAACTTTCCTTCCAAGAAGTAAGCGTCTTTTAATTTCATGACTGCAGTCAGCATCCACAGTGATTTGGGAGCCCAAAAAAATAAAGTTTGACACTGTTTTCTCTGTTTCCCCATCTATTTCCCATGAAGTGATGGGACCAGATGCCATGATCTTAGTTTTCTGAATGTTTAGCTTCAAGCCAGCTTAGTGAAAGAGGATAGCTGTTAGCTCTCTTCTAAACTTTTGGTGGAATTCACCTGTGAAGTCATGTGGGTTTGTTGGAAGATTTTTTTATTAGGGTTTCAATTTCTGTGCTTTTGGTTGGTCTGTTCATGTTTTCTATTTCTACCTGGTTCAGTTTCAGAAAGTTGTACTTTTCTGAGAACTTGTCCATTTTCCAGGTTGTCTACTTTATTGGCATATAGTTTTTCATGGTAGTCTCTTATGAACCTTTGTATTTCTGCTTTACCTTTATTGATCTTTGCTGTTGTCTCCATTTATTTTTCAGTTATTTCTGATTTGATCTTTATGGTTTCTTTCCTTCTACTAACTTTCTTTTTGTTGTTGTTGTTGTTTTTCTGGTTGCTTTAGGTGTAGGACTTGGTTGTTTATTTGTTTCATGAGATAGGCTTCTATTGCTACAAACTTCCTTATGAGCACTGGTTTTACTACTTTCCATAGATTTTGAATTGTGGTGTTTTCATTGTCATTTGCTTCTGGGTATTTTTTTATTTCCTCTTTAATTTTTTCATTGATCTCTTGGTTATTCAGATGAGTACTATTTAGCCTCCATTTGTTTGTGCTTTTTATAGTTTTTTTCCTGTTGTTGATGTCTAATCTTATAGCACTGTGATGGAATAGATGCTTGAAATTATTTCCATTTTTTTAAATTCCCCAAAGCTTGATTTATGACCCAAGATGTGATCTATACTAGATAAGGTTCCATGTGCAATAGAGGAAAAAAAGTGAGATCTACTGTTTTTGAATGAAATGCCTTGTAGATATCAACTGTGCCAGTATCATACTGGTGCTGGTCCAATGTATTGTTTAAAGCTTGTATTTCCTTGTTAATTTTCTGCCTTGTTCTGTCCATTGGTGTGACTGGCATGTACTGTTTATTTCCCCTTTAACAGTTGTTAGCATTTGCCTTATGTATTGAGGTACTCCAGTGTTATGTGATTATATAATTGTTCTGTCTTCTTCTTGGATTGATCCCTTCATCATTACTTAGTATCCTTTCTTGCCTCTTGTGAAGTCTTTTTTATTTAAAATTCTATTTTATCTGATATGAGTATTGCTATTCCTGCTTTCTTTTGATTTCCATTTGCATGGAATATTTTTCACTCACTTTCAGTTTGTATGTGTCCCTAGGTCTGAGGTTGGTCTCTTGTAGCCAGAATATATAGCGGTCTTGTTTCTGTGTTCACCCATGCCAATCTGTGTCTTTTGGGATGAAGTATTTAATCCATTTACATTTAAGGTAATTATTGATATGTATGATCCTATTACCATTTACTTTATTGTTTAGGGTTTGTTTTTGTAGGCCTTTCTTTCTTCTGTTTGCTGTCTTGAGAAGTTTCTGTAGCATTTGCTGTAAAGCTGGTTGTGTGGTGCTGAATTCTTGCAACTTTTGCTTGTCTGTAAAACTTTTTTTTCTCCTTCAAATCTGAATGAGATCCTTGCTGGATAGAATAACCTTACTTGTAGGTTTTTTTTCCTTTCATCACTTTAGGTATATCCTGCCATTCCCTTCAGCCCTGCAGAGCTTCCATTGAAAGATCAACTGTTAGCCTTATGGTGATCCCTTTGTATGTTATTGGTTGATTTCCCCTTACTGTTTTTAATACTTGATTTTTTGTTTTTAATTTTCATTAGCTTGATTGATATGTTTCTCCTTGTGTTTATCATGTATGGGACTCTCTGGACTTCCTGAACTTGGGTGCCTATTTCCTTTCCCATGTTAGGGAAGTTGAGGACTATAATTTCCTCAGATATTTCCTTATACCCTTTCTTTTTCTCTTCCTCTTCTGGGACCCCTGTAACTCAAATGTTGACATGGTTAATGTTCTCCCAGAACCTGAGAAGTCTCTGCGACTGTCCTCGTGTTTTCGTTTTTCTTTATTCTGTTCTGGTCAGTTGGCTCCACCATTGTTTCCTCCAGCTCACTCATCCGTTCTTCTGCCTCGCTCTGCCATTGCTTCCATCTTGCGTATTTTGTCTCAGTAACTGTGCTGTTCATTGCTGGTTGTCTATTCTTTATTTCTTCTAGATCCTTGTTAAACATTTCTTGTATCTTCTCAATCTGTGCCTCCAGTCTATTTGTTCCTCCATTTTATTTCCAATAGATAATAACAGTAACAAGTGTAAAAAGGATATCATTACAGACCACACAGATTTTTAAAGGATAATGCTGTTAAGAACTCTCCATGGATAAATCAATTATGTATACATGATGGATCAATTCCTTAAAAATCAGAAACTGCCGAAATTCACCCAATGTGAAATAGATCATTTGAACCATCTTGTAACTATGAAAAATATCAAAAGATTTGTTAGAAGCCTGCTGAAAAATAAATCTACAAAAGCTACAATCATCAGGACAGTATGATACTGGCACAAAAACAGAAATATAGACCAATGGAATAAGATAGAAAGCCTGGAGATAAATCCACCCACCTTATGGGCACCTTATTTTTGACAAAGGTGGCAAAAATATACAATGGAGAAAGGACAGTCTCTTAAATAAGTGGTGCTGGAAAAATTGGGCGGCTACATGTAAAAGAATGAAATTAAAACACTTCCTAACCATATACAAAAATAAACTCAATATCAATTCAAGACCTAAGTGTAAGATTAGAAACTATAAAACTCTTAGATGAAAAAAATAGAACAGTCTTTGACATAAATCACAGCAAGATCCTCCATGAATCACGTTCTAGATTAATGGAAATAAAAACAAACTAATGGGAACTAATTAATCTTAAAAGTTTTCACAGTAAAAGAAACTATAAGCAAGGTGAAAAGATAGCCTTCATAATGGGAGAAAATAATAGCAAATGAAACAATTGACAAAAAACTATCTCCAAAATACACAAGCAGCTCATGCAGCTCAATACCTGAAAAACAAACAACCCAATCAAAAAATGGGCAGAACTAAACAGACATTTCTCCAAAGAAGACATAAATATGGCTAATAAATATGAAACATTGCTCGTTATCACTCATTATTAGAGAAATGCAAATCAAAACTCCAATGAGATATCATTTCGCACCAGTCAGAATGGCCATTATCAAAAAGTCTACAAATAATAAATGCTGAAGACAATGTGTTAAAAAGGGACCCCTCCCGCACTGTTGGTGGGAGTGTAAATTGATAAAGCCACTATGAAGAAAAGTGGAAATTCCTTTAAAAACTAGGAATAAAGCTATCATATGACCCAGCAATCTTGGTAATGGGCATATATCCTCAGAAAACCGTAACTGAAAAAGACACGTACCCCAGTGCACTTTTACAATTGCTAGGGTATAGATCAACCCAAATGTCCATCAACTGATGAATAAATTGTGGTATATATACATAATGGAATATTACTCAGCTATAAAAAGGACACATTTGAAACAGTTTTAATGAGGTGAATGAACCTAGCATCTGTTATTCAGAGTGAAGTAGGTCAGAAAGAGAAACACAGATATTGTATATTAACACATATATATGGAATCTATATGATAAACCTATTTGCAGGGCAGCAAGGGAGCCACGGGCATAAAGAACAGGCTAGTGGACAGTAGGGAAGGAAAAGGCGAATGACTTAAGAGAGTAGTACTGAAACATATGCACTACCATATGTAAAACAGGTAGCCAGTGGGAAATTACTGTTTGACACAGGGAACCCAAAGCGGATCCTCTGTGAGAACCTGGAGGGTGGGATGGGGAGGGAAGTGGGAGGGAGATTTAAGAGGGAGGGGACATATGTATGCCTATGGATGATTCATGTTGATGTAAGATAGAACCATCACAATATTGTAAAATTATTATCCTCCAATTAAAAATATAATTTAAGAAAACAGAAATCTCCAGATCCAGATAATTTCACTGGCAGAGTCTATCAAACCTTTTTAAGAATAACTCTACACAGTCTCTTCCAGAAAACAGAAGGTAAGGAACACTTCTCAACTAAATTCATTTTAGGAGGCTAATATTTTTGTGATACCAAACAACACAGAGACTGTACACATACAAAAAAAGAAAGAAAACTACAGAGTGGTATTCTTCATTAACAAAAAGACAAAATTCCCAAAGTATTAGCCAGTTGAATCTGATGCTCTGACACCAAATAGGTATCCAACAGTTCAATCCTTTTCTGACAATACTGTTCCAGGTAGTTAGTATAGCACACTACATATTTAAGGTTTTTGTCAGGTCAGTATCGAGTCCCAGATGTCCAGGCTGCCTGGCATTCTGTCTGACTTGGTTATGAATTTGAGTTTCCACAACATCCTCACCTTGCATGTTTGATAATTTTTTAGAAACTAGGCATGCTGCTGCTGCTAAGTCGCTTCATTCGTGTCTGACTCTGTGCAACCCCATAGACAGCAGCCCATCAGGCTTCCCCATCCCTGGGATTCTCCAGGCAAGACACTGGAGTGGGTTGCTATTTCCTTCTCCAGTGCATGAAAGTGAAAAGTCAAAGTGAAGTCGCTCAGTAGTGTCTGACTCTTCATGACCCCATAGACTGCAGCCTACCAGGCTCCTCTACCCATGGGATTTTCCAGGCAAGAGTACTGGAGTGGGTTGCCATTGCCTTCTTCGAGAAACTAAGCATAGAACTCATTAAAATTTTATTTTTTACTATTACAGTTTATTATAAAAGATACAAATGAGTGACCAGATAAAAAGGTACATAGAGTCCCAAAGGGTCCTAAGCATTGGACACTCTGCCCCTGTGGAATTATGGTATGCCTCCTTGAAAGCATCCAGATGTGTTCAGCAACTTGGAAGCCCCCTGAATTCAGTTGTTTAAGGCTTTTATGGAGGTTTTGATTTCTTAGGCATGACTGATTAAATCACTGGCCATTGGTGGACGAGCTCCTGTCCTTCTACCCTTCCCTGAAGTTCCGAGGCTTGTTCTTTCTTGAAACTAGTCACCATCCTGAAGCTATTGAGCCTTCCCCACCCCCACCCCACCCCCAGTCATCTCATTAGCATTAACTCAGATATGACTGAAAGGGATTGTTTGAATACCAAATGACATTCCTGTCATGCAGTACAAAATTTTGAGGAGCTCTGTGCCAAGAACTGGGTTCAAAGGCCAAATATATATTTCCTGTTACAACAAAGAATTCCATCAGTGTAGCAAAAGAATATTAACATTGTGACCAAATAATTTATTCTATGAATTCATTTTTTGTTGTTCAATCATTAAGTCACGTCTAACTCTTTTCGACCCCATGGACTGCAGCATGCCAGGCTTCCCCCTCCTTCACTGTCTCTCAGAGTTTGCTCAGATTCATGTCCATTGAGTTGGTGATGTTATCTAGCCTTCTTATCCTCTGCTGCCCCCTTCTCCTTGTGCTTTCAATCTTTTCCAGCATCAGGGTCTTTTACAGTGAGTTGGCTCTTCACATCAGATGACCAAAGTATTTGAGCTTCAGCATCAGTCTTCCAGTACATATTTAGGATTGGTTTCCTTTAGGATTGATGGGTTTGATCTCCTTGAAGTCCAAGGGACTCTCAAGAGTTTTCCATCATCACAATTCAAAAGCATTAATTCTTTGGCACTCAGCCTGCTTTATGGTCCAACTGTCACAATTGTACGTGACTACTGGAAAAACCATAGCTTTGACTAGACGGACCTTTGTCAGCAAAGTGAGGTTAGTTTAATATTTTAAAAATTCTGAAAGTTATGACCAACCTAGATAGTATATTAAAAAGCAGAGACATTACTCTGCCAACAAAAGTCCGTCTAGTCAAGGCTATGGTTTTTCCCATGGTCATGTATGGATGTGAGAGTTGGACTGTGAAGAAAGCTGAGCGCCGAAGAATTGACACTTTTGAACTGTGGTATTGGAGAAGACTCTTGAGAGTCCCTTGGACTGCAAGGAGATCCAACCAGTCCATCCTAAAGGAGATCAGTTCTGGGTGTTCATTGGAAGGACTGATGCTAAAGCTGAAACTCCAATACTTTGGCCACCTCATGCGACGAGTTGACTCACTGGAAAAGACTCTGATGCTGGGAGGGATTGGGGGTGGGAGGAGAAGGGGACGACAGAGAATGAGATGGCTGGATGGCATCACCGACTCAGTGGTCATGAGTTTGAGTGAACTCCGGGAGCTGGTGATGGACAGGGAGGCCTGGTGTGCTGTGATTCATGGGGTTGCAAAGAGTCGGACACGACTGAGCGACTGAACTGAACTGAATGCTTAGCCAGGTGGCTGGGCTTCCCAGGTGGTGCTAGTGGTAAAGAATCCACCTGCCAATGCAGGAGGTGCAAGAGACGTGGGTTTGATCCCTGGATTGAGAAGATCCCCTGGAGTAGGAAATGGCAACCCACTCCAGTATTCTTGCCTGGAAAATCGCATGGACAAAGAAGCCTACAAGGCTACAGTCCTGGCATTGCAAAAAGTTGGACACGAATAAGTGACTAACAGAGTGCTTAGCCATGTTGAGCACCTTTTCATGTGCTTTTTGACCATGTGTATGTCTTTGGAGAAATGTCTACTCAGATCTCTTACCCATTTTTTGATTGCGTTATTTTTTTTTAATTGAGCTGCATGAGCTATCTGTATATTTTGGAGATTAATCCTTTGTCAATCACTTCATTTGCAAATATTTTCTCCCATTCTGTGGGTTGTCTTTTCATTTCCTCTGTGGTTTTCTTTGCTGTACAAAAATAGTTAAGTTTAATTGGTTCCCATTTTATTTTTGTTTTTATTTTGATTATTCTAGGAGGTGGATTCTGCCTATATTTTCCTCTAAGAGTTTTAGAGTATCTGGTCTCACGTTTACATTTAGGTATTTTAATTCATTTTGAGATTATTTCTGTGTGTGGTATTAGAAAATGTTCTAATTTCATTCTTGTACATGTAGCTGTCCAGTTGACCCAGCACTACTTACTGAAAAGACTGTCTTTTGTCCGTTGTATGTGCTTGCCTCCTTTGTTGTATATTGATTGACTATAGGTGCATAAGTTAATTTCTGGGCTTTCTATCCTGTCCCATTGATCTATAAGTCTGTCTTTATGCCAGTATAATACTGTTTTCATCATTGCAGCTTTATAGTATTGTCTGAAGTCAGGAAACCTGATTCTTCGAGCTCCATTTTTCTTAAGATTGTTTTGGCTATTTGGGGTCTTGTGTTTCCATACAAATCTTAAGGATATTTTTGTTCTATATCTGCAAATGATGCCATTGGTAATTTGACTGGTATTGCTTTGAGTCAGGAGATTACCTCAAGTAGTATAGTCTGTTTTTTCTTTTTTAACTTTGCGTGTAGTCTTTTGACAGTATTGATTCTTCCAATCCAAAAACATGATATATCTTTCCATCTATGTTATAGTTGATTTATTTCATCACCATCTTACAGTTTGGGGAGTACAAGTCTTTTGCTTCCTTAGTGGGATTGTTTCCGTAATTTCTCTTTCTGATCTTTCATTGTTAGTGTATGGAAATGCAATGGATTTCTGTGCATTAATTTTAACATACTTTATCAGATTCATTCATGAGCTCTAATTGTTTTTTAGTAGCATCTTTAGGATTTTCTACATAAAATATTATTTTATCTGCAATTAGTGACAGTTTTACTTCTGTTGATTTTCTAATCATTATTGGTATGCGAGCAAACTGCTGATTTTGCTCCATGGATCTTGTATTCACCAATCTTATTTTATTCTCTTATTTTAATAGTTTGTATATTATCTTGGGCTTCCCATGTATATTTTCATTTCGTTTAAAAATAAGGATAGTCAAGGCTCTTAGTATACAATTGTTTTTTCTCTTCTTTCTTTTTCTGGCCTTATTGCATTGGCCAACTTTCATTATAGTGCTGAATACTAGTGGTGTCATCTGGAATCATTGACTTGTTCATGATCAAGCATGTTTTATCCAGAAGAGAAGTTTATTTTATAATATGTAACAGAAGCTGGCATGATTTACTGGAAGGCTAACAAGGCATTCTCTGATTTAATAGAATGTATGTTTTTCTAATAAACACAAATTATAGATATTTAGGAAATAAAAGTTTTTTAAATCATCCATAATCACTTTTCCTAGAGATGATCACTATCTGCATCCTGAAAATGGCAAAATTATTCTGAAAATCCCTTAAATCATGTGGAAGTTAGAAGAGCTATGTGAAAGTCGCTCAGTCATGTCCAACTCTTTGCAACCACATGGACTACACAGTCCGTGGAATTCTCTACCCACTGGAGTGGGTAGCCTTTCCCTTCTCCAGGGGATTTTCCCAATCCAGGGATTGAAACCAGGTCTCCTGCATTGCAGGCAGATTCTTTACCAGCTTAGCCATACCGGAAGCCCAGGAATACTAGAGTGGGTAGCCTATGGAACCGGGGTCCCCTGTATTGCAGGAAGATTCTTTACCAGCTGAGCTACCAGGAAATCCCATAAGAGCTATAGAGAGAAGTAAATGGATCTGGGCAGTTCTCTCTGTACACTTATACTGTGAAATGAAATATAGAAGAATACATATGAAAATATAAGTCTTTAGCCTGTTTTCTATACTTTTATTGTTGTTACTGAACAACAGATTATATAGCATTCTCTCACAATGCACCAAGCATTATACATACAGTTGAACTCAGGATGTTAAATTTATATGGATCAATTGCAGTATTTACATGATTTATGACTTGAGCACCTGTGCTTCTGTAAGACTCAACTCCTTCATATAAAATGTACCATATTTTATAAATACCTATTACTGTGTATTCACTTGCTAGCATTTTTGTTTATATCCATATTTAGCATTTCAAAAATGGTATACTTTGTAATAACAAAAATTAAAGAAATATAATGGCAAGGGAGAGAACTAGGATTCTCATGTTCCAAGAAAATATATTGTCTATTCTGAATCTTTTCAGAAGATGGACAACCAATGTCAGCTAAACAGTAGAATAATAAATTGATACATGCTCAATTACATGTGGGAAATTTAGCGAAAAATTTTTGAACATGAATCTAATCAAGGGAAACAAATATGATATATAAAATCTATGTCAGCCTAGCTTTTAAAATACTATTGTTCATAGGTCTTAGAAACTCCTTCCTCCTTTCCACATAAGTGAACCTCAGAAACCAAGTAAAATACCAAATGAGAGTGATACATAATGTCATTTTTCATATACTGTAGAGTTTGATACAGTTCTAAAGAGTGAAAGAGAATCATTGATTGCCTGAATTCAAATTCCTTTTGCATTATAGCCATTATAGTTAGAATATTTAAACAGACTTACTCAGGTTTTTATCTCACAGTACATAAGCTGAATTAATGACCTTTCCCACAGTAGATATAGTCTCTCTACATCTTCAGCATCTTACTGTTTCTTAGCATGAGTAGCATGGAATATAGATGGGGAAATAGTGGAAACAGTGTCAGACTTTATTTTTGGGGGCTCCAAAATCACTGCAGATGCCGATTGCAGCCAGGAAATTAAAAGACGCTTACTCCTTGGAAGGAAAGTTATGACCAACCTAGATACCATATTAAAAAGCAGAGACATTACTTTGCCAACAAAGGTCCGTCTAGTCAAGGCTATGGTATGGATGTGAGAGTTGGACTGTGAAGAAAGCTGATCACCAAAGAAATGATGCTTTTGAACTGTGGTGCTGGAAAAGACTCTTGAGAGTCCCTTGGACTGCAAGGAGATCCAACCAGTCCATTCTAAAGGAGATCAATCCTGGGTGTTCGTTGGAAGGACTGATGCTAAAGCTGAAACTCCAATACTTTGGCCACCTCATGTGACGAGTTGACTCACTGGAAAAGACCCTGATGCTGAGAGGGATTGGGGGCAGGAGGAGAAGGGAACGACAGAGAATGAGATGGCTGGATGGCATCAACGACTCGATGGACATGAGTTTGAGTGAACTCCGGGAGTTGGTGATGGACAGGGAGGCCTGGCATGCTGTGATTCATGGGGTTGCAAAGAGTCGGACACGACTGAGCAACTGAACTGAACTGAACTGATCCTAACATGAGAATCAGAGTTTATTAGTGATATTTTCTATGAATTTTCATTATCATAGATATGCTGTTACTCTGATGTTTTAAATCCAACATTATCCCCAAAAGAAAATTTTGTCTCACATTCAAGTAATGGTAAAGTAAATTTGAATAATGAGCTTAAATCTTAAATTTGGGTCACTTCAGGTCACTCAAGGCCCAGAAAGACCTGACATGAGAAAAGGTTTTAGCTTTATAGAAGCACTAATTGTGTTACATCTGCTTTTTCTTTCAGGGTTTTAGTTAATTATCTATATTATTTGTCCTCTACTTAAAAGGTTTAATAGGTGATTATGTATACATTCCTGGTTTAATCTTATTTTAATTATTTTCACTGATGGGATAATTCCCGTTTTTGAAGGCTTCCCTGGTGGCTCAGAGGTTAAAGCCTCTGCCTCCAATGCAGGAGACCCGGGTTCAATCCCTGGGTCGGGAAGATTCCCCTGGAGAAGGAAATGGTAACCCACTCCAGTATTCTTGCCTGGAGAATCCCATGGACGGAGAAGCCTGGTAGGCTACAGTCCACGGGGTCGCAAAGAGTCGGACACGACTGAGCGACTGAAAGGAGAAAGGAGAATTATCTTAACACAGCATATTGTCAGGCTTTTCCTAAAAAGGAAAATGTAGTTGGTTCTTCTGTCTCACAGGTATTCAAGTACAGAGGATTTCTTACCTTCCATGAACCAATGAATATTTCATAGATTTTAGAATATGGTGTAAATATGAAATATAGCTGGTGACAGGACAGTTTGTTTTCCTTGGTTGAATTTTATTTGTATCCCCAATTCTAAATGAATCTGACTGATATTTATCTAAAATACTGATGACTCAAGTTGTCTAAAGGAGTCACCTTGTTAGAAGAAACATTTCTTTTTTATTATTATTATTGAAGGATAGTTTCTTTACAGAATTTTGTTGTTTTCTGTCAAACCTCAACATGAATCAGCCATAGGTATACATATAACCCCTCCCTTTGGAACCTCCCTCCCATCTCCCTCCCCATCCCACCCCTCTAGGTTGATACACAGCCCCTGGTTGAGTTTCCTGAGCCAAACAGCAAATTCCCGTTGGCTATCTGTTTTGCACATGGTAGTTTCCATGTTACTCTTTCCATACATCTCACCCTCTCCTCCCCTCTTCCCATGTTCATAAGTCTGTTCTCTATTTCTGTTTCTCCATTGTTGCCCTGTAAATAAATTCTTCAGTACCATATTTCTAGATTCTGTATATGTGTATTAGAATACAGTGTTTATCTTTCTCTTTCTGACTCACTTCACTCTGTATAATAGGTTTTAGGTTCATCCACCTCATTAGAACTGACTCAATTATGTTCCTTTTTATGGCTGAGTAGTATTCCATCGTGTATATATACCACAACTTGTTTAACCATTCATCTGTCGATGGACATCTAGGTCACTTCCATGTTCCAGCTCTTGTAAATAGTGCTGCAGTGAACAGTCGGATACATGTGTCTCTTTCAATTTTGGTTTCCTCAGGGTATATGCCTAGGAGTGGGATTGCTGGTTCATATGGTGGTTTTAGTCCTAGTTTTTTAAGGAATCCCCATACCATCTTTCATAGTGGCTGTATCAATTTCCATTCCCACCAACAGTGCAAGAATATTCCCTTTTCTCCATGAAAAGATGCTAAAAATTGCTCATTATTAGAGAAATGCAAATCAAAACTACAATGAGATATCACCTCACACCAGTCAGAATGGCCCTCATCAAAAAGTCTACAAACAATAAATGCTGGAAAGGGTGTGGAGAAACATTTCGTTAATAATGTTTAGAGCACTTGAGAATTTCTTCTGTAGGAATTGGCTGTATGGAGAGTGGTTGCTCATAGGGATGGGATTCTGTGTGAGGATGATTGGAATTTAGTAGGGTTGATGATTGTACAGCTTGTGACTGTACCAAAGACTGCTAAATTGAACACTTTAAAATGATGAATTTTTTGGTAAATTAATTGTCTCAGTTAAAAATAAGTCAATAAAGAACCAGACTCACAAAGGTCTCACTGTTTATATATACTTTGATTTTGTATAAATATTTCACTGGGTTCAGTTCAGTCCCTCAGTCACGTCCGACTCTTTGCAACCCCATGGACTGCAGCATGCCAGGCTCCCCTGTCCATCACTAACTTCCAGAGCTTGTTCAGACTCTTGTCCATCGAGTCAGTGATGCCATCCAACCATCTCATCCTCTGTTGTCCCCTTTTCCTCCTGCCTTCAATCTTTCCCAGGATCAAGGTCTTTTCCAATGAGTCGCATTGATTCTTTGCATTAGGTGGCCAAGTTTTGGAGTTTCAGCTTCAGCATCAATCCTTCCAATGAATATTCAGGACTGATTTCCTTGAGGATGGACTGGTTTGATCTCCTTGCAGTCCAAGGGACTCTCAAGAGTCTTCTCCAACACCACAGTTCAAAAGCATCAGTTCTTCGGCGATCAGCTTTCTTCACAGTAAAACTCTCACATCCGTACATGACCACTGCAAAAACCATAGCTTTGACTAGATGGACCTTTGTGGACAAAGTAATGTCTCTGCTTTTTAATATGCTATCTAGGTTGGTCATAACTTTCCTTCCAAGGAGTAAGCGTCTTTTAATTTCATGACTACAATCACAATCTGCAGTGATTTTGGAGCCCAAAAAAATAAAGTTTCTCACTGTTTCCACTGTTTCCCCACCTATTTGCCATGAAGTAGATGGTCCATGATGGGACCAGATGCCGTGATCTTAGTTTTCTGAATGTTGAGTTTCAAGCCAACTTTTTCACTCTCCTCTTTCACTTTCATCAAGAAGCTCGTTAGTTCTTCTTTGTGCCATAAGGGTGGTGTCATCTGCATGTCTGAGGTTATTGATATTTCTCCCAGAAATCTTGATTCTACCTGTGCTTCATCCAGCCTGGCATTTCGCATGATGTACTCTGCATGTAAGTTAAATAAGCAAAGTGACAATATACAGCCTTGACATACTCCTTTTCCGATTTGAAACCAGTCTGTTGTTCCGTGTCCAGTTCTAACTGTTTCTTCTTGACCTGCATACAGATTTTTCAGGAGGCAGTAAGGTGGTCTGGTGTTGCCATGTCTTTAAAAATTTTCCACAGTTTTTTGTGATCCACACAACGGCTTTGGAATAGTCAATAAAACAGTAGTACATATTTTTTTGGAACTCTCTTGCTTTTTGATGATCCAAAGGATGTTGGCAATTTGATCTCTGGTTCCTCTGCCTTGTCTTAATTCAGCTCGACATTTGGAAGTTCACATACTACTGAAGCCTGGCTTAGAGAATTGTGAGCATTACTTTGCTAGCAGGAGATGAGTGCAATTGTGCGGTAGTTGGAACATTCTTTGGTATTGCCTTTCTTTGGGCTTGGAATGAAAACTAACCTTTTCCAGTCCTGTGGCCACTGCTGAGTTTTCCAAATTTCCAAATATGTTGGCATATCGAGTGCAGCACTTTCTCAGCATCGTCTTTTAGGATTTGAAATACCTCAGTAGGAATTCCTTCACCTCCACTAGATTTGTTCGTAGTGATGCTTCATTTGACTTGGCATTCCAGGATGTCTGGCCCTAGGTGAGTGATCACACCATTGTGGTTATCTGGGTCATAAAGATCTTTTTGGTATAGTTCTTCTGTGTATTCTTGCCACCTCTTCTTAATATCTTCTGCTTCTGTTAGGTCCATACCATTTCTGTCTGTTATTGTGCCCATCTTTGCATGAAACGTTCCCTTGGTGTCTAATTTTCTTGAAGAGATCTCTAGTCTTTCTCATTCTGTTGTTTTCCTTTATTTCTTTACATTGATCACTTCAGAAAGCTTTCTTAACTCTCCTTGCTGTTCTTTAGAATTCTGCATCCAAATGGGTGTATCTTTCCTTTTCTCCTTTGCCTTCCACTTTTCTTCTTTTCATAGCTATTTGTAAGTCCTCCTCAGACAACCATTTTGCCTTTTTGCATTTCTTTTTCTTGGGGATGGTCTTGATCACTCCTTCCTGTACAATATCACAAACTTCTGTCTATAGTTCTTCAGGCTCTATCAGATATAATCCCTTGAATCTATTTGTCACTTCCACTGTATAATCGTAAGGGATTTGATTTAGGTTAAACCTGAATGATCTAGTGATTTTCTGTACTTTCTTCAATTTAAGTCTGAATTTTGCAATAATATATTATCTCACATAATTGCCATCTTCTTCTTAATATGGTTAAAACATTAACTCATAGCAGCTTTCTTGATGGCTCAGATAGTAAAGAATCCACCTGCAATTCAGGAGATCTGGGTTTGATCCCGGGTTAGGAAGATCCCCTGGAGGAGGGTATGGCAATCCACTCCAGTATTCTTGCCTGGCAAATTCCCATGGACAGAGGAGCCTGGCAGTCTTCAGTCCATGGGGTCTCAAAGAGTTGGACACGACTGAGCACAGCACAGCAGTTAAAGTTGGTGCCCTTTGACCAACATTTCCCCATTTCCCCACCCTTCAGCCACTGGCAGCCACCATTCCACTTTCTGTTTCTGTAAGTTCATACCGCATATAAGCAATATCGTACATTCTGCATCTGATTTATTTCACTTAGCATAATGTCCTCTAGGTTCATCCATGTTGTCACAATGGCAGAATTTTCTTCTGTTCTTTAAGGCTTAATATTCCAATATATGTATATACCACATTTTCTTTATTCATTCCTCCATTAATGGACACTTAGATTGTTTTCATATCTTGACTGTTGTGAGTATTGCTAAAACAAACATGTGAGTTCAGCTCTCTTTGAGATCTTGATTTCAATTATTTTCAATATATATCTAGATTTGGGGAAAGCCTCTTGATGAAAGTGAAAGAGGAGAGTGAAAAAGTTGGCTTTACCTTCAACATTCAGAAAACTAAGATCATGGCATTTGGTCCCATCACTTCATGGGAAATAAATGGAGACACAGTGGAAACAGTGTTAGACTTTATTTTTGGGGGCTCCAAAATCACTGCAGATGCTGATTGCAGCCATGAAATTAAAAGATGCTTACTCCTTGGAAGGAAAGTTACGACCAACCTAGACAACATATTAAAAAGCAGAGACATTACTTTGCCAACAAAGGTCCGTCTAGTCAAGGCTATGGTTTTTCCTGTGGTCGTGTATGGATGTGAGAGTTGGACTGTGAAGAAAGCTGATCGCCGAAGAATTGATGCTTTTGAACTGTGGTGTTGGAGAAGACTCTTGAGAGTCCCTTGAACTTCAAGGAGATCAAACCAGTCCATTCTAAAGGAGATCAGTCCTGGGTGTTCATTGGAAGGACTGATGCTGAAGCTGAAACTCCAAAACTTTGGCCACCTCATGCGACGAGTTGACTCACTGGAAAAGACTCTGATGCTGGGAGGGACTGGGGGCAGGAAGAGAAGGGGACGACCGAGAATGAGATGGCTGGATGGCATCACCGACTCAATGGAGGTTAGTTTGAGTGAACTCCGGGAGTTGGTGGTAGACAGGGAGGCCTGGCGTGCTGTGATTCATGGGGTTGCAAAGAGTCGGACCCGACTAAGTGAACTGAACTGAACTGATATGGTAGTTCAGTTTTTAGTTTTTTGAGGAAACTTTTTATTTTACATATGTTTATGTCATTAACAGCATATTGAAAAGCAGAGACATTGCTTTGCCAACAAAAGTTCATATAGTCAAAGCTCTGAGTGTTTTTCCAATAATCATGTATGGGTGTGAGAGTTGGACCATAAGGAAGGCTGAGTGCTGAAGAACTGATGCTTTTGAACTGTGGAGTTGGAGAAGACTCTTGAGAGTCCCTTGAACTTCAAGGAGATCAAACCAATCAATCCTAAAGTAAGTCAGTCCTGAATATTCATTGGAGGGACTGATGCTGAAGCTGAAGCTCCAATACTTTGGGCACCTAATGTGAAGACCTGACCATTAAAAGAGACCCTGATGCTGGGAAAGATTGAAGGCAGGAGGAGAAGGGGATGATAGGACAAAATGGTTGCATGGCATCACCAACTCAATGGACACGAGTCTGAGCAAGCGCCAGGAGATGGTGAAGGACAGGGAAGCCTGGTGTGCTGCAGACCATGAGGTTGAAAAGAGTCGGACACAACTGAGCAACTGAACAACAAAATATCATTAACAGGCCTTCAAGGTGGTTCATTGGTAAAGAATCCACCTGCCACTACAGGAGACACAGGAAATGAGGGTTCGTTCCCTGGGTTGGAAAGATCCCCTGGACAGGGAAATGATCATTCACTCCAGTATTCTTGCCTGGGAAATTCCATGGGTAGTGGAGCCTGGCAGGCTACAATCCATGGGGTTGCAAAGAATTAGATATGACTTAGTGACTAAACAACAATGTCTTTAACACTACTCTGTGTTGTTTAATTATCAGTTATCTTTAAAGAGACTTAAATAACAGGAGAATCGTTTCTATTTGCCTACATATTTCACATTTTCACTGCTCTTCATTCGTTTTTGTAAATGCACATACTCCTCTGGTGTTTTTTTCTATCTGCCTGATAGATTTTCTTTAACATTTATTATAGTACATAAGAAAAATATTGGCATAAGTGAGTATATATGTATTATTATAGGATTTCCCTGGTAGCTTAGACAGTAACGAATTTGCCTGCAATGCAGGAGATCCGGTTTTGTTCTCTGAGTTGGGAAGATCCCCTGGAGAAGATGGCAATCCACTCCAGTAGTCTTGCCTAAAGAATTCCATGAACAGAGGAGCCTGTTAGGCTACAGTCCATGGTGTCACAAAGAATTGGGCATGACTGAGTGTCTAACACTTTCACTTTCATGTATTATTAATCATTTAGTTAAAGAAACCATGCATTAAAAAGCAAAATAAAAGGCTGACATGTTTGGAACATATCAGAGTAATAACATTACATATAACAGCAGATACTGAAAGTGTTCTTTGCTATGTACTGGGCATTATATTAAACCATAAACCATTTATCATTTATTTTCTCATTTATTCCTTACAACAGCCATTTTAGGTAATGTACTCTTTTTACCCTCATTTTACAAGTAAAAATATGAGAATCCCACATAGGGGCTAATGCCCTTAACAATCAGAGATTTAAAAACCCATAATTAAAAAAATGAAAGTGCCAGTTCTTAAAAGAAATATGAATAGATAATAAACATAAAGGTAATACTCAGAATCTCTCATAATCAGGAAAGTGAGATAATTTTTCAGCTAACCAATTGGCAAAAATAAGCAGTGTTACCAATATTGGCAAGATAAGAAAGATATACTTGTATACTACTAGAAGTATGAATTGGTACATTTTTTAGAAGACCATTTAGCTTTACCTGTTGGTATTTAAAATGTGTATATCCTTTGACTAGATGACTTTATTTGGAAACCCTTATACAAATTCTCAATGAGAAATAACGTGTGTGTGTGTGTGTAATGGGGAACAGTTGAAGACAACCTGATTATCAATAGCAGGGTGTTAAAACCTAATGATGACTTAGCTGTATAATGGAGTAAGCTTTGAAAAGGACGCGCATGTGGGGAAACAGGTAGCTTGATGAGCTGCTGCTGAGGAATATAAACTGGTACAACCTCTCTGGGGGGAATTTTCAAAATAGACATCAACAGTCCTCATTCAGATTGTATCCCTTTTCCCCATGTGTATGCTATATTATTGAGTAGAAAGAAAAATATTTCAGAATCATGCATATAGTAGAACTCAATTGGGGTTGGTTTTTGTTGTTGTTGTTGAAGGATATATGTACTTAAGTACATATGAACCTCCCAGATGAAGGTTTGGAAAGATGCTCACTAAACTGTCAACAATGATTATCCCTGGAAAGAAGGGATCTCAACTTTTTTAATGTCTCTATTGCTTGAATTTTATAATAACTTTTGAAATCATTTTTTAAAAGTTATATTGGTTGTAATTGTGTAATTGCCAAAAAACATAGAGCAATTGACTCAAAGAAGCAAGACCGTTTCCCCCCAAGGGTTTCCAAACCTAATGAATCAGTATTGTGTCTTCCTGGGCTTAAATGAAATTTTATTTTTAATAGATGTGGGGCTCTACCTATAGGGCTCAGTAGAGCTTAAAAGAACTGAAATTTTTCCAGACGGCATGTTGCTGAATAGAAGACAAACCTGTTTAGTGAGCATTTAGCCAAGATCTATGATATGTAGCATTTGTAATCTTTGCAAATTCATATCAGAAATTAAAATGACATATTAAATTCTTCAACTGCAGTTAGAGTTTTTGTTGCAGGTTACAGTGTGTATTTGAAACTATGGCTAGAGTTGTAATACAATAGTGAAATCCTTGCATCCCCATTTTGAAAAGGGAAGTCAGAGGCAAGTGCTCACTCGGAATGTTACCAGTGTGATGCATGGGTCATACAAGATTGTAGAAAGGCTGCACTGGCTCTCCAGTGGTTAATACTCAATGCTTTCACTGCCATGGGCCCAGGTTCCATCCCTGGTCAGAAATCTAAGATCCCACAAGTTGCATGGCGTAACCAAAAAGAGAAAAGAAAAGTCACCTTTATCATTGGTTCTCATGTTTTAATATTATTTAATAAAAAAATAGAGTAGTTTTCATTTCTGTGAAATATATAGTAAAATTGTTTATCTAGAAAGGTAGGATGGGTGAAAGTGAAAAGTGAAGTCGCTCAGTCGTGTCCGACTCTTTGTGACCCCATGGACTGTAGCCCACCAGGCTCCTCCGTTCATGGGATTCTCCAGGCAAGAATACTGCAGTGAGTTGCCATTTCCTTCAAGGGATCTTCCTGACCCAGGGATCGAACCCAGGTCTCCTGCATTTCAGACAGACGCTTTCAGTTCAGTCGCTCAGTCGTGTCCAATTCTTCGCGACCCCATGAATCACAGCACGCCAGGCCTCCCTATCCATCACCAACTCCCGGAATTCACTCAAACTCATGTCCATCGAGTTGGTGATGCCATCCAGCCATCTCATTCTCTGTCGTCCCCTTCTCTTCCTGCTCCCAGTCCCTCCCAGCATCAGAGTCTTTTCCAGTGAGTCAACTTGTCGCATGAGGTGGCCAAAGTATTGGAGTTTCAGCTTTAGCATCAGTCCTTCCAATGAACACCCAGGACTGATCTCCTCTAGAATGGACTGGTTGGATCTCCTTGCAGTCCAAGGGACTCTCAAGAGTCTTTTCCAGCACCACAGTTCAAAAGCATCAATTCTTCGGCGATCAGCTTTCTTCACAGTCCAACTCTCACATCCATACATGACCACAGGAAACACCATAGCCTTGACTAGACGGACCTTGGTTGGCAAAGTAACGTCTCTGCTTTTTAATATGCTATCTTGGCTGTTATTAGGTTAGTGCAAAAGTAATTGCAGTTTTGCATTGTTGAACTTTGCCGTTTGATAGTAGAGTATATTCTTAAATAAACATGGTTATGTTATATATCATTCTAATGTGCATTTCTTGCTTTATATATTTTGCTATTGAAATATTGCTATTTATTTTATATGTATTTTAGGCTAGGGAAATGATGTTAGACAAAAAGCAAATTGGAGCAATTTTCTTATTCGAGTTCAAAATGGGTCGTAAAGCAGCAGAGACAACTTGTAACATCAGCAATGCATTTGGCCCAGGAAATAATGAACATACAGTGCAGTGGTGGTTCAAGAAGTTTTGCAGAGGAGATGAGGAGCACAGTGCCTGGCCATTGGAAGTTGACAGTGACCAACTGAGAGGATCATCAAAGCTGAAGGACTACACGAGAAGTTGCTGAAGGACTCAGTGTCGACCAGTCTATGATTGTTTGGCATTTGAAGCAAATTGAAAAGGTGAAAAAGCTTGATAAGTGGGCACCTCATGAGCTGGCCACAAACCAAGAAATTGTTGTTTTGAAGTGTCATCTTCTCTTATTCTAGGCAACAGCAACAAACTGTTCCTCAATCAGATTGTGAAGTATGATGAAAAGCAGATTTTATATGCCACCCAGTGTCCACCAGCTCAATAGCTAGACTGAGAAGAAGCTCCAAAGCACTTGTCAAAACCAAACTTGCACTGAAAAAGAGTCATGGTCACTGTTTGGTGGTCTGCTGCCAGTCTGATCCACTACAGCTTTCTGAATTTCAGCGAAACCATTACACCTGAGAAGTATGCTCAGCAAATTGATAAGATGCACCAGAAAATGAAACACTGCAGCCAGCATTGGTCAACAGAAAGGGCTCAATTCTCCACAACAGTGACTGACCACATGTCGCACAACCAACACTTCAAAAGTTGAACTACTATGAAGTTTTGCCTCATCTGCCGTAGTCACTTGACCTCTCTCCAGCCGACTACCACTTCTTCAAGCATCTCAACAACCTTTTGCAGGGAAAATGTTTCCCCAAGCAGCAGGAGGCGGAAAACGCTTTCCAAGAATTTGGCAATTCCCAAAGCACAGATTTTTATGCTACAGGAATAAGCAAACTTATTTCTTGTTGGCAAAAATGCTTTGATTGAAATGGCTCCTGTTTTTATTAATAAAGATGTGTTTGAACCTAATTATAATGATTTAAAATCCAGAGTCCAAAACTACTATTACTTTTTGCACCAACCTAACATTACAAAATAGAATTTTAAAATCAGTTATTAGACAGGAGACAAAGTAGAAATTATTTTTCCTTCTAGTGGAAGAACATTATTATATGTTAGGTCTTGATCAAAGCCACCTCAAATTTTCCATGTAAATGTTATAATCTGTAAGTTTAAACTATTTGTGTTAATATTTTTTAACTAGGAAAATAATATGAAGCCAATCATATATTAAGTACATCAAACAAATATTTTGCTTGTGTTTCATTACTCTCTTGAACACTAAAAAATTTACCTTTCCTACAATAGAACTTTCTTTTCTAAAATGCCAAAACCCAAAGTAATACCCAAAGTAATATTTTCACATGAAAAAAGAAATTTGTCTTGATAGTTTTATTTAAAATAATTATTAGAGAAAATTGAACAGTAACAAAATGTAAACCTTTTAGTTTATTATTTTCTGTGTAACATAAAGGGACATGAAGGAATGTAAATATTAGAAAATGCCTGATACAGGAGTCATTTTATAAAATCTCACTATTTACTAAAGTTACATCTGTATTTAAAGAAAATATTTTTACATGGCATGGTGTTGCACTACATAAATAAGAGTGATGATAGTATAAACACTTTTACTAAGATTGAACTGGATGGCAGGAATTGTTCTAAGTGCTTTGCAGTCAGTATTTCATTTCTTTTTTATAACAATTCTGTAAGTACTTATTACTCAGCTTACAAAGAAGGATCTGAGTCTTCAAGAGGTGAAATAACTTTTTTTAAGTTCACATAACTGCGAAATGACAGAAACATACTTTGAATCCAGGAAGTCTGATTCCAGAATCTAAATTCATAAGCACATTGCCTATAGAGTAAGATTTTCAAAAGGGAGGACTTCATAGCTATGCAAAATACAATACTTTTTTTTTTCCTATCTTATCTGAGAGGTGCTCAGCCTGCTATACATCTGGGAAGCTAAAATTCTATCATTGTAGACTTACTGCTTTGGGTTTGTAAGACTTAGGAATGTCAGGAATCTCCAGTTAAAATGCAAATATTCACTTGAGTTATACACATCTAAAGGTATTATGACTGTGTCCAGGAACTCAGTAATGAAACACGGGTTCACTGGCTGTGGAGCAGCAGAGAAGAGCAGAGAGACAGACTTGGGAACCAAAAACGAGAGAGGCCAACAACTGACTAACCTGAGGGTTTTTGCCAAAGGCTGAAAAAGGATAGCCAACAATTTAAGCTTTTTATGGCTCAGGACAGCAATTATTAAGACATTGAGATTTTTTTCATTTTTCTTCAGTATATACCATTTACCATCTCTTTGATTCTAGGAAATACAGCACAGCTGACGCTACTCAGCATTGATACGTTTTATTATTAACTAAATACCTCTCCTTTGTCTCACAGCAATCAGCAGGCCTTTTTACTGGAGAATGTCCCTTGTACTAATGCAAGCTGTGAGGGGGCACATCGTATGTTTAAAGTCTACTGGGAGCTGATGGACCTAAACCAAATCAGAGATGCAGTGGTTGCCACCTTCTTTGACATTTACGAAGATGTGAGTTCAGAGCTCTTCTGTGTGTTTGGAATCTAATTGCCTTCTACCTTGTCTCACTTTCACTTCACCCTGTTTAACCAGAGAATAGATAAGATAATGAAAGCAAACGACTTAATTAAAGAAAACCCTTTTATTTACTTTTTTAAGAAAACCCCTTTTAATGTTAAATGACAGAAAGAACAAATTAATTGATACCACTGGCTGATCAAAACAGTGAAATATGAAAGCGTCTTTATCATTTTATGCTTGTTTAGATGAAACCACAGTTGTGCATGTGCCCAAGTAGAGAAAACAACAGCCAACAGATGACAGACCCTTAAACCTGAGCAGGATCACAGAAGAATGAGTTCAGTGTGTACTCTTTCTTAACCTCGTAACTGGAGGTGGCATCTATTGCCCCAGATTCTTGTAACTGTCCTCAGTTGCCAGGTGGCCTGGGAAAGGCACACAGGGTCCTGGTTTTCTTCTTTCTAATGTCAAAAGCCAGTTTTGGGGGAAAAAGTAAATTTTGACAAAAATGCGTTAAATTCCAGAGTTAATATGTCACAATATATCCTTGTAAAATAACTTGATTATTTTAAAAAGTTAAATCTCCATCAGGACAATTATATCCAATGCTAACCCAGTTGGTTTTGTTTGGCTTTTTGTAGGAGGCTGATCTTTAGTTACAAGTATCTTCCAGGTCCTTGTTTTCCTCTGTCTCTCTGCTACCAATTCTTGTATTGTTTCACTTTTTATAAGCAATTTCCAAGCATAAAAGTAATTGGGTAAAAATATAACAAGAGGAAAAATCAATAATTCTATTTATAGTTAATTCTAACTATAAATCAGCTTTTAATTTCTGTACCTTAAAAAAAATAAATGAAATTTAAAATTGCATCTAAATCTAGGAGATAAATTAGCTATGAAAGAGTCGAATAATGAATTCTTAACGTGTGTGTGCATACTAAGTTGCTTCAGTCATGTCCAACACTTTGTAACCCTATGGACTGGACTGTAGCCTGCCAGGTTCCTCTGTCCATTGGATTCTCTAGACAAGAATACTGGAGTGGGTTGCCATGGCTGCCTCCAGGGGATCTTCCCAACCCAGGGATCAAACCCATGTCTCTTATATCTCCTTCAATGGCAGACAGATTCTTTACCACCTGGGAAGCTCACATTTATAACAGGCTGTGCTGTGCTTTGTCACTCAGTCGTGTCCAACTCTTTGCAACCCCATGGACTGTAATCCGCCAGGCTCTTGTGTCCTTAGGGAGTCTTCAGGCAAGAAGACTGGAGTAGGTTGCCATGCCCTCCTCCAGGGTCTCTTCCTAACCCAGGGATCGAACCCAGGTCTCCAGCATTGTAGGTGGATTCTTTATCGTCTGAGCCACCAGGGAAGCCCACATTCATAATGTAAAAAGGGTTTATTCAAACTGATACAAGTCACCAGAAACTCCCACTGGAAAAACAACATGATTAAGTCAATTTACAGAAGAAAAAAAAAAGATGTGAGTAAAATAACTAACATGTGAAATATGGATCTTGTAGCTCATACGGTAATCTGCTTGCAGTGCAGGAGCCCTGGGTTCGATCCCCGGGTTGGGAAGATCCCCTGGGGAAGGAAATGGCAGTTCATTCCAATATTCTTGCCTGGAGAATCCCATGGACAGAGGAGCTTAGCGGGCTACAGTTCGTGGGGTCACAAAGAGTCAAGACACGACTGGGTAACTAACACTAACTAACATGTGAAAAGATAGGATAAATGATTGACCTCATTAAGAGTTAGCAGAATGAAAGTTTAATTGAGCACCTTTTTTACCCCCAGTGAAATTAGCAAACCCTTCCACTTTTTTAGAAAAAAAAATAAGAACCAGCACAAATAAAAAGTTACCTTCTTTCTCTGATGATTGGAAACACTTCAGTAGTCCATGTCAAAGGCCTTTAAAAATTAATGCACGGGGCTTCCATAGTAGATCAATGGTAAAGAATCCTCTTGCCAATGCAGGAGGCATAGGTTCTATCCCTGATCTGGGAAGATCCAACATGCTGTGGAGCAACTAATCCCAAGTGCCACAACTACTGAACCTGTGCTCTAGAGCCTGGGAGCCACAACTACTGAAAGCCTGTACAGCACACGCAGCTAGAGAGTAGCTGCAGTATGCATGCTGTCTGCAGTGAGAGAAAAAGCCACACAGCAACAGAGACCCAGCACCATGAAGAATAAATAAATACATTTTTTTTTAATTCATGCAGATATGCCTGGAAAGAAATACAGAAGAGTAACATTTATCTTCAGAGATTTAAATTATAGGTGTTCTTTTTTTCATTTTATTTATATTTTAATATTCTAGGTTTTCTATTTTTAATAGTATTTTTATTTTAAATAGCAAGTTGAATAAGTAAGGTCTGTATTTACATGATAAATATGTCGTGCATTTTCATCATTTTTTTCAGTCAGTCCAGTAGTTTGTTCTTACCATTTTTATGTTTTTTCCAGGGAATCTTGGACATTGTAGTACTAAGCAAAGGGTATACAAAGAGTGATTTTGCCATCCATACCCTAAAAAATAACTTTGAAGCAGATGCCTATTTTGTTAAAGTCATTGGTGAGTATTTGTTTAATATGCTTTATATTAAGTATTAACATCTGATTTGTATTCTGTCAATGCACATTTTCCAAAGAGTAAAACATGCTTCTGTGTAACAACTCTCCAAAGCAGACAAATCAACTTCAGTACAACACGACCACCCTGTTCAAATTTTGCCAGCTGTCCCAACAATGGCTTTTTCCTTTCTGATGCAAAGTCTGTTCGGGAATACTACTGTCACATCTTCTCTAGTCTGGAACAGTTCCTTTTCATGCCCTTAGCAGTTTTAAAGAACATAGGCCTACATTCTGTAGTGCAATCCTGTTTCTTCTTTACCCAGTTCAAGATACACATTCTTTGCAGAAACTTCACTAATGGAATTTGGTGGAACCTATGCTGTGGCCTTTCAATGCATCATATCTAGAAACACATGACGCTGACCTGTCCCACCACCATGATGATACCCTTGATCATCTGGTCATCGTGATGACTGCTAGTTTTCCCACCTTAAATTAACTTTTCCCCCTTTATAATTGATTAGTGTTTTGTGGAAAGGTATTCTGATACTTAATATACTTTCTCCATATCAAATTTTTACCAGTTTTAGAATCCATTGACGACAACTGCCTAAATCAGCCTTCTGTATGACAGTTGTCAATAAGTAGTTCTCTGTTTCCAGTGCTTCTGCATTTTTTAGTTGGCATTCTGCTCTACATCTGCTATCTCCTCCACCTAACACTTATGTTCATCATAGAGATCCTGAACATGTTAAGTGTGTGCCTAAGTATTTTATTTTCTTTGACATGATTATAAATGTCACTGTGTTTAAGTTTAGTTTCTACATAGTTGTTTTTAGTGTGTAGAAATACAGTTGATTTTTGTGTGTTGATCTTATATACTGCAACCTTGCTCAGCTCACTTATTAGTTCCAGGGGGATTTTTTAATTTTTATTCTGTGTAACATTATTTTTTCCTAAACTTTTTATTTTGTATGGGATATAGCTGATTAACAATGTTGTGATAGTTTCAAGTGAACAGCCATGGAACTCAGCCATACATACACAAGTATCCATTCTCCAAACTCCCCTCCTATCCAGGCTGCCATATAACATTGAACAGAGTTCCCTATACTATACAACAGGTCCTTGTTGGTTATCCATTTTGAATATAGCAGTGTGTACATGTCCATCCCAAACACCCTGACTATCCCTTCCCCCCATTTCCTTCCTTCATTCTCTAAGCCTGTGAGTGTCTTTCTGTTTTGTAAGTAAGCTCATTTGTATCCTTTATTTTTAGAGTCCACATATAAGGAATGTCATATGATATTTCTCCTTCTCTGTCTGACTTACTTCACTTAGTATGACAATCACTAGGTCCATCAAAGTTGCTGCAAATGGCATTATTTTGTTCTTTTTAATAGCCAAGTAATACTCCATTTTATGTATCTACCACATCTTCTTTTATCCATTCTTCTGTCAATGGACATTTAGGTTGCTTCCATGTCTTGGTTACTGTAAACAGTGTTGCAAAGAACATTGGGGTATATATATCTTTTCAGATCATGTTTTTCTTCAGATATATGCCCAGGAGTGGGATTGCAGGGTCATATGGTAACTCTTTTTAGTTTTTTAAGGAACTTCCATACTGTTCTCCGTAGTAGCTGTACCAATTTATAGTCCCACCAATAGTGTAGGAAGGTTCCCTTCTCTCCATACCCTCTCCACCATTTATTGTTTGTGGGTTTTTTGATGATAGCCATTCTGGTAGGTATGAGGTGATATCTCATTATAGTTTTGATTTGCATTTATCCAACAATCAGAGATGTTGAACATCTTCTCATGTGCCTCTTGGCCATCTATATGTCTTGTTTGGAGAAATGTCTATTTAGGTCTTCTGCACAGGCAGAAGGATAAAATTAACCTTATGCCTGTGCCCTTACTGATTCCCACAACAGCACAGATCCATAGAATGCCCTTCAGACAGGAGACTTTCTGTGCTACAGAATTGGAGGGGTTCCCTAGCTTCCCTGAATCAGAACTAGCTCCTAGCTCTAATTTTTTTCCTCTTATTCCTGTCAGCTTTTAGAGCTTCTCATTCTGATTCCACTAATACTTAACACAAATTTCTGACAAACATATGTGAACCTGTATTTCCTTGGATTGTTAAAATTTTAACAGTATCTTCACCTTTCACTTCCCAAATAAGATGAGACCTTTCAAAAGCTTTTATCCCCTGCCTGCTTCCAGATTTTGTTGAAATAATGTAGAAATTTATTTCTGGATGATTGACTTAGTTTTACCTTTCTTTTTTTTTTTTTTTGAAGGATAATTGATTTACAGAATTTTGTTGTTTTCTGTCAAATATCAACATGAGTCATTCATAGGTGTACATGTGTGCCCTCCCTCTTGAACCTCCCTCCCATGTCCCTCCCCATCCCACCCCTCTAGGTTGATACAGAGCCCCTGTTTGAGTTCCCTGAGACATACAGCAAATTCCCATTGGCTATCTATTTAACATATGGTCTCACCCTCTCCTCCCCTCTCCCCATGTCCATAGTCTTTCTCTACGTCTGCCTCTCCACTGCTGCTTTGCAAATAAATTCATCAGTAACATCTTTCTAGATTCCATATATATAGGCGTTAGTATGCAATATTTATCTTTCTCTTTCTGACTTACTTCACTCTGTATAATAGGCTCTGGATTCATCCACCTCATTGGAACTGACTCAAATGTGTTCCTTTTTTAAGGCTGAGTAATATTCCATTGTGTATATGTACCACAACTTCTTTATCCATTCATCTGTCAGTGGACATCTAGGTTGCTTCTATGTTCTAGCTATTGTAAATAATGCTGCAATGAATATTGGGGTACATGTGTCTTTTTCAACTTTGGTTTCCTCAGGGTATATGCCTAGGAGTGGGAGGTTTTATTCCTAGTGTTTTAAGGAATCTCCATACTGTCTTGCATAGTGGCAGCATCAATTTACATTCCCACCAACAGTGCAAAAGTGTTCCCTCTTCTCCACACCCTCTCCAACATTTATTGTTTGTAGGCTTTTTGATAATGGCCATTCTAACTGGTGTGAAGTGATATCTCGTTGTAGTTTTGATTTGCATTTCTCTAATAATGAGTGATGTTGAGCATATTTTCATGTGTTTGTTAGCCATCTGTTTAGCAAAATTCAGCACCCATTTTATGATTAAAACTCTTCAAAAAATGGGCATAGAAGGAACCTACCTCAACATAGTAAAGGCCATATATGATAAGCCCACAGGAAACATTATTCTCAATGGTGAAAAACTGAAAGCATTCCCCCTAAGATCAGGAACAAGACAAGGGTGTCCACTCTCACCATTGTTATTCAACAAGTTTTGGAAGTCCTGGCTACAGCAACTAGAGAAGAAGAAGAAAGAAAAGGAATCCAGATTGGAAAAGAAAAAGTAAAGCTCTCACTGTTTGTAGATGACATGACACTATACATAGAAAACCCTAAAGATAACTATCAGAAAATTACTGGAGCTAATCAGTGAATTTAGCAAAGTCACAGGATACAGGATCAGTACACAGAAATCACTTGCATTCCTATATACTAACAATGAAAAATCAGAAAGAGAAATGAAGGACTCAATCCCATTCACCATTGCAACAGAAAGAACAAAATATCTAGGAATAAACATACCTAAGAAGACAAAAGAATGTATATAGAAAATTATAAGACACTGATGAAAGAAATCAAAGACAACATAAACAGAGATTCCATGTTCCTGGGTAGGAAGAATCAGTTTTGTGAAAATGACTATGCTGCCAAATGCAATCGACAGATTCATTGCAATCCTTATCAAATTACCAGTGGCATTTTTCATAGAACTAGAACAAAATATTTCACAATTCATATGGTTTTACCTTTTGTACCTTCTGTTTTCTAAATCCTTAACAATTTTTAGCCATGTTAGCAATGATCATTTAAACTAACAAGTTTTACTAGCTCTACTGTCACCATATACTTATATACCACGTTTACCTTTCTTCATTCAAATTCTGGAGTGTTTCTTCAAGAGATTTTCAGAAAGGCGTACATAGGTTAATACATTTTCTGAGCACTGGTATGTTTTAAAATATCTTTTATTAAGCACAGAATTTTTTTATTTAAATTTTAACTTAATTTTAAAAATGAAAGATAGGTAATCAATAACAGATAAAAAGTTTTCTATGTACAGTCTAAAATAATGTCTAAATGACAAGAATGGCTGAAATGGGATTATTTCACATGTGTTGATTATATTTGCTTTGTATTCATGTGTTTTAAAGAAACAAAAACTAAAGACATTTTCAGAGAAATGAATGTGAATAGCCACCCATAATCCAGGCAAGGATTTTTCATTTCAAATGTAACTAAAACCATTATACAGTATTGACCTTTAGTTTTGACTTTCTATCATTCTTCTCCCAACCTGTACATTTATTTAGTGTTACAGTATTTATGCACAATTACTGCAGTTTTCTTTTGGTTTTGGCATTTGTGTAAAGTAGCTAATGTAAACTGAATCACAAAACCAGAAGTGAAAGCTTTATACTTGAAAAATCTTTAAGTATACAAAGACATAATGTATAGTGAGGTTTAGCATGAAATGTTAAGGTCCTGAGCATTGTCATTTTAAAGAAAACTTACAGATTGTACATCCCATTGGTCATGTTTTAAGCTAATTTAATAACCAATAATGCACATAGCTCATTAAACATTTTAATTGCAGTTTTTCATTTAACTTTGTGACTAAGCTGTCTTCTTAAATTTCATTACTCTTTTTTAAACAACTTTGGTTTTTAAAGTCTAGGGGTATTAGAAATTACTTTTTAGAACAGTTTATTTAAAGGGGTATTATAAAATGCTATAATAAATCTCTTTAGACCTTTATGATGTGGTTATAAATACTAATAAATTATGAAAGTTGATGAAATTGTTAAAAATCCTTAAACTAGACTGTGGATCAACCAGGGTCACCTAGTTAGTAGGAAAACATTTATTGACAACTTAAAATGAGAAATACCATGTTGAAGTTTGACAGGAAACAACAATTTTCTATAAAGCAATTATCCTTCAATTAAAAAATAAATAAATTTTAAGAAAAGAAAAAAAAATGAGATACTTCAAAACTAAATAATTAAAAGCAAGTTCTTGATATCAAGAAGCTCACAGTAGCCAAAAACAACGCACAAATAATAGGAGGCTGAAATTATATACCAGTATCTGTCCTGTTGGGGCTTTGAAGTTGGCTCAGTGGTGAAGAATCTGCTTGCCAATACAAGAGACATGTGTTTGATCCCTGGGTCAGGAAGATTCCCTGGAGATGGAAATGGCAACCCACTCCAGTATTCTTGCCTGGGAAATCACATGGGCAGAGAAGCCTGGCGGGCTTCAGTCCATGGGGTTGCAAAATTTTAAGAATACAACTTACTAACTTGTTCAGTCTCTCAGTCAAATAAACTGTCAATAAGAATTGATTAAATTATGTTGTATCCATACTGTTGTTGTTCAGTTGCTAAGTCCTGTCTGACTCTGCAGTCCCATGGACTGCAGCACGCCAGGCTTCCCTGTCTCTCACGATCTCCCAAAGCTTGCTCAAACTCCTGTCCATTGAGTCAGTGATGCATTCCAACCATCTCGTCCTCTGTCATCCCTTTCTCTTGCCTTCACTCTTTCCCAGTATCAGGGTCTTTTCATTAAGTAAACAACAACAACAACAAAAGCTATGCTGTTAAATTTCCCTTTCCCGTAGTGGGCCCTTTTATGTGTTTTAGCTGTTCCGTTTTTGTTGCTTACGAAAAATGTTTTACTGTACTTATGTGTGCTCAGACACTCATCCATGTCAAACTCTTTGCGACCCCATACCTGATGCAAAGAATTGACTCATTTGAAAAGACCCTGATGCTCAGGAAGATTGAAGGTGGGAGGAGAAGAGGGCAACAGAGGATGAGATGGTTGGATGGCATCACCGACTCAATGGACATGAGTTTGAGTAAACTCTGGGATTTGGTGATGGACAGGGAAGCCTAGCGTGCTGTAGTCCACAGGGTCGCAAAGAGTCAGACACGACTGATCAACTGAACTGAAACGATCAGCCCCCAGGCGCCTTTGCCTGTGGGATTCTCCTGCAAAAATACTGGAGTAGAGGGCCATTTTCTCCTCCAGGGAATCTTCCTAACCTGCCATTTCCTCCTCCAGCGGATCTTCCTGACCCAAGGATCAAAACTGTATCTCTTACTTCTCCTGCATTGGTAGACAGATTCTTTACCACTGTTGCCACCTGGGAAGGCCTTTATTATACTTATAGCCATATGTTTTAAACAAAAAATTTAACTGTCCCACTTCTAGGAATTGAACTTTTACTATAATAATAACTTCTATCTTGGAACATTTAGGAGTTGTTTGTTTTATTTTGTTTTTTTCCTAACTAAAGCACAAATGATGGAATTTTTATTTTGATGTCACTGAGTAAATTATATTCTTGCACTGATTTAATTCACTATTGGTACTTTTTACTTGTTCCTCAGCTTGACATTTGGAGTCTTAAAATAGTGATTTCAGAGTGACATTTATAAAAACATTTCCTTTTGATTATGTAAGAGAATTTTAAGGCATTATTCTTTTTTTATTTGTAAATTTTTGGTATTCATTTTGCTTTTTCATTATAAAAATAAGGCAGCCTATTCAATGGCAAGCCACTCCAGTACTCTTGCCTGGAAAATCCCATGGACGGGGGAGCCTGGTAGGCTGCAGTCCATGGGGTCGCTACGAGTCAGACATGACTGAGCGACTTCACTTTCACTTTTCATTTTCACACATTGGAGAAGGAAATGGCAACCCACTCCAGTGTTCTTGCCTGGAGAATCCCAGGGACGGGGGAGCCTGGTGGGCTTCCGTCTATGGGGTCACACAGAGTCGGACACGACTGAAGTGACTTAGCATTGTAAAAACATTTGGAAAGTCTGGAAAAGCATTAATATTTTTTAAAAGCTGTGATCTTTACCACTTATTAGATACAACTACTCTGAACACTCAGCATTCTGCTAGTTTCTAAAGTTTCAAAAGTAGCTGCAGCAATGAAAGCTAATGCTTTTAAATCCTGGAATCCATAATGATAGAATCTATAATTAATTTTATTTTTTTGAGCATTTTTTCTTTTATTTTTGCTTTCTCTTTTATGGTTTTAAGTATAGTTGATGAACAATATATGTAATTTTAAAGTGTACAATATAGTCATTCACAATTTTACAAGTTACACTTTATTTATAGTTATTATGAAATACTGGCTGTGTTTTCTATTTTACACAATATATCCTTGTAGTTTATTTTTTTTAAGACTTTATTATTTTAAAAGACAACAATAGTAGCTAATATTTATTGTTTATCATGTACCAGGTCCTCTGTGTATTTTGCATGTGTTATCTCATACCTATACATGATAATTTTTAATGATAATATATATGAAGTATAACTTTTCAAAATATTATAATCTTACATATTTTGTAAGGAGAAAGTATAAAATTTAGCTTACAAAACAAGAAGTTATACTTCTGGTTCTTTTCTTCATTTCTGACTTTAGAGAGCATATGTCATCCATGATCCAGCCTCATTCATTCAGACTCTACCCGTTCAAGGCTCCCACTTTTCTAGATAATTTTCTTGTATGTGAGCAAACTTATACAAAGAACCTCTTAAAACCAAACCACTTCCCTCTGTGCCCAGTCAAAGTGTTAAACACCCAAAGCAAGATAGATCCCATTTGGAATCATAGGATTTGGAAGCTTTTATAAACCTTATAAATTATTTTAAAACAAGGAAAGGTAAATTGATTTGCATTGGCTCACATAGCAAGAGATGGCCCCACTTAATGGAATATCCTATACTGCATGATTAGAAAGCCTAAAAAGAGCTGAACTTCAGGTTTTTAGCCAGTGTTAGTATCAGGGATTTGTATTTGGGATTTGTTCTTGGTGAGCACTAATGACCTATATAGATTTTAGTATGATTAATCTGATATGTACTGAAACTGACAACAACAAAAATCCTGTTAATAACAGAAGATGAACTACTAACACATATATAAAATGTATGCTATATTATGTTTCTCAGCAACATTTGATTCAGTTCTTTCTTTCTTTTTGAAGAAATTACATCTAATTATGTTTGAACATTAAAGCTATGTTTAAACTGTACTGTGAACCTGTCACATTAATATACTGACAAAGATGAGAAGAGAAATGAAAATAAAATTTTTCCTTTTATAGCCTATATATTTGAAGAAACCTAATGCTTTTCAGACTTTTTAAAAATTTTATTAGTTCAAGGGAGAAAGATAGTAAGATGTATGTATGTGACTACCTGTGTCCTTTTTTTCTAATGGTAAAACTAAAGGAGTGTCTGTCACAGAGGGATTTAGAGATAAAGCCAAAGCTAAGTAAAATTTCAGTGTTCTATAGCATTCCTTAACAAAAGCAGTATAACAGCTGAAAGTAGCCAAAGACATTTTTTTTTCTGCCTTACATCAAACATACATAGTAAGTGCAGCCCAGAAATGATACAGTCCAAATATGCCTTTCCTGCTGCAGTACCTATATAGATGTCACTGGAAAAAAGGTCAGGTTATTTTATAATGAAATAATAATTTCAGGCTAAGAACAAGTTAACCTTTATTTGGGAGTTCTGCATTCCTAATTAAACAGTTATCAATATTATCAACAATATTAAACAGTAAACATTCTTAATTAAATAATAACATTAATTAAACCCAAGGGTTAGTATTATTCCTTCATGTGTCTTTAGTTGCAAAACCCAAGGAAATGCATATTCTATCTGTATTATGTAGACAACTCTTTTTATGAGACATATATGTATACAGACACACCTCAGAGATACGCGGGTACTTGGTTACAGATGACTGCAATAAGTGAGTATCACAATAATGTGAGTTAACAAGCTTTTTGGTTTCCCAGTACCTATGAAAATTATGTTTATATTACACTTTAGTCTATTAACTGTTCAATATCATTATGTCTTAAAAAATTATAATTGTAATTTAAAAATATTTTACTGCTAAAATATGCTAAGCATCATTTGAACTTTCAGCAAGTCATAGTAATAACATCAAAGATCGGTGACCACAGATCATTGTAACAAATGATAAAGTTTGAAATATTGTGAGAATTACCAAAATGTGACAGAGACACAAAGTGAGCAAATGCTGATAGAACAATGGTGCTGACAGATTTGCTTGACACACGGTTGCCACAGATCATCAATTTATTAAAAAAAAAAACAATATCTGAGAAGTGTAATAATGCAAAGCTCAGTAAAACAAGATACCCCTATATAATATATATATGTTTGATATGTATATTTATGATACATTTAAATCTTCTCATTATGATCCTATTACACACTACAATGTGAAACTTCAAATTTAATAGAGGAAGTCTTGTTAAGAATAGATACAGGAACTCAATTTTTATCTTGCTATATATAAAATGAAAGAGACTCATGTAATTTTGAATAAATACTGTCAACTATGCTAAACAAAACACAGACATTTTATCTTGTACAGAAAATAATTCAGTGGTTCATTGATTTCCCATCTTATATAAATATAGGATAATGTGTTTTTTAAATGAGTTAGTGTTTAGTGACCACATGGTCTTTCAAAAGAGTGTCATTCCCTTTCTGACCTTGAGTAATGTACTGGCCCAAGCTTCGGTTTCTGCTCCTGAAGAAAAAAGGGCGGGAGGAGGAGGGTAATTAGACTTACTTCACAGCCTTGCTGTGAGGATTAAGGAAGAGCATATATGAAACTTCAGCATATGAACTTTGGGGGTGGGGTGGTACAAACATTCAATCCATGACAGTGGATTATAATAAGTTGGTAACAGTATCTGGATAGTTGGGTTAAAGTGATTTTTATTTTCTCCTTCCTCCTCTATATTTTTAAATTTTTTTCTCGAATACCATGTGTTGTTATAGAAAAGTATTCACAAATATATATAGTAAGTGAATGGTAGAGTAGTGGTTGCTTTGGGCCAGGGGTGGGAATGGGGCATGATGGCTAAAAGGTACAGGGTTTCTTTATTGTGATGAAAACTGATTGTGTTGATGATTGCACAATTCTAGGAATTTACTAAAAACCATTGAATAGGACCCTTTGAACGGGTGAATGCTCTGGTGTGTGAATTATATCTCAGTAAATTTGCTACAAAAATGAATGTATGAAGGGAGTTTTGGAAGTACTGTAGATCTGTTTATTAGCACTTACAGTCACTATATCCAGTATCTTCTCCCACAATTGCACATTATTGTCTTCACTTTGACTGCTACTTAGTTTTTCTCAGTGAGGATCTATCCATTTATATAGCAAGCATCTACTGCTGTCAACTTGGAAAAGGAAGATGTACTCACATAAAATAGCTAAAGGACAGTGAAAAGAACTTTATACTCAAATGTTGAATGGAACTATATGTATATAAGATTATTAAGATCAAAGTCTTCTGTGAAGATGACAGTTGAGAACCTAGATCCTTGAAAGATGGTTAAGGTTTGGAAAAACCAAAATGAGTAGTGGTATATAACATTTTAGGAAGGAGAGGCCATGATCGTAGTAATAAAGAATGAGCTGATAGAAAGAAGTAGAAACTAACTCACCTCCATATACTGTGTTGAAGATTAATAAGAGAATATTGATAGTATCATTGATAAATGGGCACCTATAGCAAAGAAAAGATTTTGTCAGTGACCCAATAACTACAGAGACTTACTGAATTAATCAAGATTCTCCAGAAAAACAACATCAATAGAATACAGAGAAAAAGAGAGAAAGATTTATCGTAAGGAATTAATTCATAAAGTTATGGAAGATGGCACGTCCAAAATCTGCAGAGCCAATGTCCCACTTTGAGTCACAAGGCTAGCAGGCAGCTGTAGAACCAGGAAGAATGGTGTCCAGTTCATCAGGCAGGAAAAGGTGATGTTCTAGTTTGAAGACCCATCAGGCAGGAGGCTTCTTCCTCAGGAGAGGTCAGTCTTTTGTTCTATTCACCTGGGTGAATGAGGCCCACACATTATGAAAAACAATCCGCTTTACCCAGTTTACTGATTAAATGTTAATCTTATCTGAAAACACCCTCACAGACACACCTAGAGTAATATTTGATCAAGTGCCCGGACACCTCATCACCCAGTCAAGTTGGCATATAAAATTACCTGTCACACTTACTATTTAAATTCTTCATCAAAAAAGTCTGTGATCAAGTGTGCAGAGACAGAAGATGAATTTTACAGCAATGTTCAGAAGAAAAAACTAGATGTTCATTAAAAAAATTGATGTTCTGACCTGAGGGCTTTGACGAGAGTAACCACCTAGGAATACAGACATCTAGGTGTGAGCTGACAAGACAGTGGAAATACAGTTGTAGCAGTGGGTGTTCAGGTGTATAGCTTGATAAGATTTTACACAGCTTTACATGGCTTCTCTTATAGCCACACTCCAGTCAAAATAAAATATTTCCAGTACCCAAGAAGGGCCCCTTCCTTATATTCCCTGCAAAAGTATAACCACTGTTCTGATCTCTGTCACCACAGTTTTTCCTTTTCTAGCTGTCATATAAATGTAATCATATAGTATATACTCTTTGTGTCTGACTTCTTTTATTTAATATTGTATCTGTGAAATTCATCCAACATATACATTTGTAAATGTAATCTTACTGAACATATCTGCCTTTTTTTTTTTTACCTTAGCAAGAGAGTATAAACCCCCTTTCATGTCAACATTTGTAGGTCTCTCATGCTTTAATAGCTCCATGTCAGTCCATAAAACTACAGATGTTCCATAATTTATTTAGCATTTTCACCCTTCGTGGACACATAGGTAGTTTCTAACTTTTCATATACATGAATTTGATGAGTTGAGAGCCTGTGTTTTTAGTGTTAATAGACAATACTAAATTACCTTTCCCAAAAATCACAGATATTTATATCCCACCAGCATAACACTGTCCAGTTTACCACATATTTATCTGAGCACTCTAAATTTTTATTTCACTAAGAAATTTGTTTTTTTAATAAATTTGTTTTTCACCATGCAAATGATGAAAAAAATACAGGAGTCTATAATAGTGAAAAGTAAGTCCCTTTTGCACCAGTGTTTCCCAGTGGTCCAATTCTTCCCCCACAAAGCAACCTCTTCTTTGTGTCTGTCCAAGATATTTTATGCACTTAAACAAGCACATGTGTTTATATGCTTTCATTTTACATAAATGGTAGTTCTAGACTTTGCTTTCTCCATTTAATGATGTATCTTAGAGATTATGCTTTAACAATATAATCTAGAGCTACATCATTATTTTAACTATCAACCAGTATCATGTAGTATGGATACTGTTCATGTTCATGGGTTCTCAGAAAATGGAGAAGAGGGCAGCAAAGGATGAGACAGGTAGCATCATGAACTCAGTGGACGTGAATTTGAGCCAACTCTGGGAGACGGTGAAGGACAGAGAAGCCTGGCGTGCTGCCGTCCACTGGGTTGCAAAGAGTCGGACATGACTTAGCAACTGAACAACAACAACGCTATGAATACAACATAATTTAATCAGTTCTTATTGATACCAGTTTATTTTCATTCTCCTGTTATTATAATTAATACCTGTAGAATAAATTCCTAAAAAATGGAACTACTAAGAAATAATATATGTACACTTTTAAAATAAACTCTGTTGAACTATACATGTAGAAAAGTGTACATAAGTACAGAGGTCTACACATTTTGACAAAGTAATTATACACATGTAAATACACCCAGATCAAGAAAAACATGATATCAGCAACCAGAAGCTTCCTCATGCCCACCCTTTCTGCTACTAGCCCAGTGCACCTAAACGTAACCAGTAATTTAATTTCTAACACCTTAGATTAATTCTGCCTGGTTTTGAATTTGTTAGTATTTTTTATTTTAACAGATGTCCCTTCATAAAAATTTGATGTTGACACTTCTATATAGGAGAATTCACATTTCCTAACACCTTCACCAACCCAAAAGATTATTAAACTTTTTGAGTTTTGCCAACTATAAAGTGAAAAGTGTTGTCTTATTTTGCATTCTTCTTATACTGAGTAAAGTTCTGCATCTTTTCATTTGTTCAAGACTCATTTGTAGTTTTATTTCTATAAATGGTTCTGTCCTTTTTCATTTCCTTATTGATTTATACCATAGTGTATATTAAATTAATCTTTTGTGATATATTTTGTAAATATTCTTCATAGTTTGTCATTTATCTTTGGTTTTGTTCTTCCTACAGACATTTTTATTGGTCTTTCATTTTTCCCTTTCTGTTAGGGTATAAAATTGATTTTTTTTTTTCCTGACTAGTGAGGCTGAGTATCTTTCATCCTGGTTTTTTTATTATTTGTACTTTCTCTTCTGGATATTGCTTCTCTATATCCTTTGTTTTTATAAGATTATCATCTTCTCATCCATAGCTAGAAGCTCTTTGTATGTTAGCGAGTATCTCTTTGCATTTTTTAAAAAAATTCACAGCCCCTTGTCATTTTTTAAATTTTATGGTATCTTTTATTTTGTAACAGCTTTCAATTCAGTTCAGTCGCTCAGTCCTGTCCAACTCTTTGCAACCCCATGAATTGCAGCACACCAGGCCTCCCTGTCCATCACCAGCTCCCGGAGTTCACTCAGACTCATGTCCATCGAGTCGGTTATGCCATCCAGCCATCTCATCCTCTGTCATCCCCTTCTCCTCCTGCCCCCAATCCCTCCCAGCATGAGGGTCTTTTCCATGAGTCAACTCTTCGCATGAGGTGGCCAAAGTATTGAAGTTTCAGCTTTAGCATCAGTCCTTCCAATGAACGCACAGGACTGAACTCCTTTAGGATGGACTGGTTGGACCTCCTTAGATGTAATTTACATACCATACCATTTGCCCATTTCAAGTATACAATTCAGTGGCTTTTAGCATATTTACAGAATTGCGCCAATATCACCACAAACATTTTCATCACCACAGAAGACGCCTATACCCTTTTTAAAAAAATTTTAATTTTATACTATAGTTGATTAACAATGTTGTGATACTTTCATGTGTACTGCAAACTGATTTAGTTATACATATACATGTATCTATTCTTTTTCAAATCATTTTCCCATTTAGGTTGTTATACAATATTGAACAGAGTTCCTGGTCTTAGACAGTAGGTACTAGTATAGCAGTATGTACATCTCAATTCCAAACTTTCTATCCCTACCCCCCCCCCCGACCCTGCTCTCCTGGTTCATTCTCTAAGTGTGTGAGTCTGTTTCTGTTTTGTAAATAAGTTCATTTGTACCAGTTCTTTTTTGACTCTGCATATAAGCAATATCATGTTTCTTTCTCTGACTTACTCCACTCAGTATAGCAAAAACTAAAAATAGAGCCACCATATGATCCTGAAACCCTGTACCCTTTAGCTGCCACCATCAATCCCCTAGCCCCAGCCCTCGGCAACCACTACTTTCTGTATTCATAGATTTATCTATCCTGGATATGTCATATGAATGAAGTCATATAATATGCGGTCTTTTGTGACTGACTTCTTTCACTTGCCATAATGTTTTTAAGATCCATCTGTGATGTAGCATGCATCAGAACTTTATTCCTTTTCATTGTCAAATGTCCACATGAATTGTCAAATATCTATATGAATATTCCACATTTTGTTTATCCATCAATTGATAGACGTTTGGATGATTTCTACTTTTTGGCTATTGTAAATAGTACTGTTGTGAACATTCATGTACAAGTTTTTGTGTGGAGATATATTTTAATTCCTCTTGATATATACCTAAGAATGGAATGGCTGGGTTAAATGGGAATTCTTTGTTCACCTTTTTAAGGAATTGCCATTTCCAAAGCAGCTGGACCATTTTGCATTCCCATAGAAATGTATGAGTATCCAGTTTCTCCACATCTTCACCCAAATTAGTGTTCTGACTTTTTGATCATACCATTCTAACGGGTATGAAGCCTGGCTTGCTGCAGTCCATAGGGTCGCAGAGAGTCAGATACAACGTGGCAACTGAACAACAACAGAAATGGGTATGAAACGGTATCTCATTTGTTATTTAGTTGCTAAGTCCTGTCCAACTCTTTGCGACCCCATAAGACTGTAGCCCAGTAAGCTCCCCTGTCCATGAGGTTTCCCAAGCAAGAATACTGGAGTGGGTTGCCATTTCCTTCTCCAGGGGATCTACCAGGGAATCAAACCCAGGTCTCCTGAATTGGCAGGTGAATTCTTTACCACTGAGACAGCAGGGAAGCCAGTATCTCATTATGGGTTTTTTTGTTTATAATCTTAACCTTTTAGTGTGTGTGGTTAAAAAAAAAAAAGTAACATAAAATTTACTATCTTAACCATTTTTAAGTGTTCGGTAGTGTTCAGTTCAGTTCAGTCGCTCAGTCGTGTCCGACTCTCCGCGACCCCTTGAATTACAGCACACCAGGCCTCCCTGTCCATCACCAACTCCCGGAGTACACTTAAACTCATGTCCACAGAGTTGGTGATGCCATCCAGCCATCTCATTCTCCATCGTCCCCTTCTCCTCCCGCCCCCAACCTTTCCCAGCATCAGAGTCTTTTCCAGTGAGTCAACTCGTCGCATGAGGTGGCCAAAGTATTGCAGTTTCAGCTTTAGCATCAGTCCCTCCAATGAAAATCCAGGATTGATCTCCTTTAGAATGGACTGGTTGGATCTCCTTGCGGTACAAGGGACTCTCAAGAGTCTTCTCCAACACCACAGTTCAAAAGCATCAATTCTTCGGCGATCAGCTTTCTTCACAGTCCAACTCTCACATCCGTACATGACCACGGGAAAAACCATTGCCTTGACTAGATGGACCTTGGTTGGCAAAGTAATGTCTCTGCTTTTAAATATACTATCAAGGTTGGTCATAACTTTCCTTCCAAGGAGCAAGCGTCTTTTAATTTCATGGCTGCAATCAGCATCTGCAGTGATTTTGGAGCCCCCCAAAATAAAGTCTGACACTGTTTCCACTGTTTTTCCATCTATTTCCCATGAAGTGATGGGACCAGATGCCATGATCTTTGTTTTCTGAATGTTGAGCTTCAAGCCAACCTTTTCACTCTCCTCTTTCAATTTCATCAAGAGGCTTTTGAGTTCCTCTTCACTTTCTGCCATAAGGGTAGTGTCATCTGCATATCGGTAGTGTTAAGTATATTCATATTGTTGTGAACCAGATTCCAGAACTTTTTCATCTTGTAAATTTGAAACTCTGCACCCATTTAACAGCTGTCCCCTTTCCCTCCCGCTGAACCCTGGTAACCACCATTTTACTTTGTTTCTCTGAATTTGACAAACTTAGATACCTCATGTAAGTGGTATCATACAGTATTTGTCTTTTTATGACTGGCTTGCTTAGCATAATGTCCTCAAAGTTCATCCATGTTATAACATGTGACAGGATTTCTTCCCTTTTTAAAGTTGAATAATATTCCTTCTGAGTGTATACCAAGTTTTGTTTGTTCATTCACTATCTCCAGAGTGTGCTCAGATTCATTTATCAGATCATTTATTTGGGTCATTTCTACCTTGTGGATATTGTGAATTGTGTACCTTTCATTGTGATTTTGCTATGCATTTCCCTGATCACTAATGATGCTAAGCCTCTTTTCATGAGCTTTTTGTATCTCTATATCATCTTTGGAGAAATTCCTATTCAGATCCTTTGCCCATTTTTTAACTGTGTTGGCTTTTTATTACTGAAGCATACGAGTTCTTTATATTAGTTATGTCTTTGCCCAGTGTAATTTTCATGTTATGAATCAAAGCCTAACTTTATTTTCCTCCAAGTAGCCAACTAACCAGTACCATTTACTGAATAATCCATCTTTTACCTTTTTTAACAAGCATTAACTGAGCAAATACCTTTGGCTAGGCCCTAAAAACATGATAAAAATATGCAGAACTTTCATACTGGTACAAAGACAGACTTGTGAGTAAATAATGTACTCTTTAGCAAGATAATGTTTTAATGAAGGTTTAGGAAAATCATTTCAGGACAAGTGAAAAATAAGTACTAATGTCTGCCTAGAGTTGAGCCCATGGCTGATTCATGTCAATGTATGGCAAAAACCACTACAGTATTGTAATTAACCTCCAATTAAAATAAATAAATTAATTTTAAAAAAGGAGAGGGAGAAGTAAGGTTATGGAGTGTTTAAGAATAAGAGAGTGAGAACTAAGCACTGTGCTGGGGTAAGGAACTTAAACATTAAAAACTGATTTGGAGGTATAAAATTTACACTGTTTCCTCAGGTCATATTTAATGTAAATGTTCTGTAGTAAATTAACAGGTGTTTTCATTTGTGATGAAATATTTCATGTTCATTTCTTAATGCCTTTGCATTTTATACACCCTTCCCAAGTATAAGATTTTTGTTAGAATGATTATCATTTCACATTTGTGGAATACAAATAAATATAAAGAAACATTTTCCTATGGATATATTTAAACTAGCCAGTAATCACAATTATTATTCATATAATTCATTACTGAATGGTATTATCAGTTATTTTCCTTTAATTTATAACATATAGAATATTTAATAGCACATAAAGTGTGCCTTCTTACAAATAAATTAGTTTGCATGATGTGTTAGTAGTATAGTTATGTTTCAAAGCTTATATTAGTTATAGAAAGAATATTCAGATATCCTTTGTGGTGATTGTTCAGTCACTCAGCTATGTCCAACTCTTTGTGACCCCATGGAAATAAGCAAGTTGACAATATATACAGCTTTGACATACTCCTTTCCCAATTTTGAACCAGTCCATTGTTTCTAACTGTTGCTTCTTGACCTGAGTACAGGTTTCTCGGGAGGCAGGTAAGGTGGTCTGGTATTCCCATCTCTTGAAGAATTTTCCACAGTTTGTTGTCATCCACACAGTCAAAGGCTTTAGTGTAGTCAGTGAAGCAGATGTTGTTCTGCAATTCCCTTGCTTTTTCTGTGATCCAGTGGATGTTGGCAATTTGATCTCTGGTTCCTCTGCCTTTTCTGAATCTAGTTCGTCTTGTACATCTGTAAGTTCTCAGTTCACATACCTGTCTTGAAGGATTTTGAGCATTACCATGCTAGCATGTGAAATAAGCACAATTGTGTGGTAGTTTGAGCATTCTTTGGCATTGCCCTTCTTTGGGATTGGAATAAAAACTGACCTTTTTCAGTCCTGTGGCCACTGCTGAGTTTTCCAAATTTGCTGGCATATATAGTTATGTTTTCCGTAAAATTTATCAAGGGTGCCTAAATTCTTTGACCCAGAAAATTTGAATAGATAAATGGTAACAGTCTAGTTTGAGATACGAAGTATTAAATGTTCTATTTGTTTTTTCCAGTATAACTTTTAATTGGTTTGTACTTCTCTGTCAGATTCTAAGTCATCCTTGGAATGTAGGTAACCAGCTGGGAAATAGGACCAACAGGTATATTATATATCCATAATTAATTATATCACCTATATATTTCAAAAAATGGCATCAGCTTGACTGCTTAATAAAGGCTTTTGAAATAACTGGCATAAAGTGAACAACAGAAATTTAATTTACTCAGATCTAAAGAAACTGGGTTGATTTTTACTTGTGATCATGAATCAGTAGGGCATATTAATAGATTTTAGGGGGAAATTAGAGCTTACTTTAAATATAAGCTTACGTTATAACAGTAATAATAAGTTTTTTAAATTTTTCCACAGTTCTTAGTGGTCTCTGTTCTAATGACTGTCCTCGTAAGATAACAGTAAGTAACCTTAATTCTTAGTTGTAAATATTTCTGTTAAAGTTGTCTGCATGATAGATACACACAAAATAGTTGTTATAAGTTAAATCAAATTGATGTTACTTTTAGAAGTGATTAAAATGTCCTTCATTGCTCAAGTAAAGTTTACTAGGAATAAAGTTCCTTTCCTAAAAAGTTTCTCACCTCAAGGTTTATTTCCTTAATGAATCTTCTCTGATACACTTGGAAAAATGACCACAGCTCCCATCATTTCTGGATATCCTGCTGCCATTTCACATGTGTAATACTTGGTCACACTTTATCTGTTCATATTTAATGCATTTCTCAGACTATAATCCCCTGAGGTCAAGATCCATGCCATCTTTGAATACCTCACTCGTAGCACAGGGTCAAGCATATAGTAGATAAGTAATGAATTTTTGGTATAATCTTAATATTGACTTGCTGTCTAGTAGAATGTTTCCATGAAATAAAATGTGAAAATAATAAACTGTCAATTCATTTAAATTGTAATAAGAATACTACATTTTATTTAAAAGCATGAGCGTATTCACATGTGTGTATGTGTGTGTGTGTGTTGGTATATTCTTGTTTGAGTCCTTGTAGTAGTAACCATTGTTACAAAAGGAATTATCCTGAATTTAAAGATGAGGAAACTTGAGGCTCCGAGAAATAAACTATCCAAAGTCATAGAGCCATTAAGTAGTGTAACTAAAACGCAGAACTAGGTATTCTGATTATAGCCTGATATTTTTAACACAACTTTAAAGCATTGTTTCATCAACGTCCTGTGTATGGTTGGGAAACGTCCTATATTTAAAACATTTGGAATCCCTGACCCAGAGATTTGCATGCAAAGATTTAATCTAGACTCTTCTTGAGAGCAAGACCTCTGGAATAATGAAGACTGTCAGAAGTTGGTCTGTGAGCTGTGAAGCAAAGATGGTTTTTCAAAGATGGCCCAGATTGAAGCAAAAGGGCCATGCCTTTGTATTCTGCTTCAGTCAGACATTGCATGCAGGCAGTCCCCAGGAAGGGGTTATAATTTGTATAAGCCAGCTCCCTTTGGCTGAGAACAATTTTTAGGTTAAGAACTCAGCTGTGAGCTATCCTCAGCCAATACTTGAAACAGCTCAGGGAGTATTGTCTCACTCCTAAAGGGGAGGTCTGTCACCACAACCACTGTGAGTACCACGTGAGTACCTGGTCAGACATATCTGCTTTCATATCAAAAATGTGGACATACTGAAGGGGAGGTCTGAGGAGGAGAGATGCAGAGGCTACATGGAAATTCTTTGTACTTTCCACTTAATTTTGCTGTGAATCTGAAACTCTAATAAAAATAATGTCTTTTTTCTTTTTAATTAAGTGCAAGTCTGACTGACTGGAGGCCAAAGATTAACTTGGTTATTCAAGAATTGTCTACCCAGTTTGTGAAACATTCAGACCCTTTGTTCCTCTTCTTTCCTCTGATTGACTTTATTCCCATCATGTGACTCTTTCATTACCCTTGTCAAGCAAAGTTCTAGCAGAAAAATTTAATAGAAAAGGCCGTTTACTTAAGGCAGGTTATATTTCTGAGATCACTAGTGCTTGCATTCTCCATATCTTAAATTTACATCATATGGAGAAGAGAGTCATTGAGAAAGTCACGTAAGTCAAGTGCAGCATGCAGAGCTGCTCTTACAATGGTTGTCTCAGCAGTCCAGCACCTTTGGGCTTTTCTGCAGGTGATATACCTGCCTCCCATTCACTCATTCATTATTTGAAGTTCAGATCCTATTGAACTGCCCTTCACATCTATCATTTTCCTTCCCCACTGATATCATAGATCACAATTTTGTGGCAAACTAAAAGAAACAAATACACACTATACTACCCCCGTTCCGTTCCGTTGCTCAGTCGTGTCCGACTCTTTGCAACCCCGTGGACTGTAGCCTACCAGGCTTCTCCGTCCATGGGATTCTCCAGGCAAGAATACTGGAGTGGGTTACCGTTTCCTTCTCCAATACTACCCCAGTTTTACATATATCAAATGTATGCCCACTTGTGAAATTATTTATTTCATGATAAAGTGGGCCTTCTTCATATTGCTTTGATATAAGATCCACTTGATCATAGTAGAAAATGTTATGTTAGATATGACCCAGTATGAGACTAAGAGGAAAAGGTGCATACCATATGATATTCTTGCCACCTGAGTTAAATTATGGACTGAATAAATACTGTTCTGCTGCCTATATATTCCCACCTGCTACAGGCAACCTGTCTGATATATATAGAGAGAAAAGAATATTTACGTCAGCAATTAGTCTCATCCAAATTTCTTTATATCCAGATTCCTTCATTTTCATTCAACTTTAACGACTCACTCCCGTGTCCATGTGATAGACCTTGCACTTTGTTTGCTTTGTGTTCAGTCGCTCAGTCACGTCTAACTCTTTGCGACCCTGTGGACTGTAGCCCACCTGGCTCCTGTGTCCATGGGATTTTCCCAGCAAGAATACTGGAGTGGGTTGCCATTTCCTCCTCTAGGGGACCTTCCCAACCCAAGGATCAAACCTGTGGCTGCCTGTTTCTCCTGACTTGCAGGTGGATTCTTTACCGCTGTTAATGATAGACCTTATCTACCAGAAATGTTTTACTTTTGAAATCTCAGTGGCATCCATCAACTCTAATCCAAAGTTATTTTTTTCAGTCCTCTCACTCTTATTATAACTATACCTATTCAATTTTAAATCTGTTAGTTTCTTGACCTGTATCAACTTGTTTTCTGTACCTCCCTCCTTATTTAGCTACCATATATCAACCATCACTTTTGCCACTATGTTTAACTCCCATAAAGCACTATGCTTTTACTCTACCTGCCTGGCAAAGTTACACCCCTGGGCTAATCCAACTGTCTCTCTTGTTCACTCCCAGCTCTCGGCTATTAGGCATTTCTAAGGAAAAATATACAGCCCTGAATGTTGTCACCGCCACTGATTCACTGTCGTGAACCTCAAATGAGTATTTCTAACTGTATCATAGTGTTACATGGATTTCTGGACACCTTTTCTTAGGGTACTTTCAGGATTTTCTCTTTGTCTTTGATTATCTACTGATTTGAGTGTGATATGTATAGATATAGGTTTTTAGGTATTTTTCCTGTTTGGTATTCTCTAAACTTCCTGAATCTGTGGTTTGGTGTCTGTCACTAATTTTGGAAAATTCTTATATTATTTCCTCACATATTTCTTCTGTTCTTTTTTCCCTTTTCCTTTTGATAGTCCCACAATACATATGTTATACCTTTGATAATTGTCCCACAGTTCTTAGATAGTCTGTTCCAAATTTTCATGAGTTTTTCTCTTTGCAATTCAGTTTTGGAAGTTTCTATTGATACATCTTCAGGCTTACTGATCCTTTCCTCATCTGTATCCAGTCTACTGATGAGCTCATCAAATGCATTTTTCATTTCTATTGCAGTATTTTTTATTTCTACCATTTCCTTTAGATTCTTTCTTGGCATTTCCATCTCTCTGCCTGTATTAACAATATTTTATTGTATATTGTCTATTTTTTTCCATTAGAGGTGTTATCATATTAATCAGTTATTTTAATTTCTGGTCTGATAATTCCAGCATCCCTGCCATATCTGAGTCTGGTTCTGATGCTTGCTTTGTCTACTCACACATTGTTTTCTGCCTTTTAGCATGCTTTAAAATTTTTGTTGAGAGCCAGACATGAGGTATTGGGTGGAAGGAACTGTGGTAGATAAGCCTTCATGATGAGGATTTATGTTTATCTGCTAGGAGTTAAGACTGTGTTACTGTCTGCGGTAGCTGTACTGTCAAGAGACAGAAGTTTCCTCTAGCATCTTTGTTTTTGTCTGTATTGTCTGTGTCACCCTACAGACTTCCCTTAAATGGGTGAGACGTCTTCAGATCTTTTAACTGTAATCTCATTATTAGGAACCCAATTGATGTGGTGGCGAAGTATAAAACTATGGTAGGAAAAGCATCCTGTAATCCTCTGATTAAATCTCAGACTTTAGTGAGCCTGTGTCCCTAAGCTGTGACTTACACAAGTGCTTCTCAGCTTGCCCTCCTCTACAGGTTAAATAGGAACTCTCAAACTAGTTCATACTGATTCTCCAGCAATTTCTCAATCACAGTTTAAGTGTTCCTCCCAGTACTGGCTCTAATTTCAGTCTTCTGCTTCTGGGCTTCTGCTCCCAATAAGCTGTGATTCCTAAAACATTAATGCTATGATATAAGGGTTAAGAGAGCTTTCCCACTGACTCTATGGTAAAGAATCCTCCTGCCAATGCAGGAGTTGCATGTTCAATCCCTGGGTCAGGAAGATCCCCTGGAGGAGGAAAAGACAACAGACTCCAGTATTCATGCCAGGAAAATCTCATGGACAGAGGAGCCTGGTGGGCTGCAGTCCATGGAATGGCAAAGAGTCAGACACAGCTGAGCAGCTGAGCATGCATTGCTTCCCAAGGGGTAAGAACCCAAACACATAGGCTCAGGTATCAGTCATATCATATCCATTTGGAAGGCAGAGTAAATATGTTCATAGTACAGAGCAGCAGTTCTCAAAACTTCTTATTCGGAAGATTCCAAATAGTTGTTCTTATGTGAGTTTTGTTTATCAATATTTCTATTTGAAATTAAAACTGTAACAATTTTAAATATTACTATTAAATCATTTTAAAAAATTAAAATCAATACATGTTAACCTGTTTTATTAAATAATAATTTCCCGAAATTCAGCAATGGCAGTTACTTAAGTTAGTTGTAATGTGGAATTTGAAACTATGATTATCAGTGAATTTTTCCAACTCTGTCACGTAACTTACTGCTTGTTTAGAAGTCTGTTGTTTAATTTCCACTCATTTATGAATTTCTCATGTTTCTTTCTGTGGTTGTTTCTGTTTATTTGTTTGTTTGTCTGTTTTTTGGCCGCACTACATCTTCATTGGAGCGCAGAAGCTCCTTGTTGTGTGTGGGCTCTGTTACTGATTTCCAGTTTAATTCTGCTGTGGTCAGAGAAAAAACTTTGTAAAAATTTCAGTACTTTTACATTGATTGGAAGTTGTTTTCTGGTCTAGCATATGTTTGCCCTTAGAGAATGTTCCTTGTATGTTTGAGAAGAGTATGTATTCTGCTAAAGTTGGGTAGTGTTCTAGTCTACAGAATCTATTCTGGTGTTGTCCAAGTCTTCTGTTTCCTTGTGGATCTTATGCTTCATTGGTCTATCCATTAATGACACTAGTATATTATTAGTAATTCTAAGAGTATCCCCTATTGTTATCTATTTCAACCATCAATACCTCATATATTTGAGAGCTCAGTTAGGCACATTTATGTTTATAATTTTGTCTTCTTGAAGGATTGACTCTTTAGTCATTATAAACTCCCATTTTCTGTCTCCAATAACATTTTTATGCTAAAGTCTGTTTTGTCTGATATTAATATGGCTACTCCAGCTCTTATTTGGTTACTGTTTTCATGGTATATCTTTTCCATGCTTTTACTTCAAACTATTTGTTGTAAAAACATTTGTTTTTTAAAGTGTGTATTTTATAGACAGCATATACTTGGATGATGATGTTCTATCCTGCTCATCTCTGCCTTTTGATAGCAGTGTTTAATCTATTTACATTTAATATAATTACTAGAAAGGTAGATTTATGTCTGCCATTTTGCTATTTTGTTCCTTAGTGTTGCTGCTAATTACCCACACTTTTTACCAATGGGGTTTTTGGACTCCAGGGGTCCTTGCACCACACTTTGAGAACCGTTGTATGGAGGAATCATGTCTAGATTTCTGGATTCTTGTTTTTCAATGTCAGAGTGACTGGTGCATGGTGGGAAGTTAAGTTCAGCTTTCGGACTCATAACAGAGACTTGCTTATATGATTTTTTTCAATTGACTGTAGGACAAAAGAAAAAACTTTAAAAATCTGTTAAATAAGATATTATAGATAGGAGTATGACATTTCCAAATGTGGATTAGAAAAAAATATTCAAGAATTTAATTGGGAAGGTTCACAAAATACAGTACTTATAGCCTAAGATACTAGTCTTCCAGTGCATAAACTAGACCATGGGTAATAAAATGAATCTGAGGTTACAACACTGTGATAAATATAGTCTCACAAGTATTATCTCCAAGCCTCACTGCAGTGAGACAGGTTTAAAATATTAAAGGGCATTCACCATTCCAAAGAAACAAAGCCATAAGAGATGAAATATTTTGTGTTAAGAAGTGTATATCACATTAGTGATGTTTGTTACTAAGCATGTGAAGTAATTTACAGCTAGGAGAAGTGATAAATGTTTGCATTTATGAATTGGGTGACATACATAAGAATGCCATGTTTATCATGGCAAAAAAAATGGAAACAAGTGTTGATCAACAAAAGAATGAAAAATATTTATGCTATAATCATACAGTAGAATACAACTTTGAACTATAGTACATGCTTAATCATGGATGAGTTTCACATTAATATATTTTTTAAACAGTCACAGAAGGCTACATAAAGTATAGTTCCATTTACATAGAAATTTAAAAGAGGCATAACCAAATATATTTTAACATTTATATATATGATAAAACTTACATTTTCCTTAACTGGAAAAGAATGTATTCTCTAAGTCTAGTGCGGGACATAAAATGTTTTAGAACTACTCATCAGTATTTTTTATTCTATTAGGATTACAATGGATGGATTTTATTTATATTTACTGGGAAAATATAAACTTTTCCAGTTCATTCCCAAAGGGAAAAGCAATGCTATAGTCAACAGAAATGTCATAATAAAACTACTCAAGGTGGGATCAAAAGTAGTAAAGAAAATTCTTCCTAAAATCTTCATCTTTATGTAATAAAGAAGAGATATTATTAGATTTTAGAACTGTCCAATAAAATTAATGAACTATATAAATAAAATTATCAAATAATTTAAAGTTAAGAATTTTCTACTAATATAAGGTTTTTTAAGAGATAAACACTGGTTATCTATTTATGAACATGTTCTCTAACTGCTATCTAATATGTAAGAATTTTATACAGAATTATTTACATTTTGTAATAGATTTGCCTGAAACTTCCAATGATGCACTTATTTCCAAGGCTTAAATATTTCTTTTTTATTGTAGCCCTTTGGAGTAAATCAACCTGGACCTTACATCATGTATACAACTGTAGATGCAAATGGATATCTCAAAAATGGTTCAGGTAAGACTAGATATGCATAACAGTACCTTTAATCAATATATTGGGTTGGCCAAAAACTTTGTAACATCTTCCAGAAAAACCCAAACAAACTTTTTGGCCAACCAAATATTAACAAAGTAAACTGAATGGCAAAAATTATCATTGTGTTTTCACACTCTTTATAAAGTCTTTACTTTTTATATTATACTTTGTCTTTCTGTATACTTACATCAGGAGATTACAAAAAGTCCTCATGACAAATATATTAACACTAAATTCTTTATATATCCCTATTGTATGAAGCCAAATTATAGAGGTTAGGAGTGACTACTTGAGATATCTGGATCAAAGTATGAAGTGGTGAATTAGTTAACAGAGCTCATCTTAAAAGAAGTAAAAATTAGGAATTCAGTCTACTAGATTAATCCTCATTTTTTTCATATGTCGAATAGAAACTGGAATATTATACAAAGTTATATAATATTATGTAAATTGTTTTGATATGTGACTGTAAAGAAAAAATCTCGTTTTACATTTGAATAAAGGGAAACAAATGGGAAATAATACAAAGCAAAGGATGTCTGATCTTAACAGATGGCTTAGCTGACTGAGATAAGGTCCAAACATTTCAATTCTCTAAGAAGGAAAAGGAATCCTAACATACACATATGCTTCTTTGAGACTGCTAAAGTCCTAACCATGAAGAAGTACATATAAACAGAGTTATTGTTAACTCCTCCATTTTTAAATGAACTAAATTAAAAAAGAACTCATTATATGGCAATTTTCATTTTATAAAATTTTATTAAATATGCCAGAGTGCACTTCTTTTTAAGCTATTTGTACACATTTAACACTGTCATCATGCTACTTCATCAGCACAGAAACATTCCATAAAACTAAAACTGAAAAATTCAAGGAGAAATTGACAAACTCAATTACAGTTTACCCTTGAACAACACGGGAGGTTAGGTGCACCAACCCTCTGTGCAGTTGAAAATCTGCCTATAATCTATAGTTGAGCCTAATTCCTCCATATCCTTCAATTCAGCCAAGTGTGAATTATGTAATACCGTAGTATTTACTATTGAGAAAAATATGCATACGAGCAGACCTGAGCAGTTCAAACTTGTGTTATTCAAGAGTCAATTGTATAGTCAAATATGTTGATATACCACTGTCAGTCAAAGAAACTTAAAATAAATCTGGATATAGATGATTTGAACAAATTACTTATTTACACTTTAAAACATACGTATATTAAACTGTACAACGGATTCCAAGACAAACTGGTTTTATTTTTTATCAGTTAACTCTTTTAGACTTTCTTTTTTAAAAAATATTTATTTTACTTTTGCCTGCATTGAGCCTTGGTTATGGCACACTGTGGTGCACATGCTCCAGAGAGCACTGGCTCTGTGATTGTGTCACAGCTGCCCCACAGCATGTGGGATCCTGATTCCATGATCATGGATTGAACCCATGTCCCCTGCACCAGAAGGCAGATTCTCAACCACTGCACCACCAGGGAAGTCCTTCTTTTAGACTTTCAAGATGCTGATAATTTTAGTTCTAGATTAAATGTTTCAGAATGCAGAAAAAGATGAAGTTATTCATTCATGTTATGAAGATAATATAACTTCATAAAGCTAATATAATTTTATAGCTAGTTTACAAAGCTACTTCTGTATGGATCACAGCCTTGTCATGGTAAAGGGGCTGGCATAACTCAATGAAACTGTGACCCATGCTGTGCAGGGCCACCCAAGACGGATGGGTCACAGTGAAGAGTTCTGACAAAACATGCTTCACTGGAGGAGGAAATGGCAATCCACTCCAGTAGTCTTGCCATGAGAACCCCATGAATAATATCAAAAAGCAAACAGATAGGATATCAGAAGATGAGGCTCCAGGTCAGAAGGTTTACAGTATGCTACTAGGGAAGAGCATAGGGCAATTACTAATAGTTCCAGAAAGAATGAAACAACTGGGCCAAAGCGGAAAGAATGTCAGTTGTGGATGTGAAAATGATGGTGGTGAAAATACAGTTCAATGCTGTAAAAACAATACTGCATAGGAACCTGGAACATTAGGTCCGTTAAACAAGGTAAATGGGATGTGGTCACGCATGGCAAGAGGGAACATCAGCATCTTAAAATCAGTGAACTAAAATGGATGAAAATGGACGAATTTAATTCGGGGGACCATTGTATCTACTACTGTGGGCCAGAATCCCTTAGAAGAAATGGAGTAGGCCTCAGAGTCAACAAAAGAGTCCTAAACATAGTCCTTGGGTGCAGTCTCAAAAATAACAGAATGATCTCGGTTCATTTCCAAGGCAAACCATTCAGCATCACAATCAGCATCACAAGTCTATGCCCCAGCCATTAATACCGAAGAGACTGAAGTTGACCAGTTCTCTGAAGACCTACATCAGTTTCTAGAACTAAAACTAAATGTCCTTTGGTGTCCTTTTCATCATAGGGGATTGGAATGCAAAAGTAGTAAGTCAAGAGATACCCAGAATAACAAGCAAGTTTGACCATGGAGCACAAAATGAAGCAGGACAAAGAATAACAGAGTTTTGTCAAGAGAACATGCTGATCATAGCAAATACACTTATTCTATAAGCCAAAAGATGACTCTACACATGGCTATCACCAGGTAGGCAATACAGAAATCAGATTGATTATGTTATTTGCAGCTGAAGATGGAGAAGCTTTATATAAAATCAGCAAAATCAAGACCTGGAACTGATTGTGGCTCAGGTCATGAGCTCCTTATTGCAAAATTCATCATTAAATTGAAGAAAGCGGGAAGAGCACTAAGCCATTCGGGTATGACCTAAATTAAATCCCTTTCATTTATATAGTGGAGGTGACAAATAGATTCAAGGGATTAGATCTGGTAGACAGAGTTCCTGAAGAACTATGTATGGAGCTATGTAACATTATACAGGAGGCACTGACCAAAGCCATCCCAAAGAAAAAGAAATAAATGCAAGAAGGCAAAGTGATTGTTTGAGGAGGCTTTACCAATAGCTCAGGAAAGAAGAGAAGCCAAAAGCAAGGGAGAAAAAAGATATACCCAACTGACTGCAGAGTTCCAGAGAATAGCAAGGAGAAATAAACAGGCCTAATGCAAAGAAATAGAGGAAAACAATAGAATGGGGAAGACTAGAGATCTCTTCAAGAAAATTGGAGCTACTAAGGGAACAGTTCATGCAAAGATGGGCTCAATAAAGGACAGAAACAGCAAGGACCTAACAGAAGCAGAAGAGCAACGAAGGCTGAGCACTGAAGAATTAATGCTTCCCATTTGTGGTGCTGGAGAAGACTCTTGAGCATCTCTTGAACTGCAAGGAGATCAAACCAGTTAATCATACAGGAAATCAACCCTGAATATTCATTGGAAGGCCTGATGCTGAACCTGAAACTCCAATACTCTGGCCACCTGATGTGAAGAGCCAACTTGTTGGAAAAGACCATGATGCGGGGAAAGACTGAAGGAAAAAGGAGAAAGGGGCAGCAAAGGAAGAGGTGGTTAGATAGCCACATCAACTCAGTGGGCATGAATTTGAACAAACTCCAGGAGACAGTGGAGGGCAGAGGAGCTTGGCATTCTGCAGACCATGGGATCACAAGGACTCAGACACGACTTACTGACTGAGCAGCAACAACGATAAAAAGTCAGCATATCTAAAACCGAAAATTTAGCCCACTTGCAAACTATCAATCAAAAATGCTATAAAAAATACTACTCATTTAATTACATTTGTATTTTGAAAGAATTTAAGACCATCAATCAGGTGATTATCACAGGAATGCACTGATGTTTTAAAATGGGGAAAATCTGTTTTCATAACAGTAGATCAGTTTTTTAAAGTCTTGTCTTCTTTTTTTTTATACAATAATATATTATTTAAATCTTTCCATGTCCATATAGCTAGTCCTAATTTTTTTAATTGAAGTATACTTGACATACGGTTATATTAATTTCAGGAGTACAATATAGTTATTCAGTATTTTTATAGGTTATATTTCATTTAAAGTTGTTATAAATTATTGGTTATATTTCCTGTGCTGAACATTATATCCGTGTATCTTATTTACTTTATACCTAGTTGTTCTTAACTCTTAATTCCCATCCCCTCTATTGCCCGTCACCTCATTGCTCTTCCCTCTGGTGGTGATGGCGGTTTAGTTGCTAAGTTGTGTCCGACTCTTGTGACCCCATGAACTATAGCCCACCAGGCTCCTCTGTCCATGGGATTCTCCACGCAAGAATACTGGAGTGGGTTGCCTTTCCTTCTCGACATCCCTCTGGTGACCACTAGTTTGTGTTCTGTATCTGTAAGTCTGTTTCTCTTTTGTTGTATTTGTTTGTCCTATTTTTTAGACTCCATATAAGTAAAAACACAGTTATTGGTCTTTCTGTGACTTACTTCAATAAGCATAATACCCTCAAAGTCCATCCTTGTTGTTGCAAATGGCAAAATTTCATTCTTTTTAGTTCTAGTTTCCTGTGAAATTGTTTTATATATGGATACAGTAACTGGATAATTTGCTTCTTTTTTCCCAACAGTGAAAATAACAGTAAAGATATATTTGATATATTTTTGTGTGCTTAAATGAATACTTCATAGAAAAAAATCTAGAAAAATACTCATCAAATTGTTAACATTTATCTTGGGAGAGCAAGATTTCAAGAGATTCACTTCCTATTTGTTACATTTTCATAATTATTTACTACTTTTAGTGCTTTTTTTTTAAAAAAAAAACAAGGTAAATTTTATGCAAATTTAAACCTACCAAATACTACTCTTAAAATTAAATATAGAAAAAAAATTTAATAGGGATTGTTGTTCACAATATATTTTATTGAACTTCTACTACAATCACTGCAGATGCTGATTGCAGCCATGAAATTAAAAGATGCTTACTCCTTGGAAGGAAAGTTATGACCAACCTAGTTAGTATATTAAAAAGCAGAGACATTACTTTGCCAACCAAGGTCCGTCTAGTCAAGGCTATGGTTTTTCCAGTGGTCATGTATGGATGTGAGAGTTGGACTGTGAAGAAGGCTGATCGCCGAAGAATGGATGCTTTTGAACTGTGGTGCTGGAGAAGAATCTTGCGAGTCCCTTGTACTGCAAGGAGATCCAACCAGTCCATTCTGAAGGAGATCAATCCTGGGTGTTCGTTGGAAGGACTGATGCTAAAGCTGAAACTCCAATACTTTGGCCACCTCATGTGACGAGTTGACTCACCGGAAAAGACTCTGATGCTGGGAAAAGTTGGGGGTGGGAGGAGAAGGGGACGACAGAGAATGAGATGACTGGATGGCATCACCGACTCTATGGACATGAGTTTGAGTGAACTCCGGAAGTTGGTGATGGACAGGGAGGCCTGGAGTGCTGTGATGCATGGGGTCGCAGAGTCGGACACAACTGAGCGACTGAACTGAACTATAAGCCAGGCATTGACACCTAGTAATATATCTGTTCCGTTCTGTCGCTCAGTCGTGTCCAACTCTATGTGACCCCATGGACTGTAGCCTACCAGGCTTCTCCGTCCATGGGATTCTCCAGGCAAGAATACTGGAGTGGGTTACCGTTTCCTTCCCCAGGGGATCTTCCCAACCCAGGGATCGAACCCGGGTCTCCCGCATTGGAGGCGGACGCTTTAACCTCTGAGCCACCAGGGAACCCCAGTAATTAGATGTTAAAAACCCATTCAATATTTACTACCCATTGCTGTTTTTTTAAGTGAATGGAACAGTATTTCCTAATGTGATTGCCCAAAACAAAAATGGAACTTTGGGTTTATTCGCACTCAGTTAAATATTTACTTCTTCCCTAGACTGGGAAGGAATCTGTAAGCATAAAAACAAAGGATAAAATACCTATAGAAAAATAAATGCAACTGAATGCATAAATCAAATAAATGCCTACATTTTCATGGCCAAAAATACAAGGCTGTGGCAAACTGGGAAAATCTCAATGTCCAAAAATAGAGAAATAATAAATTATGACATTTTATTATAGTTTCCAGCCTATGAAATATTTTAGAATAATTTTTGATGAAATGAACAGATGTTTAGGGTCTAACACTTGGGAAGGAGGCACATCTGTGTGCATAATCTAAATTGTATGAGTGTAGATGTTTTTAATATACCCATGTGTAGGAAAAATATAAAAATAAAATGACATATAGGAATGTTACTAGGATTATCTTTAGGTTGTGGGATTTTCTTTATATAATTTTTGCATTTTAGTTTAGTACACTGATGATATGTTGCTATGAGAAATATATTTAATTTGAGAAATATGTTAATAATCATAAATATTTTAACCATATGCTATATTTCATGCATAAATATACGTTCTAAACAGGAAAGTAGCAGTTAATTAAGGAAGTACTATTGTGAAAACCTATGCCAAATTTTAAAGGATGAAATTTCTACTTTAAATGTTAATTAAGCATGTTGATGGGCTTCCCTGGTGGCTCAGATGGTAAAGACTCTGCCTGCAATGCAAGAGACCTGGGTTCGATCCCTGGGTTGGGAAGATCACCTGAAGAAGGTGGTCTTCAGGAGAAGAATACCCTCTCCAGTATTCTGGCCTGGAGAATTCCATAGACAGAGGAACCTGGCAGGCTACAGTCCATGGGGTCACAGAGTCTGACACGACTGAGCAACTTTCACTTTCACTTTTCAAGCATGTTGGAATCTAAAGAAATTGGTTAAGCCATACCTTCCAACCCATCCAGCCCCACTTGTAGAGTACTTTCTACTCTAGGAAGAAGATGACCACATAAATAGCCCTGGTTTTCGTATAGAGCAGCTAAGGTCAATACTCATTAGTGGGTCATGAAATGATTTTAATGACTTCTGATAAGGACTTTATATTTAATAGAATAAAAGGTAAAAAATATGAAAAGTATCCCACATTTAGTGTTGTTTCATGAAAGTTTTAGTGTCTGTTTGTGTTCTTCCCTGAGTGATGACATAAAATTTAGTTCTTATTGTGGACTGTGGTCAAAAATGTTTGAAAGCCACTATCAGAGACAATAACTTGCCTTAGTGTTATTCAGAAAAGGCCTGACCTAATTATCCTTTTTGCTTATAGACAGATTTTATCATTATTACCAAGTACTCTGTGGTTCTACTCTCAGTTCAGTTCAGTCGCTCAGTCGTGTCCGACTCTTTGCGATCCCATGAATCACAGCACGCCAGGCCTCCCTGTCCATCACCAACTCCCGGAGTTCACTCAAACTCATGTCCATATATTACAGAGGAGTCATTAATTTTCTAAATAACTGTTTACTACTTTTATAAAATCTAGAAATCTACAATAAGGACCCAAATTTCCTAAATAATATTAAATAATAACTTAGTAGATAGGAGCATGTAGGCCAGATTCTGTGCATTAGTGAGTTGTTGGTCATTTCTAAATAACAACATTATTAGACCAAGAAGTATTTTTCTACCTCCTGAATTGCTTATTTAGCCCTGCTGTTATAAAATTATTTCCCGTTAGTCCTCTAAAGTTACTATTTGTTAACATATCTGAGAAAAGCATTAGTAACCTTTACCTACTATACACCCTTCATCATAAGCCTCAAATATAAGAGCAGTTAAAGTATATGACAGACTGATGTAAAAGAAGCACTGAGAAAATATGATTTGTTGTAACACATAATAAGCACATTGTCTTTCTAAAATTTTAACCTTTCAGGTCTCTCCATTTTAATAAATAACTGTCAATTAATTACATCTTCCAGTGTCCAAAAAAATGTATTATTCTTTATGTTCATTTCTCACCTACATATTTTCTGAAATTATCTCCAGAGTGTATAGTCATGTTCCATTTATCCACATGTAGTTATCCATAAAAGAATTTTTTAGTCCTAGGTCATTTTATTTTAATCACTCATCACATTTTAAATTGTCATACCCAGAAATTTTAGCTTGCGTAATACTTAATCAGGCATATTTTTGTGTCAAAAACTGATAATTCATAACAAAAGAGAATGGAGTTGTTATGCCCTGCTGGGTTATCCATGACATTCTTTTTATCTTAAAGAATGAATTCTTCTTACAAGAAGAATCATTCCCTTTCCTTAATCTTATACCAACTAAAGATCTGATAGAGATTGTCAAGTCCACAGAGATTAAGATGAGAGCATGGTTAATAATGATTTTTTTTCAGAGGAATGAAAGAGAGAAAGGGAGAGAGGGAAATGTGAAATAGCTCGTAAGCAGTACTGACATATCCTCTTCATTTAGTTGTAAGTTGGATTTATAAATTAATTAATTATAAGAAATGCAGAAAGTCTGAGAAACTGCAAGGGAAGTTTACAAATTATTCAGCTGTTGAGCAGTTAAAAATCCCATCTGCACAGTTCAAGTGAGTCAAAGTCATATTCTGGGAAACCAAAAGAAAGAAAATAAGAAATTATAGTGTCAGTGAAACCAAAAAATTTGGTTCATGAAATTCTGTTTATGAACTGAGTTCTAGTATTATAGATACTAGACGATAATACTAAAACCGAAGGGAAAACTACCACGTAACAGCTTTGAGAACAGAAAGTTAGCAGAAAGAATGTAGTTTGTCTGTTCTGTGGTTTCTGCTAGCAAATATTTTGTCATCCTACAAGGTGTAAATTACGCAGCAAACTCTGTCTACATGTAAGTTTATTTGGTAAAGGAATTTAATTAGAATCTCACTCATTACTCAGTAATACTGTTCCTTCTCATTCCTGTCTTACTTAAGGACTACTGTCATTAGCCACGTTTTCCTCTAACTTCAAGTTATGCACAGCAGGAACTGTAGAAAGCTGCTAAGTGCTACAGTGAAGATTCTAATTCACAAATATATTATGTATACAATGCCTGTTACATAAGAACCACTCAGTATACCCTGAACAAATGCAGGAATGAAATAAAATTCTTGAGATGAAATTGAATGGCATTTGGAAAAAAGAAAAAAAGGTATTTGAAAAAAATACTAGATTTTGCATCTCCTTAATTAATTTTTCACCACTCCCTATCTTATATTCATTAGAAATACAGTATAAAGTAAAGTCAAATAAGTAAATTTAAAGAAAGTACTAATTTAATCAGAAATTATATTTTTTAATAACTTCCTCATAAGTATTTCCCTTTTTAAACTATCTCTACCCTAAAACAAATTCTAAATTTTTATCCTCTCATATGTTTTTTCCATTACTGATCTGGACTTTCATGTTACAGACTCATAATGATAATGTGCATACTCAACATAATGCCTCATAGGTCCCCACACTACTCCCACAAAGACCTAAATCATGGATCAATATTTTCTCATCTTACCATAATCTCTTGACATTGCTCATTGTAAATTTAGATAACAACTGCCTGAACAGTTGTGCTCAGTAACATAGAGATTAACTTCTAGAATACTGAGATCTCTTCGAAATCTAGTTTCTTGCTTTTATATCCTGAAGTGGCTTCCTACTGCCTAAGAATCAAGGGTTTTCATAATTGAACCCGAAATTACCTACCAGCCTTATCTTTTCTTATTCCCTTTATGCATCTGATACATATCCAGCTTGGTTTCCCATTTATCCAGCTTCAAAGACCTTCCACAATAAAGGCCTTTGTTCATGTTTTCAGTCTCTAACTCTTCCCCATTCTTATATCTCAGAACTTCAAATGTGACAATATTAGCACCATCCCATTGGCTCTCAAAACTGGAAATAAACTCTCTTTCCACCAAATGTCAATAGAATATTATCTTGTACTTCTCCTTACAACACCTACCACACCTCTACCTTGTATCATTAGTTTTGTCTTATCTCCCATATACTGTAGGTGCATTGAGGAGTGTATTTTGTACATTGCCCATTCTGGGACATCCAAATAGTTGCTGATAGAATGATTACATGAAATCAGTACTAAGACTTCCATTTCTTTAAAATAAGATTTAAGGCAGAAAACTTTACCAAAATTGATCATAGTGACAGTTCTTAACTGATTATAAGCAAATTTCTAAAAATCTAACATAAAGTAGTGGAATTAGTTCATAAAAACTGAATTAAGATTACTAGAGCTGTGGATGTTTATTATAAAGCCCCTGCCTTGTGCTGGACACTATTCAGACCCACTACATGTCATCTCATTGGATTTCACAGTAGCCTTTCTAGGCAGTCCTCATTCTACAGCTGAGACTCTGAGAACTAAAGTAATTTAGCCGTGTCATTCAGCTGTTAACTAGTCAAGCTAGATTACTCAAGACAACTACAAACCCACACATTCTTAACAGTATTCCAGTATTTTTAAATGTCATCTTGTCAAAGCTTAGCATATTCTAAAAAAGGAAATCATCCCTAACACTTTGTTTCATTTCTATTTAAACTATGGTAACTGTGGAAAAGACTCTGATGCTGGGAGTGACTGGGGGCGAGAGGAGACGGGGGCAACAGAGAATGAGATGGCTGGATGGCATCACCGACTTGATGGACATGAGTTTGAATGAACTCCGGGAGTTGGTGATGGACAGGGAGGCCTGGCATGCTGTGATTCATGGGGTCGCAAAGAGTTGGACACGACTGAGCGACTGAACTGAACTGTGTAAAGTTAAATGATGACTACAATTTAACAAACACAACTTTGTTTTATGATGCTTCTGTTTCTTTTTTATTGCTATAGGCTTATGATTTTTGTATGTCTTGATTTTTTATTTTTCATAATGATTTCAGAAACAGCACTTGGGTAATGGGTACATTCCTTGCTTTCTGGGATGTTGCTGAATTCGTCCCTGCTTGATACCACCCTATCACTACACACAGGCTGAAGAAATAAAGCAAACATCAGAACCAGACTCAGATAAGTCACAGATTTTAGAATTATCACATAGGAAGGATACAGTAATTATGATTAACATATAAGGGCTCCAATAGAAAAAGTGGACAACATGTAAAAACAGATGGATAATGTAGGCAGAGAGATGAAAATTCTAAGAAAGAATTGAAAGGAAATGCTAAAAATCAAAATAGTGTTAACAAAATTAAAGAATGCCTTTCTTTGATGGGCTCATCAGTAAAGTGGACATGCACAAGGAAAAAATCAGTGACCTGAAGACACGTCAATAGTAATTCCCCAACCTGAAATGGAAAAACAAACCAAAAAAAGAATAGGGGAGGAAAAATACAACAGGACATCCAAGAACAAATTCAGAGTGAAATATATATATATATATATATATATATGAGTATAAAAGGAGAAGAAAGGACAGAGCATAAAAAAATATTTGAAGAAATAATGTCCAAGAATTTTCCAAAATTAATGACATACACCACAGTCCCAGGAAGCTCAAAGAACATCATATGGGATAAATGTCAAATCTACACCAATGCATATTAAAATCAAGCTGCAGAAAACCAAAGACAAAGAGAAAATCTTAAAAATAAGCCAGAGGGAAAAAATACCTTACATCTAGCAGAATAAAGGTGCAAATTACAGCCAACTTTTAGTCAGAAACCAATGCAAGCAAGAAGGGAATGAAGTATTGGAATTGTTGAGAGAAAAAGCCATCAACCTAGAATTCTATATATAGCAAAATTATCTTTTCAACATGAAGGAAAAATAGACTTTATCAGACCAACAAAAACTGAGGGACGCCTCCTCAGTAGATCTGCTACCTAAAGATAGTTAAAGAGGTTCTTAAGGGAGGACTTATGACAGGTCAGAAACTCATGTCTACATAAGAAAGGAATAAATACTCCAAGAAGAAATAAATGAAGATAAAATAAGCCCTTTTATTTCTTCGCTGATCTAAAAAGTAACTTTTAGATTGTTTAAAGTAATGATAGTAACAGTGTACTGGGTGATGACAGCATATGAGTAAGTGATATGAATGACAGCAGTATCATAAGAGATTGGAGAGGGAATTGGGAATACTCTGATACTTATTTAAATTAGTCTTTTCCATTTATTTAAATGACAATCAGGATATCCTTAGCAACAGATTTGCATAATAACCTCTTTCAGAGAAACAATAGTACATTCAGTTCAGTTCAGTTCAGTCGCTCAGTCGTGTCCGACTTTGCGACCCCATGAACCTCAGCATGTCAGGCCTCCCTGTCCATCACCAACTCCCGAAGTTCACTCAAATTCATGTCCATCGAGTCAGTGATGCCATCCAGCCATCTCATTCTCTGCCGTCCCCTTCTCCTGCCCCCAATCCTTCCCAGCACCAGAGTCTTTTCCAATGAGTCAACTCGTCGCATGAGGTGGCCAAAGTATTGCAGTTTCAGCTTTAGCATCAGTCCTTCCAATGAACACCCAGGATTGATCTCCTTTAGAATGGACTGGTTGGATCTCCTTGCAGTCCAAGGGACTCTCAAGAGTCTTCTCCAGCACCACAGTTCAAAAGCATCAATTCTTCAGCAATCAGCTTTCTTCACAGTCCAACTCTCACATCCATATGTGACCACTGGAAAAACCATAGCCTTGACTAGACGGACCTTGGTTGGCAAAGTAATGTCTCTGCTTTTTAATATACTATCTAGGTTGGTCATAACTTTCCTTCCAAGGAGTAAGCGTCTTTTACTTTCATGGCTGCAATCAGCATCCACAGTGATTTTGGAGCCCCCAAAAATAAAGTCTGACACTGTTTTCCCATCTGTTTCCCATGATGTGATGGGACCTGCCTCTTGAGGAACCTGTATGCAGGTCAGGAAGCAACAGTCAGAACTGTACATGGAACAATAGACTGGTTCCAAATAGGAAAAGGAGTACGTCAAGGTTGTATATTGTTACCCTGCTTATTTAACTTATATGCAGAGTACATCATGAGGAACGCTGGGCTGGAAGAAGCAATAGTAGGTTATAAAACTTAAATATACTTTATCGTTATATTTAAATTTACCACATTTATTTGTTCACCACATATATTTAAGGTTTATCACAGCCTCCCTGGTAACTCAAATGATAAAGAATCTGCCTGCAATGTGGAAGACCTGGATTTGATCCCTGGGTTGGGACGATCTCCTGGAGGAGTACATGGCAATCCATTCCAGTATTCTTATATGGAGAATTCCATGGACAGAAGAGCCTGGTGGGCTACAGTCCATGAGGTCGCGAAGAGTCAGACACAATTGAGCAGCTAAGCACAGCACAGCATACTTTTATTGGTGCTTCCTTGGTACCGATTTACCAGTCCAGGGATAAATGCAGGGGACATGAGTTCAGTCCTAGTCAGGGAACTAAGATCCCACGTGCCACAGAGCAACAAGCCCTCGCACTATTACTACATGCCACAACTGGAGAGTCTGTGCACCATGAAGATCCTGCATGACACAACGAAGATCTCGCATGCCACAACTAAGGCCCAATGCAGCCAAACATATTTTTAGAAATTGTAATTATAATTATGTATGTTGTCTGAGAATGGAGGCTATGCATACAGCAAATTGCACAGTGATAGTGGTTTGCTCTATGAAGATTTTTTATTGTTATTCAAAAAATATTTATTGAACATACAAGTACAGCCTATAATCCTAGATACTTTTTAAAAGTATGAAATATAGTCAGGGGCTTCCCTGGTGGCTCAGTGGTGAAGAGTCCGCCTGCCAGTGCAGAGAACACAGGTTTGGTCCCTGGTCCGGGAACATCCCACATGCAATGGAGCAACTCAACCCGTGCACCACAGCTACTGAGCCTGTGCTATAGAGCCCAGGAGCTGCAATTATGGAGCCCGCCTGCCAAAACCACTAAAGCCTGTGCACCCTGAGCTCCTCAGCAAGAGAAGCTACTACAATGAGAAGCCCAAAACTAGAGAGTAGCTCCCACTCACCACAACTAAAGAAAAGCGCGTACAGCAGTGAAGAGCCAGCACAGCCAAAAATAAAAAGATTCACAGTTCACATTAAAGTATATATATATAGTCATTATCCTCAAAAAGTCTACAGTTTATTTAGGGAGTAAAATCAAAAAATAAGATGATAAAGTACTAATGAAAGATAAAATATTTGTAGAAGACCAGTAACTTTCTGGAAGATGACTGACTTCAGTATTCACAGACATCTTCTATGAGACTTAGTTGTCTATAGTGAAATAATGAGAAAGGACTACAATTCCATATCATTACCTACAAAACTTCCTAGAAATCTGATATTCTTCTCCTTATTTGCCTGTATAACTTAAGATGATACTTTGCCAGGTGCTATGAATGTGCAAAAATATTAAGATATGGTAACTTTATATTTCAAATATCAGGAGCTTTATATTTTAAGAACTAGACGTATTTTAAAATATCTTCTTAAATAGTAATTACAAAGCAATAAGCATCAAATTATTGACAACAATAAGTGCAACAGGAACTCAAGGAAGAGGCCATTGTAGACTGATTTACAGGTGACATTTTTGTGAAGGAAATCATTTGAAGAATTTGTGTATAATATGGAGAGCACTAGAAAAGTCAAAACATGAAATATGTAACATTATTAGTGAAAATGAAAGTCACTCAGTCTTGTCTGACTCTTTGTAACCCTATGGACTATATACAGTCCATGGAATTCTCCAGGCCAGAATACTGGGGTGGGTAACTTCCCTTCTCCAGGGGATCTTTCCAACCCAGGGATCAAACCCAGGTCTCCCACACTGCAGGTGGATTCTAGCTGAGCCACCAGGAAAGAACAAGAATACTGGAGTGGGTAGCCTATCCCTTCTCCAACAGATCTTCCCAACCTAGGAATCAAACCGGGGTCTCCTGCATTGCAGGTGGATTCTTTATTAGGAGTGACTCAAAAAGGATTTGTCAATCAGTAAAGAAAATCTTATTCTGTTTATTAAAATCTGTTTTGTACACACACAAGCTATAGTATCTTTGAATATTTCCTTTTTATTTTCATAAGTGCATTGAGGAAAAACTCTAGTAGCCTATATAGATATTCCCTCTGGTTTTATTTAGTTGCTTCAGTGTTTTTGCGTAACTTGGCAAATGGCCTGGAACTTAGTTTAGTCATTGGTCTTTACACAAAATATTTATTATTTTAAAATTTAATTCAGTGAGCAGTTTACTAACCATTATGATACATTGTACTTAATTGTATATGTTTATAAAAAGTATCCAGAGAAGGCAATGGCACCCCACTCCAGTACTCTTGCCTGGAAAATCCCATGGACGGAAGAGCCTGGTAGGCTGCAGTCCATGGGGTCGTGAAGAGTCGGACACGACTGAGCGACTTCTTTCACTTTTCACTTTCCTGCATTGGAGAAGGAAATGGCAACCCACTCCAGTGTTCTTGCCTGGAGAATCCCAGGGACAGCGGAGCCTGGTGGGCTGCCGTCTATGGGGTTGCACAGAGTTGGACACGACTGAAGCAACTTAGCAGCAGCAGCAGCAGCATAAAAAGTATCAATTTAGAATATGAATGCTACTTATTTCAAGATTTTATATTGTTTTAAAAATCAATGAACAATGTAAAATAGACCTGATTGCCCATTTCCTAAAATATATTTTAAAATGAAAGAGAAAGAAAAAAGTGAATGAAAAATCTCCATTTAACAAGTGCAATATTGGAGACTTCTGGTTTCTGGACCAACATGTAAAGAGCTTAGAAATCATACTTCCATCCTCCCCTTCCACCTCACCCCACCCCCCTACCACCCACCCCCACCTGCCAAAAGATGACCAAAATGAAAATCAGTAACTCTTGTTACATCCATTAGAGAATTGAAGACATGGGGCAAACCCTGCCCCAACACTGGAAAGACAGACAGATGCATAGAATGGCAGCTTACCAGAGCAGAAGGCACAGCTAGGACCAGCTACAGGCAGGAACACTTAAAGTGTAATTCTGGAGACTCAATTTGAGAGGTTAAAAAATCCTGCCCTTGGGGACCCAAACTTTCATGATGTTTACCTCAGTGAGCCACACAAAGTTCTCAGGGTCAATATCCAAGAAAAAATCCCTTGTGCTTCTGTCAGGAGAAAGAGAGAAAACTGTTGTTGTTGTTGTACAGTCATTAAGTCGTGTCTGACTCTCTGCGACCCCGTGGTCTGCAGCATGCCAGGCTTCCCTGTTTTCACTGTCCCCTGGAGTTTGCTCAGTTTCATGCCCATTGACTCGGTGATGCCATCCAACCATCTCATCCTCTGTCGCCCCCTTCTCATCCTGTCCTCAACCTTTTCCAGCATCAGAGTCTTTTCCAGTGAGTCGCTCTTCACATCAGGTGGTCAAAGTACTAGAGCTTCAGCTTCTGCATCAGTCCTTCCCGTGAATATTCATGGTTGATTTCCTTTAGGATTAATTGGTTTGATCTCCTTGCTGCCCAAGGAACTCTCAAGAATCTACTTTAGCATCACAGTTGAAAAGCATCAATTCTCGGTGCTCAGCATGTTTATGGTCAAACTCTCACATCCGTATATGACTACTGGAAAAACCATAGTTTTGACACTATGGGCCTTTGTCAGCAAAGTGATATCTCTGCTTTTTAATACACTATCTATATTTATCATAGCTTTTTTCCCTAGGAACAAGCTGCTTTTAATGTCATGGCTGTAGTCACCATCTGCAGTGATTTTGGAATCCAAAAATTAAGTCTGTTGCTGTTTCCATTTATTCCCCATCTGTTTGCCATAATGGGATGTAACCAGAGGCCATGATCTTGGTTTTCTGAATGTTGAGTTTTAAGCCAGCTTTTTCCCTCTCCTCTTTCACCTTCATTAAGAGGCTCTTTCGTTCCTCTTCACTTTCTACCATTAGGGTGGCATTATCTGCATATCTGAGGTTGTTGATATTTCTCCCAGCAGTCGTGATTCCAGCTTGTGCTTCATCCAGTCCAGGATTTTGCATGATGTACTCTGAATATAAGTCAAATAAAAAAGGTGACAATATACAGCTTTGTTGTACTCCTCCCCAATTTTGAATCAGTCCGTTGTTCCATGTCCGGTTCTATCTGTTGCTTCTTGATCAGCAGGTTTCTCAGGAGGCAGGTAAGGTGGTCTGGTATTCCCATCTCTTGAAAAATTTTCCACAGTTTATTGTGATCCACACAGTCAAATGCTTTAACGTAGTCAATGAAGCAGAAGTAGATGTGTTTTTGGAATTCTCTTGCTTTTTCTATGACCTAGCAGATATTGGAAAGTTGATCTCTGGTTCTTCTGCCTTTTCTAAATCCAGCTTGTACATCTGGAAGTTCTTGGTTCATATACTCTTGAAACCTAGGTTGGAGAATTTTGAGCATTACTTTGCTAGAGTGTGAGATGAGTGCAACTGAACGGTAGTTTGAACATTCTTTGGCATTGCCTTTTTGGGGACTGAAATAAAAACAGTCCTTTTCCAGTCCTGTGGCAACTGCTGAGTTTTCCAAATTTGCTAGCACATTGAGTGCAGCGCTTTAACAGCATCATCTTTTAGGATATGAAATAGCTCAGCTGTAATTCCATCACCTCCACTAGCTTTGTCCATAGTAATGCTTCCTAAGGCCAACTTGACTTCACTCTCTAGGATGTCTTGCTCTAGGTGAGTGACCACACCATCATGGTTATCTGGATCATGAAGATCTTTTTTGCATAGTTCTGCTGTGTATTCTTACCATTTCTGCTTAATAGCTTTTGCTTCTGTTAAGTCCTTGCCATTTCTGTCCTTTATTGTCTTTGCATGAAATGTTCCCTTGGTATCTCCAATTTTCTTGAAGAAATCGTTAGTCTTTCCTATTCTTTTGTTTTCCTTTATTTCTTTGCATTGTTCATTTAAGAAGGCTTTCTTAACTCTCCTTGCTATTCTCTGGAACTCTGCATTCAGTTGGGTATATCTTTCCCTTTCTCCTTTGCCTTTCACTTCTCTTATTTTCTCCGCTATTTGTAAGGCCTCCTCAGACAACCAGTTTGCCTTCTTGCATTGCTTTTTCTTTGGATGGTTTTGGTCACCATCTCCTGTACTGTGTTATAAATCTCCATCCATAGTTCTTCAGGCAGTCTGTCTACCAGATCTAATCCCTTGAATCTATTCATCACCTCTACAGTGTAATCATAAGGGATTTGATTTATGTCATCCTGAATGGTCTGGGATTCCCTGGTGGCTCAGATGGTAAAGAATCTGCCTGCTATGCGAGTGACCCAAGTTCCATTCCTGGGTCAGGAAGACCCACTGGAAAAGGAAATGGCAACCCACTCAGGTATTCTTGCCTGGAAAATCCCATGGACCAAGGAGCCTGGTGGGCTACAGTCCATAGGGTCGCAAACAGTTGGACACAACTTTCACGTGCATACCTGAATGGTCTAGTGGTTTTCCCTATTGTCTTCAATTTAAGCCTGAATAAGGGGAAAAATAAACATTTTCAGATACTCCCAGAGCTACTATTATCCTTAACAAAGGCCTGTCCTCGAGGGAAATTATTTTACCTAAATGTAAGCAACTTTTTTACCAGAGCCTGATAGGCTTGATGGAAATGAAATATCCAGCTCAAGCCCTCTGCAGTCTCCCTGCCTCACCTATGAGAATGGATTGGCGGCAGAGAAGCACTTACGAAAGTCACAGCCCAGGGTCATAGACTCACTAAAAACTGAGACCTAATCACAGGACTGGAGAGCACTTACCCTCCCTTTACATCTTACCACCACATCAGTCAGGTTCCTGTGTAACAACAGGGGATTACAGCTGAGCAAGGTAAAGGAAACCTAAAAATAACAGAAGAAAAAATAACAAGGACTTGAGAGGAAATTTTAGCCTCTGACACCTACAGTTACAGTAACCAGTAAATGCAGTCCAGTTCATAGCCAGATAAACATAAAAACTAAAGGCCTGTTTATCTTAGTTCTTTTTGCTCGAAACATCAGCTCCAGCTTTCAACAGAAAATTACAGGACATGCTAAAACGTAACAAAAAAAAAAAAAAATTATACTTTGAATAGACAAAACATTAGAACCAGACTCAGTTATGACAGATTTTGTAATTATAAGGCTAGGAATTTAAGGTAATATGATTAATATCCTAAGGGCTCAAATGAAAAATAAAAAATTGAAATGCTAGAAAGCAAAAACACCATTAACAGAAATTAAGAATGCCTTTGATTGGCTCAGCAGCAGCTTGGACATGGTCAAGGATAGAATCAGTGAGCTCAAAGATGTGAATAGAAGCTTCCCAAACTAAAAAGAAAGTGAAAAGGAAATACAAAATATAGTATGTCTTAATGAATATTCAGGTATGAATTGCTACACTAATGGCCACAGTGACTCATAATAGTCTTGTTCCACATTCACTCTGCTTAACCAAGGGGACATCAGCAAACATGACACAAATAGAGCCTTGATAAACTCTTAGAGTTTGAGACCTACCTTTTTAGAGTGCTGCCCTGAAGTCTGCCCAGTCTAGTCACCTTAAGAATGAAAGATTGTAAAGAGAGATGCCTACTCAGGCATTCCAACTGACCTACCAGCTGATTGCAACCATGTAAGTCCAGCCAATCCACAGAATCATAAGAAACAAAATGGTTAGGGTTATAAGCCACTAAACTTTGAGTTGACTTGTTATACTATAATAAATAATCACTAAAAAAAATGTACTGTTTGCTTAAGAGCCAACTATGAAAAAATTTACAGAAATGGACCTATCAATATTATTAAAAAGCTATGATTGGGAAGTACAGTCAATACTAGTACATTTGAATAGACAGTAAAAGGAAAGAAGTATAGAGAAGGAGGAAACGAAAAACTAAGAGTTTAAGAGAACATGCTTACTGACATTCACAATTTTAATCACATCCTCTAGGGAAAAGGTACATGTTAAATAAGTGACTTTAGTAAAGGAAAATTTATATGGTATTTTTGGGTTTTGTGTCTATTGATAGTCAAGAATTGCATCTAGCCAAGAATTGCATCTCTCCAAGTTGACTAACATGTGACATCTGCCTACTCTAAAACATTTACTTTTAAATCACATTTCATTAAATATAACCTATCTTGCAATTTGAAGCTAAAAAATGGCTGCCTCTCACCTTTGATTTATAAAGTAGTCGTGCGTCTTTTATCCCTGTATCAAAACTAAACAGTTTTACTCCCTTCTGGTTTTCATCATCACCAAAAAACAGATGATAGCAAAACTCTGTGGCCTGTTGGTTTGCCTCTCAAAGGGGTATAGATCTGCAACTTGAAAAATAAAATGCACTAAAGCACAAGTCAAGCTATTCCCATTTAGTTCATTTATACCACATTGTCCATTTTGGAAATCAGAGTTTTATCTTTTTAATCCAGGGAATGACAGCTGAAATATAATAGCACATAATCTCAGGAAGGTTTACCTCCTTTATACAACTCTGTAAAGGAGCAGAGACCATTAAATTAGACCTCCACAGGCAATAACACCCAATGCAGTTCAACTTTATGAGAGCTGTGGATATATTTTATTGTTTCCCTTTGTATTCTTTTTTCACGCATTGACAATGGCTTTTATCATTCCTTCATTAGATGCTTATGTGCATTAGGTTCTAGAAAAGCAGTTATCAAAGTCAAACTACTCAGTTACTTACGAAGCTAATGAACCATTAATTCCACTCTTACGTATATTCCCAGGAGAGTCTAAAATATATGTCACACAAAAATTTCTACATGGATACTCATAGCATAATATTCGTATTTATAATAGCCAAAAAGTCTAATAAACAAACCAAATGTCCATGAACTAATAAATGAATAAACAAAATGTGGCATATCAGTACAATGGAAAATTATTCCATTAAAAACATGAAACATGCTATAACCTGGATGAACCTTGTAAAACATTATTCTAAGTGAAAGAACTGAAGTGAAAGAAACCAGATACAAAAGGCTTCATATTACATGATTCTGTTTATATTAAATGTCTAGAAAAGGCAAATCTGTAGAAATAGGAAGGAACTGGCAGTGTAGGGTACCAAGAACTAGGCTGGAAAAGAAATGGGAAGTGACTGCTAATGGGTACAGGGTTCCTTTTTGGAGTGATAAAAATGTTCTGGAACAAGTGGTGACAGTTGTACAACCTTGTAACTAGAGTAAAAACCACTGAATTGTGTACTTTACATTGGTAAACTTTAAAGTACATGTGAACTCTATATATCAGTTTAACAAAAGAAAAGGAAGGAAAATACTCACATTCTAAATTTATAATTGGAAAGCAGGTTGACAGGTAAAGTTTGAATCAGGATTTTAGGATTCCTCATTTATTCAAAAGAGAAATCAAAAACTTTTATGAAAAACTAGTGTTACAGTGTTTTTCAGGAACTAATATCAAGTTGAAATTCAGCCTAAGAAAAAAAACAGAAAACATGAGGAATGAATAATCAAAATAACAAGTAACATTAGTATAGTGCCTTGCAGTTTTTAAAGCACTTTTATATACATTAAAAGTCAGTTATATTCTTGTTCAGTTCAGTTCAGTTCAGTCGCTCAGTCGTGTCCGACTCTCCGCGACCCCATGAATCACAGCACGTCCAGGCCTCCCTGTCCATCACCAACTCCCAGAGTACACTCAAACTCATGTCCACAGAGTCGGTGATGCCATCCAGCCATCTCATTCTCCGTCGTCCCCTTCTCCTCCCGCCCCCAACCTTTCCCAGCATCAGAGTCTTTTCCAGTGAGTCAACTCGTCGCATGAGGTGGCCAAAGTATTGGAGTTTCAGCTTCAGCATCAGTCCCTCCAATGAACATCCAGGATTGATCTCCTTTAGAATGGACTGGTTGGATCTCCTTGCAGTATAAGGGACTCTCAAGAGTCTTCTCCAACACCACAGTTCAAAAGCATCGATTCTTCGGCGATCAGCCTTCTTCACAGTCCAACTCTCACATCCATACATGACCACTGGAAAAACCATTGCCTTGACTAGACGGACCTTTGTTGGCAAAGTAATGTCTCTGCTTTTTAATATACTATCAAGGTTGGTCATAACTTTCCTTCCAAGGAGCAAGCGTCTTTTAATTTCATGGCTGCAATCAGCATCCGCAGTGATTTTGGAACCCAAAAAAATAAAGTCTGACACTGTTTCCACTGTTTTTCCATCTATTTCCCATGAAGTGATGGGACCAGATGCCATGATCTTTGTTTTCTGAATGTTGAGCTTCAAGCCAACCTTTTCACTCTCCCCTTTCACTTTCATCAAGAGGCTTTTGAGTTCCTCTTCACTTTCTGCCATAAGGGTAGTGTCATCTGCATATCTGAGGTTATTGATATTTCTCCCAGCAATCTTGATTCCAGCTTGTGCTTCTTCCAGCCCAGCGTTCCTCATGATGTACTCTGCATATAAGTTAAATAAGCAAGGTGACAATATACAACCTTGACGTATACCTTTTCCTATTTGGAACCAGTCTGTTGTTCCATGTCCAGTTCTAACTGTTGCTTCCTGACCTGCATACAGGTTTCTCAAGAGGCAGGTCAGGTGGTCTGGGATTCCCATCTCTTTCAGAATGTTCCACAGTTTATTGTGATCCACACAGTCAAAGGCTTTGGCATAGTCAATGAAGCAGAAATAGATGTTTTTCTGAAACTCTCTTGCTTTCTCCATGATCCAGCGGATGTTGGCAATTTGATCTCTGGTGCCTCTGCCTTTTCTAAAACCTGCTTGAACATCTGGGAGTTCACGGTTTACATATTGTTGAAGCCTGGCTTGGAGAATTTTGAGCATGACTTTGCTAGCGTGTGAGATGAGGGCAATTGTCCGGTAGTTTGAGCATTCTTTGGCATTGCCTTTCTTTGGGATTGGAATGAAGACTGACCTCTTCCAGTCTTGTGGCCACTGCTGAGTTTTCCAAATCTGCTGGCATATTGAGTGCAGCACTTTCACAGCATCATCTTTCAAGACTTGTAATAGCTCAACTGGAATTCCATCACCTCCACTAGCTTTATTAGTAGTGATGCTTTCTAAGGCCCACCTGACTTCACATTCCAAGATGTCTGGCTCTAGGTCAGTGATCACGTTATCGTGACTATCTTGGTCGGGAAGATCTTTTTTGTACAGTTCTTCTGTGTATTCTTATTACCTCATAAAACCTGTTCAGTAGGTGGTATTTTATAGATGAGGAAACATTCAAGTTATATTTTTCTGTTGTTACATCTTTAAGTACCCCCAAGTCAAGATTTACCTTTTTCATCTCTGTGAAAGGCCTACAATGTACATTCAACAAATGTTAAGGTGAATGAATAAACAGATAATATCGGGGACCAGCCTCGATATGACCCAGGGTATCCTCGGGATGAACGGCGTCGGCGTCAGAGAGAGAAAGAGAGAGAGACAGGGGCTGATGATTCCTTGGTTTACGCTGGAAACCAATAAAACCCCAGCACGGGTCTTGCTCTGTTTACGTAGGCCACAGGCGCCCTCTCGAATCACTGGAGGCACCCCACCAGGGCACCCCCTCGAGTGGGTCTTAGAAGCCCAGGCAGATAAGTAAACTCAGAGGGCCCAGCGCTCCAAGGATCTCAACCAGAAAAAGGAGAATAGAGAAAAGGATGGAAAAAGAGAAAGAACGACACGGGGAGACCAAGCTTCAGTGAGCAAGGCCCAAAACTTTATTTTCCAGTGTTGCTTTTATACCCTAAGTTATGCGCATAAGAAACAGAGAAAGGGAGGTGTAGAGTCACGCCAAAATCGCGTGGGGTCAGCAGTCTTGACCCTTATCAGGATCAGGGCTTATTTTTGTGTGTCTTGTGATAAAAGTTTTAGGTGGTTTACATCCTCTTCTGGCCAGGGGGCCTGCTAACAGTTTATGGCCCTCTCTCCTAACAATAGGTTAGTTAGCAAGTAAAAGGCTTATTATATTCTTTTAAGGTGACTTTCCTAGAGTCAGGTGCTAGACACATAACAAAGTTACATTCCTATAAGGCACCGGTGTAGTGAGCTGCAAGAAAGGAATTTATTAACTTAAGATCTGATGTGGTTAAATCAAAGGCTACTACTTATATTCTCTATATGTGATTAATATATTTCCAAGGATACAATAGATAGAGGAAACTGCAGCAAGCATTGATTCAACAATGAAATCTTTTTTAGTACTACTCTAATGATTTTAAGTTCTTCAACAGATTCCTGTATTTTAGAATATTAGGCTTTCTGTCCTTGCATGGCTGGGAGGCTATAAACAGTCACACTCATAGTTGTAAGAACCCGGACAAACTTGTCATGCAAGTTAGAAAGCTATCAGAGGGGCTTGGATTGGAACACTCCTATTAAGCCGAGGAGAACTTTTAAACTACAGCTCTGAATTAATGTTTTCAGAGAAAGGTGGTTGGGGGGAAGCCCCTCTAAGTATTAGAGGACTTGGTAAGAGGCGTAAGATAGTAAAGCAGTCAGACTCCAGTTTTCTTTGGGGTAGATGCTCAGGTAAGTCCAGGGGGTTCCTCAAGCCCTGATTAGCCTTTGCCCGTCAGGCCTCTTCCCCAATTGACCTTTGCCATGGGTAGGATTTCCCTCGCTGGCTCCCGGCAAGATAAATTAAGGCTTAGAGAAGGCAAGGAACTTTCTAAAGATCAAACAAAGCAGGGCCCACTACCGTCTTTGGCATTCAAATCCTATGTGCTTTCCATCATATCACATCACAGGTCTCCTGTGTTAAGGAACATATTTGTTCAACTTCCAACCTTTAAACTGGTATCAAAGTTATTTTAATTCAAAGCCAAAATGGAGGTCTTCAACAGCAATCATTTACATCGCATATTACTAAACCTCAAGAAAAACTAAACAGTTGTACATATTATATTTTGTTATTTACTACCAAACCTTCAGGTCAGTAAAGCAGACATTTACCAGATGCCTGATATGTGTCAGCCACTATGTGAGCCCTGGTAATGGAGCATTCAGTTCAGTTGGAGTTCAGTTCAGTTCAGTTCAGTTGCTCAGTCATGTCCGACTCTTTGTGACCCCATGGACTGCAGCATGCCAGGCTTCCCTGTCCATCACCAATTCCTGAAGCTTGCTCAAACTCATGTTCATCAAGTTGGTGATGCCATCCAACCATCTCATCCTCTGTCATTCCCTTCTCTGCCTGCCTTCAATCCTTCCCAGCATCAGGGTCTTTTCAAATGAGTCAGTTCTCCGTATCAGGTGGCCAAGGTATTGGAGCTTCAACTTCAGCATTAGTCCTTCCAATGAATATTCAGGATTGATTTCCTTTAGGATTGACTGGTTTGCTCTCCTTGCAGTCAAAGGGACTTTCAAGAGTCTTCTCCAACACCACAGTTCAAAAGCATCAATTCTTCAGCGCTCAGCTTTCTTTATGGTCCAACTCTCACATCCATACATGACTACTTGAAAAACCTCTGGCAAAGTAATGTCTCTGCTTTTTAATATGCTGTCTAGGTTCGTCATAGCTTTTCTTCCAAAGAGCAAGCATCTTTTCATTTCATGGCTGTAGTCACCATCTGCAGTGATTTGGGAGCCCAAGAAAATAAAGTCTGTCACTATTTCCATTGTTTCCCATCTATTTTCCATGAAGTGATGGGACTGGATGCCATGATCTTAGTTTTTTGAATGTTGAATTTTAAGCCAGCTTTTTTACTTTCCTCTGTGGAATGGGGCATATAAATGATTGGAAACACCTAAGCACCTGTTCTTTTTATTTTTTTCTTTTTTATTTTTTAAATAATGAAAGTACATTTTCAGGAGATTTGGGAAATACAGAACAAAGTTACATATATTTTCACTATATATTCAGTTCAGTTCAGTCGCTCAGTCATGTCCGACTCTTTGCAACCACGTGAATCACAGCATGCCAGGCCTCCCTGTGCATCACCAACTCCCAGAGTTCACTAAAATTCATGTCCATCGAGTCGGTGATGCCATCCAGCCATCTCATTCTCTGTCGTCCCCTTCTCCTCCTGCCCCCAATCCCTCCCAGCATCAGAGTCTTTTCCAGTGAGTCAACTCGTCGCATGAGGTGGCCAAAGTATTGCAGTTTCAGCTTTAGCATCAGTCCTTCCAATGAACACCCAGGATCGATCTCCTTTAGAATGGACTGGTTGGATCTCCTTGCAGCCCAAGGGACTCTCAAGAGTCTTCTCCAGCACCACAGTTCAAAAGCATCAATTCTTCGGCACTCAGCTTTCTTCACAGTCCAACTCTCACATCCATACATGACCACGGGAAAAACCATTGCCTTGACTAGACGGACCTTGGTTGGCAAAGTAATGTCTCTGCTTCTTAATATACTATCTAGGTTGGTCATAACTTTCCTTCCAAGGAGTAAGCGTCTTTAAATTTCATGGCTGCAATCAGCATCCGCAGTGATTCTGGAGCCCAAAAAAGTAAAGTCTGACACTGTTTCCCCATCTATTTCTCATGAAGTGATGGGACCAGATGCCATGATCTTCGTTTTCTGAATGTTGAGCTTCAAGCCAACCTTTTCACTCTCCTCTTTCACTTTCATCAAGAGGCTTTTGAGTTCCTCTTCACTTTCTGCCATAAGGGTGGTGTCATCTGCATATCCGAGGTTATTGATATTTCTCCTGGCAATCTTGATTCCAGCTTGTGCTTCTTCCAGCCCAGCGTTCCTCATGATGTACTCTGCATATAAGTTAAATAAGCAGGGAGACAATATACAACCTTGACATACTCCTTTTCCTATTTGGAACCAGTCTGTTGTTCCATGTCCACGTTCTAACTGTTGCTTCCTGACCTGCGTACAGGTTTCTCAAGAGGCAGGTCAGGTGGTCTGGTATATGTTTTAGGTAGATAAATGAAGGTTTTTAGTTGGAGTTTCAATATCAAACTCTCAAAAATTAATAGAATGAATATACAGAAAAATAGAAAGATAAAGTAGGCTTGAAAAGCACCATGAACCAATTCAACATAATTAAGACTTCTACAGCTTTCACACAACAGTAGGATGCAAATCCTATTCAAGTTCCCATAGACCATAAACTAAGGGACACTGGAACTTATCCAGGGACATAAAACAAGGTGCCAAAATTTGATGGTCTAAAGGTACTGAAATCATACAGAGTCTGTCCAGTTATCATTGTAGAATTATGTTAGAAATCAGTATCAAAAGATATTTGAAAATAAACCTACATATTTTCAAGTACAATGTGACATTTACCAAGAGAGATCTTTGACTTAGCCATTGAAAGCCTCAGTAAAGTTAGAAGACCGAAAAAAACACAGAAGGTGTTTGCAGAGAAGAAAGCATTTTATCAAAATGTGAAATTAATATCAAAGATACTTTTTAAAAACCCAGGTATTTGGAAATCAAATGTCTACTTTTAAATGATGGGTTTATCAAAAAAGCCAGAAAAAGGAAAATTAGAAAATATTTGTAACAGAATAAAAATGAAAAGAGAATTTACCAGAATTTGTTGCTTCAGCTGCTCAATGCAATTAAATACCATTTGGAATCTTGAATAAGGTGTGAAAACAAATAATGGACTCTAGCATAAAATTTCGGAGAAGGCAATGGCAAGCCACTCCAGTACTCTTGCCTAGAAAATCCCATGGATGGAGGAGCCTGGTAGGCTGCAGTCCGTGGGGTCGCTAAGGGTCGGACACGACTGAGCGACTTCACTTTCACTTTTCACTTTCACACATTGGAGAAGGAAATGGCAACCCACTCCAGTGTTCTTGCCTGGAGAATCCCAGGGACGGGGGAGCCTGGTGGGCTTCCGTCTATGGGGTCACACAGAGTCGGACACCACTGAAGTGACTTAGCAGCAGCAGCATAAAATTTTGTGAAATTTGAATAAAATCTGTACTTTATTTAATAATACTGTATCACATGTTAATTTACTTTTTTGTTTTTACAATATAGTATTTCTCCATATTCTCAGAATTGGACTAGAAGTTTCAAGGCTCATTCAAAAAAAATTTTTTAAAAACCACTAAAATAAACTTCTAGGCTTTCAGCAGGAATATTAGATGCCAAAATACATGGAACTATATCAAAATTTTGAGTGAATATAAATTAGAAATCTAGCATTATATTCCTTCTGAGTCAAACAAGTGGAATTCTAAATGTCATAGATTTTTTGAGCTAGGCAAAAATTCATTAAGTTTTCTAAAATATACATACTATTTATGTATATATGTGTATACAAAAGCTTTTCTACTATGATTGATAAAGACCTAAGTACCTGTTCTATGGAGCTATTTTCAGTCTAGTAAGAGATTCTTCTACATGTTTCATCACTTTATCTTTGTCAGTTATCTAGAAGCTGGGTTCAGAAATAAGTCAGAATACTCCAAAGGATAGTCAATAGATTCCTTTACTCTCATTAAAAGCCCCCCATTGACTACAAGGAAAAGAAGCCAACCATTATGTTAAGAAATGTTCCATAAGTTGCTACAATATTGACTTCTGAAATCCAGCAATTCAGCATTTAGGCATGTAGCTTCATGAATTCTCCATGCAGTGTTTACTTATTAAAAATACAGGCTCTTTCTTCTGGATCTACATTCAAGAGCGCCTGGTAACACCACATACTTTTTAAAGATCTTTACTTTCTGTACATGGATTATGCCTTTTTATGAAGACATACTATTTCTTATTTTTAAGATGATTACTAAGAAGGACTATTAAAAACCAAAGAGTATTTATACAGTTACATTAACATGTATCTTAGATTTATACTTTGATCACAAATTGATTAAGGTGCTTCTCCAGTCAACAGAGTACCTGATATATAGCGGGTGCTTAATATCTATAGAACAAACAAGCTAATTAATTAATCACAGACTTTAATAAGTAAGTGATTAGTAAGAATCCATTTACACTCTAAACTAGGTTTTCTAAAAGTCCAAAAAAAAAAAAAATTTGTCTTAGTCAAATAAACCAGTAGAAGGTTTTACCATCAATCTGAAAACTGCTTCATTTATATTTTCTGTGTGAGTTGCCATACATTTAATTTAAATCAATGAATTTTAAGACAGAAATAAGAAGACAAGCTATGATTTAGTGTTTTAAATGTTGTGTCTGTAGCCAAATTTTAAAATTAAACACCAATATTTTTATTATTCTCAGTCAAAATTTTTTTGGCTTCTCCTTCCAAATCTGTGCTGTCATCTTTTTTCCCCACTTCTGAATTCTGGTGTCACATTAGAATATGATGTTAAGAAGCACAGGTAAGTTTAGCCTGTTGACAATAAGTAGCCTTTCTTATTACTGTGTTCTGTATATAGGAATTAGCTGTCTCTCCCTAAAACTTACGAAACACTTCAGCAATTAATTTAAATATTCACAATCATCACTGTTTTAATACATTTTATCAGTTTTCTTTGACTGCTATTCTATAGTTGTTGATAATTTATTATTTAAAAAGTGGTCATCTGTATATTACTGGAAATCATCCTATTATAATAGCTATGGTATTTTAAACTGTCCAGAAATCTGGGGCAGTGGGGTCTCAGATCAACTCAAATATTTTTTTAAGCCACAAAGTTCACCTTAGATTTTGTAATTAATTTCACATAATTAGGATATATATATACATAACATCTGACATAGAGATTCTTTTCTGTAAAGTTCACATATAAGTTGTTTGAAACTTTTAAAATTAAAATATCAGAAAAATGATTATATTATCATAGTAGATTATAAATAATTTCATTGCTAGACTTTTTCTAGCTAGGATATCTGATTTGATTAACATTTAAAAATGCCATGTTGACTGGAATGACTACATAAAAAATGTTACAGATTTCCAGATCATATCCTAGGACCCCACAAATATAGAGATCCAAACAGTAAAAGAAATGAACAATGGGCATTGGTGGTGGAGGGGGTGCTATTCTGTCATTAGAAATCCTTTTTATAGAAATTGCCAACATCCGCTGGATCATGGAGAAAGCAAGAGAGTTTCAGAAAAACATCTATTTCTGCTTCATTGACTATGCCAAAGCCTTTGACTGTGTGGATCACAATAAACTGTGGAACATTCTGAAAGAGATGGGAATCCCAGACCACCTGACCTGCCTCTTGAGAAACCTGTATGCAGGTCAGGAAGCAACAGTTAGAACTGGACATGGAACAACAGACTGGTTCCAAATAGGAAAAGGTGTACGTCAAGGTTGTATATTGTCACCTTGCTTATTTAACTTATATGCAGAGTACATCATGAGGAACGCTGGGCTCGAAGAAGCACAAGCTGGAATCAAGATTGCTGGGAGAAATATCAATAACCTCAGATATGCAGATGACACTACCCTTATGGCAGAAAGTGAAGAGGAACTCAAAAGCCTCTTGATGAAAGTGAAAGAGGAGAGTGAAAAGGTTGGCTTGAAGCTCAACATTCAGAAAACAAAGATCATGGCATCTGGTCCCATCACTTCATGGGAAATAGATGGAAAAACAGTGGAAACAGTGTCAGACTTTATTTTTTGGGGCTCCAAAATCACTGCGGATGCTGATTGCAGTCATGAAATTAAAAGACGCTTGCTCCTTGGAAGGAAAGTTATGACCAACCTTGATAGTATATTAAAAAGCAGAGACATTACTTTGCCAACAAAGGTCCGTCTAGTCAAGGCAATGGTTTTTCCCGTGGTCATGTATGGATGTGAGAGTTGGACTGTGAAGAAAGCTGATCGCCGAAGAATTGATGCTTTTGAACTGTGGTGTTGGAGAAGACTCTTGAGAGTCCCTTATACTGCAAGGAGATCCAACCAGTCCATTCTAAAGGAGATCAGTCCTGGATGTTCATTGGAGGGACTGATGCTAAAGCTGAAACTCCAATACTTTGGCCACCTCATGCGACGAGTTGACTCACTGGAAAAGCCTCTGATGCTGGGAAAGGTTGGGGGCGGGAGGAGAAGGGGACGACGGAGAATGAGATGGCTGGATGGCATCACCGACTCTGTGGACATGAGTTTGAGTGTACTCCGGGAGTTGGTGATGGACAGGGAGGCCTGGCATGCTGTGATTCATGGGGTCGCGGAGAGTCGGACACGACTGAGCGACTGAACTGAACTGAACTGAAGGCAAATATCAGTGCTTTTCTTCCAACTGAATAAAAGGATCACAGGTAATGATAAAGAGTGTGGAATTTGGAATTAAGCTGCCAAAGTGAAAATCCCAGCTCCACCATTTAGTAACAGTGTAGTTTTAATCAAAACATTTGACCTCTTGATTTCCTCACAATAAAGATAATTGATACTGTAAATGCTTTTTATGTATTATTATAAGTTATTCAGAATTCTTATTTATAACTGATACTTTACCTTTAAGTAGACTATCTTTCCATACTGGTATCTGTGTGATATAAATTGATACAGTATTTTTGAACCAGAATATTTTCCAAATCTCAGGTCTGACACATTTGGAGGGTAAAAGTTCTTTCATTGATTCCTTCATTCATTGAACAAATATGTACTGTGTGCCTAATATATGATAGACCAATTCTAGACTCTTTATGTAGGTTAATAAAACAGACCAATTTCTTGACCCTCATAAAGATTACATTCTAGTAGGTGAAAAGAGGCAATAAAACATATAAATAAATAATTATGATAAGTTACTTAATACTATGTAATGGTTAAGAGGTGTTATCTACTGTGAGGGGAATAAGGCAGGGTAAGAAGGATAGAGGAGTCATCAGATTTATGTATGGTGGTCAGAACAGGCTTCTTTGAGAAAATGTCATTTGAACAAGATTTGAAGACTATAAGGGAATCACACATGGTTATTTTAAAGAATATTCCAGGTAGAGGAGAAAGCCAGAGCAGAAGCCCTAAGGTATTCCTGGAATCTCCAAGGAACAGTGAGTGAAGAGACCCATGTCTTGGAGTAGAATGAAAGAAGGGGATTTAAGGAGTAGAAGATGAAATCTGAGTTAAATGAGGGAATATAAACTAAGAGGGAAGAGTAGAGTATAGGAAGAACAACAGCTAACACAGGGAAACTGATCAGAAAACTATTAAAATAATTTTGGTTAGAAATGACGGTGCCTTTGACCAAGGTAAAAACCATGGAGGTAGAAATAAATGTTTGGACTGCGGATGTTTGGGGATTGTGTATGGATCAGTGGTAAAGAATCTGCCTGCAGTGCAGGAGCTGCGGGAAACTCAGGTTCTATCCTTAAGGTTGGGAAGATCTCTTGGAGGAGGGCATGGCAGTCCACTCCAATATTCCTGCCTGGAGAATCCCACAGAGGAGCCTGGAGAGCTACAGTTCGTAGGGTCACAAAGAGTCTGGCACGACTGAACACGCACACACAGTGTTTTTAAAACATGAAAGTAAGAGATATTGAGCTTAAAACATGGCATAATAGGTTGGATATAAGAACTTACAATTCAAGGATTGTAATTCTAAGCTGGAGTTATAAATTTGGGAGTGTTAGGGACTGACCTCAGTTGGCCACACAAACTCTTAGGTTCTTTTTGAGGTAAGTTTAGTCAAGGAATTCACTGTCACCAACGATTAGCAGCAACTTTCCTTACATGAAAGAAAATCTCAAACCAATTTTGTGCAAATTGGTTTTGTGCAAATATAGATTCATTGCCAAGTGGACACAAAATTGTTGATATAATCTTTTACATTACTTTGGATGAATGATTCATCATGGCAGATGAGACTATATATTAGTGAAATTAGAAAATATTTGGAGAAGAATGAAAACAAATGTAGCATACCAAAACTTATGGGATGCTGCAAAAGCAGTAAGTACTCAGAGAGAATTTTATGGCTGTAGAACTACATTAAAAACAAGGAAGAGCACCAAGTCAGCAACCTAACTTTAGACCTTAAGGAACTTGAAAAAGAAGAACAAACAAAACCTAGAGCCAGTAAAAGGAAGGAAACAATAAAGATTCAAGCAGAGATAAATGAAATAAAGTAAAAAACAGTAGAGAGAATCACAGAAATCAAAAGTTCGTTTTTTGGAAAACCAACAAAATTGACACTCCTTAAGAAGAAAAAAAGACACAAATGAACAAGGGGACATTACTACCAACCTTGCAAAAAATGAAAGGATTATAAGTGAAACCATGAACAAATTAATCCATCAACAAATTAATTTAGATGAAGTGGGAAAAAAGTTTAACAGTCATTAGAAGGACTGATGCTGAAGCTGAAATTCCAATATTTTGGCTACCTGATGTGAAGAACTGACTCATTTGAAAAGACCTTGATGCTGGGAAAGACTGAAGGCAGAAGGAGGAGAGGACAGACAATGAGATGGTTGGATGGTATCACCGACACAGTGAATGGACATGAGTTTGAGTAAGCTCCAGGAGTGCCTGGAGTGCTGCAGTCCATGGAGTCGCAAAGAGTCGGACAACTGAACAACTGAGCAACTGAAATGAATCGATGCCTATACTGACTCAGAAAGAAATAGAAAATCTCAACAGACCTAAAACCAGTAAATAAATTGAATCAGTAACCAAAAGCCTCCAAACAGAAAAATCAAGGATCAGATGGCTTACTGGTGAATTTTTCAAACCATTAAAAGAAAAATTAGCATGAATCCCACCCACACTCTTCCAAGAACTAGAAAAGGAGGGAACATTTCCTAACACAATCTATGAGGCTGGTATTACATACACACCAAGCCAAATAAAGATGCCACAATAAAACAAAAACTACAGACCAGTATTGTGCATGAATATTGATGTAAAAATCTTCAGCAAAATGCTTACAAGCCAAGTCTAACAGGACATTATAATAAACTGATCAGTTTGTCCAGTAATGCAAACGTTGTTCACATAAGAAAAATCAGTTAATCCATCCCAGTTATAGAAGTGAGGAAAAAAACAAATGATCCTCTCATGTGTTTTCATAGGAAAACCATTTAACAAAATTCGGTACCTTTTCTTGATTTAAAAAAGTAAAACGGAAAACTTGGAATAGATGAGAACTTTCTTATCTTTCATAAATGATAAAAAGGTCATTGATGAAAAACCCACAGCTGACATCATCCTTATTGGTAAAAAATGGAAAGTATTCCCCCTTAGATTAAGAACAAGACAAGGATGGCCACCTTCACTACTGCTATTCAACTTTGACTGGAATTTCTGGATAGAGAAATCAGGTGAGAAAAAGAAATTAAAAGCATCCAAATTAGACAACAAAAAGTGAAACTTTTTTCACTTTTTGCAGATACTATGATTCTGTATAGAAAACCTCTTAGAATGCACACACAAGAAAAACCTCCAGAGCTAATAAATGTATACTGCAAAGTTGTGGGGTAAAAAGGTCAACATCCCTAAATTAGCTGTGATTCTATACACCAGTGAGCAATTCAAAATGGAAATCTTTTTAAATTGTTCAATTTACAGCAACTCCAGAAGAGTAAAATACCTAGGGATAAATTTAACCAAGGAAGTGAAAGACTTATACACTGAAAACTATAAAACATTGCTGAAAGAAATTAAATAAGACCTAATAAATGGAAAGACATCCCATGTTCATGGATTAAAAAACAATAATGTTAAGATAGCCGTATTCTCCAAAGTGCTCTATATATCCAGTGCAATCCTTATCAAAACTCCAGTGCTCATTTTTCAGAAATGGAAAAGGCAAAGTTCAAACTCATAAAGAATGGCAAAGGGCCCTGAAAAGTCAAAACAATATTGAGAAAGAAAAACAAAGAAGAGGAGCTTATATTCCCCAAGTTTAAAACTTAATCAACTGTGTGGTGCTGGCATAAAGGTAGACATATAGACCACTGGAATACAATTGAGAATCCAAAAATAAACCCAAACATCTGTGGACAATTAACTTTGATAGCAATGGTCCCAAGGCACCATTAAGTGGATATGATGCCAAGGCAGGTAAAAACCCAGGTAAGAGGGTAGGCGCTAAGAGAGGGCATCAGAGGGCAGACAGACTTAAACCACAGTCACAGACAACTAGCCAGTCTGATCACACAGACCACAGCCTTGTCTAAGTCAGTGAAACTAAGCCATGCTGTGTAGGGCCACCCAAGACGGGGGGGTCATGGTGGAGATGTCTGCAGAATGTGGTCCACTGGAAAAGGGAATGTCAAACCACTTCAATATTCTTGCCTTGAGAACCCCATGAACAGTATGAAAAGACAGGACACTGAAAGATGAACTCCCTAGGTCGATACGTGCCCAATATGCTACTAGAGATCAGTGGAGAAATAACTCCAGAAAGAATGAAGGGATGGAGCCAAAGCAAAAACAGCACCTACTTGTGGATATGACTGGTGATAGAAGCAAGGTCCAATGCTGTAAAGAGCAATATTGCATAGGAATCTGGAATGTTAGGTTCATGAATCAAAGCAAATTGGAAGTGGTCAAACAGGAAATGGCAAGAGTGAACGTCGACATTCTAGGAATCAGCGATCTAAGATGGACTGGAATGGGTGAATTTAGCTCAGATGACCATTATATCTACTACTGGCAGATTCCTGTGGGCAGGAATCCTTTAGAAGAAATGGAGTAGCCATCATAGTCAACAAGAGAGTCCAAAATGCAGTACTTGTATGCAATCTCAAAAATGACAGAATGATCTCTGTTTGTTTCCAAGGCAAACCATTCAACATCACAGTAATCCAAGTCTATGCCCCGACCAGTAACGCTGAAGAAGCTAAGTTGAAAGTCCTTGCATTTTTGCAGCCAAAGATGGAAAAACTCTATAGAGTCAGCAAAAATAAGACCTGGAGCTGACAGTGGCTCAGATCATGAGTTCCTTATTGCAAAATTCAGGCTTAAATTGAAGAAAGCAGGGAAAACCACTAGGCCTTCAGGTGTGACCTAAATCAAATTTCTTATGATTTTTCAGTGGAGGTGATGAATAGATTGACGGGATTAGATATGGCAGACAGAGTGACTGAAGAACTATGGATGGAGGTATGTACACTGTACAGGAGGCACTGACCAAAACCACCCCAAAGAAAAAGAAATGCAAGAGGGCCAAGTGGTTGTCTGAGGAGGCTTTACAGATAGCTGAGGAAAGAAGAAACGTGAAAGGCAAGGGAGAAAGGGAAAGATATAGCCTACTCAATGCTTGAGAAAGCCCAAAAATGGTGGAGTAGAAGGACATGTGCTTATCTTCCCCTTCAAGAACAAAATCGCAAGTAGCTATTGTACAGCCATCAACAGGAGGACGCTGGAACCCACCATAAAAAATACCCCACATCCAAGAACAAAGGAGAAGCTGCAACAAGATGGAAGGAGGGGGTACATTCACATTAAGGTCAAATCCCATACCCATCAGGTGGGCAACCCACAAACTGGAGAACAATAATACCAAAGAAGTTCTCACACTGTTGCGATGGTTCTAGGCCCCACATCAGACTTCCCAACCTAGGGATCTGGCAGATAGACTGGGGAATCCCCAGGAAATCTGACTTTGAAGGCCAGCAGGATTTAATTACAGAACTTATATAGGACTGGGGGAAAGAGAGACTCTTGGAGAGCACAAACCAAACTTTGTGTGCACCAGTACCCAAGAGAAAGGAGCGGTGACCCCACAGGAGAATGAGACAGACCTGTTTGTGCGTGTTTGAGGGTCTTTTGCAGAGGCATGTGCTGCTAGTAGTCTGCCACAGGGACAGGGACACTGGCAACAGCAGCCCTGGGAGGCACATGTTGGCATAAGTCTTCTTGGAGGTCGCCATTAGCCCTACAATAGAGCCTGTAGGCTCCAGGGTCTTCTCTGGCCAAACAACTAACAAGGAGGGAGCACAGCCCCACCCATCAGCAGGCAATTGGATTAAAGATTTATTGAGCATGGACTTGTCCACCAGTTCAGTCACTCAGTCATGTCCAGCTCTTTGCGACCACATGGACTGCAGCATACCAGGCTTCCTGTCCATCACCAACTCCCAGAGTTTACTGAAACTCATGTCCATTGAGTCAATGATGCCATCCAACCATCTCATCATCTGTCGTCCCCTTCTCCTCCTGCCTTCAATCTTTCCCAGCATCAGGGTCTTTTCAAATGAGTCGGTCTACCAGAGCAAGACCCAGTTTTCCCCACTTCCCATCGGGAAGCTTGCACATGCCTCTTATCCTCATCCCTCAGAAGGCAGACAGAAGAAGCAAGAACTATTAGTCCCACAGCCTCCAGAATGAAAACCACAATCACAGAAAACTAACCAAATGATCACATGGATCACAGACGTGTGTACTCAATGAAGCTATGAGCCATGTCATGCAGGGCCACTCAAGATGGAGAGGCATGGTGGAGGGTTCTGACAAAACATGGTCTGCTGGATAAGGGAAATGTCAAACCACTCCAGTATTCTTACCTCAAGAACCCTCATGAACAATATGAAAAGGCAAAAAGGTGTGCGTGACACAGGAAGATGAGACCCCCTCCCCTAGTTGGTAGCTGTCCAGTATAACACTAGAGAAGAGTGGAGAAATAGCTCCAGGAAGAATGAAGAGGCTGAGCCAAAGCAGAAATGACACTCAGTTGTGGATGTATCTGGTGGTGAAAGTAAAGTATAATGCTGTAAAGAACAATATTGCATAGGAACCTGGAATGTTAGGTCTACAAGTCAAGGTAAATTGGATATGGTCAAGCAGGACATGGCAAGAGTGAACATCAGCATCTTAGGAATCAGTGAACTAAAACCAAAGAAGATATACAAATGGCAAGCAAAGACATTCAATATCATTGGTCATGAAGGAAGTGCATATCAAACTGCAGAATTACCACTTTACAATCATTCAGTTCAGTTCAGTTCAGTCACTCAGCTGTGACCGACTCTTTGTGACCCCATGAATCACAGCACGCCAGGCCTCCCTGTCCATCACCAACTCCCGGAGTTCACTCAAACTCATGTCCATCGAGTCAGTGATGCCATCCAGCCATCTCATTCTCTGTCGTCCCCTTCTCCTCCCGCCCCCAATCCTTCCCAGCATCAGAGTCTTTTCCAGTGAGTCAACTCGTCGCATGAGGTGGCCAAAGTATTGCAGTTTCAGCTTTAGTATCAGTCCTTACAATGAATACCCAGGATCGATCTCCTTTAGAATGGACTGGTTGGAGCTCCTTGCAGTCCAAAGGACTCTCAAGAGCCTTCTCCAGCACCACAGTTCAAAAGCATCAATTCTTCGGTGCTCAGCTTTCTTCACAGTCCAACTCTCACATCCATACATGACCACGGGAAAAACCATTGCCTTGACTAGACGGACCTTGGTTGGCAAAGTAATGTCTCTGCTTTTTAATATACTATCTAGGTTGGTCATAACTTTCCTTCCAAGGAGTAAGCATCTTTTAATTTCATGGCTGCAATCAGCATCCGCAGTGATTCTGGAGCCCAAAAAAGTAAAGTCTGACACTGTTTCCCCATCTATTTCCCATGAAGTGATGGGATGAGATGCCATGATCTTTGTTTTCTGAATGTTGAGCTTCAAGCCAACCTTTTCACTCTCCTCTTTCACTTTCATCAAGAGGCTTTTGAGTTCCTCTTCACTTTCTGCCATAAGGGTGGTGTCATCTGCATATCTGAGGTTATTGATATTTCTCCCGGCAATCTTGATTCCAGCTTGTGCTTCTTCCAGCCCAGCGTTCCTCATGATGTACTCTGCATATAAGTTAAATAAGCAGGGTGACAATATACAGCCTTGACTTACTCCTTTTCCTATTTGGAACCAGTCTGTTGTTCCATGTCCAGTTCTAACTGTTGCTTCCTGACCTGCATACAGGTTACAATCATTAGGATGGCTTTAATGAAAAAAGAACAAGTGTCAATGAGGATGAAAATGTAGGAACTCTCATTCATTGCTAGTGAACATGTAAAATGGCAATTTCTTAAAAAATTAAACACAGAATTACCATATGATTCAGCAGTTTCATTACTAGTATAATACCCAAAGGAAATTGAAATTAGGGTCTCAAAGTGGTATCTGTACATCCATTTTCATAGCAGCATTACTCAGCCAAAAAGTGGAGTCAAGCCAAATGTCTATATATGGGTAAATGGATAAGCAAAGTATTAATATACAAGGAATATGAGGCTTCCCAGGTGGTGCTAGTGGAAAAGAACCTGCCTGCCAATTCAGGATACATAAGAGGTGAAGGTTTGATCCCTGTGTTGGGAAGTTCCCCTGGAGGGGAAGATACCCTGGTGGAGAACATGGCAAGCCACTCCAATACTCTTCCCTGGAGAATCCCATGGACTGAGGAGCCTGGTGGGCTACAGTCCATAGGTTTGCAGAGTTGGACACGACTGAAGCCGACTTTGTGCGCACACACACACATAAGGAGTCCATACACAGGAACAAAGCACTGATACTTGCTACAGTTTATATGACCCTTGAAAACATTATTATAAGTGAAAAAAGGCAGACACAAATAATCATGTCTTATATGACACATGTGCAAGAGACAAATCCATAGAGACTAAAAGCAGATTTGAGAATACCAGGGGAGAAGGAAATAAGGAGTTATTACTTATATGAGTATGGAGATTAATGAGAACTGTGGTTATACAATATTGTGAATACACTAAAGGCCACCTGATTTTATACTTTAAAATAGTTAAGTGTGCATTATATGAATTTCACCTCAAAAAAACAATAATAGAGTGAAAAGGGTGCTTTCATTAAAAACTAGTGTTTGTGTAAAGTAGTACAATCTATTTTTAGAAATCAGTTTTTCCCTTGCATGTATTCATCCACATGTCCCAATACCATTTGTTGAGATGATTTACCCAATAAATGCTCCTTCCTCTGGTATTCCACATATAGGAATGTAAGAAAATAATTTGGATGTAGACAAATATTGGGATGCAGAGATGTTCACTAAAGCATTGTTTATAATAATGAGTATTAGGAGAAATCCTTAAGATCCAACAGTAAAATATTAATTTTAAATTATGGAATAAGAGGATACTATGTAAGCAATGAAGTTACGTTTCTTACAACATCTGTATAGATATACTTTTATAAAAATAATTTTTAAAGACTTGCATAACATCTGTCTTTTAGCTGTTATCTTTGGTTTTCTTTTAATGGGATTTCAGTGTTCCAATAATCTTTCTCTCCACATATCTATTTTTAAAGAATTTTAATAACAGAATATTTATGAAATAACATTGAGTAAAGAGCAGTAATACTAAAGTGTGTTAATGTGTTTACTTGTTCATGCACATGCCTAGGCAGAAAATTACATGATTAAAAGTATGCTAAAATTTTTTTAAAGTATGATAAAATATAACTGTCTTCATTTTCAGATTTTTGGTAATTTATTTTCATTATTCTTTTTAATAGTTTTTAAGTTTTATTATGAAATATACAGTTTTATTTGGAACTTATGTTCTATGATCTTCTTAACAGAGTATTAATAAATGTTTTTATTTGGTTCTTTTCAGTGAGGTAGTTATAGAGAAATTGTTTATAAGTCTAATTTGATATCTACTAAGTCAGTCTTCGCTAAGTATAATGAAACATGTATATATTTAACATTTACTTTAACAGTGTTTACTATATTTGAGGCACTCTTTTAAGCATTATCATTCAATCAGCTAAGTCTACAAGGCAAAGTAATTCCATACCCCTTGCAATTAACTATATTGCTTTACAGTTTTACATACATAAACTTTATTAACAGTTATCCCTAAATTCACTGTTCCTTTTCATTATACCTTTCTCTTACTAACATAAGAATTATATTAAAAATTAGGTATATATACTTTCCAATGATTTCATATTTCTGGGTAACATTAGTAGATGTTTAGCAGAGTCCATAACATATTATAGTATTTAGATATTAAGTAACCCTGTCATTTAAATAGTCTGTTTAATTATGTTGAAAATACCTAGCAAGTAAATAACAGTCTTTTTTTTTTAATTTATTTTATTGGAGGCAAATTACCTTACATTAATATATTGGTTGGTTTTGCCATACATTAACATGAATCCGCCCCGGGTGTACATGTGTTCTCTTTCTTGAACCCCGCTCCCACCTCCCTCTTCCCCATATCCTCCCTCCATGTCATCCCCGTGCACCAGCCCCAAGCATCCTATATCATGTGTCGAACCTGGACTGGTCACTTATGATAATATACATGCTACAATGCCGTTCTCCCCAATCATCCCACCTTCACCCTCTCCCACAGAGTCCCAAAGACTGTTCTATATGCCTATGTCTCTTTTGCAGTCTCGTATACAGGGTTCAGGTTACCATCTTTCTAAATTCCATATATATGCGTTACTATATTGTATTGGTGTTTTTCTTTCTGGCTTACTTCACTCTGTATAATAGGCTCCAGTTTCATCCACCTCACTAGAACTGGTTCAAATGCATTCTTTTTAATGGCTGAGTAATACTCCATTGTGTATATGTACCAAAGCTTTCTTATCCATTCATCTGCAGATGGACATCTAGGTTGCTTCCATGTCCTGGCTATTATAAACAGTGCTGCGATGAACATTGGAGTACATGTGTCTCTTTCAATTCTGGTTTCCTTGGTGTGTATGCCCAGGAGTGCGATTGCTGGATCACATGGCAGTTCTATTTCCAGTTTTTTGAGGAATCTCCACACTGTTCTCCATAGTGGCTGTACTAGTTTGCATTCCCACCAACACTGTAAGAGGGTTCCCTTTTCTCCACACCCTCTCCAGGATTTATTGCATGTAGACTTTTGGATAGCAGCCATTCTGACTGGTGTGAAATGGTATCTCATTGTGGTTTTGATTTGCATTTCTCTGATTATGAGGGATGTTGAGCATTTTTTCATGTGTTTGTTAGCCAACTTTATGTCTTCTTTGGAGAAATGTCTGTTTAGTTCTTTGGCCCATTTTTTGACTGGGTCACTTAGTTTTCTGGAATTGAGCTGCAGGAGCTGCTTGTATATTTTGGAGATTAATCCTTTATCAGTTGCTTCATTTGCTATTATTTTCTCCCATTCTGCAGGCTGTCTTTTCACCTTGCGTAGAGTTTCCTTTGCTGTGCAGAAGCTTTTGATTTTAATTAGGTCCCATTTGTTTATTTTTGCTTATATTTCCAATATTCTGGGAGGTGGGTCTTGGAGGATCCTGCTGTGATTTATGTCGGAGAGTGTTTTGCCTACGTTCTCCTCCAGGAGTTTTATAGTATCTGGTCTTACATTTAGCTCTCTAATCCATTTTGAGTTTATTTTGGTGTATGGTGTTAGGAAGTGTTCTAGTTTCATTCTTTTACAAGTGGCTGACCAGTTTTCCCAGCACCACTTGTTAAAGAGATTGTCTTTTCTCCATTTTATATTCTTGCCTCCTTTGTCAAAGATAAGGTGTCCATAGGTGCGTGGGTTTATCTCTGGGCTTTCTATTTTGTTCCATTGATCTATATTTCTGTCTTTATGCCAGTACCACACTGTCTTGATGACTGTGGCTTTGTAGTAGAGCCTGAAGTCTGGCAGGTTAATTCCTCCAGTTCCATTTTTCTTCTTCAAGATTGCTTTGGCTATTCGAGGTTTTTTGTATTTCCATACAAATTGTGAGATTATTTGTTCTAGTTCTGTGAAAAATATCGTTGGTAGCTTGATAGGGATTGCATTGAATGTATAAATTACTTTGGGTAGTATACTCATTTTCACAATATTTATTCTTCCAATCCACGAACATGGTATATTTCTCCATCTATTAGTGTCCTCTTTGATTACTTTCAGTAGTGTTTTATAGTTTTCTATGTACAAGTCTTTTGTTTCCTTAGGTAGATATATTCTTGATAATAGCTGATCTTTCAGCAGAAACTCTACAGGACAGGAGGGAATGGCAAGACATACTTAAAGTGATGAAAGAAAATAACCTACAGCCCAGATTACTGTACCCAGCAAGGATCTCATTCAAATATGAAGGAGAAATCAAAAGCTTTACAGACAAGCAAAAGCTGAGAGAATTCAGCATCACCAAACCAGCTCTCCAACAAATACTAAAGTATCTTCTCTAGACTGGAAACACAGAAAGGGTATATAAACTCGAACCCAAAGCAATAAAGAAAATGGCAACGGGATCATACTTATCAATAATTACCTTAAACGTAAATGGGTTGAATGCCCCAACCAAAAGACAAAGGCTGGCAGAATGGATACAAAAACAAGACCCCCATATATGTTGTCTACAAGAGACCCATCTCAAATCGAGGGACACATACAGACTGAAAGTGAAGGGCTGGAAAAAGATATTCCATGCAAATAGAGACCAAAAGAAAGCAGGAGTAGCAATACTCATATCAGATAAAATAGATTTTAAAACAGAGGCTGTGAAAAGAGACAAAGAAGGAAACTACATAATGATCAAAGGATCAATCCAAGAAGAAGATATAAAAATTATAAATATTTATGCACCCAACATAGGAGCACGACAATATGTAAGACAATTACTAACAATTATGAAAGAGGAAATTAACAATAACACAATAATAGTGGGAGACTTTAATACCCCACTTACATCTATGGATAGATCAACTAAACAGAAAATTAACAAGGAAACACAAACTTTAAATGATACAATAGACCAGTTAGACCTAATAGATATCTATAGGACATTTCACCCCAAAACAATGAATTTCACCTTTTTCTCAAGCGCACACGGAACCTTTTCCAGGATAGATCACATCCTGGGCCATAAATCTAGCCTTGGTAAATTCAAAAAAATTGAAATCATTCCAAGCATCTTTTCTGACCACATGCAGTAAGATTAGATCTCAATTACGGGAGAAAAACTATTAAAAATGCCAACATATGGAGGCTGAACAACACACTGCTGAATAATGAACAAATCATAGAAGAAATCAAAAGAGAAATTAAAATATGCATAGAAATGAATGAAAATGAAAACACAGCAACCCAAAACCTCTGGGACACTGTAAAAGCAGTGCTAAGGGGGAAGTTCATAGCAATACAGGCACACCTCAAGAAACAAGAAAAAAGTCAACTAAATAACCTAACTCTACATCTAAAGAAACTAGAAAAGGAAGAAATGAAGAACCCCATGGTTAGCAGAAGGAAAGAAATCATAAAAATTCGGGCAGAGATAAATGCAAAAGAAACAAAAGAGACCATAGCAAAAATCAACAAAGCCAAAAGCTGGTTCTTTGAGAAGGTAAATAAAATAACAGTCTTTAAAAGTAAACTATAATAGGAGAGATTGATTTTTGGAATGCCAGTGTAAGGACTTCATGAACCTGCTGTCCCCTCCCCCCACCAATAAGCAAACAAACAAACAATGATGGCTAAATAACTAATATTAACTATTTCAGAACTCTGGAAATTAACCAAAGCCACAGAATATTCCAAGCATTGTCTCTCCAGGAGAAACTCCTGATACTTAAGACAGCAGGGTCTGGGGCATTTTAACTGGGGACTGTTTCCATCCCACCTCCCCTGTCTACTAAATGGTGCAGCAGCCATAAATAGCTAGTAGCCTCACAGTCAGTGGACAAGACTGACCTTTAGATCCCCATTAGAATTCTCATCCTTATAACACTGTCAGTATTTGTCTAAACTAGCAACTCCTTAGGAAATCTCCATTCTCAGAATGTTGGGGCTATCTGATTTCACTCAGAGTTCAACCTAGCAGGGGGAATAAAAAGCCCAATCCCTCCAAGACATTACCAAAAACAACAGTGTGCTGGCAAAATCTCAGGTGTAGTGAACAAAAGCCTGGCCAAAACATAAAAGGAAGTCCCAAGGCACTCGGCAACCATAGGCAACTTTGAAATGCTGGAACATCTTGGCCATCTAAGAACATGCCTAGAAGGGAAACTGCCTCATTCAAATACATAGCTTGATTATGCTACCTTGAGGTACTGCTCAAGCAAGAAATGAAAGTGAAGGCTATCTTGTAAAAACACATACACATTAAAAAAAAAATGCAGACAACAGAAAATGTGCACAGTGATGTTAGACTTAGTTAACAGAGCCTGTACATTGGCTATTATAAACATGTTCAAAGACCTAAAGGAAACTAGGATTAAAAACCTAAAGTCAGCATGACAACTGTCTGACTGAAAGAAGATACAAATAAGTAAAGATCATTTTAAAAAATCAAATAGAAACTCTAGAGTTGAAAAGTACAATAACTGAATCAAAAATTTCTGTAGAGTGCTAAACAACAGATTTGAGCTGGAAAAAGAATTGTTGTTCAGTCGCTAAGTTGTGTCCAACTGTTTGTGACCTCATGGACTGCAACACACCAGGCTTACCTATCCTTCACTATCTCCCAGAGTTTGCTCAAACTCAAGTCCATTGAGTTGGTGATGCCATACAACCACCTTATCCTTTGTCACCCCCTTCTCCTCCTGCCCTCAATCTTTCCCAGCATCCAGGTCTTTTCCAATTATTCAGTTCTTTTCATCAAGTGACCAAAGTATTGGAACTTGAGCTTCAGCAACAGTCCTTCCAGTGAATATTTTTCACTGGTTTCATCTCCTTGCAGTCCAAGGACTCTCAAGAGTCTTCTCCAGCACCGCAATTTGAAAGCATCAATTCTTCAGCACTCAGCCTTATTTATGGTCCAACTCTCATATCTGTACATGACTACTAGAAAAATCATAGCTTTGACTATATGCACCTTTGTCTATATGCATCACTATATGCAAAGTGATGTCTCTGCTTTTTAATATGCTAGTTAGGTTTGTCATAGCTTTCCTTCCAAGAAGCAAACATCTTTTTAGCAATCCTGAATATAGGTCAATTGCAAGTTTACAGAAAGAAAAAAAGAACAAAAAAAAAAAACCTCAGAACCTGTGAAACCACCATCAAACATACCAATGTATGCATAAAGCGAGTCTTAAAAAGAGAGAAAAGTGAAAGTGATAGTCACTCAGATGTGTCCAACTCTTTGAAACCCCATGAGCTGTAGCCCACCAGGCTCCTCTGTTCGTGGGATTTCCCAGGCAGGAATACTGGAATGGGTTGCCATGCCCTTCTCCAGGGGATCTTCCCTCTCCAAGGATCAAACCCAGGTCTCCTGCATTGCAGGCAGATTCTTTACCATCTGAGCCACCAGGGAAGCCCAGAATAGAGAAAGGGGCAGAATAAATATCTGAAGAAGTAATGGCTGCTGCTGCTGCTGCTAAGTCACTTCAGTCGTGTCCACGTCTGTGCGACCCCATAGACGGCAGCCAGGCTGCCCCGTCCCTGGGATTCTCCAGGCAAGAACACTGGAGTGGGTCGCCATTTCCTTCTCCAGAAGTAATGGCTAAAACCATCCAAATATGATGAAAAACACTAATCTGCACATATGAGAAACTCAACAAACTCAAAGTAACTCAGAGAGTCAGCACTGAGACACATAAACTATCAAAAATAGAGACAAAAAGAGACTTCACAGCAGCAAGAAGAATGCAGTTAGTTACATGTAAGGGAGCTTCAATAAGATTAACTGCTGACTTCTCATCAGAAACCACAGAGGGCAGAAGGGGATGATACATTAAAAGTGCTGAAAGGAAAAAAAAAAAAAAAACTGTCAATCAAGAATTCTGTTGGATTGGCCAAAAAGTTCATTTGGGTTTTTCCATAGAAGCAGAGAAACCCAAATGAAATTTTTGACCAACTCCATATATGTGCCAAAGCTATCCTTCAAAAGTGAAGAATTTTAGATACACCTAGATAAAAATAGAATTCATCACTAACAGACCACTCTTCAAAAATACTAAAGGGAGCCCTTAAGCCTGACTGAGAGACCAACTAGATAGTAACTTGAATCCACACAAAGAAGTAGAAAGCACCTGTAAGACTACAGAGAAGTATAAAATACGGTTTATGTATTTCTGTTAAATAGTACCTCTTATTTCCTAGGTGATTTACAAGACAACTGCATAAAGTAATTATAGATTTGTGTTGATGGGCTGAATATATAAAAACATAATTTGTATAATAACAGTAACACAAAAGGGTGGGAACTTTGGAGCAAAGTTGTTATGTGCTAGCTATTATATTGTTAAGTTAATATGCTAGTTGCAGTCCCCAGGGTAACCACTAAGAAAACAGCTCAGAAAATATATAATAAAAGAAACAACAGAATTAAAATGTAGTAATAGAAAACAATTAAAAGCAGCAATGGAGAAATAGAAAAATTAAAAAGACATACAGAAAACCAATAGCAAATAGCAGGCAAAATTGCTACCTTATCAGTAATTACATTGAATGTAAATGGAATAAATACTTCTATCAAAAAGCAGAGATTGGCAGAATGGATATTAAAATATGACTCACCTAGGTGCTACCTGCAAGAGAAACACTTTAGATTTAAAGATATAAATAAGTTGAAAGTTTTAAAAAAATGGGATAAATTGTACCATGCAAAGAGTAACCAAAAGAGAGTTGAGTTTCTCTAGTTGCAGACTTGCCCCCTCTCAGTGAAACTAGAGAAAGCCCATGCACAGCAAAGACCCATTAAATAACCCATTTAAAATATATATCTGTAAATGAAACAACGCACTCCTAAAAAGCCAGTGGGTCAAAGAAGAAATCACGATAGATACTAGAATATAGGTGAATGGAAAAAAAAAAACCCAAAATAAATGGGATGCAGCTAAAGCAGTTCTTAGAGGGAAATTTGTTATAAATACCTAGAACAGTCTGAAATTAATAACCGAACCATCTATTTCAAGAAACTATAAAAAGAACAGAAGATTAAGCCCAAAGGAAACAGAAGACAGGATATAATGAGAGAAAATATGTAGGGGATAGAAAGTCAGAGAAAACCTGGTCGAACCAAAAGTTGGGTTTTTTAAAAAGTAACAAAACAGACATACCTTTAGCTAGACTGTTCAAGAAAAAGAGAAGACTCAAATTACTAAAATCAAGAATGAAAGAAGAGACAACTACAAACTTTGAGACCTAAAAAGGAAGCTACAGAAATGGCCAATAAGCACATGAAAAAACAACATTAGTTATTAGGCAAATGCAAATGAAAGCCACAATGATATACCACTTCATAACGACTAGAATGGCTGTGATCAGAAAGAGAAAGTGTTGATAAGAATATGGAAAAGTTGGAAGCCTATTATTCTTGGAACTGTGGAATGATACAGCCATTTTAAGTTGACACAAAAGCTTGTATGTGAATGTTTACAGCAGCATCATTCATCAAGAGCACACATTACATGATTGCATTTATATGAATCTCCAGGATAGGCAAATCTATTGATATAAAAAGAGTAGATTAATGGTTACCTGCATCTGCAAGGGCAGGGGTTAGAAATAGGAATAACTGCTAATGGGTATGGCGTTTCTTTTTTGGGTGATGAAAATGTTATAAAATTTGATTGAAGACACTCAGAATCACTCAACTTATACTTTAAATGGGTGATGTTTATGAAGTGTGAATTATTTCTCAATAAAGCTGTTTTCTTTAAAAAATGAATTATTAATATTATGAACCAGGCATTTCATTTCACATTTTTATCCTTAAAAATAAGTTATAGAAACCTAAATTTTTAACATTTTATAATTTTAATATTTGATAAGAACACTGTCTCCAAAGATGTATTGTTCTTTTTTCTTTTTTAAAAATAAATTTAGCTGGACAACTTAGCCAGTCGGCACATTTAGCTCTCCAACTGCCATATAATGTACTTGGCTTAGGTCGAAGTGCCAATTTTCTTGATCATCTTTATGTTGGTATTCCACGTCCATCTGGAGAGAAGGTGAGTAAAAATTTACAAGTAATCTGTTTTTTAATATTTACTATTCAAATATTTGAATTTAAATATTTTCATTTCCTTTAAAGAATTTTTAAAATTCACTGGTATAAATGACTAATCAAAGCTTATCTTACATACAGAACATTATAATTTGAAAATATACCTAAAGACTTCCTACCCCTCTTATTCCCTGCTTTTTCTCATCTTTTTCACCATCTAACATACCAAATATTTTTATTTTGATTACTGTCAGACTCCACCTCAACATGAATTTTAGTTCCAAAGCAGCATTTGTACTTAACACTTTGAACAGTGCCTGCTACATAGGAGTGTTCAATAAATACTAGTTGAATTAATGTATCCATAAGACAGAAATACAATCCTTCCCTGAAAAGATGAAGAAATTTTTGCAAATAGGAGCCCTATTTGGAACGTTATATATATAAATTTAGCTTAACCCATACCTAGGATTTCAATTTATCAAAGAATACTTAAGCTTTTTCCTTATTTAGAATAATCATGTTTTTAAAGTGTACTGAATGTTAGATGTTTTCTTTTTCTAGTCTGTACGAAAACAAGAATGGACTGCAATCATTCCAAATTCTCAGCTAATTGTCATTCCATATCCTCCCAATGTTCCTCGAAGGTAATGTCCTTGCTTGAATTGAATTTGGTAAAAATACTGTCAACTCTGAATCATAGATACGTCTTTTTAAAGCTCTGTTTCTGCTGTGTTCCTATGAGTGTCATCACTTAGTTTGCTTACAGCAAACTTTAAATGGCTAAACATACCTACACATAAGATCCCTGACATTTTCCACGAAGAACAAATTAAACCTTTTAGAAAAACAGCAGGTTAACTAGGGAATTTATACATGTTCTGATTAAATAAGCTGGTCTTCAGTTATTAAATAAGCTGGTCTGATGCAAAGAGCTGACTCATTTGAAAAGACCCTGATGCTGGGAAAGATTGAAGGAGGGAGAAGGGGACAACAGAGGATGAGATGGTTGGATGGCATCACTGACTCAATGGGCATGAGTTTGAGTAAACTCCGGGAGTTGGTGATGGACAGGGAGGCCTGGTGTGCTATAGTCCACGGGGTCGCAAAGAGTTGGACACGACTGAGCAACTGAACTGAACTCAGTTTACTAGCCATAAATTCTAAAATTTCAGGCCACTGAACTTCACAAGCAATGATCTTTTTAGCAAATGCTTTGAGAAGTGGTTTATGTCCCACAGTGGTTAGGCAGAAATTTTGAAGTTCAACACACCCAGGCAAGAAACTCAAATCCACTGCTAGCTGACTAAAACAGGAAGCTAGTCCTGTTGTCTCTGAAGGACTGTACAGTCAATGGAATTCTCCAGTCCAGGATACTGGAGTGGGTAGCCTTTCCTTCTCCAGGGAATCTTTACAAACCCAGGGATCGAACCCAGGTCCATTGCAGGCAGATTCTTTACCAGCTGAGCCACAAGGGAAGCCCTTCTGCACTGGAGAATGGAAGGTAAAATACCTGCCTTACAAGGATGAGGATGATATGTGCTTAACACAGTACCTAGCATATACTGTTGGAGAAGGCAATGGCACCCCACTCCAGTACTCTTGCCTGGAAAATCCCATGGACGGAGGAGCCTGGTAGGCTGCAGTCCATGGGGTCGCAATGAGTTGGACATGACTGAGTGACTTCACTTTCACTTTTCACTTTCATGCATTGGAGAAGGAAATGGCAACCCACTCCAGTGTTCTTGCCTGGAGAATCCCAGGGACAGTGGAGCCTGTTGGCTGCCGTCTATGGGGTCGCAGAATCGGACACGACTGAAGCGACTTAGCAGCAGCAGCAGCATATACTGTTTTCAGTGAATGATAGGTATTTTTAGCCTTACTAGCAAAACATGTTCCTTTTGTAATGTAGCATTTAATTCTAAATCGTTATCTGTTCATTTTTCTTTAAATTATTAGGTTGATTCCATTACTTCGAAAAGTAGGTGATGAAGGTATTCATTAACACTTAAATTTCATTGGGAAAAATAGAACTTGTTCTTAAGGCCATTCTGATGTCAATATGAAAAAAATAACCTATGAATATGTAACTAGTGGCTTATATTTCTTCTCAAAATACAGGCTACACTGTTTTCTTCCAGTTTTATTGAGATACAGTTGACATACAGCACTATGTAAGTTTAAGGTATACGGCATTATGATTTGACTTAGTAACATCATGAAATGATTATCACAGTAAGTTTAATAAACATACATTATCTCACATAGGTACAAAGTTACAGAAACAGAAAAAATATTTTTCTTGTGATAAGAACTCTTAGGATTTACTCTTAACAAATTTCATATAGAACATGTGGCAGAGTTAATTCTATTTATTGTGTTGTGTATTACATTCTTAGTATTTATTTATCTTATAACTGGAAGCTTGTAACTTTTGACTGCCTTCATCCAGCTCCCTCGCCTCAACACCTCCCATCCCTGGTAACCACAAATCTGAGCTTTTTCTATGATTTTTAAAAAATAATATAACTGACCTACAACACTATGTTAGTTCCTGTTACACAGTATGTTGTTGTTTAGTCACTAAGTCATGTCCGACTCTTTGTGACCCCATGGACTGCAGCATGCCAGGCTTCCCTGTCTTTTACCATTTCCCGGAGTTTGCTCAGACTCATGTCCATTGAGTCAGTGATGCCATCCAACCATCTCATCCTCTGTCTCCCTCTTCTCCTCCTGCCCTCAATCTTACCCAGCATCAGTATCTTTTCCAGTGAATCGGCTCTTCATATCAGGTGACCAAAGTATTGGAGCTTCAGCATCAGTCCTTCCAATGAATGTTCAGGGTTCACTTCCCTTAGGATTGACTGGTTTGATCTCCTTGCTGTCCAAGGGACCCTCAAGAAGCTTCTCCAGCACCACAGTTTGAAAGCATCAATTCTTCCACACGCAGAATACACAATACAGGGATTCAGTGTTTCTGTACATTTCAAAATGATCACCACACTCAAGTCTGATTACAGTCTGTCATCAAAGACATTACATAATCATTGACTATATTCCCCACATTGTACATTTCATACCCATGACTCATTTACATTGCAGCTGGAGTTTGTACCTCTCAATCAACCTCACTCATTTCTCTCCTTCCCTCTACCCTCCCTCTCCCCTCTGGCAAACACTTATTTATTCTCTGTAATTCTGTTTTGTTTGTTCGCTTGTCTTTTATTTTTTAAATTCCATATAAATGAAATCATACAGTATTTGTCTTTCTCTTCTCTCAGTTAGCGTAATGCCCTCTAGGTCCATCCATGCTGTCACAAATGGCAAGATTTCATTCTATTTTATGGCCAAGAAATATTCCATCGTGTGTATATGTATAAATGTGTGTATGTGGAAAGAGAGTGAGGACTTACATTCTTCTTTATCCCTTCATCTACTGATGGGTACCTAGGTTGCTTTCAGTATCTTGACTATTATATATAATGCCGCAGTGAGCATAGGGTTGCATGTATTTTTTCTAATTAATGTTTTCATTTTCTTTGGATAAATACCCAGAAGCGGAACCAAACTACTTAAGAAAACAACTCTATTACAGCATTATGTTTGAAATAAGGTAACATCAATAACACCAGTTATGGTCTGAGTTCAGACCTTTTTAATGAGTCTATTAAAATTTTGAAATTTATAACAAAATGAATCTACACAAACTATGAATTATAGTACTTCTCTATCATGTAATATCATGACATAGAACAATCTCTTAAAAACAGTGGTAAAATAAAAGACAATAAACAGAAAATGCAGTTAGAATATGTATAATAAGCAATGATTTGTGATTTTAGAAGATATCTATGCATATACATTTATATATATAGATAGATATATAAGAAACTGGGAAGAATGACTGCTTCTGAGTAAGAAACTGAGTATTGGCCTTTTGTTTAGTATTTTTTGTTACAAAAATTCCTTTATTCATGTTTAATCTATTTTTAAATTAGAATCACCCAAAAAATCTCATGAAAGGACTTTTTCTTAAGTATGAAGTAAGGTACTGAGACTAGTTAACCTCAACTAATTAACAGTATTTAAGGCTTCTTCCTCTGAGTTTCTGGGAAATTCTGTTATAGCCTTTCTTCCATAAGCTCAACATTTTTCATGTTTCTCTTGCTCTTTCTGAAAAACAAATGTTCTTTTCAAATTTATGTACATAATAAAAACCAAATTGATTTAGCTTGAGGTATACTTTGAGATTTATTGACTAGAGGCTAACTTACAGATCAGTTAATTTTATTATCCCCAAATAAGTCAATCACTGCTTGCAATTTATCAGAATAATTCTTACCTTTATTAAAATTTAAAATGAAAATATGTCCATTATCTATTTTCAGAGAAAACAAAAAGTTCTTTACATATAACCACCTGCAGTGTTGGTGATACAGACTTCAGTTTTAGGGTTTTCACAATTTTCAAAGGTTTTGAGGGTTTCATGTGGACTGTTTTAGAAGAAAAGAGCTAGTTGTATTATTTATGCTAATGTTTGTATATTGCCATTGAGGGACTAAAATCATTTTGTAAGAAGTCTCACAGTGCCATTGTTATATTGTAAACCTTCCAACATGACATTTTGCACAAGTACCTATCTACACCTGCTTGGACATATGGTTATTTTACTTAGTCATAATAAACGTGTGAATAGAAGTCAAAAAATAAGATATAGAAATCTTATCAAAATTATGTGACAATTTAGCCTTAAAATTCAAGGTTTCAAATTCAGCAAGTCAAACAAGACGTAAAAAGAATGTCTTAAATTGCCCAGTTCAGTTCAGTTCAGTCGCTCAGTCGTGTCCGACTCTTTGCGACCCCATGAATCACAGCATGCCAGGCCTCCCTGTCCATCACCAACTCCCGGAGTTCACTCAAACTCATGTCCATCGAATTGATGATGCCATCCAGCCATCTCATTCTCTGTCGTCCCCTTTTCCTCCTGCCCCCAATCATTCCCAGCATCAGAGTCTTTTCCAGTGAGTCAAAATTGCCCAAAGTACCCTTAATAAGTTTGTCGTAGTGGTGATGGCGGTTGTTCAGTCACTAAGTCGTGTCCGACTCTTTGCAACTCCATGAACTGTATGCAGCACGCCAGGCTTCCCTGTCCTTCACTCTCTCCTGGAGTTTGCTCAAGAATATTCTCACAGGAGCAAGGAAAAGTATCAAAGCATCTCAGTCAAAATTCTTTTCTGTTTCATTTCTCAGAGTAAAATCTGAACTCTGCTGTTTTGTCAGTATTCTTAACCCTATATAATTTTAATTGCTTTTGTTTTACTTGTAATGAATTGGATATAGGTGGAAGAATTAATGAATGACTGAACTGATTATTAATTAATAAGAACTTTTGCTTTTTGGTCACAATAGAATTTTGTTACTTTAAAGTTAAAATGTGTAATTTTAATTCTTCTCTTTTCATCTACAGCTGGAGTGCCAAACTGTATCTTACACCAAGTAACATTGTTCTGCTTACTGCTATAGCTCTCATTGGTGTCTGTGTTTTCATCTTGGCGATAATTGGCATTTTGCATTGGCAGGAAAAGGTTTGTTCACTTATGAAACTTTGATTAATTTATATATGTTGCCTTTTTAACATTTTTTAAATTAAAAAACTATATCTTCAACTTTTTCACATGACTAAGATTTTCTGATTTTTCAAGTTCTGTCCGTATTATTGATGATAATTTCTTTCATCTCCTTAAGTTACTAATGTCTCAGTGATTCCTACAAATCAAAGAAAACTATGTATTTTAAAATTTTGATACTACACAAAAGTAATAAATACCCTCAAATCAAGTTATATCAAAAAGCTTAATTAGTAATTTCATAATGGCCTTAAAAATAATAATCATTTCTTAAATGAGCCTGTGTTCATTATTTACTATTAATAATAAAGCCATGGACTTTTTTCCAGGGAATAATAGCTATCTCTTTATAAAAAATTAGAGCAGACAGAGTTTAGGTGGGAAGTAACAAAGTGATAAACATCCTTTCTATCTATTAATAGCAGGTATTCTTTGCATTAAACAAGACTGATTTCTGTTCTATAGTATAACACCATAAATAATAATTAAAAACAAAACTCCAAAAATATAGTTTTATATAATATTAATGAGAAACAAAAGGCTTTCACATTAATTTATTAGTAGTTTAGATATAAAGGGGAAAAGCTAATTTCTATTTGTATATGAATTCATTACACAACTAGGAGTTTCCAAAAATGTTCTCCAAAAAGGGTGGCTTTGTCACAAAAATGTCTTCCTTTTTTGCACCTATTCCCTTTAGATTGTGATGCTTATAATGATCATTTTTTAATTAAAATTACTGTTTTATGTTACCAGTTTTAACTATGAAAGAGAATATATTATTCTAATAAATGTTCATAGGTTTGTCTGTCCAAAAAATCACTCCTTCCATATAAAAAATGATAACAAAGTTACATATTCAGTTAATTTTAAAATTGCAACTTAAGAAGTAAGATCATGGCAGAAACCAACGCAACACTGTAAAGCAATTATCCTCTAATTAAAAATGTTTAAAAAAGAAGAGGTGAGATCAGAGGTGACCCTATTTACTTCCATCTGAAGTTTCAGAACATAGTATGAAATATTATATAGCTCTAGACCTAGGAAGGAAAAGAAATTAATTTTATTAATTTTTCAATAGGTCTGATTACAGTATAAACAGACTCACAATGATACAGTGGCTAAAAACTGAAGTTTCAAATACAAGGATGGATCGAAATACTATTTGTAAACTGCCTCTTCCTGTGGTACTGTGGTTCTCCTTCCCCTTGGACCACCTCTCTTTCACCTACTGGCTGTTCTTTCTGCCACAGTGTCTGCCCTGTGCCTTATTCTTTATACACATTCCCCTGCCACTTTCAGTTCAGTTCAGTCGCTCAGTCATGTCCGACTCTTTGCGACCCCATGAACCGCAGCACGCCAGGCCTCCCTGTCCATCACCAACTCCCGGAGTCCACCCAAACCCATGTCCATTGAGTCGGTGATGCCATCCAGCCATCTCATTCTCTGTCGCCCCCTTCTCCTCCTGCCCCCAATCCCTCCCAGCATCAGGATCTTTTCAGATGAGTCAGCTCTTTGCATCAGGTGGCCAAAGTACTGGAGTTTTGGTTTCAACATCAGTACTTCCAATGAACACCCAGGACTGATCTCCTGTAGGATGGACTGGTTGGATCTCCTTGCAGTCCAAGGGACTCTCAGAAAGTCTTCTCCAGCACCACAGTTCAAAAGCATCAATTCTTCAGTGCTCAGCTTTCTTCACAGTCCAACTCTCACATCCATACATGACCACTGGAAAAACCATAGTCTAAACTAGACAGACCTTTGTTGACAAAGTAATGTCTCTGGTCATAACTTTCCTTCCAAGGAGTAAGCATCTTTTAATTTCATGGCTGCAATCACCTGCCACTTTAGTTTTATCTAAAATCATGGCATGAGCTATCACCTCAGATATGCCCAGCCTTCAGTTCAGTTCAGTTCAGTCGCTCAGTTGTGTCCAACTCTTCGCAACCCTATGAACCGCAGCACAGCAGGCCTCCCTGTCCATCACCAACTCCAGGAGTTCACCCAAACCCATGTCCATTGAGTGTGCTGCCATCCAACCATCTCATCCTCTGTCGTCCCCTTCTCCTCCTGCCCTCATTCTTTCCCAGCTTCATCTCTCTCTCAAGCTCCCTCCTTCCAGCTGTCGCCATGACACTTCTACCCAAATCAATTACAAGCAACTTAAAACTAGTTTCTTTCTTACTCACTACAGGATTTACCAGTTGCCCTCCTGTATGTGCCTTCAAACAATCTCAGAAGCTGACTCCACTTCTGAATTCCTTACATCAGTACTTTAATTTAGTTCAACTCCTTGTTATATCCTCCCTGTCCTCCGAAATTCCATTCTCTCCCCACCACTCCATTTATCACATTGCTGCCAGATTACTCCTCTTTTAGTCTTAATCACGTCACTCCTCTGCTCAAAAACCTTTGGTGCCTTCTCTCTGCCTAAAGTGTGTAACCCCGTTAGCCTAGCCTTCATGGCACAGTCTTCCTTGTGACTCCACCATACACTTCTCCAGCCTTTCTCTTACCAGTTGCTTCCATACAGCCCATGCCCCTGCCAGACTTCCCAGGATTGTTCCTGCTTTTCCCCCACTCCCATTAAGAGTGAATGTCCGTCTTAATTTCCATAAATGCTGTCTTTCAAAGTTGTCCCTTTCATCATGCCAACCAAAAGTAATCTCTCAGAATTTTGGTTAACATTTTTCAGCTTTTATCCTGAAATAGAGTTATTTAGTATGCTTTGCTTATGTTTTAGTAGCATTTTTCAATTTTTATCCTGAAATGGAGTTATTTAATATGTTTTTTATTCTAGGCTTTAATAAATTCCATAAGAGCAAGATACGAAACTGAGGAGTTTTCTAATCCCTCTAAATTCCAAGCACATGGGACTTAACCTAGTGGTCAAGTAGTTAAGAATCCAATCTTCCACTGCAGGGGGCACAGGTTCCATCCCTGGTCAAGGAACCAATATCTCAATGCAAAATCAATAGGTTAACCCCAAAATAATTAAAGTACTTTAATATAATTAGATTCAGCAGTATTAAGAACGGGAAAAATGTAATAGTTGATTCCATTCTTAAAAAATCTAATGTTTACTCCTACTTTCAAGTAAATAATATATAACGAACTAAGCTTTTAAGGAACATTTCTTGTTGGTTTTTTAAATTCAATTTATGAGATCATTAATTATAGAATAGCTCCTGTAAACTATAAAAATATTTCATAATATTGCATAATAAAATCACACTTTGACCTACTAATTGCTGAGGGCTTTTTTAATTAACCACTTGATATTTCAGAAAGTCTTTGTTTGACATTTTCTTATCATTTATAAACCAGTCTAAATTCTTTTTCAGAAAGCAGATGATAGAGAAAAACGACAAGAAGCTCATCGATTTCATTTTGACGCTATGTGACTTGCCTTTACTGTTGCACAATGGAACAGTTATTCACTTAACTGAAATGCTAAACTTGGCTTATAGAAGAAAATAGGAGATTGTGAATATTACTTATAAATGATACATCCCTTGGTAATTATTGGAAAATGTTCAAATAAATATGACCTGAATGTGTTACAAGGTCTTTTTTTTAAGTACTTTGTATACAGTAGTTTGGGTTCTTTTTTCAGTTGTGCTGTACATTTTTTTCCCTTTGAGGAATGTGTTGCATGTACTCAGGTGTTTATGTATTTATAATCTTATTAGAATAATGATGGAAAAAGACGTGTAAATAAAAATTATTTAAATGAGCAAGGTTTTTTGTGTTCCACTTGAATCAATCTTGCTTCTTAGTCTAACTGCAAATTATACTTTTGTGACTGTATCATAGGTAAAGTAACCATTCACCCTCATGATAGCAGGTGAGGGGTCTTTCACTGATGTCATACAATATAGTGACTGGGTACTCTGGCTTTGGAACCACAGTCAGACCTGCTTTAAACTCTTGGTTACACCATTTACAAGCTGTTTGTTGAACTTGGCTAACTGCTTAAGTCTCAGTTTTCTTGTTTATAAACAGAGCTAATACTATTATACAGTTGAGTTATAATATACATTAAATGGGATAATGTATACAAAGTACATAGCTTGGTGCCTAGCAGAGTAAGGTTTCAGTACATGGTAGCTGTCATTACAGTTATTCTTAAATCATTTTTTACAGACTTCTGCAACTAATTATCAAAATATATAGACTTCATAGGATTTTCTTTTCAGGCATGTGGAAATCATAGTCTTAGGAAAACCTAAATTCTCATGGTTGACACCCTATATAAAGGTTTATTACTTTCTTATATTAACTGAAAATTATAATACCCTTCAAGAATTAATGTGCCCAGATAATTTTCATTTGAACACAGATCCTTATCACATGGTAGTGAAAAGCATTTGATTTCTTGAAACATCTGGGAATGCAAATCTTCAATCACATTTCTATTCTCAAACGCTTGTAAGAGTCTGTAATTTACATTCAGACTTCAATGCAAATTTTTGTGAACTTCATCAAAAAGTTACATCTAAGTTTACATGTCAGTGCCAATAACTTCCTAACATGCAAACGAACATATGATGGATATAAAACATAAAAACTTGTTTGAAAACAATTTTGTTCATGTTATTTTTTTTTCTTACAGTTCACTGAGAATGGCGTGTGTATAAGTGGTTTACTTTATGTACCTAAGCATGTCTTTATGTACCTAAGTCTTCCTAATAAATATTCTGTATTGAAACAAAGTATTTTGGGGAATGTGTAAATAATTACTTTGGCCCATGATAAGCCTTAGAAGTTAGGAGGTTCACGTGCCTAACAGGGCTAGACAGGCATCTCCCAATTATAATACCCAGTTAAATTCACTAAACATTCATCAGCCTACAACACTGTGCCAGGCTCTATTTTACACTGTCCTTAAAGGAGATCCAACCAGTCCATTCTAAAGGAGATCAATCCTGGGTGTTCATTGGAAGGACTGATGCTAAAGCTGAAACTCCAATACTTTGGCCATCTCATGCAACGAGTTGACTCACTGGAAAAGACTCTGATGCTGGGAAGGGTTGGGGACGGGAGGAGAAGGGGACGACAGAGAATGAGATGGCTGGATGGCATCACCGACTCGATGGACATGAGTTTGAGTGAATTCCGTGAGTTGGTGATGGACAGGGAGGCCTGGCGTGCTGTGATTCATGGGGTCGCGGAGAGTCGGACACGACTGAGCGACTGAACTGACTGACTGACTGACTAAACACAGGAAGGTTTAGTATCTATTATCTGATACAGCATGAGTTTTAAAACTCATTGTAGTCAGAGTCTATGAGGAATAGTGTTACAGGCAAATGAAATATTAATGACCAAAATACAATCAGTGACTTTATGTTTCTGTATCTTGATACTAACCTTCAATGCGACATCAATGTCACTCATTAAGGGACAGCAAGTAAATGTGTCACAATGTTCAGAATCAAACACAGCTGACCCTTGAGCAAAACGGGTCTGAACTGCACAAGTCCTCTTAAAAGTGGGTTTTTCAGCAGTTATGTACTACAGTGGTACACAGTTGGTTGAATCTGCACATGCAGAATCTCAGATACAGAAATCCAACAAGAAAGTTATTCTTGGATATTTGTGTAGAAGGTCAGCACATGCGCTGTTCAAGAGTGTAGTAGAAACAGCACAAGACTTTGAGGTCAAACTAATCAGGATTCAGAGCCTAACTCCGATTTTGTGACTTTTAGTCAGTCACTTTACCTCTGAGCGCTGGTTTCTTCCTCTATGAAACAAGAATATTGAGTGATACCCGAAAAAAACTATTTTGAGTTTTTAAGTACCAATATGTGCACAGAAAATACTTGAAAAGTGCTTGTTCTTTTCTTCTCTCCCACTTTCCATTGCAGAGACAATAACTTAACATTTTGACTCTCTTCCACTGACCTATACTTATATAATCCTCCTCTGGGGAACTAGGAGTAATCAAGACTTAATAACCATTTGAAGATAACAATCACATGAAAACTTTTTTTTTACTGTGCTTCAGTTTACTGCATTTCACAATATTTTGTTGTTTTAAAAATTGAATGTTTGTGGCAACCCTGCATTGAGTAAGTCTCCTGGTGCCATTTTCCAACAGCATTTGCTCATTTGATGTTTCTGTCACATTTTGGTAATTCTTGCAATACTGCAAATTTTTAAATTATTGTTATAGTGACTTGTGATCAGTGATTTTTTTACTTACTATTATAACTGGGCTTTTTGTATTCTTAACGTATGTACATTGTATTTTTCTTTTTGTTATTTTTTTTATTTTTTATGTTTTTGTCACACCACAGAGTATGTGAGATCTTAGTTCCCTGACCAGGGGTCCAACCCTCATCCCCTGCATTGGAAACATGGAGTCTTAACGACAGGGAAGTCCCTAGGATGTACAGTGTCTTTAAAAAGACATAATGCTATTACTTAATGCTATACTGTGTAAACAATGAGAAACCAAAAAAGTTCATGAGACTTGCTTTACCATGATATTCTCTTTATTGGGGTGGTCTGGAACCAAACCCATATCTCCAGGACATACCTATACTTGCAAATACAATAAATACATTGTTGTTAATACAGCATTTATCTGGACTAACCCTTTGTATTTCTCCATCAACCAGCCAAAAAAAACTATTTTCAGAAACTTAATTCTCAAAATAGTTTCCCCAAGAAGGCCTCAGGATTAAAGGTAATGACTTATGAACATACTTTTTATACTCTTCCTACTCTTGATACGGTAGGAAGCTATTACAACTAGATATACCTAGAGATTCACCCTCATATTAAGTATCCATAAATCTGTGATCTGCATCTCTAATAGACAGTGGTTAACTAAACCAGCAAAGGTAAAAATGAATTGGCATCAAAGATACAGACTTTTCAAGCAGAGAAATCCTATAGCAAAATGGTTCAAGATGGAGGAAAAATAAAATCACTAAGGATACTAGATTAACTTATTTTAGAAAAACTAAAAATAATTTTACATATTACTAAAAGTAAGATCACCAAGGTAAATTAAGACAGATTTATACAAAGGTCCAGTGAATTCACATAGTAATCGCAAAAAAAAAAAGGAGTTTTAATCCATGTTTCAATTTTTTTTTCCTTTTGTTCTTTAGAAGATCTCTAAGAAAGAATAAAAGTCAGGAAATATTAATTTTTACAAATAGCTAAAACTGACTACTCAATACTCAAAAACTTGAAATGTGTCCAGGAGACCCTGATTACTGAGGCTTAAGTTATGATTGTTGTTCAGTTGCTAAGTCCTGTCTGACTCGTTGTGACCTCATGGACTGCAGCGTGCCAGGCTCCCCTGTCCCCTACTATCTCCTGGAGATTGCTCAAATTCATGTGCACTGGGTCAGTGATGCTATCTAGCCATCTCATCCTCTGCCACCCCCTTCTCCTTTTGCCTTCAATCTTTCCCAGCAGCAGGGTTTTTTCTGAGTCGGCTCTTTGCATTGGTGGCCAAAATATTGGAGCTTCAGCATCAGTCCTTCCAATGAATATTCAGGGTTAACTTCCTTTAGGATTCACTGGTTTGATCTCCATGCAGTTCAAGGGACGCTCAAGAGACTTCTCCAGCACAATTTGAAAGCATCAATTCTTTGGCGCTCAGTCTTCTTTATGGTCCAACTCTCACATCCATATATGACTACTGGAAAAACCATAGGTTTGACTCCACAGACTTTGAGCAAAGTGATGTCTCTGCTTTTTAATACACAGTCTAGGTTTGACCCGGCTTTCCTTCTAAGGAGCAAGTATCTTCTAATTTCATGGCTATCATCACCATCTGCAGTTTTTCTGCAGCCTAGGAAGATGAAATCTATCACTATTTCCACTTTTTCCCCATCTATTTGCCATGAAGTGATGGGACCACATGCCATGATCTTAGTTTTTTGAATGTTGAGTTTTAAGCCAGCTTTTCCACTCTCCTCTCTCACCCTCATCAAGAGGCTCTTTAGTTCCTCTTCACTTTCTGCCATTAGAGTGGTATCATCTGCATATCTGAGGTTGTTGATTATCTCCCAGCAGTCTTGATTCCAGCTTGTGATTCACCCAGCCTGGTATTTTGCATAATATACTGTGCATAGAAGTTAAATAAGCAGGGTGACAATATACAGTACTCCTTTCCCAATTTTGAACCAGTCAGTTGCTCCATGTCCAGTTCTAACTGTTGACTCTTGACTCATATAGATTTTTCAGGAAACAGGTAAGGTGGTCTGGTATTCCCACCTCTTGAAGAATTTTCCACAGTTTGTTGCAATCTACACAGCCAAAGACTTTCACAAGATCAATGAAGTAGATGTTTTTCTGGAATTCCCTTGCTTAGCAATTTGATCTCTGTGCCTCTGGCTCTTAAAAGCCAGTTTGCACACCTGGAAGTTATCTTGGTTCATGAACTGCTGAAGCCTAGCTTGAAGGATTTTGAGCATAACCTTGCTAGCATGTGAAATGAGAGCAATTGTACACTAGTTTGAATATTCTTCAGCATTGCCCTTCTTTTCCAGTCCTATGGCCATTGCTGATTTTTCCAAATACGCTGACATATTGAGTGTAGTACTTTAACAGGATCATCTTTTAGGGTTTAAGACAGTATTTTAAATAAGCTAGGATACTTAGGGGTAACTCCTTAGTATAATAGTGAACTAAAGAGCTTCCCTGGCAGGTCAATGATAGAGAATCTGCCTGCCAATGCAGGGGATACGTGTTCAGTCACTAGTCTGAACTAGTCTAGCATGGGAAGATCCCACATGCTACAAAGCAGCTAAGCCTGTGGGCCACAACTACTGAGCCTGTGCACTACAGCCTAGGAGCCACAATTTTTGATACCAACATGCTCTAGGGTTGTACTTCCCAATGAGAAGCCTAAGCACTGCAACTAGAGATTAGCCTCTACTCACCGCAACTAGAGAAAAGCCAGCGCAGCAATGCAGACCTAGCACAGTCAAAAATAGTCAATTAAAGTTAACCAGCCCTTGTGATGACTTGCAGCCTAATTTGCATCACCTAGCCAGTTATTTTAAAAGACTAATAAAACAGACAATAGATTAGGAGTGCTCTCAGTCAACACTTGTACTGAAGAAAGGAAGGAAGCTAGACTGGGCAGAGGTAGAAATCAAGTTGTGATGCATTCTCGGTGAAATGCCTCATACAGTGCTACAGTGAGTCTTGAGATAGGATGACCTCCTCTATTTCCTAACCTGTCCTAAGTTAGAGTAAGAAGGCTGAGCCTTTATACCCCCACATTCATCAGTTATTGGCTATAGGCTGTCCCAAGAGCCTCTGTCAAGGAAAACAAAGCAAGCAGAAATAACTAACATCAGAAATGATAAGATATAAAGTATATATTAAAAATAGGAAGAGGTTAAGAACAATTTTACACCAATGAATTTGAAAGTTAACAAAACAGACTATGAAAACATCACTAAAACAGATTCAAACAGAAAACCTGATTACTTCTTTGGTGGGTGCTATGATGTCCAGATCCTCCTTCAAAAATAAAGGGTTTATTATCCTAATTTCTGAGAGTGCCTTCAATAGATGGCTGTCAGCCCCCTTGGGGCACTGTATTAGCTAAAGAGAGTAGACTCAACTAAGATCACGCCTCTCTTTTTGACACAGAAATCCTAAATGTGTATAAAATAAATATATAAAGCAAAACAGACATGTAAGGAGAAAGAGACACACCCCAATTTAGGTTGGAAACGTCAATTCTCTTCTATAGTGAGTAACAGAAAATGTAGGCAGAAAATCAGAAAATTTAGAGATGACCTTACCAATCAAGTTAACCTAATGAAGTAGAAAACACTTCAACAAGAGCAAAACACAGGGTTGCCATACATGCACACGGAACATTCACTAAAAGAGATACTAATCTGGGCTATAAAAGAAACCTCCCCAAATTTAAAAGAACAGAAATTATACAAAGATCCTCGGACTAAAACTGAACTAAATTAAAGAGATACCTGGAAAACACTCAAATATTAGAAATTAATGCACTTTAAAATAACCATGGGATTAATGAAGAAGTCTCAAAGGAAATTTTTTAAAGTTTTAACCAAATAAAAATACAACATAACAAAATTTGTAGGAGATAGAAAAGGCAGAACTTAAAGGAAAATGTATAGCATTAAATGCATATATTAACAAAGAAAAAAGATCTAAAATCAGTAACCTAAGCTTCCACCTTAACTAGAAAAAAAAAAGATTAAATCTAAAGCAGATAGAAGGAAATTATTAAAGCAGAAATCAATAAGAAGATGGTTCTTTGAAAAGATCAACAATACTGATTACCTCAAACCAGGGGGAAAAAGGAATAGACATAAATAATCAATATAATGAATGAAAGGCCACTACCGATCCCACTGACATTAAAGGCATAATTTTTTTAAAATATGAGGAATTATATATGCCCATGAATTCAATAAATTAGATTAAATGGACCAATTCCTTAAAAGATTTGTTGTTGTTCAGTCACAAGTCATGACCGACTCATTGTGACCCCACAGATTGCAGCATGCCAGGCTCCACTGTCCTCTACTACTTCCTCACGAATTTGAGAGTTTGCTCAAATTCGTGTCCAGAGTGTTGGTGATGCTATCTAGCCATCACTTCTCTGATGCACCTTTCTCCTTTTGCCTTCTCAATCTTTCCCAGTATCAGGCTCTTTTTAAGTGAATCGGCTCTTTGGATCAAGTGGCCAAAGTACTGAAGCTTCAGCTTCAGCAACAGTCCTTCCAATGAACATTCAGGACTGATTTCCTTGAGGATTGACTGGCTTGATCTTCTTAAAGTCCAAGGGACTCTCAAGAGTATTCTCCAACACCACAATTGGAAAGCATCAATTCTTCAATGCTCAGCCTTTTTTATGGTCCAATTCTCACATCCGTACATGACTAGTGGAAAAATCATAGCTTTGACTATATGGACCTCTGTTTGCAAAGTGATGTATCTGATTTTAATATACTGTCTAGGTTTGTCATAGCTTTCCTTGAGTAAGCATCTTCTAATTTCATGGCTGCAGTTACCATCCACAGTGATTTTGGAGCCAAAGAAAAGAAAATCCTTCACTGCTTCCAATTTTTCCCCTTCTATTTGCCATGAGGTGATGGGACTGGATGCCATGATCTTAGTTTTTCTGAATGTTGAGTTTCAAGCCAGTTTTTTCACTCTCCTCTTTTACCCTCATCAGGAGGCTTTTTAGTTTTTCTTCACTTTCTGCCATTAAAAGATACAAACTACCAAAACACACATACGCAGAAATCAATAAACACTATATCTATTTTTTAAAGTTAAATTTTCATATTAAAAACAAACTTTCCACCAAAGAAAACTCAATGGAGCAGATGGTTTCACTGGCAAATTTTGCAAACATCTAAGAAATAATATCTATTCTACCCAGTATCTTGAAGAAAAAGAAGAGGAAAGAATATTTCATAACTCTTTTTAAAAGGTCAATATTTCCCTAATGCCAAAACCAGACAAAGACATTATAAGAAAATAAAACTACAGGCCAATATCCCTCATAACACAGATATAAAAATCCTCAACAAAACAGTAGCAAATTTTGTGCACAAATATATAAAAAAGATAATATATCATTACCAAGTGTTTTTTATCCCAGAATGCAAAACTAGTTCACTATTTGAAGGGGAAGAAAGCAATATAATTTACCATACTATTAAGTCAGAAAGACCATTTTATCCTCTCAATAGACACAGAAAGATAATTTGACAAAATCTAATATCCACTGTCAATTTAAAAAAAAAAAAACTAAACTATGAATAGAACCTCCTTAACCTATTAAAGGGCATTAGTTTAAAAAAAAAGAAAAAAAACTACAGCTAACACATACTTAACGGTGGGAGACTGAATGCTTTCCCTTTAAGATTAGGTACAAGGTAAGAATGTCCTCTCCCACTGATAATTTTTAACATAATACAGGAAATCTTTTTTTATATATCTGTTTTAAGATCTTCTTTTAAAATTTTTTAATTGAAATATAGTTGATTTACCATATTGTGCTGGAAACCCTAATTAAAGAGACATAGGCATATAGTACAGTCTTTGGGACTCTGTGGGAGAGGGTGAAGGTGGGATGATTGGGGAGAACGGCATTGTAACATGTATATTATCATAAGTGACCAGTCCAGGTTCAATGCATGATACAGGATGCTTGGGGCTGGTGCACGGGAATGACATGGAGGGAGGATATGGGGAGGAGGGAGGTGGGAGGGGGGTCGGGAGGGAGAGCACATGTACACCCGGGGCGGATTCATGTCAATGTACGGCAAAACCAACCAATATATTAATGTAAGGTAATTTGCCTCCAATAAAATAAATTTTAAAAAAATAATAATAAAGTAATAAGCCAAGAAAAGAAAAAAAAAAGGCATACAGACTAGAAAGGAAGAAGTAAAACAGTCCCTATTCGCAGACACAGTAGTCTAGAAAATCTATACACACACACACACAACCTCCTAGAACTAAGTGAATTCAGCAAGTTCAGCAGGATACGAGGTCAACACAAAAAATCAATTAAATTCCTATATAAATTCAATGAGCAATTGGAAATTGAAATTCTTCTAATTATCACTTAAAATAGATCCCCAAAATGAAATTCTCATGTATAAATGTAACAAAGCATGCATAGGATCTGTATGCTGAAAACTATGAAAGAGCGATAGAAGAAATAAAGGAAGACATAAAAGCAAAGACATTGTGTTCATAGACTGGACAATCCAAACTAATAAAGATGTCAACACTCCCCAAAGTGACCTATAGATTTAATAACATCCCTATCAAAATTCCAACAGTATTTTTTGGACATAGATAAGATGATTATAAAATTTATATGAAAGAGTAAAGGAACTAGAATCAGTTCAGTCGCTCAGGTGTGTTTGACTCTTTGCGACCCCATGAATCACAGCACGCCAGGCCTCCCTGTCCATCACCAACTCCCGGAGTTCACTCAAACTCATGTCCATCGAGTCGGTGATGCCATCCAGCCATCTCATTCTCTGTCGTCCCCTTCTCCTCCCACCCCCAATCCTTCCCAGCATCAGAGTCTTATCCAGTGAGTCAACTCGTCACATGAGGTGGCCAAAGTATTGGAATTTCAGCTTTAGCATCAGTCCTTCCAATGAACACCCAGGATTGATCTCCTTTAGAATGGACTGGTTGGATCTCCTTGCAGTACAAGGGACTCTCAAGAGTCTTCTCCAGCACCACAGTTCAAAAGCATCGATTCTTCGGCGATCAGCTTTCTTCACAGTCCAACACTCACATCCATACATGACCACTGGAAAAAACATAGCCTTGACTAGATGGACCTTGGTTGGCAAAGTAATGTCTCTGCTTTTTAATATGCTATCTAGGCTGGTCATAACTTTCCTTCCAAGGAGTAAGCGTCTTTTAATTTCATGGCTGCATTCAGCATCTGCAGTGATTCTGGAGCCCAAAAAAATAAAGTCTGACACTGTTTCCATTGTCTCCCCATCTATTTCCCATGAAGTAATGGGACCAGATGCCATGATCTTTGTTTTCTGAATGTTGAGCTTCAAGCCAACCTTTTCACTCTCCTCTTCCACTTTCATCAAAAGGCTTTTTAGTTCCTCTTCACTTTCAGCCATAAGGGTGGTGTCATCTGCATATCTGAGGTTATTGATATTTCTCCCAGTAATCTTGATTCCAGCTTGTGACATAGATAAGATGATTATAAAATTTATATGAAAGAGTAAAGGAACTAAAATAGTTTCAAATAATTTTCGAAAAGATGGCAAAGTTGAAGGTCAAACTCCTGATTTTAAGACTTATTATAAAGCTTTAATAATCAGGATAATGTGGCACTTGCACAAACACATAGATCAAAGGAACAAAAGAGGAAGTTCAAAAATAAACCCACACAAATATAGCTGTTTGATCTTTGACAAAAGTTTAAAAGTGCTTCTGTGGAAGGTGGTCTTTGTTAGAATATTTGGTCATCCGTATGTAAAGAAAAAAAAGAACCTTGACCTAAACCTCACACCTCATACAATAATTAACTCAAAATGGATCATAACCTTAAATGCATAACATAAAGCTATCAAACTTTTAGAAAAAAACATACAATACATTCATGAACTGCAGTAAGCAAAGAGTTCTTAGAAATAAGACCAATAGTATGATCCATAAAAGAAAAGTCTAAATTTAAAATCATTTTCTTTGCCAAAAACACTTTCAAGAGAATGAATAGACAAGCTACATATGCAACGGAAATATTTGCAAATTATATATTCAATAAGACATATCCAGAATGTATAAAATGTAAAAGAACTCTCAAAACTTAACAATAACCCAATTTAAAAGTGAGAAAGAACTTGGACACTGCCCCCAAAAAAGATATACGAATAGCAACTAAGCTTACAAAAAGATACCCAACATCATTTGCCATTGGGGAAATGAATGTTAAGACCATGGAAAGATACCACTATATACCTATTACTCTACCAAGAGACTTGCATTTGTTTCAGTTTTAGTAAACAGGGTTAAACATAAAGTAAACATCTTTCAAAATGAGATTCTGGCTTTTAAGAAAAAAATACATATATGTTAACAATCTTATTCTAAAATATATAGTTACAACCTAAGTTTCTCAAGTAAATGGATGACCAGAAATCGTCCCAATAAAGTTGAAATACTTAAGCACTGGTAGAAGATAACATTTCTTAAAATTTTTCTTGCTTTGCAATTATACTAAGCAGAAATTTGAAAACAAATTTGGTGTCACTTGGTGACATCATTACCAAATGACCCGGTTTTGACTGCCTGGAGATAAGCCTTCTACAATATCATTGGCCCAGGGATAATTTTGGTCTATGAGTGTATGGACTGAACTGCCTTTCCCCCAACCCAAATCCATATGTTGAAGTTCTAACCCAAAATGTGATTATATTTGGAGATAGGGCCTTTAAGAATGTAATTAAGGTTAAATGAGGTTATAAGAGTAGGATCTTAATACAATCTGACTGATATTTTTATAAGAAGAGGAAAAGACATGAGTTTGTGGCTATGTGAAAACATAGCAAGAAGTCTGCAGTCTGTAAGCCAGGAAGACTTCTGGTCTCACCAGAAACCAACCCTACTGGTACCCTAATATTGGACTTCTAGCCTTCAGAACCGGAGAAGGCAATGGCAAGCCACTCCAGTACTCTTGCCTAGAAAATCCCATGGATGGAGAAGCCTGGTGGGCTGCAGTCCATGGGGTCGCTAAGGGTCAGACACGACTGAGCGACTTCACTTTCACTTTTCACTTTCACACATTGGAGAAGGAAATGGCAACCCACTCCAGTGTTCTTGCCTGGAGAATCCCAGGGACGGGGGAGCCTGGTGGGCTGCCGTCTATGGGGTCACACAGAGTCGGACACCACTGAAGTGACTTAGCAGCAGCAGCCGTCAGAGCTGTGAGAAAATAAATTTCTATTGTGTAGGTCACCCAGTCTATGACTTGTAGTTACGAGAACCCAAGCCAACTAATTCAATAAACTAAAAAAATCTTCCTCTTTTCTTTCCTTTAAAAACCCCACTGAAATCTTCATATACTGAACTCTTCATCCAATGAGATTCTGTATGATTTTGCTTTCCACTAAATTTCATCATTGTAGTCATATGTGCACACTGTAAGAGAAACAGTATAAGACAAACCCCCCCCTTTTTTTTTTTTACTACAAATAGATTTTCTATGTATCATTTTGGTTATGTGTCAATTCCTATATCTTTGTTAGTTATGGTATATCTCTGTATTAGTCTGCTCAGCCTACCATAACAAAATGTCATAGATTAAGTGACTGAAACAACATTTATCTTCTCACAGTTCTGGAGGCTGGAATCCCTGATTAAGGCTCCAACTAATTTGGTTTCCGGTAAGAGGGCTTGCAGGCTGCTCCCTTCTCATGAGGTCTTCACCTGGCACTTCCTCCATGCCTGTGCTCTCTGCTGTTTCTTCTTATAAGACACTAATCCCATCCGGTTAGGGTCTCACCCTTATGACTTCATTTAACCTTAGAGGCCTCATCTCCAATACAGGCACACTAGGGGTTCAAACCACAACACATGTATTTTGAGGGAAACATTTAGTTCATAACCATCTCTAAACATAACCTGCCTTTCTAGGCTATCATTTAATAAAATGTTAGAGCTCCCAAACCCCAGCAAAAGAGAGAGACAATAAAAATGTTTGGTACATAAACACGGAGATAAAATGAAGCATTTTTAAAGTAAGTCAATGCTCCACAATGCCATTCAAGTGCTACAGAAGACTTGGTCAGAGAAAACAAAATGTAAATTACAGGAATGATCTTGAGGAGTTTCAGAAGCTAGATCTATGCCTGAAAGATCAGGCAAGGTGCAATGAAAGCAGAGTTCTCAATCACCTGGGCACTAGAGGTAATTTGGGAACAGATTGGGTGCTACTGGGTGGTCTTCCAGGGAAATAATATTTCAAAAACAGAACTCCCGAGCTGAGAGAGATGCAAACTGCTTTCCTTTTGATTTAGTCAACATATGGTCACACAGTAATCTCAGCTACGATCTGTGCTTTACCATGTTCCATGGAAAATCTACTGTAGACAATTACATCCAAAAAATAGGTGTCTTAATAGGTAGCCACAAAATGAACATTCCCAAACCACTCCTTGGGAATCTACTCCCCAGCCAACATACTACAGAAAAGACTTCTTAGGTTTCACCAAAATGTTATTACCAGTAAGAGGTACTAGACTAAATGAAACAGTACTATGTATATACTGTGTTTTAACTACAGCTGTTAACTACAATTGTTTTAATCTGTCCCCTTTTATCTTCAACTTAACTGCCAGATTTATCTTTCCAGAACTCCACTGCTCCACTATTAAAAATTGCCCCTCTGGGCTCCTGAGTCAGGTATAAACTCCTTCACCTAGCAATTAAGCAAAATCCCCATAGACAAAACCCACCATATTCAACTTTATCTTCACTACCAATCACCACATTTGCCCCAAAAAAGATGCTTGCTGCTGCTCCTTGCCTGATGTGAAAGCTCTTCTACCCTCTCTCCTCTCCACTTGGCATCCACAGCCTTTTCATTCTTTTCATTCATTCCTTCATGAAGCATTCTCTGATGACATCATACACACATGGATTCTTCCTTCAGCCAATAATTATGCATTAAGAACCATTATTCCAAGGACTTCCCTGGTGGTCTTGTGGTTAATCTGCCTTTATTGGCAGGGGCCCCGGGTTTTTGATTCCCAGTCAAGGAACAGGGGAACTAAGATCCCACAAGAAAAGGGGTAACGAAGGCTGCGAGCCACAACTACTGAGCCCTTGAAATGCAAGGAAGACCCAGTGAAGCCAAAGAAAAATAAATGCATTAAAAAAAAAAAAACAACCATTATTCCAGAAGCTGAGAGGGCTCCTTCCTCCTAATTCTTTTTGTCCACCACTGTCTGTGACTTAAGATTTAATCATCTTAATACTGTCCTAGTCTCTCAGCGAATCACTTTATTCTATTAGTGGAAAAGGCTCCTAAAATGCTTTATTTACTAGTTGGTTCTTGCATGCAATATCAATTTAACTGTTGGTAATTTGTCCTTAGGAAGCCGAATATACACATCATGTATCTTTAATGGCATATGGTGAAGGGCTACCTTAATATTAACTGATGTTAAATATACTTTCACTTGTAGACCTTGTTAATACTTTCTGAGGGATAGAAGGAAAGAGTTTCAGTTGCCACAATTTGTCCTTAACTTTAACAAATATTTATGGAGTTCCTACTATGTGTCAGATACAGGTATAAGTATTCTTTTACCCTAGGGCCTTAATCATGGGTGTTTCCCCAGCACCTATCACAAGCAACTTCTGTTTTAACAGTGTGGTAAATGAGACTTGGGTGATGAACAAATAAACAAGTAGTAGATGGGCAAGGTAATTTCAGAGCAGGATAATCACTACGGAGAAAATAAAACGGAATTAATACCACTACTATGCAGCTGTTTACAAATGTGGAGATTTCGTTATCGGCAGAGTCAAGTGACACCATCAGCATGGCTTGGAGGTAGAGAGGGTATCTCTGTGGGCAGATCTGTTGGGTTCACCACCCTGCCTCCCCCGCTCCCCGTGTGGCTCTGAACAAAGTATTTAACCCTCCCCGCCTCCCCTTTCCCATCCCGCCTGAGGTGAGTCGAGGATCACAGAGGTGATACGTGAAATGTTTGGTGCTGTGCCTGGCAACTCGGGAAGCGGGTCGGTCACTGTTAGGAAACATTCCCGTTGGTCACGTTAACTCACCTGATGCTAAAGGCAGGTGAGAATCTCAGGCTGGCGCGGCCGCCCGCCGGGGCAGGTGGTCGAGCTGCCTGAGGAGGCGGAGTTCTGACCTTGAATTGAGGTCCTAGGAGTCTGAGGGGTCAGGACCCCTCTCCGTCTGCGAGGGCAGACGGAGGTGGGCAGGCGGGCCAGGGCTGCCGAGTCCAGCGGGCGGCGGGGCCCCCTCCCTCCCTCAGGCGGAAGGCCTCGAGGACTCGGACCCGCGCGCCCCGCGCCCCGCGAGAGGCGGGGCCGGGCTCTCCCTCCGCGCCCGCCTCTCAGATCGCGGGCGAGGCGCCGGCGCCCCAGGCCTCTGGCCCCGCCCCCAGCCCAACGGCGGCCCGCGGGGCGCGCCGCCCACCCAGGGTGCGAGGCCGCGGGCCGGCTCGCCCGGCGATTGGCCGGCGGGGGTGCGAGGGGCACGCGGGCGCGGGCGGGGGGCGGGCACATGCGCGCAGGCAGCGCGGCCGGCACGCGGCGCTCGCGCTCCCAGCTTAAATGAGCCTGGGCTCGCAGCGCCCCGCACTTCACCCGGGTACGCGCTGCGGCCGCAGGCGGAGCGGCCGGCGCCGGCGCTCGCGTCGGCGCTCCTGGGCTCCCAGGCGGTCGATGGGACGGAGCGCCGTGGAGCAGGAGGCGGCCGCCGTCGGGGGGCTGGGTCAGCGCGAGAGCCCGCCGCGGGGCTCGGGCATGGCGGGCCGCAGGACCTGAGCCCTGCCCCGCGGGGAGCAACCTGGTGGCCGGCGATGGGGACCGAGCGGGGCTGCAGCCGCGCCGAGCCGTGAGCGCCCCGCTTCCGCCGCCGCAGCCGCCGCCTCCTCATCGCCGCCTCGGCCCCTCGCCAAGCGCCGGGCCGCTTGGGATCATGGCCCTGGAGCAGCTCTGCTCGGTCCTCAAAGGTAAGCGCCCGCGGCCGCGGACGGCGCCCCCTGCGGGCGAGGCCGGCCTCTTCGCGTCCCTGCCCGGCGCTGGGCGCCCGACGCGCCCCTTTGTCTGGCACCAGCGGACCGCGGATCCCCGCTCCCGCCGGGATCCACTTGTTCCCCGAGCGCTTCTTCCCAGCCCTCTGCGTGTGCCTTGGCGGGGAACCCGGGAAGCGCATCGGGACTCGGCGGCCCGGCCGACCCTGCGAGCTGAGCCCTCGCGCCTTCTCCTCGGAATTCCGTCCATCGCTTTACAAAGTTGTAGGGTTCGTGTGAGTGGAGCGAAGGCCGCTCTTTTCAGTATTAGTAACAGAAAGTCAGTCCCCGCGAACAATAAAAAGCCCAGCTGAGGCGTCGCGGAGCCGTTCTCGAAAAGCCCCGCTGTGGCGGGCGGCGAAACGGCCTGCCCGCCGGCCGGGGTCCCACCTGCTGCGGCCGCGGAGGCTGCGGCACCACTGCGGGCGCCGCGACCCGGCCCGGGCCGGAGACACTGCTCGGGGCTGCGCCCCGGCGCTTCCCGGGACCTCAGATACCGTGCCGCCGCTGTCTGATTCTTTCTGATTTGTTGTACCGGGAAATAAAACGGTCGGCTTGCCAAGTGCACAAAGCTCCAAAACATACTACAGCAGCTTTGCATTTTCCAGGAGATGTAATATTAGATTAAAATTTATGTACATGGATAATTAAGATTGTGATACAAAGTTGTTTCCGAAAATCGAACTGAATAAATCCTTTTTTTCGGCCCTCGGAGAAAACCACCACTACCAATAAAGGGCTTCTCTTTTCTGCTACTGACTTAGATTGAAAACTGAATAGCTGTGTATTTGTAATGTTACGAAATGTTTTCTTTTTTTAAAATATAGGGTAAGGCGTTAAGGCATTGACTAGCGGTACCATATATCTCTTTTCATTGTGTCTTAATATTTGTACAGTGAAAAATGTTGGGTTCTTCCCACCCATTACCACTTTTGAATTTTGTTTTACTAGAAAATTCAGTATGATTTTGCATTAAATTTTAATTGCAAAAATTACTCGATATATTTCTAAGTTTATAATTGAGATATCAGCAATTTAGCTATCCACTGTATATGTATAATTTGTACAAAGGTAACCTAGGACTTTGTTTCGCAGTCACTCCATAAATCATTAATGATTTTCTCATTATATTAAAATGTTAAAACTCCGAAATTAATTTCTGTAGTCTTTCTTGTCTGTAATTCCTATCTTTCCTGTCTGTAATTCCAATGGCAATTTACATCACCATTCCTTGGAAATTAAGGTTTTGTTTTACTTTTTCAAAATAAATCATTCTCACAGTAGGGTTTGTAATAGTACTCCTTATCTGAATTTGCTTCGTTGTCCTCATTCCCTACGATTTTCAGTATAATAACGACATTCCATCTCCCTCTGGGGAGAAATCACGTAGATCTGTTATACAGCTTTACCTGCAGAACTTGATGAAACTGAGCTGGGTAGGACAGAATCTCTGATACTCCTGGAATGGTGAAGGGTTTTGCAGCTTTTCTGCCTTTGCTTTTGTCGTTGGTACACACTGCCCTCTCTGGCCACCAGCGTGAAGCATTTAGCGTTTGCACCTTTCAGGAAAGGATTCTGTGGTTGATGGCAGACCTACAGTGAAAACAATGAATTTCAGTAATACCTGGCTTTTCTTTTTTTCATGTTATGCAGCCTACATTATTTTTACATGCTGGTGTATTTTTAAAGCTCAGACTAACTTCTTGTTGTTGTTAGGATTACTAGAGAGAAAGCAAGCTATTTTTAAGTCTTCTAAAGTTCATGGATATGTGCTTGTACATAGGAGGAATCCCTCTGGGAAGATTCAAGAAATTAACAAAAGTTGATTCTGAGAAAAAGATCTAAGAGACTGAGAAATAAGAGTAAAAGGAAGACTTCCGTTTCACTGCCCACACATTTGTATCACTTGATGTTTTTTTTTTTAAAACCAAATGGATGTGTTACCTATACAAACATTGGTGTTTTTAATCTTAAAAAATTACATTTTAAAAAATTCTGGCTTTTTCTGGTGCTTCCATTCATTGTGTTCACCAGTGTGTGAAAAAGTAGCTCTTAAGGTGTAAACTGTTTCAACATTGAAGAGGTTCTTATCAGAAGCAGTTATTTAACATCTGCATAATTACAGATATTGCCTACCAAAAGCCTTGTTTGGAATATTATGGTCAGTTTCTACTAAAACAAATCAGCCATGATGAGTGTGTGGAATTTTAAGTAGAAGGTAATTTTCTTTAAGATGCCATTGATTCTTGGTTTTACTTTCAGCAGCGAGAACAAAAGGATAACTCTGCTAGGCTTTTAAACCTTTCATATATTGTTAAAACGGAGTAGTTCACTTTTAACGGTTTATGATCACTCCAAGTCTAATAAAATTTGACTTGTCTTCTATCAAAATTAAGTATCATAGTCACATGAAAATATTAGGCTTATAAACCCATTTTTCACTGTTCATATTCATTCTGCAGACTTGTGTCAGGAGAATCCTATACTCAGTCATATTTAAATATCTGTAAACTGTGGTTAAATTTACGGTGTTACAGTGCGTAACTGACACTGTATTTTAAAAATCTTATTTGAGACTGTGACATCATAACTCGTGTCCTTCATTCTTAAGTCTTTTTCAAGAAATTAAGCAGTACAGAAAAATAAGTACCATAATGAAAAGCTATCCTTTAAAGAGGGAAGTTTTTAAAGATAGATAGCTTTGTTAAAAGCTAACTTTATTTCCCCCAGCCAGGAGTTAGAGAAAATGTTTTATTAGTACAGTTGAGAAATCTGACTAAATGATGGTTTTATTATAATTTGATAGTTTGATTACTTGAATCCAATTATCTGTTTTGAAACCAAACTGACCTTTTAGGAAAAACATACAGCGCTGTAATACACACACATGCACATTACAAGTTCAAATCAGAGCTATTTTCAAAGCCCATTTAGGAATAAGATAGAAAAAAGATTAACTATTATATAAGTAAAGTTCATTATCTAAAATTCTAAGGAATAATTCATGTTCTGCTCTTGGTTACTACCCATTCAGCACAATCCCCTGTCATTTTAAAATTTAGAATTCTTCAGAATAATTGATTTTTTTTTTTTAATGTGTCCCTGGGCCACTTTAAGATCGCACTCAGTGTGGTCTTTAAGTTGCAAAGGGGAATCCTAAAAGGTTTCCAAACTTTCCTTAATAGAACTCCCTCAAAGGAACTCTTGGTGGAGGGAGGAGAGGTAGGTCTTAAAACTCAACAAAAGCGAACAAGGTTGCTTTGATTGCTGTGGGGCCTCACCCTCCCAGTCGCTCATCAGAGTGACCTAGATTAACTGACACTTATTAGCATTTTTGTTCATAAAATTACAGGGTGTACTAATCTGAAGGTTCAATTTGTCCTAGTCAAATGACATTAAAATATATTGGTTTAAGTATGCCCAGAATAATATATTGGAAATTACAGTGTTAGTGGGTGAAAAGACATCAAAAATACTCATCAAAATGTGACCTGGTCATGTTAAAATCCGATAGTAGCTGCTGTGGATGTCTGAGGAAGACTCCAGTATGATTAGAGCATACAGTATACTGCCATCTCCAGAGCGTTTTGACTAACAAGAAGGTTGTCACATTCTGCAGGCAAGAAAAAGCACTTCTGCAGTTATGCTTTCATTGAAGTGATTGGCAATGTGATTAGCATGAAAAGGTTGGAGTGATCCCAGAGTTCTTCAAGCTCCATCTTCCTTCTTAACTAAAAAGTAAAATTGAGTTTGATTAAATTAGGGTACTTTTTTGTTCTTTGGAACAAAAAGTTACTACTACCTCAAGTATATGGACTCCAGTTGAACTCCCTTCTGCTTCAGAAAACAGATACAGGGAGACCAGATAGGCGGTTGTTTCATTATGGGATCTCATGATAAGTTTACCAAATCTTACCTTTACCACTTAGATGCTGAAAATAGGAAAACTTAGGTATGTTTAATTACTAACAAAGGTAAAGAGTTAGCTTGTTAAAAGTAAAAGAAGTAGCATATCTGAAAAGGAAAAATATCTTTTATTTTCTGTCCCCTGAGTTATGCTCAAAGAAAAAGAAGCTGGGTCATCTGTGTGCCTATTCTTAACCAAGGTTTGTGCTTGTTAATTTGTTAGTGTGGCTTTCTGTGCTGTATGTTGTAGTTACAAAGGAGATATAACCAGTATTATGCTTAGTCACTTCATATATTCATCTGATTTTGAGTGCTGTTGTGGGCCAGCCAGGCTTTTAGTCACTAGAGATGCGTAAGTGAATTAGACAAGTCCCTCTTTCTAGTCGGAAGAGACAGATAATAAAATAGTGGGTAATATAAGTAGTAATTGAAATATTATTTATGTATTTATTTATGTATAAAACAAGATGAAAATATGGAGCTTCTTTAGCAGTCAGAGAGTCCTCACAAGACTTGAATAACAGGAAGGAATCAGCCATGCAGAGTGAGTCTAGGCAAAAGGAATAACTAGTCCCTAAATGGCAACCCACTCCAGTGTTCTTGCCTGGAGAATCCCAGGGACAGGGGAGCCTGGTGGGCTTCTGTGTATGGGGTCGCACAGAGTCGGACACGATTGAAGTGACTTAGCAGCAGCAGCAGCAAGGCAAGAATTAGCTTGGTGTGTTGAAGTAATGGAAAGAACGCCTGTGTAGCTGTAGATAGCAGTTGGAAGGTCAGCAGCATGGTCAGGACATAGGACTTCTGAAGTCATAGTAAGAAGTATGTATTTATTCTAAATGGAATGGGACTCTGTTGGAAGATTTTATGAAAGGCTATGATGTGATCTGATCTATGTTTTGAAAGGATCACTGGCTGGTGGGTACAGAGTAGATAAGGGACTATGGCAGAAGTTTTCTTCCAATATCCATCTTACCTTTCAGTGGATCTCTGAACTTTAAGCACATGATCACCCAAAATAAATACTAGATTTTCCAGTTTTCCTTGGGATTAGGTGTGGCCATGTGACCAAGTCTGACAGTTACATGCGTGTTGAACTTTGGGGGAGTGGTGGTGTTTTTGTCACTCAGTTAGAATTTTTATTTTGATGTCATGGTAGATTCTAAGCAAATGTTTTTAAAGAAAGGAGGAATGCCCTGTGTCATTTCTTCATTCTTGCTAAGTGTAATGCATTCATGGTAGCTGTAAAGATATAGTACCTGGCACTCCAGCATCTATACTGGCCCATCAGATGACCTTGGGAATGAAGTCATACACAACTGAACAGTAAGATAGAAGAAGCTTAGCCTCTTTGTTTCTTTCAATATACTATCACTTTCCTGTTGAAGTTGTCTTTAAAGTGTGGTTCCAGGGCCAACAGCTTTAGTATCACTAGGGAATTTGTTATAATGCAAGTTTCCAAGCCCCACCCCAGACTTACTGGATCAAAATCTCTGGAAGTAATGCCACCCCCCCCCCCAAGTCTGTGTTTTAATAAACCTTCCAGGTGAATATGATCCACGCTAAAGTTTGAGAACTACTGTCCCAGTGATTTATTTCTCAAACATAGAAGAACTGCTGAGTAGGATGTGTACATTTTTAATCCTTGATATATATTACCAGATTAACCTCCTCAAAGCTGTGACAGTTTACAGTCCAGTGACAAGTCAGTTTCCTGTATCCTGACCAATACTAGAATCTATATTTTTTATGTTAGTAAGGCTGAATTTCTCCATTATTTTTTTCTTGGCACTTTACTCTAGTGGCATAATCTTTTGTCCCATTTATTTGTAGTTTTTATTTATGTTTCGGTCTTTTGTGAATGAAGTTGTTCCATACCCAAAAGTATGAATTCATCTTTTTTTCATTCTGCTATTAATTTTTCTATTTAGCTTGAAAAGGGGATCTACTTTTTTCCAAATAATTAACAAGTTATCCCAGAATCATTTATTAAAACTGCCCTCTCACCAAGTATTTCAAATATTATATAAATTGTAATAAATTCTGGGATATATATGTCTGTTTCTGAGCTTTTTTCTTTTCTTCCATTTTCTAACCTAAATGCCCATTGAGAATAAGGACCATGTCTTTTTGTTTCATTGTGGTTCCAGGGACTGACTCAACTACCTGTAATGCAGTGCATGCTAGGAATATTTGTTGACAGATATTCGTTTCTTCCTCTACCATTGCTACATTTTATAATTCTTGTATCTTTATAGTAAGCGTATTATTTTTATGAACTTTTTAATAAAAATTTTCCTTGGCCAATATGGAAAAGTCTTGAAGATGACCATCAGAAGCATTTTAAGTATCTAGAAAAAAGCTAATATTTTTATTAAAACATCATTAAATATTATCTGACTTACTGGGAAGAATTGTTACCTTTACATTGTTTCATTATCCAAAATGTATTACTTCTCTATTGTATTACATTTATTTACTTGTTTAATTTATTTTAGTCTTAGGCTCTTCCCTTAATGGGTGTAATAATTTTCCTGGTAGTTCTCTTGGGACTTGTGAGTTTTAAAATAACATTGTCTATAAATAATAGTTTTGCCTCCTTTCCAGTATTTATTGCATTGGCCAGAGTTGCCACTATTCAGTAACTGGAAAGAATAGATCCGACCTTGATTTTTACTTGATTGAAAAGTACAGCCTTAAACTGGAAGGTCTGCAGACAAGACTGCAGGTAGAATGCTAATAACAGTGATTCAGGGTTAGAGAGTCGCTTGGAGGATGTTTATTTAATACCTTGATAGCTCCTGTCTTTATCATTTAGGCCTTCATTTTTAAGTCAGATCTGTATAGTACCCTACGCTAAACTCCAGAATCAGAGGTGAGAGCATAGATGGTGGGTACTACTTTTTTGAAACATGGGATCACAGGCAGTTCTCTGTGTAACTGTACTTTGGGGTTGTGGAGTTTAGAATCTTTATTTTGGCATGGATTTCTTTTCCTTTTTTTTTTTGGCATGGATTTCTGCTTTAAAAAATTAGTGCCTTCCTGGGTACGTTGTTTTTGAATTCAGAGTGTGAAATCTTTCTGGATTTGAGAAAGTATTGACCCTTTGGTAAGATATAGAAGGGAACAAGTGACACATAGATCAGGACCAAGAACAGAACAGAGAACAGCAGCACTGCCTCATGTACTAGATAATTCCAGTGTTTGGCATCAGTGGAGTTTGTTTTAATATCTCAGCCTGATTATAGCAAGCAATTTGCAAAGATCCTATTGTACAACTGGGAGAAAACTATGTTTATTATGATACAGAATTTAGAATGATTAATCGTTACAACTGTATCACCACAGCTATCACTATATATTTCTATCCCCAGTTGTTCAAACTTGCCTTATTCATCCCTTTTATTCAGTAGCATAGTTCATTTGGTTGATTGAGTTGTGAGTAGTAACATTTGGGGAGGGGGATTATGAGCAACACCCTATATAGAGTAGAAGGAATAACAAGGTTATTTGGTCTAATTTATTTTTAATATGATTTTTCTACCTCAGTTGTATATTGTGTGCAAATTACCTAAATCATGTTTTAAAAAGACATGCTTTTTTTAGTCATTATATAGTATAATTTTCCAGGCACAATTCATCTTTTTGCCTTAGTTTTACTGTTCTCCTAGTTTCGATTTATTGATTTCTTTCTTTCCCTTTCTGCCTGACTTTGTATTACTTACATACTGTGAATTACAAATGTGAGAACTGATAAATTGTTATGCCTGTGAATCAGGAGGAAAGGTACCATGAGCACAAAATTATGACCAGTTGTATATCATCTGAATGAGATGATGTATCTTGGAAAATAGTGTCCTCTATCAAGATACATTGATACAGTTTTGATATTTACTGAATTGTCAATTAATCTATTATTATTCTAGTTTGTTTTTCTTTTTTTGGCCCTATCTTACAGCTTGCAGGATCTTAGTTCCCAGACCAGGGATTGAACCCAGGCCCTCAGAAAAGAAGGCTCAGCATCCTAGCCACTGTACCGCTAGAGGATTCCCTAAGTTTTCTTTTTGAACAGGAATCTTCTGTGTTTTGTTTTTGTATTTTTAAATAGTGTTTCAAAACTCCATTCCCCTAACTCTGATTCAGTGCAAAGATGTGAAGAGTTTGGAGGAAGGATTGTTCCTACATAGTGTGAGATCTTCAATACTGCCAGCAACCAAAGAAAAGGGGGGGGGGGTAATTAAAGTTGTTGACAGTTGACAGAGGAAACAGAGGATACAGCAGGATACAGCAGAGATGAAGATGTATGACAGATTATAAGATGCAAACAGCACAAGATCACAAGAACTCTTTGTGCATTGGTGACTTTGGGGAGTCGATGCCTAGTACATGGTGCTGAGTGGAGAAGGGCTTGACCGTCTGCTAGTCCCTGCAGTAGCAGTCTCTGTGCCTCCATCTCTGCCACCCCCAAACATCTCTGCCACCCCCAAACATCCTTTAAGTTACAAAATGCAGTTAACACTACGCCTGAGTCGTAATCATGCCATAAATCTCTCCTTCTTCCCATTTACACTACCACTGCTCTGCTTCAAGACCTTAGCATCTTTACTTCCTAAATGACCTCTCTTGTTAAAAATTTAGATTCCACAGTCATTAAGATTAGTGATCTGAAACACAGATGTGATAATGTCACTCTCTAGTTTAAAAAAAGAAAACTCAGTTATTTCTCCTTGTAGTCAAAGGTTTAAACTCTTTAGCATGGCATTCAAGGCTTTTTACAATCAGATCTCATTCTGCTATGTTTTTTGTTGTTTTTTTGCCTTTGCTGAGTCTTTGCTGCTTTGCTTGAACTTTCTCTAGTTGCAGCGAGTGCGGCCACTCTTCGTTTCAGAGCACAGGCTTCTCATTGCCATGGTTTCTTGTTGTGCAGCACAGGCTCTAGGCCTGCGGGCTTCAGTAGTTGTGGCTCACAGGCTTAGTTGCCTTGTGTGTGGAGTCTTCCCTGGCCAGGAATCAAACCCATATCTCCTGCACTGGCACGCAGATTCTTATCCACTGCGCCACCAGGGAACACCCTCATCCCACTGTTTCTAAGCTGCTGCTGCTAAATCACTTCAGTCGTGTCCGACTCTGTGTGACCCCATAGACGGAAGCCCACCAGGCTCCCCCTTCCCTGGGATTCTCCAGGCAAGAACACTGGAGTGGGTTGCCATTTCTTTCTCCAATGTGTGAAAGTGAAAAGTGAAAGTAAAGTCACTCAGTCGTGTCTGACCCTTAGCAACCCCACGGACTGCAGCCTACCAGGCTCCTCCATCCATGGGATTTTCTAGGCAAGAGTACTGGAGTGGCTTGCCATTGCCTTCTCCGGTTTCTAACCTGATGTATCCCTTTTCCCATGCCAACTGTACTATCCTACTCAGAATTCACTAACACATCCTAGGTAAGTTTTCATTGTCTAAGCGGTTTCTTTCTCCCTCTCCTGGGTAGAAGTGCTGTTAGGTTTCACTAGAATAGACCATTTTTCCCTAAAGTTTTCCTCACTCTGTTCCTCTTAACCCCCAGCAGAATGAACAAAGGGTTCCCTTTTGTGCTTCCGTTGTGGTTTCTGTGTAACCCCTGCTAAATTCTTCTTCACCTTGTAGATTCTTTGACAGTAGGTTGACTCCTTAAGGAGGAAAGTTTGTCCTAATTCTATGGTTTAGCAGAATGCCTGGCACATATAAAGGGCTCTGTGCAATGGGCATCATCATCTCATTTCATGTTCACAACAACCTGTGGTTGGCGTTACTCGTACACCATCCCTATTTGACAAATAAGTAAACAGAGCTGAAAAGGTCTCACAACTGGTGGAAATCAAAACTTGAACCCCAAACCTAGATCCACCTAACTCCTGAAGTCCGTTCTCTTGTAACTGTTTTGCCTTATATCTCTCCCGCCTTAATCTGTGCATCCTCTGTGCCTGCTATCCAGTAGGTAGTCTGACGTGCTTGCTGACTGACTGAATGAGTAGTAAAACCTCCAGTTCACACAGGAGACTGATAATGTGGTTTCCATTGAGAGAGTGAAAGATAACCAGTGCACCATTCTTAAAAAGACCGTGTTATCGTCAAAACAGAAACGTACACAAAACAGTATATTATTCATTGGGGATCAGAAATGTTAAACTTGGGGGGAGGGGAGAAGCTCCATTTTCTAAACGGTGCTAGCTTTTGTAATGCAGGACACAGCATAGTACTGCACAGCTATAGAATGGCTTGAATTGATTTCTAGGAGACTGCTGCCCCCTTACTTCTGTTTTTATTATGAATGTTCTCACAAGTCAAATAATCTAACTGAACTTTTACTGGCATAATATATTGCAAAGCTAGCCATAATGCGTGTAAGGTCTGAGGAGGTAGAGTACAGTAAATACAGGATAATTGGTGTCAGCACAGTTCGTTGTACAAGAAAAAAAAGGTATGTATTTTTGCATCCATTGTAAATTGAAAATGTACTTATTAGTGCTTGTATAAATGAGTGTGATATCAATTGTGTTTTTTCTGGGTTGTCTTGTCAAATAGTAACTCAGAACATAACAATTAATAGTATTGAATGTTAATGTTAATAAGAAATAGGGGGTTTTAGTTCTTTTTTTTTGTCATCTGATTTTTCTCATAAACTTGGTAAAATTTAATGTAGGTTCAACTTTTTAACTTATCTTCTCTTATTTCTCTAGTGTTGTTAGTAACAATACTTGTAGTGGAAGGAATTGCTGTGGCCCAAAAGACCCAAGGTAAAGAATTTACAATGCTAATTTACTACATGTTCTGAGCAGTAGGATGGCTTTTTGGAAGGATTACAACTTTTGAGTACTATTTCCATAATCCCTCTGGGGTGTTTCAATGACGTAAGGCTTTCTGTCAGTCTATCAGCTTTAATTTAGCCAGGTTCAGCTGCAGTTAACTAGAGTAAATTGTTAACATAAAGTCTTAACACTAATAAATTTTTAAAATTGGCATAACTAGTGACTCCTAGAACACTATGGATTATGTCCAAAAATTAAATAAGATTCATGCTTTATCACCAAGCAAAAATAAAAATCCCTTTTTCCAGTATAGACAAATGAAACATTTCCATCAATATCTTATTCAAACCCCTGAGGACATGTTCCAGTTTTTGTTTATGAAAGAGGATTAGCTAGTATGATTTTTGAGCCAGATTTTTATTTCAGAGTTCAGTACATTTCCTAAATAACCTGACTTATTTTTATTTTCATCAAAGTTATACATACACCTGACAAAAATTAAAGCATTCTAAAAAGTTAATCAGGAAAAATCAGTCCACCAGCCTCCCACACCCCACTTCTCCATGGTAGTCTACCGGCCTCCCAAACTACTCTCTTAGCAGACTCTTTTGGTATTTTTCTGCATATTTCTGAATAACAAAGTATAGGGTTATTCTCAGTTATTCCAATGTTAAGTAGTAGATAATAATTTTCCCACCATGGAAGGTAAGAATTTAGCTCTTTCTTGTACCTACTCTTCAACCCCAACTATATATAAATGTTCTTTTTAACTTTGCACCTGCAGTACCCATGTCAGTATTTTTACAGTTCTGGTTACATCTGTTCAAGTCACCACTGGGCTTTTTCAATATGAAAATTTTATCTTTGGTTGTAGAGTGTAGGAAATTTTTCTTTCCCTTTTTTCTTGTTTAATTTTTAAAATTCCCTTTTCTCCATTTTCTTTCATGTCTTTAAGGAATTCTTATTATGTGGTTACTTTTTAAAAAAAAATCTTTTCTATTTTTCCGTTTTTCATTTAACTGTTGTCTTCTCAGTAATCTTCATTGAGACTTCTAAACCAAGAATTGGAAAACTTTTTTCTATAAAGGGCCAGATAGTAATTGTTTAAGGCTTTGTAGTCACAGGAGCACCTACTCAGTGCTGCCACTGCAGGGTTAAAAGTATGAATGGGCATGTATATATTCCACTAAACCTGATTTTACAGTAACAGGCAACAGACCAGATTTGGTCCAAGGCCATAGTTCATGGAAAGTGAAAATGTTAGTCACTCAGTTGCGTCTGACCCTTTGCAACCCCATGGACTGTATGTGGTCCACCATGGAATTCTCCAGGCAAGAATACTGGAATGGGTAGCCATTCCCTTCTCCAGAGAATCTTCCCGACCCAGGGATCAAACCTGGGTTTCCTGCATTGCAGGCAGATTCTTTACAGTCTGAGCCACTTCTGCTCTAAACATTTTTCTAATTCTATTTTTAGAAACTTTCTTTTGTTTTCTGAATAATCTCTTTTTCAGAGTATGCTGTGTTCTTGTGTTATAGATATACATTTGACCCTTGAACAATGCAGAGGCTAGGGTTAGAGTTTAGGGTTAGTCAGAAACCTGCCTGTGACTGCTGACGGTCATCCGTATTTGAGGTTCTGCATCCTCACATTCAGCCAACCACAGACGAGCACTGTGCAATTATATTACATCCACGTGGTTCAAACCTGTGTTGTTCAAAGGCCAGCTACTGTCTTGTTCTCTGAGAAGATTAAATGGTAGTTTTGTTTAGTGCTTTTTTTTAAGTATTCTATAATCTTTGCTACTTCAGAGTCGCTTTTTCTTTGCTTTTAATCTGTTTTTCATATTGGAGGCTTCCCTCACATGTCTGGTGCTCCTTGAGTGTCTCATAGTTATGAGAGGAGCACGCAGATCTGCTTGTTAGCCATCTGCAAGTGTAGACAGGGCTGCTTTACTGCTGCCTCTCCTGGTGAATGATTGAATCCACCTATGAATCTTTTTCTTTGGACTCATTAGTTTCCACAGAAAAGGTTAAGATTCCATTTCCTGCTTAGAGGCTCTATATCTGATCAAGAGGCCTTTGGGGAGTTGATGGGGGAGAAGGGGAGTGTGGTTCAGCATGTTAACATTCTCCTCATCTCTGTTTTCATGTTGGTATTTTCACCCTCTGCTGTGCCTGATGTTCCCTGGTCCAGCAACCCTGTTTACGTTCTCCAAAGAAATAATATTATTTTCTGATGTGGTGATAGAGCAGCATCTACCTGGGTTTGTGAAGTGGGAGAGGGTATTAGGAGTCAAACTGATTGCAGAGACTTTTAACCAAGCCTCATGTTTTAAAAATACCCAACTTCACCACTTCCACCCCCAGTTCTAGAGATACCTACTACTGCCAGTAGTTATTATTGAATCTACCTGTTTGTACTTATGGTTTATGCCCTTTAAAAAATTATTTACTGCCGTTTAAGTGAGCTTTGAAGAAGGAGCAGAGCTAAATGTGTGTGTTCAATCTACAGCCTTTAACTAAAATAAAATCCCTTTGCAATCTTTGAATCTTATTTCACTTTGAGTTAAAGTAAATATAGAGGTACCATACCTGAGATAAACCAGAATTCTTTATTTTTGTGTCAGAATTGAATTTTATAGAGTTTTACTAATTTATCAGATTCTCCCACATGGTTTTGCCCTTGTAAAATCTAAGCATTTTATTTCCCTGTTATTTTACATGGCAGACTTGTCCTCTAGAGCAAATGCTTCTGCTGTATTCAATCTGTTATGCTAAATTTGACAATAGTTCTTAAAAAGTGTGTGTGTTTGTGTAACTCAATTGGCAGTTGTTTGGGGAGTTTGTAAGGGAAACCGTAACTAATGTTTTAAATTTTCCTTAAGATGGACAAAATATTGGAATGAAGCACGTTCCTGCAACCCAGTGTGGCATTTGGGTTCGAACCAGCAATGGAGGTCATTTTGCTTCACCAAATTATCCTGACTCATATCCACCAAACAAGGAATGTATCTACATTTTGGAAGGTATTTGACCAATTTCTGTCTTTCATTTGATGAATGTTAACTTTTTTTCTAAAACTAAGTAATTGGTTAAATGCTGTTTTTAAACCAATTTGAACAAAATTTAAACATGTATTTTAATTAAATCCTAGTCATTATAAATGTTTCTTAATACTGCCAACACTAACAAAATAATGGTTGAAGTTTTATAAGAATTTTTAATCTCCTAAAATGTTTAACTAGATGCATCAGTATATATGAGAAATTTCTCTGATAAGAAATTTAAACTTACTGACATCTCTTATTAGGCTTTATGCAAATTTATGTCCATAGTTACATTATATGTTTCTTTCATTTCTTCTGTTTTTCTGTTCCATCATGGTACATTGTATCTCATGAATTAAGCATTAGCTTCTCAACCCTTAATTTTGAGCATTCTGCTACATTTAACTAATTTAATATATAGCATATGCCAAAGGGAAAGATTACTGTAATTCTACAGATAGCATTATTATTAACATACAATATAACATTTATTATGAATTTTATATATAATAACTCTCAGTATGATCCTCATCTATGAAACAGTAACAGAGCAGTTGTGCTTTTCTCACTGTGTCAGGACATTTTTACTTTTTCTTGTTCACATTGCCCTGATTTACTTACTATTTTTTACTTACTCTTTCTTTCCAGCTGCTCCACGTCAAAGGATCGAGTTGACCTTTGATGAACATTATTATATAGAACCATCATTTGAATGTCGGTTTGATCACTTGGAAATTCGAGATGGGCCATTTGGTTTCTCTCCACTTATAGATCGTTACTGTGGTGTGAAAAGCCCTCCATTAATTAGATCAACAGGGAGATTCATGTGGATTAAGTTCAGTTCTGATGAAGAACTGGAAGGACTGGGATTTCGAGCAAAATATTCATTTATCCCAGGTAAATAACTTATTGTTTCAGTAGCAAGATCTCACTCTGGTTTTAGAATCTTAAGACTAGAATACAGAAAATCCAGTCAAGTTTATCAAATAAAAGTTTTAAAGAAATTACCAAGGTCAAAGGGAAATCAGCCCATGAATAAATATTTAATAAAAATTAGAAATAGATCTGTATCACTTGAATTTTGAGGCATATCATATATGGTGTTACATTATTTCTTAGATTTCTTTTAAGTTTTATAGCATATATCAAGGCCAAAGGCATCATAATAAATACATTTTAAAAGTAATTCAGTAAATTGTCTTTCCATGACCTCTACCAAAAATTATTTTGGCAGGTTTTCCTTTGGAATAGTTGAATTAAACACTCATTTGAATAAACAGTCCCTGGAAAATACTGAACAGTAGAAAGAATAGTGCTCTGTACTTAGAGGCAAAAGATCTGGGTTTGAATCCTTTCTGTGCCACCTACTGCTATAAAATTTATTATTAAGCATGGACTTGTGCCTGAGCATTGCTGTTGATAAGACAGGAATATCTTCGTGAGGCTGCCATAAGTAATTACCAGAAACTTGGCAGCTGAAAACAATGGTAATTTACTCTCTGAGTTCTGGAGGCCAGCATCCAGCAGGGTCACTTCCCTCTAGGAACTCTAGGGGAGAATCCTTTCCTAGCCTCTTCTTCCTCTGGCGGCTGCCCCAGCATTCCTGCACTTGTGGCCTCATCACGCTAGTCTCTGACTCCATCTTCACATCCCCCCTGATCTTCTCAGAATTCTTAGCTTAATCACATCCTTTGCGTTAGAATGTAATGTTCACTTTTTTTAACCTTATAAGGTAATAATCACAGGTGGTGACAGTTGCGATGTGGACACACATTTGGGTGGTGGGGAGGGTCTGCATTCAGTGCACTGTACCCATCTTACCTGCCACAGAGCTATGCGGAAACACTTTGTAGTCCCCAGAGCCTGTCCACTGTAAAAGTATGCATGTCCCTAACGCAGAAGCCCAAAGATACACTAGTTATTACTCCTGTCTTTAGAGAACTCACAGATTTAACAAGATGAAAATGTAACTTAATGTAAGAATCATATAATCTTTTTATTTATGTTTTCATGCAAGAAATTTACTAACTTAAAAAACAATTTTAATTAGAACAGCCAAATATCATAACCTTATCACCCTGCAAATAAAAAACCAATATAAACAATATGGTATGTATCACTTCAGATGTTTTTATCTTTTTATTTTGTTTATTTTATATAACAGAGATCATGCTGTTCTTTCAACTGTGTTACCAGTCTTTTTTTTTCCTGAACAATATATTCAGCTTTTTTTTCCTGTTAGTTTTAAGTGTCATTTCGGTATTTAAGTTCTCAATGTCAAAATGATAACATTTTCAGAAAGTAAAATTTATACTTTTTTTTAGAAATTTTAGGCTTATAGCAAACTGAGTAGAAAGTACAAAGTTACGGTATACCTTCTAACCACCCCCGTACACACAGCTACCGCTCAAACCTAAGAAGAACATCCAGCACCCAGGGTACATTTGTTACAACCCATGAACGTGCAGTGACACAACATCATCACCTAAAGTCTGCAGTTTACATCAGGGTTCACTCTTGATGTCGTCCATTGTGTGAGTTTGGATAGATGTAGTGCTGTAATGACGTATCTACCAATACAGTGTCATATGGAGTATTCCAACTGCCCTAAAAATCCTGTGTGCTCCACATATTCATCCCTCCCACTCCAACCCTGGCAACCAGTGATCTTTTTACTGTCTCTCTAGTCTTGCCCTTTCCAGAATGTCATGCAGTTGGTATCCTACAGTATGTAGCCTTTTCAGATTGGCTTCTTTCACTTAGTAATATTTGTTTAAGGTTCCTCCATATTTTTTCATGGCTCAGTAGCTTTTCTTTTTTTAGTGCTGAATAATATTTCATTGTATGAATGTACCACAGTTTGTTTGTTTATTGTATAGAAGGATATTTTAGCTGCTTTCAGATTTTAGCAACCACAGATAAACCTGCTATAGACGTCCATATGCAGCCATTTGTGTGGACAAGTTTTTAATTCATTTGGCTGAGTACCATGGAGTGCAACTGTTGTATCATATTAAAATTTGTCTTAAATTTTTCCTTAAATGGAGAGTGGTGATGTTTGCACAGCATTGTGACTATGCATAATGCCACTGAACTGTACATTTAAAAATGGATGAAAGTGTATTATATTTTACTACAATAAAAATAAATTTAAAAATCACAAACAGGTGTCCAAAAAAACTTAATTTGAAAATTCAGATAGACATATATATATAAACTTGTCAGAGTGAAAAAATTGCTAGTCTGAAATATCTTAGACTCTTTAATTAGCCTATTTAAACCTATTTTAATTGACAGTTTTTTATATGTAACTGATTGCTTAATTCTTGTTAATTTCTCTTTTTTTGCCATGCTGCATGGCATGCGAAATCTTCCTGACCAGGGATTGAACCCATGCCCTCTGCAGTGGAAGCACAGAATCTTAACCATTGACTTTCAGCATGATTATCAAAGTACATGTTGAAAACAGTAGGAAAAATTTTAGCTTAATTTAGAATACATCACAGAGACTATTCTTTTTTAACTTAACTAAACCCAACCTCCCTAAATAAAAGAAAGTAACAACACTTCACCAATTTTGCAGAGATGTGTCAAAGAGAAATCTAAATTTTAACCAGTATTAGAGTAAAAAAATCATAGCAACTATCTGGCAAGTGAATCAGAACTTCACATGTAGGCAAGAATTCTAGGGATATTGTCATTGCACTAAAATTTTCAGAGTTATTTCAGTTACTTCCAGGAAGTAGGAACCCATTACGAGGCTCTGCCTCAACAAATATTACCATTAGCTCAGAGAATTTCATGTATTTAAAAGGTACTAAATTAGACAGCCATGATTTAGCTATTTATGAGTTGCCTATTTATTTTGACCTTTTTTTTTCTTTAGTAGTAAGATTGTGACATCCTCACCCACGTTATAAAAGTAACATTATAGAGAAAGAAAAATTGTCTAGAGAATTAGAACCTAGTCCTGATTTTGCCATTATATTATCTAAAATAGTCACATCTCTCATTCAGTTTCCTCATCTATAAAATAGAATATTACATGATCTTGATATTATTGTTATTAGCATAATATTAAACCTAAGGTATGTAGAAACTCTGAAGTACTATAAAATGCAAATGTAAGGTAATTAGTCTTGAGATCTTAAACATTTTATTTTTATTTTAATGTGTCTATATTTTAACCATAAACCATATGAAGTTGCTGTCATGATACATATAATAGAAGAAAAAGAGCTGTTTTTCTTCCAAGAATCTTTACATATAAAGTTGCCTGACTTTGTTTTTTAATATTTTTAAAAACATTGTTCAAATGATTAAGATACCTTTTTTCTTTCAGGTAGTCTAAACATATTTGCAAAAACCTGACTCTATGTAAGACTTTTTTATATAATGTATTTTTGGTGCTGAAGTATCAATTCAGTTAATTGATTTAGTTACTAAAAATCAAATACCTGGCCAATTTAATTAAATCTGTTATTTTAATATAAACTATTGGTTGTCAACTTTCTGTGAACTATTTCACAGGGCAGAATATTCTATATATCATTTAGTCTTCTTTCTTTTTACTGCCATTGTGAAAATGCAGCTCATTAAGCTACTACAGTGGGCTTCCCAGGTGGCTCAGTGGTTAAGAATCCACCTGCCAATGCAAGAGACGCAAGAGACATGGGTTTGATCCCTGGGTCAGGAAGATCCCCTGGAGACGGAAATGGCAACCTCCAATATTCTTCCCTGGAAAATTCCAGGCAAGACAGGGGAACCTGGTGGGCTATAGCCTGTAGCTTAGTCACTCAGTTGTGTCCAACTCTGTGACCCCATGGACTGTAGCCCACCAGGCTCCTCTGTCCATGGGGATTTTCCAGGCAAGAATACTTTGTTGGGCAGGCTGCCTTGCCCTCCTACAGGGGATCTTCCCAAACCAGGGATTGAACCCAGGTCTCCTGCATTGCAGGCTGATTCTTTATCATCTGAGCCACCACAGAAGCCCAAGAATACCGGAGTGGATATCAGGCTTCCCTGATTCCCTGAGTTACCAGGGGAGCCCGGGCTACAGCCTATAGGGTCACAAAGAGTTGGACATAACTGAGCACACCCACATATAGCTACTACTATGGTGAGGAGTTGTAAATTATGCGTAACATAAAATTCACTGTTTTAACCCTGTTAAATGTACAAGTCAGTGGCATTGAGTACATATACAGTGTTGTGCAACCATAGCCACTGTCCATTTCCAAAACTTTTGTCATCCCAAGCTGAAATTCTGTCCCCATTAAATATTTGACTCCCATTACCCTATCCCTACAGCCCTATGAAAACTATCTCTATTAATTTCATTAATCTAGGGATCTCAGTAAATTTAATCTTACACTGTCCTTAACTGTCTGACTTATTTTACTTAGCCTAGTGTTTCAAGACTCATCCATGTTATATAGCATGTGTCAGAATTTCATTCCTTTTTAAAACTGGATAATATTTCATTGTAGTCTGTATCTTTCTACCAGCTACTGCAGTTGAGAAAGAGTTGTGAGTTTTCAGGTAGCATAAGTTATTAATTCACAATGTGATAAAAAATGTAAGCATTATCATTTTTTAAAACATCAATCCTATAAGTGAGCAGTGCTTTGTAGTATACACCAATGAAAGCTTTCTCTTGCTTTGTTGTTAAATGCAGCATTAGATATAACATAAGACATTAAGCCTTAAATTAACTCTAAAATATCTCAGTGCCAATCACTTTCTTCTTTTCTCTGTTACAGATCCAGACTTTACTTACCTAGGAGGTATTTTAAATCCCATCCCAGGTTTAGTATATTACCTCTTTTTTTTTTTCCTCATGGCATCTTTGATTAGTCTTATTTTCCTTTGAACATCATTCATCTGTTCTTTCTAGATTGCCAGTTTGAGCTATCAGGAGCTGATGGAATAGTGCGTTCTAGTCAGGTAGAACAAGAGGAAAAAACAAAACCCGGCCAAGCAGTTGATTGCATATGGACGATTAAAGCTACTCCAAAAGCTAAGGTAGTATTGAGCACGCAGTCACTTCTGAGAA